>NC_079195.1:145451167-146125661 GCF_029499605.1 Hyla sarda | reverse complement strand
AGCCCTGTGGGGGTTGAACTGGAGGAGGAGGATGAGGGGCAGAGTGGAGCACAGTTTAGGTTGGATGAGATGGCCGGTGTTTCTAGTCATCGGACAGGAGAGGAACAGCAGGAGCAGCCAGAGGAGCTAGAGGGTTATGAGGAAGGCGAGACAGAGGACCCAGCCACACCGTGGCAGTATGCAGTGGAGATGGAGGCAGGTAGTCCCTCTGAGTCACTGGCGTAAGTGGCACGATGCATGCTCAGTTGCTTGTGAAGTGACCCCCGAATTGTCAAAATACGTCAGCGGGATGACTTCTGGATCTCCACCTTATTGGACCCTCGCTACCCTCCCAGAATGGGGGCCTTTTTTACACCCACTGAGAGGAAGGACAAACTGACCTACTACAGAGAGATCCTACATAGTCAGTTGGCCGATGCCTATTGGCGACGTGGTCCATCCACTCGCAGGTCTTACTTGGGGGGCCCTCTGCGCTCACCTTCCACTGCCATGGCTGCTGGGGAGGGGAGGGGTGGAAGGAGCAGTACCAGCTCAATCAGCAGCAGCCTGAGTCTACAGTCTCTGATTAGTAGCTTCCTTCACCCGCATAGTGAAGCAACTCATCAGCAGCAGGTAGACATGGAGCAGGACCTGAACCAGCAGGTGGTGGCATACCTTGACATGGCCATGCCAACAAACATTGAAGATCCGCTGGACTTCTGGGAAGCCAAACTTGATGTATGGACGCAACTAACAGAGTTTGCCCTGGAAAAGCTGTCCTGCCCAGCCAGTAGTGTGCCATCAGAGCGGGTGTTTAGTGCAGTCGGGGCCATAGTCACCCCAAGGCGAACTTGTCTGTCCACGAAAAATGTGGAGAGACTGACGTTTGTCAAGATGAATCAGGGATGGATCAGCCAGGATTTCCAGCCACCAATGCCAGATGCCTCAGAGTAGATTGACCATGCTGCTACACCAACACAATAATTTTTGGATATTTAGCAGTAGCTAAATACATGCTTAATGCAAATTTACACATAAATCTTTAAATGTAAGTGGTTTTGAAACCCTCTTGGGTACTGTGAATGCCTGCTCCTGACTCATCCTTTGTGTGTCCTTCAGGAACTACTTGCCTCACTGATGCTTCAGACCTTGGCCCTTTACTTTTTGGCTGTTTAGCAGTAGCTAAATACATGCTTAATGAAAATTTCAACATTGATATTTATTGAAGGGGTTATGAAACCCTCTTTGGTACTGCGAATGCCTGCTCCTGACTCATCATGTGTGTGTTTTTCAGGAACTACTTGCCTCACTGATGCTTGGGGCCTTGGACCTTCAATTTTTGGCTGTTTAGCAATAGCTAAATACATGCTTAATGCAAATTTCATCATTGATCATTATTGAAGGGGTTATGAAACCCTCTTGGGTACTGTGAATGCCTGTTCCTGACTCATCCTGTGTCTCTTTCAGGAACTTCTTGCCTCACTGATCCTTCTGGCCTTGGGCCTTTCATTTTTGGAAGTTTAGCAGTAGCTTATACATGGTTAATGCTAATTACAACAATGATCTTTAAATTCTCGGTGCTCTGCCAGGGCTGTCGCATTCCCTGCCGGGGCTGATCCATGGACCTCACTAAACCATCCAATCGGTAGTAGAGACAGGCGGTGTGTACAAAGGGCAGGGACTTAATGAACCCGAGCTTATGATCCGCACTTAGTTGGAATTCTTCTTACATGGCAAATAATTGCAATCCCGATCCCTATCACGAACGAGGTTCAGCGCATTACCCGCACCTGTCGGTGAAGGATAGACACACGCTGGTCCATTCAGTGTAGCGCGCGTGCAGCCCCGGACATCTGAGGGCATCACACACCTATTATTGCTCGATCTCGCAATTGATCGGGCAATGTAAGGGGTTATGAAATCCTCTTGGGTACTGCTGATGCCTACTCCTGACTGCTCCTGTGTCTTTCAGGAACTACTTGCCTTCATGATGCTTCTGGGCTTGGGCCTTTAATTTTAGGATTTTTGAAATAGATACATACATGGTTAATTAAAATTTCAGCATTTATGATGCAATGTATGGTGTTATTAAACCCTCTTGGGTACTGTTATTTTTTCAAATTTTCTGAAAATTTTCTCAGTAATAAACTTGAATTTTCCAGAATAATAACCCTTACAACATTGAACGCTTGTTGTGTGTGATTTTTTAATTAAAATTTTCAAAAATAATATGAAGATGGAAGAACTCTGCTTCTTTATTTCAGAAAACGTTACTTTAGAGTAGAATGTCTTTTTGTGGTCCACCGTCCTGCATTATAGAGTCTTCTGGACTCTTGGACATGCGCTTGTTCATAAACAAATGTACAAAAAAAATGGCCGGTGAGGGCAATGGAGACATTGCGCCTACATCTCACGGACACATGAGCCCTGTGGGGGCTTGTTAGATTAGGTCCTTTGTACCCACACGCAGGGTCCGGGCACTAAAAGTTTGATTTCAATTTTAAAAAAAAATCAGACATTTCAATGGTCTCCTCATGCTGCAGCCAACTTCAGGCTGCGTCATTCAGGTAATATATAGGTAGCACCCGCTGTCCTAAATCTTCTTCAGAAATTTCAGAAATTGTTGTGTTTTTTTCCTAGGGATTGTGTAGCCCTGGTGTGTAGTCATGCATCAGCCAACTCCAGGCTGTGTCATTCAGGCAAAATATAGGTAGCACCTGCTGTCCTAAATCTTCTTCAAAAATTTTAATCTTCTTCAAAAATTTCTAAAATTGTTGCATTTTTTTGGGTGGGGATTGTGAAGCCCTGGTGTGTACTCATGCATCAGCCAACTCCAGGCTGTGTCATGCAGGCAATATATAGGTAGCACCCACTGTCCTGAATCTTCTTTAAAAAATTCAAAAATGGTTGTTTTTTCTTAGGGATTGTGAAGCCCTGGTATGTACTCATGCTGCTTCCTGCTACACTCTGTCAGCCTGTTGGTCCTGTGACAGTGTGCGACTCCGCCTCCACATCCTAAACTGTGTCCTAAGCCTCCACTGCCCGGACAAGTCTCAGTGGCCCTTCAGCATACCATGTGTGCAGGGCATGGCGGTGTCACGCTGTTCTTCACATGGTTTGCCTTGGCGAAAAGTCTTGGAAACAATAGCCGGTGAGGGCAATGGAGACGTTGCGCCTACATGTCATAGCCACATGAGCCCTGTGGGGGCTTGTTGGATTTGGTCCTTTGTACCCACACGCTGGGGTCCGGGACACTCAAACTTTGATTTAAATTTCAAATAAAAAAATCTGACATTTCAATGGTCTCCTTATGCATCAGCCAACGCCAGGCTGTGTCATTCAGGCAATATATGGTTTACTAATGGCGTTGCTGGGCCTGGGTCTGGGAATTTAAAATTTTCTCATAGGTAGCACCCGCCATCCAAAATCTTCTTCAAAAATTTCTAAAATCGTTGTGCTTTTTTGGGGTGGATTGTGACGCCCTGGTGTGTACTCATGCATCAGCCAACTCCAGGATGTGTCATTCAGGCAATATCTGGTTTACTGATGCCGCTGTGGGGGCTTGTTGGATTTGGTCCTTCGTACCCACACGCTGGGGTCCCGGACACTCAAACTTTGATTTAAATTTCAAATAAAAAATTCAGACATTTCAATGGTCTCCTCATGCATCAGCCAACTCCAGGCGGTGTTATTCAGGCAATATATGGTTTACTGATGCCACTGCTAGGTCTGGGAATTTCATATTTTCTCATTGGTAGCACCCGCTATCCAAAATCTTTTTCAAAATTTCTAAAATTGTTGTGTTTTTTGGGGGGGATTGTGAAGCCCTGGTGTGTACTCATGCATCAGCCAACTCCAGGCTATGTCATTCAGGCAATATATGGTTTACTGATGCCGACGCTGGGCCTGGGTCTGGGAATTTCTAATTTTCTCATAGGTAGCACCGGCTATCCAAAATCTTTTTATAAAATTTCGAAAATTTTTGTTTTTTTTTGGGGGGGGGGGGGATTGTGGAGCCCTGGTGTGTAGAATGCATCAGCCAACTCCAGGCTGTGCCATTCAGGTAATATATAGTTTACTAATGCCGCTGCTAGGCCTGGGTCTGGGAAATTCAAATTTTATCATAGGTAGCACCCGCTATGCAAAATCTTAATTTTAAATTTCTAAATTCATCTTTTAATCTCAAGGATTGTGAAGGCCTAGTGGCTACTCATGCTGCTGGCAACTTTGGGCTGTGCCATTCTTCCACTATATTGTGTCCTCATGCTGCCAACACCTCCACGCTGTGTCATTCAGCCACTATAAGGTGTCCTAATGCTGCCAACACCTCCACGCTGTGCCATTCAGTCACTATATGGTCTCCTCACACTGATGCCACCACCAGGCTCTGTCATTGTGCTGCTGTGCAGCAGTGATTCCAAAAGCGATGTTGGTAATCTGCATGTTATTCTGAATAACAGTAATATTCCACTAATCCAGCACACTCCATATGCGTTTCAGAACACAGCAAAGTGTTCTATACCCCTATTGAGGCTGTCTGTAATCTCGAAATACCCTTTTTAAATATAGATTCGCCGCGAAAAAATTCGGATCAAAACAAACTTTTCCGGAAAATTCGTCGAATCGGACGAATCGAATTTTTCTAAAGTTCGCTCATCTCTAGTCATGATGCCCAACAGGCTCTTCATTTATAAATTGCTGTCACTACTTGTACACATCCGTATGAATATAAATTCAATACATATAATTTTTGTTTTTATAATTCTAGTAAGATAAATTTTAATTCGCAGATGTCTCTATATTTTAATATATCTTTTATGTACATGGGTACTTGAGTCCCAGCAAGTACTATGTTTACATACTGTCCGGAAAAATTTTATTGGATCACATCCAGGTAACCTTACATAACCAGTGACTTTATTATATAGTGTATTACAAAAAAGTATTCTTTTTAATATTTGTCTTTGTGTAATTTTACTAGTTTATGTATGATATTTTATGTATGACATTCCCTTTTATATTTTCTATTTATGTGTACATGTACTGTGTCGGACAAATCATGCCCCTTTTCTATTGGTGCCTCTTTTTGAGTATGTATAGAAGCTGTGAACCTGATATGACACACATCTGCAATTGATAAAGGGTAGGATAATACCAGACACGCGTCTTGCCTTGAATGTACATGTAGAATGTCTTTTACAATAAACTACGGTTTGCTAACTAAGATAGCCATTCTTGCTTTATATGGGATAGCGTCATTTTTAGAGTTTTTTCTATTTTCTTTATTTTCCTATTACTGGATCCGTTGCCACGGTTCCTGGTCAAGGGGTGATATGCATAACCTCAAGGTTACACGAGGTGAGAGTCCATAATCGAGACCCCCACCATATATTCCGTTGCACCCACAGGATTACACGAGGCGCTGTCCTTGCTTTTTTGCACTCTTTCTTATTTTTTTGTCTATAGGCAGAGCCGGCTGTGGTAGTCCCAGAACCAAACTGATAATATAGTAAAGGCACTAGAAGCAGCAAGATATTTATGCAAGTGTTTCCATTCATCCAATTGTGTTTTGCATATATTCAGGAACACGATGTAGAAAAAAATTACATATTTAAAGAGACAGAAAGTTTGTAACAAATCAGTCACACACACACACACACACACACACACACACACATATATATATATATATATATATATATATATATATATATTATGTTTTCTTTCTCTACAGTGGCAAAATAAATTCACAGTACTGTAGTTCTTTACCATTTACTTGACTAATTTCAGATTCTCTGTCCCCTACTTTTGTCACAAGCAAGTTCAAGCTTTTTCACTACTATAGTTTATATTTTTGTCAATAGGCTCCCGTGTTTTTAACCCCTTGGGGACGGAGACCATTATGACCCTAAGGACGGGAGCATTTTTTGCAAATCTGACCACTGTCACTTTAAGCATTAATAACTCTGGGATGCTTTTACTTATAAATTTGATTCCGAGATTGTTTTTTCATGACATATTCTACTTTATGTTAGTGGTAAATTTTCGGCGATACTTGCATCCTTTCTAGGTGAAAAATGCAAAAATTTCATGAAAAATTTGAAAATTTTGCATTTTTCTAACTTTCAAGCTCTCTACTTATAAGGAATATGGATATTCCAAATAAATTATGTATTGATTCACATATACAATTTGTCTACTTTATGTTTGCATCATAAAATTGATGAGTTTTTACTTTTGGAAGACATCAGAGGGCTTCAAAGCTCAGCAGCAATTTTCCAATTTTTCGCAAAATTTTCAAAATCGGAATTTTTCAGGGACCAGTTCGGTTTGAAGTGGATTTGAAGGGTCTTCTGGTTAGAAATACCCGATAAATGACCCCATTATAAAAACTGCACCCCTCAAAGTATTCAAAATGACAATCAGTAAGTGTGTTAACCCTTTAGGTGTTTCACAGGAATAGCAGCAAAGTGAAGGAGAAAATTCAAAATCTTCATTTTTTACACTCACATGTTCTTGTAGACCCAGTTTTTGAATTTTTACAAAGGGTAAAAGGAAAAAAATCCTCTCAAAATTTGTAACCCCATTTCTCTCGAGTAAGAAAATACCTCATATGTGTATGTCAAGTGTTCGGCGGGTGCACTAGAGGGCTCAGAAGCGAAGGAGCAACAATGGGATTTAGGAGAGTGAGTTTTTCTGAAATGGTTTTTGGGGGGCATGTCCCATTTAGGAAGCCCCTATGGTGCCAGGACAGCAAAAAAAAACACATCGCAAAACTATTATGGAAACGACACCCCTCAAGGAACGTAACAAGGGGTACGGTGAGCCTTAACACCCCACAGGTGTTTGACAACTTTTTGTTAAAGTCGGATGTGTAAATGAAAAAAATATATTTTTCCACTAAAATGCTGGTTTTTCCCCAAATTTTACTTTTTTACAAAGGGTAATAGGAGAAAATGCCCCCCAAAATTTGTAACCCCATTTCTTCTGAGTATGGAAATACCCCATATGTGGACGTCAAGTGCACTGCGAGCGAACTACAATGCTCAGAAGAGAAGGAGCGCCATTGAGCTTTTAGAGAGATAATTTGTTTGGAATGGAAGTCGGGGGCCATGTGCATTTACAAAGCCCCCCGTGGTGCCAGAACAGTGGACCCCCCCACATGTGACCCCATTTTGGAAACTACACCCCTCACGGAATGTAATAAGGGGTGCAGTGAGCATTTACACCCCACTGGTGTTTGACAGATCTTTGGAACAGTGGGCTGTGCAAACAAAAAAATTAAATTTTTCATTTTCACAGACCACTGTTCCAAAAATCTGTCAGACACCTGTGGGGCGTAAATGATCACTGTACCCCTTATTACATTCTGTGAGGGGTGTAGTTTCCAAAATGGGGTCACATGTGGGTATTTATTATTTTGCATTTATGTCAGAACCGCTGTAAAATCAGCCACCCCTGTGCAAATCACCAATTTCGGCCTCAAATGTACATGGCGCTCTCACTCCTGAGCCTTGTTGTGCGCCCACAGAGCATTTTACGCCCACATATGGGGTATTTCCGTACTCAGGAGAAATTGCGTTACAAATTTTGGGGGTCTTTTTTTCCTTTTTACCTCTTGTGAAAATAAAAAGTAAAGGGCAACACCAGCATGTTAGGGTAAAAATTTTTTACACTAACAGGCTGGTGTAGACCCCAACTTTTCCTTTTCATAAGGGGTAAAAGGAGAACAAGCCTCCCAAAATTTGTAGTGCAATTTCTCCCGAGTACGGAAATACCCCATATGTGGCCCTAAACAGTTTCCTTGAAATACGACAGAGCTCTGAAGTGAGAGAGCACATGCGCATTTGAGGACTAAATTAGGGATTGCACAGGGGTGGACATAGGAGTATTCTACACCAGTGATTCCCAATCAGGGTGCCTCCAGCTGTTGCTAAACTCCCAGCATGCCTGGACAGTCAGTGGCTGTCCGGAAATGCTGGGAGTTGTTGTTTTGCAACAGCTGGAGGCTCCGTTTTGGAAACACTGCTGTACAATACGTTTTTTATTTTTATTGGGGGGGACAGTGTAAGGGGGTGTATATGTAGTGTTTTACCCTTTATTATGTGTTAGTGTAGTGTAGTGTAGTGTTTTTAGGGTACATTCACACTGGCGGGTTACGGTAAGTTTCCCGCTAGGAATTTGCGCTGTGGCGAAAAATTTGCCGCAGCTCATACTTGAAGCAGGAAACTTGCTGTAAACCTGCCCGTGTGAATGTACCCTGTACGTTCACATGGGGGGGGGGGGGACCTCCAGCTGTTTCAAAACTACAACTCCCAGCATGCACGGTCTGTCAGTACATGCTGGGAGTTGTAGTTTTGCAACAGCTGGAGGCACACTGGTTGGAAAACCTTCAGTTAGTTTCAGTTACCTAACTCAGTATTTTCCAACCAGTGAGCCTCCAGCTGTTGCAAAACTACAACTCCCAGCATGCACGGTCTGTCAGTACATGCTGGGAGTTGTAGTTTTGAAACAGCTGGAGGCACACTGGTTGGAAAATACTGAGTTGGGTTCTGTTACCTAACTCAGTATTTTCCAACCAGTGTGCCTCCAGCTGTTGCAAAACTACAATTCCCAGCATGTCTGATCACAGAAGGGCATGCTGGGAGATGTAGTTATGCAACAGCTGGAGGAACGCAACTACAACTCCCAGCATGCCGAGAAAGCTGTTTGCTGTGTGGGCATGTTGGAATTTGTAGTTTTGCAACATCTGGAGTGCTACAATTTAGAGACCACTGAACAGTGATCTCCAAACTGTGGACCTCCAGATGTTGCAAAACTACAACTCCCAGCATGCCCAGACAGCAAACAGCTGTGTGGGCATGCTGGGAGTTGTAGTTTTGCAAGATCTAGAGGGCAGTATAGAGATCACTGTGCAGTGGTCTCTAAACTGCAGACCTCCAGCTGTTGCAAAACTACAAATTCCAGCATGCCCACACAGCAAACAGCTGTCTGGGCATGCTGGGAGTTGTAGTTTTGCAACATCTGGAGGGCTACAGTCTAGAGACCACTATAGTGGTCTCAGACTGTAGCCCTCTAGATGTTGCTATGCAACTACTCACCGGCTTCCGTCGCATCCGGGAGCCGTCCTCTTCTGCCGCACGCCGCCGCAGATCTCCGTCGCCGCCGCCGATCCCCGTCGCTCCGCTGTCTCTGGAGGGGTAAGTGGACTCCAGCGCCGCTCCTCTTCGTTTTCTCCGTTCTGCCCCGCCTATTGTGGGAGGGCAGGACGGGGAAAACGAAAGTAAACCCCTCCGCCCCTGATCTGCTATTGGTGGTCGCATCTAGACCACCAATAGCAGAGATAGGAGGGGTGGCAACTCTGCCACCTCACTCCTATCGCTTTAGGGGGATCGTGGGTGTCTTAGACACCCGCGATCCCCCTTCTATTCCGGGTCACCGGGTCACCATAGACCCGTAATGACCCGGAATCGGCGCAAATCGCAAGTGTGAATTCACTTGCGATTTGCGCCGATCGCCGACATGGGGGGTCTAATGACCCCCCTGGGCATTTGCACGGGGTGCCTGCTGATAGATATCAGCAGTCACCCAGGCCCGGTCCCCGCCCGGCGCGCGGCGGGGGCCGAAATTCCCACGGGCGTATGGATACGCCCTTCGTCCTTAAGTACCAGGACGCAAGGGCGTATGCATACGCCCTTCGTCCCCAACAGGTTAATCTTTCTTCCTGCATTATCCACTCATCTTGAGTTTATACAAAATTTGGGGACTACATTGTGCACTCCACTATTCTAAGTGGATCTTCTAGAAGAGGATGTAAAAATGGCTATATGTCTCTCCCTTTCCTCCTTTCATCACTTGTCTGGCTACAGGTATCGTGGGGTACCATTTAAAGGGGTACTCCGTTGCTTGAGTTGTTTTTGGCCCGTGCTTCCTACAGTACAGATATACTGTACTTACTGTACTTACTGTCCGTGACTCTGGTTGTGTTTGAAATCTTACCTTTATTTCCATCCGGAAGTCATTCCTTTTTCGGGATCCAGCTGTGCTGGAGACCACCTTTTCACAATCATTCTGGGTGCCATGTTGTGGTCGGGAGCTCCTCTTGTAGGTGTTTCTGTATCCTTGCATCATCCTCCCCAGCCTGTGATCCGGTACACCTCCTTCTTGTTGTATTTAAATATTCTGCCTATTTGGGTGGTGGTCAGCTCCTGCAGCGGTGTTAATAGGTTGCCGCAGGTGCAATCAAAGAGAGCGGCGGACGCAGGCGCACATGTATCCAGATTTCTATTGGTCGCCTATGTAGTTAGGTTGGCTTGTGTTTGTTTAGCAAAATCATTGGACGAAAAGATGTCTGTGCATAGCCAATAGTATTCCGGGCCGTAAGGCTTTTTTTTTGTTTAACACTGACGCTGCCGGACTGCAGGGAAGTAAGGAGACTTTATCTTCTGTATACACTATATAAAGCTATCTATAGATAGCTGTATATATAGTGTATTCCGCACATTGGGTTAACCTACACTGAACAGTAGTGTAAGTTAAATCTTTGCTTGCTGGGCTGGCGCATAGTGCTCTATAGCCGAGAGCTCAGCGGTTGCCCGAATTCACATCAGGGCGATCGCCGCGGGTGTCTGGAGGATTAACACTTACTGTGATCTGTCCATTCCTGAAGGTCCTACTGCTCCCAACATGGAGCACACTATTCTCCATGCTGGGAGCTGTAGTACCTGCATTCATAGGCAGATCACAGCGAGTATCTCTCCTGACACCCACTGTGATCCTCCAGTATAATGTAAAGATGATGCTGGACGTTCTATTATGGTCCCCTGCACTGCCGTATATATACACCTATTCATATCACAGAGAGCTGTGATTGGCCAGATGGTTCCAGCCAATCACAACTCTGTGTTAAATATGAATAGGTGTATATTTATACGGCAGCACAGGGGACCATAATAGAACGTCCAGCATCATCTTTACATTATACTGGAGGATCACAGCGGGTGTCAGGAGAGATACTCGCTGCGATCTGCCTATGAATGCAGGTACTACAGCTCCCAGCATGGAGAATAGTGTGCTCCATGTTGGGAGCAGTAGGACCTTCAGGAATGGACAGATCACAGTAAGTGTCAATCCTCCAGACACCCGCGGCGATCGTCCTGATGTGAATTTGGGCAACAGCTGAGCTCTCGGCTATAGAGCCGGGAGAACAGCTAATTAACCCCTTGCTGAGCTGAGCGCTATGCTCCAGCCCAGCAAGCAAAAAGTTAACTTACACTTTTGTTCAGTGTTGGTCAACCCTTTGTGCTGAATACACTATATACAGCTATCTATAGATAGCTGTATATAATGTATTCAGAAGACAAAGTCCCCTTACTTCCGTGCAGTCCGTCAGCGTCAGTGTAGCTCACCGACCTAATGATGTCATCACTAGGGGGCGAAGCTACATGGATCAAGCCGGGTGAAGAGCAAGGGAGGTAAGTGGACCTCGTCTTCTGCATACACTATATACAGCTATCTATAGATAGCTTTATCTACTGTATACAGGCCAAAGGGGCTATAGAAGCAGGGAATCCTGTCAGTATAGTGACAGGATTCCCGGCTCCTGTATAGTATACATGGGTACACTATGCACCACTATATACTATACGGCCGGGGGAGGTGAATAGTGATGCTGTACATCACTCCTCATCTCCATTACCATATCTACAGAAACTTGGACAAAAGTGCTGCTTGATGCCTCTCTCACGTACACTACATGGCAACAAACAGATGAGAGATGACAGAGCAAGGAGCCACAGAGACACAGTCTCCTAATTGGCCAGTGCAGGCAAAACATCTAAGGTAGCAAGATAGGCTGCACACTAAAAGAGCCTGGACCTGATTAAACCATAAAGGGTGGGAACAGCAATGAAAATTAGCATGAGAGGTGAGGGTTACATATGAATTGAGGCAGGGAAAGAGGCGGGGAGGAAAACTAAACTTGAAGGAACAAACGACGAGAGGGGCGGACAAAACAACGAAGCACTCGCCACAAGACATGCTGGGGAATGTAGTTTGCAACAGGCAGAAGGACAGGAAGTGCTCTTAACAAGTTTGAGACAAACACTTCCCCATGAGGCAGCAAAAGACCCACGGATACAGCGCTAGCCAACACGTAGGATAAGGTAAGGAACGTAACAGATAGAAAAAAAAATGAACCAATTAACTGCCCACAACGGAGTACCCCTTTAATTGTTTGTTGGTCGCTCCCCATGTACACCAAGTCCAGTCTCCGCTATTCCTTTAGAAAAATATTTGATGAGCGCTGTCTCTTTTTTGGTAATTTTATTTTTCTCATTATTTGTAGAGGGAAATATCTGGATGTCTTAGAATTCTAAATTTGAATGCTTAATACTGTATGTATATATATATATATATATATATATAGTGATAAAGTGGAAAGGATGCATTTCCTTAGCTCACTCTGGAGAAACCTTCACCTGGGGCCTAAGTAATGAGTCAGCAGAGAGGGGAGGTCTTCATAAGGAAGAGACTCAGTGTGAGCTAGGATCTCCCTAGGAAACAGCAGGCTGGCTGTAAGGGCCAGACACAGGCCCTGTGGAGGAAACACACAGCAGGAGCTGTGAGTGGTCAAAGTACTGGTGGGAACTGTAACAGGTTGCAGGTGGCACATGTTTTACTGGATGAGGGGAGTTCACCAGTTAGTAGTCAGGGCATGCTGATACATGTAGTCAGTGACCAGAGGGTCAAGGATTTTTTGTTACTGTGTTGTGTTTGTTTTTACCTGCAACCTGTATAAATAAAGCTGGCGAGGTGCCAGACTTGCATTATGAACTGTTGTCTGCCGAGTTATTGAGAGGAAAAGTGTCAGGTGGCAGATCCCAGAGCTATCCCTGAGGTGGAAACCTCACTATATATATATATATATATATATATATATATATATATATATAAACTGTAGTATATTTGGATGTGCACAGTCAGCAGTGAGGTCACTGCAGTCACTGCATGCAGATGTTATATATAGTAGTTAGTAGTTAGTATGGTTGAAAAAAGACATACGTCCATCAAGTCCAACCAGGGTTTTGAAGGGAAGGGTGTAAGGGGATAAGGGGAAGGGATGTAGTTTTATAATTCTGCATAAGCATTAATGTTATTTTGTTCCAGGAATGTATCTAACCCCGTTTTAAATGTATTAATTGTTCCTGCTGTTACCAGTTCCTGAGGTAGACTGTTCCATAAATGCCCAGTTCTTATGGTAAAGAAGGCGTGTCGCCCCTTTAGACTAAACCTTTTCTTCTCCAGACGGAGGGAGTGCCCCCTCGTCCTTTGGGGGGGTTTAACCTGGAGCAGTTTTTCTCCATATTTTTTGAATGGGCCATTTATATACTTATATACGTTTATCATATCCCCCCTTAAACGTCTCTTCTCAAGACTAAACAATTGTAACTCCTTTAATCGCTCCTCATAGCTAAGATGTTCCATGCCCCATATTTGTTTAGTAGCATGTCTCTGCACCCTTTCCAGCTCCGCAGTGTCCCTTTTATGGACAGGCAACAAAAACTGAACAGCATATTCAAAGTGAGGCCGTACCAAAGCTTTATAAAGGGGAGTATTATGTCCCTGTCCCTTGAGTCCATGCCTCTTTTTATACATGACGATATCCTGTCGGCTTTCGAAGCAGCAGCCTGACATTGCATGCTATTCTGAAGTCTATGATCCACAAGTACACCCAGATCCTTCTCTACCAGTGACTCTGCCAGTTTAATCCCCCCTAAGACATACGACGCATGCATGTTATTAGTACCCAGATGCATAACTTTACATTTATCCACATTGAACCTCATTTGCCAAGTGGATGCCCACACACTTAGTCTATCCATGTCATCTTGTAACTTATGCACATCCTCTATAGACTGTACTGTGCTACAAAGCTTGGTGTCATCTGCAAAGATAGAAACAGAGCTGTTAATACCATCCTCTATATCATTGATAAATAAATTAAACAACAGCGGGCCCAGTACAGAACCTTGGGGTACACCACTAATAACCGGGGAACAATCAGAGTACGAATCATTGACCACCACTCTCTGGGTACGATCCATGAGCCAGTGTTCAATCCAGTTACAAACTAAAGTTTCCAAGCCCAAAGACCTTAACTTACCTGTCAGACGTCTATGAGGAACAGTATCAAACGCTTTAGCAAAATCCAGAAACACTATATCCACAGCCATTCCTCTGTCAAGGCTTCTACTCACTTCTTCATAAAAGCAAATTAGATTGGTTTTACAACTTCTATCCTTAGTAAACCCATGCTGGCTATCACTTATAATACTATTGTCCCCTATGTATTCCTGTATGTAATCCCGTAGAAGTCCTTCAAACTATTTACCCACAATGCACGTTAAACTTACCGGTCTATAATTGCCTGGCGAAGACCTAGAGCCCTTCTTGAAGATTGGCACCACATTCGCCTTGCGCCA
This sequence comes from Hyla sarda, assembly GCF_029499605.1. NCBI lineage: Eukaryota > Metazoa > Chordata > Amphibia > Anura > Hylidae > Hyla > Hyla sarda. The sequence continues at coordinate 146,111,199 of NC_079195.1, read as the reverse complement.
ATCCCTTGGCACAATACCAGACACCAGAGAATCTCTAAATATCATGAACAAGGGTACAGATATTACTGAACTTATCTCTCTAAGAACTCTTGGGTGCAATCCATCCGGTCCTGGAGATTTGCTTACATTTACTTTACTTAACTTACCTTGTACCATCTCTACATTAAGCCAGTTCAGTACATTACATGATGTGTTACCAGCACTGACCTGTCCAATGTCAGCTCCTTCTTCCTTAGTATATACAGAACTAAAGAACCCATTCAGTAGCTCCGCCTTCTCTTTATCGCCCATGACAACCTCCCCATTATCATTATTAAGGGGTCCTACATGCTCTTTAATATTTAGGATTAGTTTTGCTTTCTTTGGCCACCTGTCTCTCATTTTGAATTTTTGCTGTTTTTATTACATTTTTACAGATTTTATTAAGCTCCTTGTACTATTTAAATGTTATAGCTGACGCATCAGATTTGAATTTTTTTAAGGCAATTTTTTTGTTGTTTATTGCTCTTTTAACATCATTTGTCAGCCATGTAGGATTTAGTTTTAATCATTTATATTTGTTCCCCTTTGGTATATATTTAGCTGTATAGTTATTTAGAGTTGATTAAAAAATTTCCCATTTACCTTCTGTATCAGTATTTGACAACACCTCCCCCCAGGCTATGTCCTGTAGTGCAGCTCTCAGCCCAGGGAAGTTTGCCTTTTTAAAGTTATATGTTTTTTCCTTCCCCGTCTGTCTTTGTTTTCTACATTTTAAGTCAAAAGTAACTATATAGTTGTTGCTATTACCAAGGTTTTCCCGCACAGTTACATTACCAACCAGCTCTGCATTGTTGGAAATGATCAGATCCAACATGGCATCACTTCTTGTTGGGTCCTTGTTAAAATGATTAATATACAATATAACGTATGCAAGGGTATACAAGATGGCTGACAAGAGTCAAAACCTAAAATGAATGCTATGACCTTTAGTAAAGTTAAGCTATAGCTGAATACTATAGATAGAATTGCTGAGGTATGCATAACTATACTATTCTAGGAAGGTAGTAATGTCCAATCAGTATGCAAGTTAAGCATGACATAATGTATACACCCATTAGTTAAAGATATACTCAATCCAACCCACTAGGAGGAGATATATAGAGACAAGTATATTTATGGATATAAGGCGTAGTACAACCACGCCCACATATGTAAAGAACACACCCATAAGTTTGGTATATAAGAAGACTGCGTCAATAGGGGGCAGCATCATTAAAGCATCATCATTAAGGCATCATCATTAAGGAAGCACCATGGATGAAGCAAAACCATTGAAGTAAGCCAAACCAAGCTAAGAGGAAGGAGGTGGAGCCAGACCAGTCTGATGAAGGAGGAAGCCATCTTAGATGAACTTTCCATGATGGATCCAGCCCACACAACCCTCACTTGGTGAGATGGTTCTGAGAACATGCCTATACTTCCTAATGTCATTATTGTAATACTTAAGCAAGAACTGTTATTTACATAAGATTTACTAGTTTGTTCTGTTTGCCATATTTGTCTATGAGCCTAAAATAAATGTATGATTGTTTACTTAATTTGACATAACCTGAGTAATTTATTCCTCTCCAATGGTGACTGTGTCAAATGAAATTTGACCAGTATAAGAATGTAACATTTTGGCGACGCCAGCCATTCGTCTTTGTTCAGCTTGTACAGGGGGAGAGACGCGTACGGATGGCAAGCTTCCCAGAAAGACGAGAACCTAAGAATCTGACGACCATTGGAGAAGGCCAGGAAAATAATTCAGCTGCGGGAAATTGCTAAAGGACGCTTCAGCAAAGCAGACTGAGAGACAAGAGTATTGTGAGTATTGTTTTAATTACTCTATATTATGGTAGACAAATGTAAAATGCAGGTTTCAGACATGTCTAATTTTAAGTCTGATGTATCTAAAGTAGACTTAAAACAGTTATGGTTTAAATTAGTAACAGAATATGAAACTAAGAATAAGGAAATAGATGGTAAACTATTTGTAAATAAAGAGAAATGTAAAGTAGCAAATCTGGTACATCTGTCACAAGTTTTCCATAATCAAGTTCTGATACATGGAAATGATCCAGAAATTGTATCCAGAAAAGATTGTGGTATACAATGTAATGGTGACGTAACAAGTCAGAGTCAAAATGTGTTGACATCTGATCTGGATACAGAGTCACAAGGAAAGTTTACTACTCAGTGTAGTGAAGACTTAAGGGAGTCAGCTGCTGACATCTGTCAAAGTGACAGGTCAATGCACTTGTTAACAGAATTACACTATTTGAGTAAACTTAAAAAAGAAATCCCTACACTTAATAAGAAATTTCATGTAGCGAGAAGCTTAGAAGTTTTTGAGGTACACGTAGCTAAGTTTGGTTTAACCAAGTCTCAAATCAATAAAACTTTCCGATTATATATTCCTGTAGATATTTGGAGAATTACAGAGTTACATCACAATGTACAGGGAGAAGAATGGTTGGAATGTGATGATGTTGACAGGCTGACAATGCTCTGTACAGGTGTCAACAAGGACATTCCAAGCATGGATATGTTAACTTCCTATCAAATCGGAAAAAAACAATGTGTTTTTGAGTACATGAAAAGTTTTGAACGAATGTTCAAGGTGGTTATGGACAAAAACACATCAATTGATAAAAATCTGATTATGATAAGTACATTTATTAAAAAGTTTCCTTTTGTGGATAAAGTAATATTAGCCATAGCGTCAAAGAAAAATGTGTTAATCGAAGTCGCTAAACTAATTGATGTAGCCAGGAAGCAACAAAAAGATAAAAATTGTCAGACTTCTAACATATCACAAAGCAACATGGCTAGGCACACTTGTAAAAAGTACAACATACAGGAGAACATTAGGCAGACAAAGCCAGAACCAGTGTCAGACATCAGGCAAGTGAGACACACGCCAAGGGAGAAAATGGTAGCTCAGAAGAGACACATATCACTGAGAGATCATATGACAGAAATTCCACAGCTCCAGAAAAGTTCAACACATAATCTGAGTAAACCTATATCAAAAGGAATTGTAACCCCAACATTGTCTAAAAAGAGTTACAAAAATCAGGATGCAATCTATGAACAGCGAAGGAGATTACTACATATAAATGTTAAGCCATATAATAATGAAACAATTAATTTTGAAAGTAATCCAGTAAAAGTGTTAGCAGGCGAGATTGAAGGAATTCACTCTGCACTGTCCAATCAAAACACAGCTGTTGGTAGTGAAGCTAAGACAACTGTAGAGGAAAATGACGCCCCAGCTTTAACAAGGTCTTTGAGTGACAGGCTTAAACATTGTAAATTAGAGAAAGTAGAGCATAGAGAAATTAAAAGGTTAATGGGATTGTTTACTGATTTTCTTATGAAAGAAATTATTAAACCAAAAATAGCAATTGGATAAAAAGGTTTTAAATAATCATAAGTATAGATTATATGGTAAATGATTTTTGGCTAGTCTAATGGATTTTGGCAATATTATGTAAAAAAAAAATGTTAGTTATATTATATGGTAGTGAGAGATTAACTAATGTTATATGTTTTTACTCTTTGCTACATTTGTTATGGTAAAGAGTGGAGATATATATATATATATACTCTATGGAGTTAGACAGATTAGATGTGTATATATATATATATATATATATATATATATATATATATATATATATATATATATAGATATATCTGTGTATAGCTATTTAAATATATAGATGTATAGTACTATTGATATGTTTGTATGCATATACATTATTGATAAGATAGAGGAAGATCATGTTTCTTTGAAACAGCTGTAGTGTCAGAATCTGGAGACCACTGTTGTTATTCTGCAATGATAATGGAATATGTAACTAATGATATCTGCTTTTATCTCTTAGTAGAAGTAAATGTTGGAAAACAAATAAAAGTTATTTTGTCCCAAGGATATGGTTAACAGAGATGCAGGACAAGAGCTGATTAGCTATAAGTTTTGTGACTAACATTAGCTAATGAAGTTTAAATAAAGTATTGTATGTACTTACATATATAATTGCATCTTGTATATGTTTAAAAAGCATGAAGAATAAAGTTATCCATTTTGCTCTGTAAAGTAAGCATGGTTCTTCTCTGTCTCCTCCATTTAAGTAACCTTGAGTCCATGTATCTGTCGCCATTATAAATGCACGTGTGTGTAAATGAAGGACAAAATGGGCACGGGCATGTAAAACCTTGGGTACGAGCATTTTTTAGAATGTGTGCATGTATCTGTGAATGACAGGGACCACGTGTGACCATATGTATAGTTAAGGATATACATTATAAGTAAATTAAGGAATGTGTCTTTGGAAGATTGAAATCAGAGTGTGATGTGAGTGATGACACCGCAGTGTTTGTAAGAAGTGAGTTAAAAGTATTGAAAAGATAAAGCCTTTTGGATATTTTGAAAGACATGTCTTGAATTCATTAATTTAGTTAATACATATATTAATTAATTGAATTCTTGGGAAGTACTTCATATAAATTGAATATTTTTATGGTACCATATTCAAATTATTAAATGTATGAAAAGTGTATTCAGTGAGTGAATAAAAGTGTTGAGTACAGAGAATACAGTGAAGTGACTGGAGTATGCTATGTTCTAATTAATATAAAATAATGTTTGAAATTCAAAAGATAAAGGGTTAATAATGATTGGTCTTATATGGAATAAGATATGAGTGCACAATATTTCATTCTATACCAAATTATAGAGAGAATTACATATTGACATGAAAATACATATATTTCTATGTTAATATTGAGAAATTTGTGAATCACATGATTTCAAATATTATTGTGATTAAAGGTTCAAGAGGAATATTTTATTTTATTCTAGTTAACTTTAAGAAAGTTTAGGTTACATTATGGTTATTTTCATATGAAGGAATTTTAAGGTAATTACACACTGACATTATGTAGGTTCAATTATTAATTGTTCTTTATTTTACATGTTCAGTATACATGAATATTCATATGGGAATTAGTTCAAGGAAATACACAAATTCATATATAGTGTGTGTTTGTGAATGTGTTGTATAAATGTTTACACAAGTAAATCTTCATGTAATTCACATAGGTAAAAATGTGGGGAATTATGTTATTCATTTTAATGGAGTCCATTACTATAACAAGGCTGGTGACAAATATATACTGGGTTTCACTGGGTTTCTTTATTAAATGGTATTACAAACACAGTAACAAGGAAGAGGGGAATTCCATCTCTCTCTTACATACAGTAACCCTACACTTTGAAATATATTGTGGTGTTCCCAACAACAAGGGTCACAGAGTGCTTCAGCTCTCATAAGCTGAATGGGGCGAGTGACAGCTGTTAAGACAAAGTCTGGTATTGGGAAAGTGATATGGTAAATCACTATAACTTCTAAAAAGGTACAAAAAAGTGAAATACACACAACAATATAAGGTTTTATACACATTTTATGGTGTCATGTGGGATAATAAACAAAATTGGGTAATAAAGATTATTTTGAAAGTGTCAATTTTATATAATGAATAACATGGTGGAATACATGGATAATAATTAATAAAGTTTAAGGTTATATTTAAAGTAATCATTGATGTGAAATAAAAATAAGAATTATGAAAATGCTTAGATAATATGATATGATTTAAATGACATGAGAATAACTTATGAGTTAAGACTTGTTTACTATTATACTATTGTATTGTTTTAAGATATTTAGAGATTCGCAGTCAGATATGGTTAATATATTAGTATAATAATAATATTATGAATAGTCATAGTATAATGTTTAGAATATGTGTCATAATAATAATCATAATTAATATTTATAATTATTTCATCTTTAGAATTATAAAGGTATATATGATATGAAATGATGTGGTATATTGTAATGAATATATTATAGGAAAAGTTTAGGGAAAAAGAAGAGTTTTTGTTTTTGATTATTTTTGATATTTCCAAAATCAAGTAGGATATCCAAGTGAAACAGATGAAGAACAAAGATAAGTTTTTGGACTATTGGACTATCTGTTATTTTTTAATTGACTATTTTTCCAAAGGATATTTGCTGGACAATTGATGGACAAGAACAGCTGATGAGCATCATTGCTGGGACTGACTAGAGACTATTCAAAGAACTTCTCTGTTGAAATTATTTTAAAATACTCCCATGGGGAAAGGATTTCACTTGCTGTGAGGATCAAGGATATGATGAACTGTGTTTCAGGAAAAAGACTTTATGTCTACAGATGAATAGGAGTCTGAAGTCCAGAGGTAACCAATGCTAAGGTTTACCTGTATTAAAGAAATATAAAGAGGACTTGCTGGGACTTTCAGTTCTACAGAAAAGCAGAGATTACGCCCTGAGTGCAATTCACCGCCTGAGTCAAGTTACAGAGTGAGGTATTTGACCATCAGCTTCTGTCTCAAGCAAAGGAGTTAAAGAAATGTATTTCTACAAATTGGGCTAAAACATAAGTCCAGGAGCCAAAAGGTGAAGAAAAAAGTTATTTGAAAAAGGACTGTTTTCTTATCACCAGCTGTTGTACCAGCAAAGAAGAAAGAAAGAGTTAGAGTTAACCATTGCAGTGTTGATGCAGAGTCTTCGTGGAAGTGACTTATCATCAAGGGATGTTAACCCTTGGTTGTCCAGGACTAAAAATAATGTTTCCTATTACAGCAAAATTCAAGGAACCAACTGACAAAAGAATGATCTTGGAATTGGAGCAAAGAAAGAAAATTTGTTATTATTGGTAAAAATAATCAAAGGACAATGACTATCTGTTTTTCAAGGATTTTGTAAAGTTTTTCCATTTCAAGGATTTTTTATGGACTGTGTTATGGACTGAGTCAAAAGTTACATTGATCTTCTATATTTTGATTTTTTCCAAGACCCAAGAAGACATTTAGATTAGTTTAGATATTGATTAAAGATTTTTTATGAAAAATAAATTACATTATACCACAACACAACATAACATAATATAATATAACACAATATGGTAAAATGATGATGTATTATTGTATGGACTAGTATAGCATGATTTGTTATAGATCATGATATACTATGACAAAGAATTATTAGAATAATGATAATAATACCAATGTATACCATGAATGGATTTATTTACTTAAAATTGATATTCTAAGATGATATATACTAATTTAAAGGGGATTGTCTAATTAATTTATAAATTGACTACAAAGTAAGGATTTGGTTACTAATACTATATATGGTAATTGTATATTGAAAAACTGTATTTTGAGTATCAAAATATGAATGTATTTTAAAACTCATAATAGGGGGAAATGTTAAAATGATTAATGTACAATATAACGTATGCAAGGGTATACAAGATGGCTGACAAGAGTCAAAACCTAAAATGGATGCTATGACCTTTAGTAAAGTTAAGCTATAGCTGAATACTATAGATAGAATTGCTGAGGTATGCATAACTATACTATTCTAGGAAGGTAGTAATGTCCAATCAGTATGCAAGTTAAGCATGACATAATGTATACACCCATTAGTTAAAGATATACTCAATCCAACCCACTAGGAGGAGATATATAGAGACAAGTATATTTATGGATATAAGGCGTAGTGCAACCACGCCCACATATGTAAAGAACACACCCATAAGTATGGTATATAAGAAGACTGCGTCAATAGGGGGCAGCATCATTAAAGCATCATCATTAAGGCATCATCATTAAGGAAGCACCATGGATGAAGCAAGACCATTGAAGTAAGCCAAGCCAAGCTAAGAGGAAGGAGGTGGAGCCAGACCAGTCTGATGAAGGAGGAAGCCATCTTAGATGAACTTTCCATGATGGATCCAGCCCACACAACCCTCACTTGGTGAGATGGTTCTGAGAACATGCCTATACTTCCTAATGTCATTATTGTAATACATAAGCAAGAACTGTTATTTACATAAGATTTACTAGTTTGTTCTGTTTGCCATATTTGTCTATGAGCCTAAAATAAATGTATGATTGTTTACTTAATTTGACATAACCTGAGTAATTTATTCCTCTCCAATGGTGACTGTGTCAAATGAAATTTGACCAGTATAAGAATGTAACAGTCCTCCACAAAAAAAAAATGATCCTGCAATAAATTTAGGAATTTTCTTCCCTTTGTAGTTTTAGCCAGCCCCCGACTACAATCTATATCTGGATAGTTAAAACCTCCCATTATTACCACTGTACCTGCCCGGGTGGCCCTCTCTATTTGTTTACGCAGCCAACCTTCTATCTCCTCAGTGATATTATGGGGTCTGTAGATTACACCAAGTATTATTTTTTCAGTATTTCCCTTTTGTAATTCTACCCACAATGATTCCACATCCTCAAAATCATCACACACTATGGCATCGTTCACACTGACTTTCATACCACTTCTTACATACAGACAGACTCCACCACCTTTTCTGTTCATTCTATCCTTGCGAAACAATGTAAACCCCTGCAGATTAACAGCCCAGTCATGCGAGGAGTCCAGCCATGTCTCAGTGACCCCAACTATATCAATATGTTCCTCCAGTATCAAGGCCTCAAGTTCCCCCATTATTTTTGCTAGGCTTTTGGCATTTGTGAACATACACATTACATTTCCATTAAGATTTACACATATAGTCTCACTAATGGAATTTTCTGAGTTATTGGGATTAATGTTAATATTTTAGTTATAATGGCTTATTGTACTATTTAAATTATTGGGGCTAATGGGATTTTTTGAGTTATTGGGTCTAACATTATTATTTAAGTTATTGGGGCTAATGGGATTTTTTGAGTTAATGGGGCTTATTGTAGTTAGAGTTAATGGGGCTAATGGAATTTTTTGAATTATTGGGGTTACAATTTTTCGGGCTACATTTATTTTTACGGCTGGTTTGTAACCCATGGATCTCCTTATCCAATGCTCTTAACCTCCCCCCACAGGACTCCTCTCCACCCACCATTATGTCCTGACCCCTCTCTAACCTATCCATCCCACTGTCTGCTTTGTTTGCTTTATTATCCTCCCCCCACTCACCTAGTTTAAATACCCTGCCAAACTAGGTGAGTGGGGGGAGGATAATAAAGCAAAGAAAGCAGACAGTGGGATGGATAGGTTAGAGAGGGGTCAGGACATAATGGTGGGTGGAGAGGAGTCATGTGGGGGGGGGGGGAAGTATGAACATGTTCTATCTCACGGCAGGTCGGAAATCCTAAATCCTAAAATTGCACAGTGGGAATAAGTCAATGGAAAATCCATTCACACTAATGTTAGATTCATACAATTCCTTACTGTGAACATAGCCTGTTACATTGGCATGAAAAAGAGCACTGCACGCATCCGAACATTTCACAAATATGTAAACAAATCTGCAATTTGTCAACTTGAGGGAATGTGTGTCAGGACATTTGTAAGTTTTTTTGAGAACTTTCTAGCCAGTAAGGAAAGTCATAAAAATGTTAACTTAGAATCATCGCAATGAATTGATAGTTTATTTGTATAAATAATAATATCCTTAATGATAGCCAGCCAGCTGCATTTTTTTACTTTGTTATTATAAGCAGTATAAATATGTATCACATCAATCCCTTGTGTGTATGTAATTCCTTTTTTACAGTATTTTGCATTTGCAGCATTTTCACAACTCTGATCAAGACTCTCTGTAATCTGTTAATTGTCATAGTTTATGCCTCATAATAACAATGATTTCTCCATATATGCAATGTAAGCAGCAATTTTGCCTCAAATATTTAATAACCTTTCTTGGAAAACTGACATTTTGCTCCACATGACAGACAGTTGTCTTTAGGTTCCTTTATTTTATGTTGCCTGTTATTTCTTTGAAACATTTAAATTGGGATGCAGAAGTGAGATAGAAAATCATTATATGCCAGCACTTCCAGAGGTATTGATTGCCGAAAATTAAAGACACATCATCTGCACTTCCCATGAAATATAGACCTTTCAGAATTCACTCTGCAGATAACCTCCTTCTAAATGATCACAATTTATAACTGGACATGAGCCAGCACAGTTTAGCTGCCAGAGAGCAAGCTGCATCTTGGTGTTTTGCTATCGTTCGCAAGGAACCAGAGTTTGTTTTTTATTATTTTCAAAAATCCTAGAATGAGAGTATTACATGTTGTTTTGCACCTGTTGAGAAAAGTATCACAGGAAAATAATGACAAGAAGTGTAAAAGATGATGCTGGGGAGTTTGTATTTTATAGGAACATGAAAAAATTGTGAGTAGCCCCCAAGCTTAAATATAGCATGAACTTCATATAAGAACTTCTTATATGTTGTTAGTGATGAAAATTAAAGACATTTTGTTATATTGTTGTTTAAAATATTTTGAATATTTAATAAAGAAAAAAGGGCTTCTGAAAAATCCCACCACTAGGGGTCTCCATACCTACTGGGACACTAACCATTCATGCAGCAGCATCAGGCTTGCCCATGAGTCATGGACAAGAGATGACTCATGAACAATGCTGCATGAGCAGACACACCAATCACCTCACACTACCCTTTCCCTGAGAGGGTTTCTAATACTGTGAGCTAATGAAAATAGGTATTTTTTATAATAAATATAGGTGATAGAGGCATACAATTTTGATGTACATGGTCAGGATTAGGTACCGAGTAACAGGCATGCTATAGTTATTTCTATACATAAAATAACCAAATCATATGTTACTCCATTGACCAAGTATGAAAACCGCTCATAAACCAAGGATTACAAGTGTGCTTCTAATGATGGCTAGATAGAAGTTTATTTGCTTTATATGTAGTGTACAGGAGCATAGCTTTGGGGAAAAGTAGTACCATCTAGGTTCTGGTCCTGGTGTGGGGATCAAAGTGCCATCTATCATATGAAAAGACACTTGTTTTAGAATTACCACTTGGTAGGGTTGGGCCCTATACAGATTTTGCTTTGTGGTTCTAATAATTCATCTGATAATAAATATAACTCAGCAAAAAGCACAAAGACAAAGTCCATCTGGCACTGTGCTAAGTGTTATCGGACATGATTTCAACTACTCAGGTAAGGCATTTAGACTCTCCTGGAGTAACCTGATAAAGGGGGAGGCGGTACTTGCTCCAATAATGCACAAATCACTTAAAATCAAATGGATATGAAAAGAAAATGGATGGATAGTACTCACCCCGCTTCAATGGAAGATTTTCTTTATTGCTTATGTATAAAAATTTGACATTGTGCAAGATACAGCTGAAGTTGCAGCGAGCGGAAACGTCGGGATGTTCCTGTAACTGGTGCGACAGCTATTTCATAGCACAAGCATACTTCATCAGACCACATTTCTTTTGGACGTCAGTGCCGGTTATACACCTATCCAAACTGACGTCACCAGGTAGGCGTGTACTATAAAGTGCTAGTGACTTAAAACCAGTTAAAAACAAACCAATGCAGACAGATTGTAACGGCGTTCATCTCCTGTTCACAGCGCCCCGGTCAGACTCGCTGACCAGGAGTGCTGCTCTGATTCCCCCGGGGATCCGATCTGCGCGGCGGGACGTGCCTGCCCGCGGGTCGCATCCCGTTCTGTTCACCTGCCCCATCCTCCGTATGCTCAGTACCGGCGCGCGCGGTCCCACTCTCTAGGGCGCGCGCGTGCCGGGTCTCTCAGATTTAAAGGGCCAGTGCACCATTAACTGGTGCCTGGCCCAATCTGTTCCAATCAGTGTAAAAGTATAACCCCCCCCCCCTTCCTGTCCTTGCCGGATCTTGTTGCCCTAGTGCCCTGAGAAAGTGTTTTGTGTGTATCTCAAGCCTGTGTATCCAGACCCTTTGCTGTTGCCTCTGACTACGAACCTTTGCCGCCTGTCTTGACCTTTTGCCATGTCCGACCTTGCCTCAGCCTTGTCCTTGTGTACCGTGCCAGTCTCAGCTGTCAGTGAGGACGAGTCGCTATCAGGGGATACGACCTGGGAGTTACCGCCGCAGCAAGTCCATCCTGCTTTGCGGCGGGCTCTGGTGAAAACCAGTAACTTCTTAGAACCGGTCCCCCGGTATGGCCCTCGTCATCGCCTCACTGACACAGAGGATCCACTACCCGTAACCTCCCCGTATACCAGTCCGGATGCTGACAGTAGATCCGGCCATGGATCCCGCTGAGGTGCCGCTGCCAAGTCTCGCTGACCTCAACACTGTGGTTGCCCAGCAGTCTCAACAGATCGCTCAACAAGGACAACAGCTGTCGCAGTTGACCACCATGCTCCAGCAGCTTCTGCCTCCACAGCATCAACCATCTCCTCCGCCAGCTCCAGCTTCTCCTCCACTGCAAGCTGCCGCTTCTACCTCCAGAGTCCGCCTGTCTCTTCCTGAGAAATTTGATACGGACTCTAAGCTGTGCCGTTGGTTCCTGTCCCAATGTTCCCTGCACCTCGAGATGATGTCGGACCAGTTCCCCACAGAACGGTCTAAGGTGGCTTTGGTGGTCAGTTTGTTGTCCGGAAGGCCTTGTCCTGGGCCACATCGCTTTGGGACCGCAACAATCCTGCCACTGCTTCCATCCAGTCATTCTTCTCTGAAGTACGCAGTGTCTTTGAGGAGCCAGCCCGGGCTTCCTCAGCCGAGATGGCTCTTCTGAGTCTCACTCAAGGGAGTTCTTCAGTGGGCGAATATGCCATACAGTTCCGCACCCTCGCCTCTGAGCTCGCCTGGAACAACGAGGCCCTATGAGCGACCTTCAAGAAAAGTTGATACAGCCACATCAAAGATGTTCTGGCCGCACGAGAAATTCCTGCTACCCTGTCTGAACTTATCCAGTTGGCCACCCGCATTGATATGCGTTTCTCTGAAAGACGCCAGGAGCTCCGCCAAGAAAAGCATCTTGTTCGCACCAGGCGGTTTCATCGCTTGGCACCTCTCTTCCTGAATCCTCTGCAACCTACTCCTGTGCCTCCCGCCGAGGAGGCTATGCAAGTGGATCGGTCTCGTCTGACCCAAGAAGAGAGGACTCGCCGCAGAAATGAAAATTTGTGCCTGTACTGTGCAAGTACCGAACATTTCCTAAAGGACTGCCCTATTCGTCCTCCGCGTAAGGGAAATGCACGCACCTAGTAAACGTTGGAGAGGCGTTACTAGGTGTGAATTTATCCTCTCCACGACTTTCTATACCTGTGCGGATTTCTCTACCCGCAAGGACTAATACTTCCTTCTACGCTGTGGCCTTTCTGGACTCAGGTTTAGCAGGAAATTTCATTGAAGCCTCTCTCATCAATAGATTCAATATCCCTGTTACCTGTCTCGTCAAACCTCTCTTCATTTCCTCAGTGAATGGAGAAAGACTGGTCTGCACCGTGTGTTATCGCACAGATCCCCTGATCATGAGCGTTGGAGTTCTCCATCATGAGAGTATTGAATTTTTTGTATTGCCCAACTGCACCAATTCTTCTTGGCTTGCCCTGGCTCCAGCGTCACGCACCTACCCTCGACTGGGCCACTGGGAACATTAAAAGTTGGGGATCTTCCTGCCACAAACGATGTCTCAAGTCCGTTCCTACCAGCCAAGTCTCCTTCGCCACATCATTGCCAGGCCTTCCTGAGGCCTATCAGGACTATTCTGATGTTTTCAGTAAAAAGCAAGCAGAGGTCTTACCGCCACACAGACCCTTTGACTGTCCTATTGACTTGCTTCCTGGTACTACTCCACCCCGTGGCAGGATTTTCCCTCCATCCGCTCCAGAAACGCAGGCCATGTCAGAATATATACAAGAAAACCTTAAAAAGGGTTTTATCAGAAAATCTTCATCTCCTGCAGGAGCAGGCTTCTTTTTCGTTGCCAAAAAAGATGGATCCCTACGGCCTTGCATCGATTACCGCGGTCTTAACAAAATTACTGTAAAGAACCGTTATCCTCTGCCTCTCATCTCAGAACTATTAGATCGCCTGCGGGAAGCAAACATTTTTAACAAGCTCAATCTTAGTGGTGCCTATAATATCATCCGTATTCGAGAAGGTGATGAATGGAAAACCGCATTCAATACTATAGATGGACACTTTGAGTACCTTGTCATGCCCTTTGGACTTTGCAACGCCCCTGCAGTCTTCCAGGACTTTGTCAATGAGATTTTTCGGGACATGCTGTATTCCTGTGTGGTAGTCTATCTTGATGACATCCTCATTTTTTTATCCAACCTAGAGAAACACCGCCTCCATGTCCGTCAAGTGCTTCAGCGCCTACGCAAAAATCATCTTTATGCCAAAATTGAAAAATGTCTCTTTGAGCGCAGCAGTCTACCCTTCCTGGGATACATTGTGTCCGGTCAAGGTTTTCAAATGGACCGTGACAAGCTATCTGCGGTAATAGATTGGCCACGCCCCACTGGTCTGCGAGCTATCCAACAATTTCTTGGATTTGCTAATTATTACCGTCAATTAATTCCCCACTTCTCCACGATCATTGCGCCTATTGTAGCTTTGACCAAGAAAAATGCCAATCCGAAATCCTTGCCACCGCAGGCGGAGGAAGCCTTTAACCACCTCAAAGCCGACTTCGCCTCTGCACCAGTCTTGTCCAGGCCAGATCCTCTGAAAACTTTCTTCCTTGAGGTTGATGCCTCCTCAGTTGGAGCCGGAGCTGTCCTTCTTCAAAAAAACGCTAAGGGAAAAAATTTCACTTGCGGATTTTTCTCCAAAACTTTTTCTCCTCCTGAAAAAAACAATTCTATAGGTGACCGTGAACTATTGGCAATTAAGTTTGCACTTGAGGAGTGGAGACATCTTATGGAAGGATCTCTTCATCTCATCACCATTTACACGGACCATAAAAATTCGTCTTATCTTCAATCCGCCCAGCGGTTAAATCCTCGCCAGGCTAGATGGTCGTTGTTTTTTGCCCGTTTCAATTTTCAAATTTATTTTCGTCTTGCGGACAAGAATGTCAGGGCCGATGCACTATCACGTTCCACTGATTCCTCTGAATTTGAAGCTCTTCCTCAGCACATCATACCTCCTGAGTGTCTGATCTTCTCCTGCTTCTCTGGTGCCAATCCCTCCAGGAAAGACTTATAAAATGGGGTCATCCCTCCAATCTGGCTGGTCATGCTGGAATCAAAAAGTCCATACAGTTAATTGCCAGACACTATTGGTTGTCTTCCCTGGAGAAAGATGTGACCGATTTTGTACTGGCCTGTACAGTGTGTGCACGTGACAAAACTCCACGCCAGAAGCCTGCTGGTCTTCTCCTTCCTCTGCCTGTGCCTGAACAGTCATGGTCCCATATAGCTATGGACTTCATCACTGACCTACCTTCATCTCATGGCAACACTGTCATTTGGGTGGTCGGTGATCGTTTTTCCAAAATGGCTCATTTTGTCCCGCTTCCAGGTCTTCCTTCTGCGCCACAATTGGCGAAAAAAAAATTCTGCAAATTTTTCGTCTCCACGAGCTTCCCACGCATATCGTCTCTGATAGAGGCGTTCAATTTGTCTCAGAATTTTGGAGAGCACTCTGCAGTCAATTAAAAATCAAATTCAATTTTTCTTCTGTGTGTCATCCTCAATCCAATGGACATGTGGAAAGAGTGAAACAGATTCTTGGTGACTACCTGCGAGATTTTGTCTCCTCTCCTCAAGATGATTGGGTCGACCTTCTGCCCTGGGCAGAGTTCTCGTACAATTTCAAAAATTCTGAGTCTTCCTCCAAATCTCCATTTTTTGTGGTGTACGGCAATCATCCGCTTCCCCCCCTCCCCATTCCCACTTCCTCTGGAGTTCCTGCCGTAGATGAATTGACACAAGACTTCTCCTCTATCTGGAAGGAAACTCAAAAATCCCTCTTACTGGCCTCATCTCGCATGAAGAGACATGCTGATAAAAAGAGAAGAATTCCTCCTGTCTTTGCCCCCGGTGACAAAGTGTGGCTCTTTGCCAAATACATCCGTTTCGGTGTCCCTAGCTACAAGCTTGGTCCTCGGGCCATTTAAAATAAAAAATCAAATCAATTCTGTCTCCTACAAGCTCCATCTTCCTTCTTCTCTTCATATTCCTAACTCTTTCTATATTTCTCTTCTCAAACCTCTCATACTTAACCGCTTTTCTCCAAAGGTCACTGTTCCTGTCCTGTCTTTTCTGTGAAAGAGATCCTCGCCTCCAAGTTTATCCGAGGTAATAAATTCTTTCTTATTGATTGGGAGAATTGTGTCCCCGAAGAGAGGTCTTGGGAACCTGAGGCCAATATTTTTGAAAAGGAGCTTATCCACAAATTTCTTGGTTCCAAAAAGAGGGGGAGACCTAAGGGGGGGTACTGTAATCCCTCTCCTCCCCCGGAGCGCTCGCGGCGTTCATCTCCTGTTCGCAGAGCCCCGGTCAGACTCGCTGATCGGGAGCGCTGCTCTGATTCCCCCGGAGGGGATGCGATCCGCGCGGTGGGACGTGCCTGCCCGCGGGTCGCATCCTGTTCTTTTCACCTGCCCCGTCCTCCGTATGCTCAGTCCTGGGCACGCGCGGTCCCGCTCTCTAGGGCACGCACACGCCGGGTCTCTCAGATTTAAAGGGCCAGTGCACCATTAATTGGTGCCTGGCCCAATCTGTTCCAATCAGTGTAAAAGTATGAAAACCCTCTCCAGCTTCCTTTCCTTGCCAGATCTTGTTGCCCTAGTGCCCTGAGAAAGCGTTTTGTGTGTATCCCAAGTCAAGCCTGTGTATCCAGACCCTTTGCTGTTGCCCGACTATGAACCTTTGCCGCCTGCCTTGATCTTTTGCTACGTCTGACCTTGCCTCAGCCTTGTCCTTGTGTACCGTGCCAGTCTCAGCTGTCAGTGAGGACGAGTCGCTATCAGGGGATACGACCTGGGAGTTACCGCCGCAGCAAGTCCATCCCGCTTTGCGGCGGGCTCTGGTGAAAACCAGTAACTTCTTAGAACCGGTCCCCCCGGTACGGCCCACGTCATCACCTCACTGACACAGAGGATCCACTACCCGTATCCTCCCCGCATTCCAGTCCGGATCCTAACACAGATAAATACATAATTACAAAAATACTCCTAAATCTACCTTATCATTTAAACCTAGATTGCCTTGTGCGTTCCTATGGAGGATCCATCTGGCCTCTGTGCGTAATAAGGTTTATTTCCAGTCTATACCTTCTCTAAAAGGGATGCGCTCAATTCCAAAGAATTTCATGGCTGCAGGGTCACCTCTATGCACTTAATGAAAATACTGCATAACCCTAGGAGATCCTTTTCCTGATTTCAAGGAGTATATGTGTTCCCTGAACCGTACGTGCATGGGTGCATATAAAACCGTCCACAATCGCACGTAAGTCCATAGACAACTAAATCAGTTTGGCAACTCATAAACTCCTTAATTTTCACAAATACCCCTCCTACTATGACACTTTTACCTGTTGTAAAATGAGTGCACCAGTTGGATCCTTTGCATTTAAAGTTTCCTATGTGGGAGGAGCTACACAACCAATCTGATTTCTCAGTGACAATCCTTCTCTGTGTAATAGCATCCCCTATGTTTGGAATTCATTTAAAAGCAATCAAAGTCTTTTTTGTGTGAACTTAGCCAACACAGGATCCTTATGTATGAGGTACCAATTATGTTGTATGGCATTCTTAACCCCTTAACGACCAAGGACATATATTTATGTCCTTGGCTGGCTCCCGCGATATAACGCAGGGTCACACGATGACTCCGCGTCATATCGGGTTGGTCCTGGCATGTATCTGAAGCCGGGACCTGGGGCTAATAGTGCGCGGCAGTAATCGCGGTGCAGCACACTATTAATCCTTTAGACGCGGCGTTCAAAGTTGAACGCTGCGTCTAAAGCTAAAGTAAAACCTTTCCGGCTGCTCAGTGGGGCTGATCGGGACCACCGCAGTGAAAATGTGGTGTCCCGATCAGCTGGGATTCGGGCGGAGGTCCTCTTACCTTCCTCCGGCGTGTCCCTTTGGCGATTGATTGCTCCGAGCCTGAGATGCAGGCTTGAGCAATCGACCGCCAATAACACTGATCAATGCAAAGCTATGGCTTTGCACTGAACAGTGCTGGCAATCAGTGTATGCAATTTTATAGCCCCCTATGGGAGCTATAACACTGCAAAAAAAAAAAAGTGCAAAAAAAGTTAATGAATGTGATTTAACCCTTTCCTTAATAAAAGTTATAATCACCCCGTTTTTCCCATAAAAAAACACCATGTAAATAAAAATAAATAGAAACATATGTGGTATTTCCGCGTGCGTAAATGTCCGAACTATAAAAATATATCATTAATTAAACGGCACGGTCAATGGCGTATGCGCAAAAAATTATTCCAAAGTCCAAAATAACATATTTTTGGTCGCTTTTTGTACCATGAAAAAATTAATAAAAAACTATCAAAAAGCCCGATCAATATAAAAATGGTATCGCTAAAAACTTCAGATCACGGTGCAAAAAATTTGCCCTCATACCAACCCATACGCAGAAAAATAAGAAAGTTAGAGGGGTCAGAATATGACAATTTTAAACGTATAAATTTCCGTGCATGTAGTTATGATTTTTTCCAGAAGTACAACAAAATCAAACCAATATAAGTAGAGTATAATTTTAATTGTATGGAACTACACAATAAAGATCAGGTGTCATTTTTACTGAAAAATGTACTGCGTAGAAACGGAAGCCCCCAAAATTTACAAAATGGTTTTTTTTCTTCAATTTCGTCGCACAATGATTTTTTTTCCGTTTCACTGTAGATTTTTGGGTAAAATTACTGATGTCACTGCAAAGTAGAATTGGTGGTACAAAAAATAAGCCATCATATGGATTTTTAGGTGCAAAATTGAAAGGGTTATGAAAGGGTTTAAAAGGTGAGGAGGAAAAAACAAAAGTGCAAAAACCGAAAAACACTGCGTCCTTAAGGGGTTTATGGCATCGGACATATGACTGTGCTGAAATGCAAAACAGAAATGTTGATTTTCCTCTGTTCTTCTCCTATTCTCCCTATTGCTGTATTGCTAAGCATAAAGGTTATATCCTGCTAGTTGGCTTTATCATAAGCTTTCTGCAAGACACTTTGCGGATAACCTCTATCTAGTAGATGTTAAAAAAAAATTTTTGCCTGGGTTTCAAAACTGCTTTTTGAGCTATTGATCCTTTTTAACCTCTGGAACTGCCCATAAGGGACTGCTGATTTAACATGTTGCGGATGGTAACTCTCATAATGCAAAAGAGAGTTGCCTCTATAGCCCATCGTATGTAGCCCATTGTATGCAACTCTCCATCCTGTACTCGAACCAAAACATCCATAAATTCCAGTTCTGTTTTACTAGTTTTGTAAGTGCAATGGAGGTTCATGTTATTGGGGCTGTTTATGAGGCTGAGAAAGTCTGCAAATTCCTTTTCCAACCCTGCCCAAACAATTAGAATATCATCAACAAATCTGACCAAATTTTTTATATACTTCAGAAAAATATTGTTTATGGAGAAAATGGGAAACTACTACTCCCCTCACGGAATGTAATAAGGGGTGCAGTGAGTATTTACACCCCACAGGTGTTTGACAGATCTTTGGAACAGTGGGCTGTGCAAATGAAAAATTCCATTTTTCATTTTCACGGACCACTGCTCCAAAAATCTGTCAGACACCTGTGGGGTGTAAATGCTCACTGCACCTCTTATAACATTACGTGAGGGATGTAGTTTCCAAAATGGGGTCACTTGTGGAAGGTCCACTGTTCTAACACCATGGGGGCTTTAACAACATGGCGTTCAATTCCGGCCAAATTCTCTCTTCAAAAGCCCAATGGCGTTCCATCTCCTCTTAGACCTGTAGTGCGCCAGCAGAGCACTTTACATCCACATAAGGGGTATTTCTATACAATTTTGGGGGTCTTTTTTCCTTTTACCTCTTGTGAAAATGAAAAGTATGGGGCAACACCAGCATGTTAGCGTAAAAAATAAAACATTTTTACAATAACATGGTGGAGTAGACACCAACATTACCTTTTGATAAGGGGTGAAATGAGAAAAATCCCCCCACAATTTGTTAGGCAATTTCTCCCGAGTATGGAAATACCACATATGTGGCCCTAAACTGTTGCCTTGAAATTGGACAGGGCTCCGAAGTGAGAGAGCGACATGCACATTTGAGGCCTTTGCATAGGGATTTGCATAGGGGTGGACATAGAGGTACTCTACGCCAGTGATTCCCAAACAGGGTGCCTCCACTGTTGCAAAACTCCCAGCATGCCTGGACAGTCAATGTCTGTCTGGCAATACTGGGAGTTGTTGTTTTGCAACAGCTAGAGGCTCCGTTTTGGAAACACTGCCGTACCAGATGTTTTTCATTTTTTATCGGGGGGGGGGGGGATGTAGGGGTAAGTGTATATGTAGTGTTACTTACTTTTCTTTTTGTGTAGTGTAGTGTTTTTAGGGTACATTCACATGGGTGGAGGTTTAAAGCGAGTTTCCCACTGGGAGTTTGAGCTGCAGGGAAAAATTAGCTGCATCTCAAATTTGCAGAGAGAAACTCATGTGTGAATTTACCCTGTACATTTAGATGTGGGGGGGGGGGGGCAAATCTCCAACTTTTGAAAATCTACAACGCCCAGCAAGCCCTTTGGCTGTCTGTCCATGCAGGGGGTTGTAGTTATGCAACAGCTGGATTCACACTGGTTGCAAAACACAGAATTTGTTACTTAGCTCAGCGTTTTCCAACCAGTGTGCATCCAGCTGTTGCAAAAATAAAACTCTCCACATGTACGGTCTATCAGTGCATGCTGGGAGTTGAAGTTTGCAACCGCTGGAGGCACACTGGTTGCTAAACAGTGAGTTAGGGAACAAACTCTCAGTGTTTCGCAACCAGTGTGCCTTCAGCTGTTGCAAAAACTACAACTCTCAGCATGCAGTGACAACAGGGGATTCTGGGACTTGTAGTTAGGCAACAGCTGGAGGCATACTACTACAACTTCCAGCATGCCCTTTGGCTGTCCGCGCATGCTGGTGGTTGTAGTTATGCAACAACTGGAGGAGAACAGTTTGGTGACCACTGTTGCAAAACTTCAACTCCAAGCATGCCCAGACAGTCAAAGAATTTCTGGGCATGATGGGAGTTGTAGTTTTGAAAGTCCTAGAAGCAGCAGTGAAGATTACTTCACAGCGATCTTCACCCCCGCCCCTGCCCTGCAATTCGACAGTCAGTCCTAACCGGCCAATCGCAGGGGATAGGAGGAGGTGGCACCCCTGCCACCTCACTCCTATCCTTCAGGATGGTCGGGGCTGTCTCTCACAGCTCCGATCATCCCTATTTTTTGGGTGATCAGGTCACCAGAGACCCGATCAGCCCGGAATCGTTGCAAATCGCCGATCTGAATTGATTGTCGATTTGCGGTGTTTGCTAACCCCCCCAGGCATTATCACGGGATGCCTGCTGAATGATTTCAGCAGGCATCCCACTACGGTCCAGGTACACCTTGGGTCCTCAAGTACCAGGGAGTCAGGGCGTACCTGTATGCCCTGGGTCCCTAAGTGGTTAAGGGCCAGGCCAAATTCCCATAAAAGGGCTTATTTTTTGCAGGACCAATTGTAATTTGTAATATCTTCATCCATTTTTCCATAACAAATGCTCTAAGGCGGAAAAAAATATATTTGTGAGATTAATTTAAAAATAGTAGTTTCGCAAACAATACCAAATTTGCATAGTTTGCATCATGTTTTAATATTTTTAAAAATTCTTAAGTTTTTAGAAAAAAATATTTTTCATTGCCATTTTCCGACCACTATAACTTTTTTATTTTTTGTTTACCCACCCCTATTTTGCGCTGTGATCTGCAGTTTTTATCAGTATTGTTGTTGTATTGATCAGACTTTTTAATCGCTTTTTACTTAATTTTTTCAGGGGATTGATGTGATTAAAAAGCCCAATTGTGGAGTTTGGCATTTTTTTTCTGCTAATGCTGTTGACTGTTTGGGATAAATAATATATTTTATTTATTAATATGTCATATTTTAATAGTTTGGACAATTACGCATGTGGCCTCTGTTACAGCTCTATATTATTGTACAACAAGAATTTATAGGCCAAAGGATAAATTCCCTCAGTTCAAGGGGGTAACGGCTATCTTCATCCAAATGGCAGGATAAAGAAATTGGACCATCTTGCGATGGTAGGTAGGGCTACAGAGATGCTACATCACATGTTGCCTAAGAGAAAGGCTGCTCCCACTCCATTTTACAGAATTTCCAACACGTTTGGTATCTACAGGTGGTCAACACAATCTCCCGGTTTCTAGCCCAAGGATCCAATCCCTGTGGAGCTGATAACCTCTGTAGCCACATGTATACTTTGTGGTGAAAAATGCTCTATACCTCTTATCGCTAGGGGTCCCTCCACTGTCCAGAACCACTATTACGTATGTGTCTCTGTGAGGAGACCAAATACAGGAAGTGAGGGCAGAACAAGCAGGGCTCTGCATGCTCCTGGCTTGTAAATCAGTTTGCTCTATGAGCCTAGGCATGTCATGAGCCTCCATACACAGAGCAGCCAATTGACAGCTCTGAGGGTGGAAGTTCCAAAGTGAAATATAAGGGCAAGTGTCATCTTATGTGGTAACTCCCCCTCCTCCTCTTCAAATACAATTAACCCAGCTTTCTTCCTAGGCTAGATAATGGTCACTCAAAACTGTAAATTGGACCAAATTGCACAGGATATCTTATGATTATAATAAGACATTGGTACTTTTTATAATAATATGCAATTAAGGTCTTTTGTGTTTCTACAGTGCACTCAGAAATTCTTCAGAACCTTTTCTCTCTTTCACACTTTATTATGTTAATTCAAACAAGCCAGTCAATCTAATAGCTCTCACTTCCACTAGCTGTACCTGCACCAAGGCTGGCTGTCAACACCTCTGGCTCAATAGATCAAGAGAATGTCCAGCATACTAGATGCATTAAAACTTGAATGCTTTATTGGATCTAACACTAACACTGACATGTTTTGGATCCGCTTAGACCCTTAGTAATGTCATAGACTATATATAGTACTCTAAAACATGATGTGCAAGTGACATTACAATAAAAAGAAAACATTCACGAAAACTGTTATGGAATCTGAACAAAAAAGAGGGGACTATGACACAATATAGAAAGGAAGATTATAAGCACAGATCATTTATGCAAACAAAATACAATTAATGTTCAATTTGTTGTTATAACTACGGCCTGTTGTATAAAATTTTAAACTGTCAGAAACCAGTGTGTGGCTGCACAGGATACATTTTCTATGTCCACGCCATGGTAGGTAGGGATTCAGAGATGCTACATCACATGATGCCTAACAGAAAGGCTAATCCCACTCCATTTTACATAATTTTCCACAAGTTTGGTATCTTTCAGAAAGGTGGGGGTAACCTTTACTTGAGGCTTCAGGTAGCTGTCAACAATCTCCCTGTTTCTCAATTAAGGATACAATCCCTTTGACTGGATGTTTCACATATAGGCATTCTTTTAATTTAGAGTCAATGATCTCCATAGCCAGGACTTCTTCCAAAAGTTTACAAAGGGATGCTTGGCATGACTTTGTGGGTCACTGGAAAGTCTTCTATGGATGCATTGCTTAAAATTTCCCTATTTGACTTAGCATGAAATCCTGTGTCCAGCAGCACTATAGAACTATGCAGATAAAATAAATGCATCATGTGCAGCCACACACTCTTAAAGTACAGGCTGTAGTTATAACAACAAAACTTGCATTTATCGTATTACCACTTAGGTGGTGTATTCATCAGCCTGTACTATCCATCAATGCCTGTATGAAGACTGCTCTTCAAACTTAATTAAATTAACCCCTTGGGGACGGAGCCCATTATGACCCTAAGGATGGGAGCATTTTTTGCAAATCTGACCACTGCCGCTTTAAGCATTAATAACTCTGGGATGCTTTTACTTCTAAATTTGATTCCAAGATAGTTTTTTCGTGACATATTCTACTTTATGGAAGTGGTACATTTTTGTCGATACTTGCATCATTTCTTGGTGAAAAATTCAAAAACGTGATGAAAAATTTGAAAATGTTGAATTTTTATAACTTTGAAGCTCTCTGCTTGTAAGGAAAATAGACATTCCAAATAAATAATATATTGATTCACATATACAATATGTCTACTTTATGATTACATCATAAAGTTGACATGTTTTTACTTTTGGAAGACAGCAGAGGGCTTCAGAGTTCAGCAGCAATTTTCCAATTTTTCACAAAATTTTCAAAATCTGAATTTTTCAGGGACCAGTTCAGTTTTGAAGTGGATTTGAAGGGCCTTCAAATTAGAAATACCCCACAAATGACCCAATTATAAAAACTGCACCCCTCAAAGTATCCAAAATGACATTCAGTAAGTGTGTTAACCCTTTAGTTGTTTCACAGGAATAGCAGCAAAATGATGGAGAAAATTCAAAATCTTCATTTTTCACACTCGCATGTTCTTGTAGACCCAGTTTTTTTATTTTTACAAGTGGTAATAGGAGGAAAAGCCCTCCAAAATTTGTAACCTAATTTTTCTCGAGTAAGGAAATATCTCATATGTGTAATTCAAGTGTTCGGCAGGCGCAGTAGAGGTTCAGAAGGAAAGGAGCAACAATGGGATTTTGGAGAGTGAATTTTACTGAAATGGTTTTTGGGGGGCATGTCACATTTAGAAAGCCCCTATGGGGCCATAACAACAGAAAACCCCACATGGCATACCATTTTGGAAACTAAACCGCTCAAGACATGTAACAAGGGGTCCAGTGAGCCTTCACCCCGCGGGTGTTTGATGACTTTTCGTTAAAATCGGATATGTAAATGAAAAAATTTTTTTTCACTAAAGTGCAGTTTTTTCACCAAATTTACAATTTTTACAAAGGGTAATGGGAGAAAATGCTCCCCTAAATTTGTAACCCCATCTCTTCTGAGTATGTAAATACCCCATGTTAGGACGTAAAATGCTCTGTGGGCGAACTACATTGCTCAGAAGAGAAGGAGCGCCATTGAGCTTTTGGAACGAGAATTTGTTTGGAATGGTAGTCAGGGTCCATGTGCGTTTACATGGCGCCCCGTGGTGCCAGAACAGTGGACCCCGCCACATGTGACCCCATTTTGGAAACTACACCCCTCACAGAATTTAGTAAGGGGTGCAGGGAGTATTTACACCCCACTGGTGTTTGACAGATCTTTGGAACAGTGGGCTGTGCAAATGAAAAATTAATTTTTTCATTTTCACGGACCACTGTTCCAAAAATCTGTCAGACACCTGTGGGGCGTAAATGCTCACTGCACCCCTTAATACATTACATGAGGGGTGTAGTTTTCAAAATGGGGTCACATATGGGGGGTACATTGTTCTGGCACTATGGGGGCTTTGTAAACATACATGGCTTTCAATTCCAGACAAATTTTCTCTTCAAAATCCCAATGGCGCTCTTTCTCTTCTGAGCATTGTAGTGCACTTTACATCCAAGAGCACTTTACATCAACATTTGGGGTATTTTCTTACTCAGAAAAAATGGGGTTACAAATTTTAGGGGGCTTTTTTCCTATTTTCCCTTGTAAAAATGAAAAATTTAGGGTAACACCAGTATTTTAGTGAAATTTTTTTTTTCTCATTTTCCCATCCAAATTTAATGAAAATTCGTTAAACACCTGTGGGGTGTTATGGCTCACTATACCCCTTGTCATGTTCCGTGAGGGGTTTAATTTCCAAAATGGGGTCACATGTGGGTATATGTCAGAACCGCTGTAAAATCAGCCACCCTGTGCAAATCCCCATTTTAGGCCTCAAATGTACATAGTGCGCTCTCACTCCTGAGCCTTTATTGTACGTCCACAGAGCATTTTACGCCCACATATGGGGTATTTCCGTACTCAGGAGAAATTGTGTTACAAATTTTAGGGGTCTTTTTTTCCTTTTACTGCTTGTGAAAATAAAAAGTATGGGGCAACACCAGCATGTTAGTGTAAAAAATGTATTTTTTTACACTAACAGGCTGGTGTAGCCCCCAACTTTTCCTTTTCGTAAGGGGTAAAAGGAGAAAAGCCCCCCAAAACTTGTAGTGCAATTTCTCCCGAGTACGGAAATACCCCATATGTGGCCCTAAACTATTTCCTTGAAATTCGACAGGGCTCCGATATGAGAGAGCATCATGCGCATTTGAGGACTAAATTAAGGATTGCATAGGGGTGGACATAGAGGTATTCTACGCCAGTGTTTCCCAAATAGGGTGCATCCAGCTGTTGCTAAACTCCCAGCATGCCTGGACAGTCATTGGCTGTCCAGAAATGCTGGGAATTGTTGTTTTGCAACAGCTGGAGGCTCCGTTTTGGAAACACTGCCGTACAATACATTTCTCATTTTTATTGGGGGGGGGGGGGGGGGGCAGTGTAATGGGATGTATATGTAGTGTTTTGCCCTTTATTATGTGTTAGTGCAGTGAAGTGTAGTGTTTTTAGGGTACATTTGCACTGGTGTGTTACGGTGAGTTTCCCGCTAGGAGTTTGCCCTGTGGCGAAAAATTAGCTGCAGCCCAAACTTGAAGCAGGAAACTTACTGTAAATTTGCTCCTGTGAATGTACCCTGTACATTCACATGGGGGGGGGGGGGCTAACCTCCAGCTGTTTCAAAACTACAACTCCAAGCATGTACTGACAGACCGTGCATGCTGGGAGTTGTACTTTTGCAACAGCTGGAGGCACACTGGTTGGAAAATCTTCAGTTAGGTTCTGTTACCTAACTCAGTATTTTTCAACCAGGGTGCCTCCAGCTGTTGCAAAACTACAACTCCCAGCATGTACTGATCGCCGAAGGGCATGCTGGGAGATATTGTTATGCAACAGCTGGAGGTACGCAACTACAACTGTTTGGGCAACTACATGCTGTTTGGGCATGCTGGGATTTTCAGTTTTGCAACATTTTGAGGGCTACAGTTTACAGACCACTGCACAGTGATCTCCAAACTGTGACCCTCCAGATGTTGCAAATCTACAGATCACAGCAAAGAGCTGTTTGGGCATGCTAGGAGTTGTAGTTTTGCAAGATCTGGAGGGATACAGTTTAGAGACCACTGTATAGTGGTCTCAAACTGTAGCCCTCCAGCTGTTGCAAAACTACATATTCCAGCATGCCCAAACAGCTGTCTGGGCATGGTGGGAGTTGTAGTTTTGCAACATCTGGAGGGCTACAGGTTAGAGACCACTGTATAGTGGTCTCAGACTGTACCCTCCAGGTATTGCTAGGCAAATTACCGGCTGCCGTCGGATCCAGGGAGCCATCCTCTTCTTCCGCACGACATTGCTGCCCGCCGATCGCCGTCGCCCGCAGCCTCCGGACGGGTAAGTGGATCTATGGCGCCCGGTCCCCTTCGGTTCCCCGTCCTTCCCCGCCTATTGTGGGTGTGGGAAAACAAAAGTTAACCCCCCGCCCCCGATCTGCTATTGGTCGTCGCTTTTGACGACCAATATCAGGGATAGGAGGGGTGGCACCCCTGCCACCTCACTCATATCCCTTCAGGGGGATCGTAGGTGTCTTAGACAACCGCAATCCCCCTTATATTCCGGGTCACCATAGATCCCGTATGACCCAGAATCGGCGCAAATCACAAGTGTGAATTCACTTGCGATTTGCCCTGATCGCCGACATGGGGGGGGGTCTGGGCATTTAAGCGGGGTGCCTGCTGATCGATATCAGCAGTCACCCTGGTTCGGTCCCCGCCCGGTGGGGACCGAAATTCCCACGGACGTATGCATACGCCCTTCGTCCTTAACTCCTTAAGGACTCAGCCCATTTTGGCCTTAAGGACTCGCCTTCTAAAAATCATAACTCTTTTATATTTTCATCCACAGACTAGTATGAGGGCTTGTTTTTTGCGCGACCAGTTGTCCTTTGTAATGACATCACTCATTATATCATAAAATGTATGGCGCAACCAAAAAAAACTATTTTTGTGGGGAAATTAAAACGAAAAACGCAATTTTGCTAATTTTGGAAGGTTTCGTTTTCATGCCGTACAATTTATGGTAAAAATGACATGTGTTCTTTATTCTGAGGGTCAATACGATTAAAATGATACCCATTATTACATACTTTTATATTATTGTTGCGCTTAAAAAAAATCACAAACTTTTTAACCAAATTAGTACGTTTATAATCCCTTTATTTTGATGACCTCTAACTTTTTTATTTTTCCATATAAGCGGCGGTATGGGGCAAATTTTTTGCGCCATGATCTGTACTTTTTTTTGATACCACATTTGCATATAAAAAACTTTTAATACATTTTTTATAATTTTTTTTAAATAAAATGTATTAAAAAAGTAGGAATTTTGGACTTTTTTTTTTTTCGTTCACGCCGTTCACAGTAAGGGATCATTAACATTTTATTTTAATAGTTCGGACATTTACGCACGCGGCGATACCAAATATGTCTATAAAAAATGTTTTTTACGCTTTTTGGGGGTAAAATAGGAAAAAACGGACGTTTTACTTTTTTATTGGGGGAGGGGATTTTTCACTTTTTTTTTACTTTTACTTTTACATTTTTTTACATTTTTTTTTACACTTGAATAGTCCCCATAGGGGACTATTCATAGCAATACCATGATTGCTAATACTGATCTGTTCTATGTATAGGACATAAAACAGATCAGTATTATCGGTCATCTTCTGCTCTGGTCTGCTCGATCACAGACCAGAGCAGGAGACGCCAGGAGCCGGACGGAGGGAGGTGAGGGGACCTCAGTGCGGCGTTATGAATGATCGGATCCCCGCAGCAGCGCTGCGGGCGATCTGATCGTTCATTTAAATCGCGCACTGCCACAGATGCCGGGATCTGTATTGATCCCGGCACCTGAGGGGTTAATGGCGGACGCCCGCGAGATCGCGGGCGTCGGCCATTGCCGGCGGGTCCCTGGCTGCGATCACAGGACCACGGTTATGCACAGGACGTAAATGTACGTCCTGGTGCGTTAAGTACCACCTCACCAGGACGTACATTTACGTCCTGCGTCCTTAAGGGTTTAAGTACCACGACGCAAGGACGTATGCATACGCCCTTTGTCCCCAAAAGGTTAAACTATTAAAAACACAAAATATTTATGATGCTAGAAATTTTCAATTTAACATCAGAAATTTTCATGAAGGTGAAGTTTTGTTACTTTTGGGTCAGTGACATAGAAAGGGTGAGAAAACATGTAAGAGGTGGTGATTTGAGATGAAAGTTGCTAAACCCAGAGTCATAATGGATGGTTATCATTAGAGATGAGCGAATCGAAGCTGTCAAACCCAGATTTGTTACGAATTTCAGGAAATACTCGATTCGCAACGAATGCGAATATCGCCACGATTCTATCGGGCAAATCGCTTCATTAAACTCAATTTACTGAGGTGCAGGCTCCAGGGCATCTAAAATGGTAGATCCACATGTCAGTACATGGGGCAAGGAACGCTGGGAAGGCGGGAAGTCAAGGCGGGAAAGGAAGTAGGCGGGATGACCCTGAATCACATGCAGGATACCGTCTATCAGCAGCCAGTCACCCCTGTGATGTCACAGCCCTATCGGCAGCCGTATTGCGGCCAGCCACTTCATACATTGCAGAGAGATAGGACGGACAGGTTGTGTGTGTTATACCAGAGAAAAGCACATTTCAGCAGTGTTTAGCATCCCCCTAGTCACATCAGCGTTCTTGTGGATGGAGAGCAGTGTTTTTTTCACTGAAAATGATTTTTACTGCAGCTGCAGGCATTAACCTCCCAAACACTTTCTTCAGCATTGTATTACAGAGAGGGGCATATAGCTGTCTGTTGCCTCATACATTTCAACAAGCTGCCTCAACTTCATAAACCTTAACAGAGGAGGCAGGAATAATTTTTCTGCGCAATTCAGTGTCTTTGTTCCACAAAAAATCATTTGCTGGTTATACTAGTCTTTAGATGATATAGTACCCAGCAGTCCATTCCTTATAGTCCTTGACAGAGTGCAATTTTGTGTTTAGCACACAGCTTTTTTTTGGCTGCAGCACTGTTGTGTACTGCTGGTGTTTTAGAAAAATTTGTTTTTTTAAAGGGTACCATAGTGGATTTTTCTGCCCTCATAAGTGCATACCACATACATGCATCTAAGAACTGTACTATTTTGTACCTGTTAATCGGTCAAGGGACTACATACTGTGAAAGGAAAGCCAAAAGTAATCACCGGCTGGTGTTTTACAAAAACACAGAATTATTGTTGGGTAGTGTTGAGCGGCATAGGCCATATTCGAATTTGCGATATTTTGCGAATATATGGACGAATATTCATCATATATTCGCTAAATTTGCATGTTCGTAATATTCACATATGGAAATTCGCATATGCGGAAATAAGCATATGCAAATTTTCGCATATGCGAAAATTTGCACTCCAGTCTCACACAGTAGTATTAGAACCTTCTTTACACCACACAAGCTGGAAGCAGAGAGTGATCACTGTGATGTGTACTGTGAAAAAAAAAACGAATATTCGTAATTACGAATATATAGTGCTATATTCGGGAATATTCGCAAATTCGCGAATATGCGATATTCGCAAATAAAATTTGCATTGCGAATATTCGCGAGCAACACTATTGTTGGGCATTTTTCTGCCCTCATCAGTGCATACCGCGTACGTACATCTAAGTGGTGTACTATTTTCTACCTGCTAATCTGTCAAGGGCCTACATACTGTGAAATTCCAGGCAAAAGTACTCACTGGCTGGTGTTGCACTCAGATACTTTTTTAATTGTACTGTAGAGCATTTTTCTGCCCTCATCAGTACATACTACATACCTACATCTAAGTAGTGTACTATTTTGTACCTGTTAATCTGTCAAGGGCCTACGTACTGTGAAAGGCGTGGCAAAAGTGCACACCTGCTTCTGTTCTAGACAAATACTGTCTTTAGCGTAGTGAAGCATATTTTACTCCCCTCATATACGCACTAAGTATGTCAGGCAGAGAAGTGCCAGGACGCGCACAGAGGAGTGACAGAGGCCTAAGTCCTTCAGGCAACGGACCCAGCAGACTAGAGGCGAGTGGCAGCAGGAATTTCAGCGAGAGGCCTGAGCTCCTGTTATCAGCTAGCGTTCATGTCTCAACCAGCAACCCATCTGCTGTCGTCAATTGGTTCACACGGTCATCCACTTCATCACAAGTTACATCTGACACCCCCAGTCAACAGTCGGTGGGTTCCTCAGACACAACCCTCAGTTGGCATGGCCCGGGAGCAGTACCTATCCTCCCATTGCCTTTGTCCTATGCTGTTCTTCCCCCTACAGAAGTATCTTATGCTGTGGGTTCAGCTCCACTATTCACTGAGGACAATCTAATAGAGGACAGTCAGCAGCTACTGCCCAGCCAAGAAGGGGAGGAGACATGCGCCGCTTCCTCTGCTAGGTGGGAAAGTAGTAACATAGTAACATAGTTCAGAAGGTTGAAAAAATACCAGAGTCCATCAAGTTCAACCTATAACCCTGAGTTCCTAATGAGTTGATCCAGAGGAAGGCAAAAAAAAACTCATACAAAAGGTAAAAATTCCTTCCCGACTCCAAGATGGCAGTCAGAATAAATCCCTGGATCAACGTTCTGTCCCTATAAATCTAGTATCCATAACCAGCGATGTTATTATTCTCCAAAAATGCATCCAGACCCCTTTTTAACTATTTTACAAAGCTCACCATGACCACCTCCTCAGGCAGAGAATTCCACAGTCTCACTGCTCTTACAGTAAAGGACCCCCCATCTGTGCTGGTGTAGAAACCTTCTTTCCTCTAAATGTAGAGGATGCTCCCTTGTTATAGATACAGTCCTGGGTATAAATAGATTAAGGGAGAGATCTCCGTACTGTCCCCTGATATATTTATACATAGTTATTAGGTCTCCTCTAAGCCTTCTTATTTCTAAACTAAATAACCCCAATTCTGCTACTCTTTCTGGGTACTGTAGTCCTGCTTACTCTGGTTGCCCGTCTTTGAACCCTCTCCAGCTCCATTATATCCTTCTTGTACACTGGTGCCCAGTACTGTACACAGTATTCTATGAGTGGTCTGACTAGTGATTTGTACAGTGGTAGAATTATTTCCTTGTCATGGGCATCTATGCCCTTAATGATGCACCCCATGATTAACTATTAACTAAGACTCCTAAATCCTTTTCCATGTCAGTCGTCCCAAGTGTGCTCCCATTAAATACATAATCCCAGCCCAGATTTTTCTTCCCTATGTGCATTACCTTACATTTATCAATGTTGAACCTCATCTGCCACTTCCCAGCCCAAACCTCCAACCTATCCAGATCCATTTGTAACAGTGCACTGTCCTCTATAGTGTTTACCGCTTTACAGAGTTTAGTATAATCTGCAAAGATTGCTACTTTACTATTCAACCCCTCTACATGGTCATTAATAAATATATTAAATAGAACAGGACCCAAGACGAACCCCTGTGGTAACCCACTAGTAACAGTCACCCAATCAGAATAAGTACCATTAATAACCATCCTCTGTTTCCTATCACTGAGCCAATTACTTACCCACTTGCGCACATTCTCCCCCAGCCCCATCCTTCTCATTTTATGCACCAACCTTTTATGTGGCACCGTATCAAATGCTTTGGAAAAATCCAGATATACGATATCCAGCGATTGCCCCTGGTCCAGTCTGGAGCTCACCTCCTCATAAAAGTTGATCAGGTTAGTTTGACAGGATTGATCCCTCATAAATCCATGCTGATATGGGGTCATACATTTATTTTTATTAAGTTACTCCAGAACTGCATCACTTAGAAAACCCTCAAACAATTTACATACAATGGAGGTTAAACTAACAGGTCTATAATTCCCAGGGTCACCTTTTGATCCCTTTTTAAATATTGGTACCACATTTGCCATGTGTCAGTCCTGAATATTAAAAATAGGGGTCTGTCTATCATATTACTTAATTCCTTTAGAACACAGGGGGGAATGCCACCTGGACATGGTGATTTGTCTATTTTTATTTTTTTAGGTGGCACTGTACTTCTTCCTGGGTTTACCTTATCTCGCTATATTTCACCTGGCATTTCATTTTCCTTGGTGAATACAGTGGAGAAGAATTTGTTTAGTATATTTGCTTTTTCCTGATCCCCATCTATAATTTCTTCCTCAGGGCCCATACTTTCTTTTTTTATCTTTTTGCTATTTATATAGTTAAATAACATTTTGGGGTTAGTTTTACTCTCTTTCCGCTGATATTTTTATAAATAGTTATTAAGTCTCCCCTAAGCTTTCTTTTTTCTAAACTAAATAACCCTAATTCTGATAATCTTTATGGGTATTGTAGTCCTCCCATTCCCCGTATTACTCTGGTTGCCCGTCTTTGAACCCTCTCCAGCTCCACTATATCTTTCTTATACACTGGTGCCCAGTACTGTACACAGTATTCTATGTGTGGTCTGACTAGTGATTTGTACAACAGTAGAATTATTTCCTTGTCGTGGGCATCTGTGCCCCTATTGATGCACCCCATGATTTTATTTGCCTTGGCAGCAGCTGCCCGACACTGGTCACTACAGCTAAATTTACTGTTAACAAAGACTCCCAAGTCCTTTTCCAAATCAGTTGTTTAAGATATTTTTTTAAATCTCCCATTTAGTGTCAGTATTCTTGTTTTTGAGGACATTATCTCATTTTATATTGTTAAGGGCTTCTCTGAGTTGATCGAACTTTGCATTCCTGAAGTTCATTGTTTTTGTGGCCCCTCGAGAGATTCCCTTATTGAAGAACAAGTTATAATGTATTCTATTATGATCACAATTCCTAGGTATCCTTCTACTTGCACATTAGTTACTCTGTCAGGTCTGTTGGGTAATATTAAGTCCAGTAGGGCACCCCCTCTGGTCGGGCCCTGCACCATTTGGGACAGATAATTGTCTTTAGCTATAGTCAGAAACCTGTTTCCTTTATGAGATTCACAGGACTCAGTCTCCCAATTTATATCAGGATAGTTAAAGTCCCCAATTATTGTCACGTCATTTTGACTTGCTGCCTTGTTTATTTGCCTCAGTAATTGATCTTCTGTCTCTTCCATTATGTTTGGTGGCTTATAGCAAACCCCTATCAGGATTTTTTTTATCTCCATATATTTCTACCCATAATGATTCCACATTATCGATTCCCTCCCATATATCCTCCAGTAATGCGTCCTTCAGACTCGATTTCACATACAAACCCCTCCCCCTTTCCGTTTTGTCTGATCCTTCCTGAATAGACTATAACCCTGTATGCTGGCCACCCAGTCACAGCTATCATCCAACCAAGTCTCTGTTATACCCACTATGTCATAATTCTCCTCAGACATTTTCAACTCCAGTTCCTATGTTTTATTGGACAGACTTCTGGCATTAGTTATCATGCAATTCAATGGTGTATGTTTTTTCTTCCTATAAAGCCTATCCCTATTAACTATTCTAACCCCTCCCTCCGTTCCACCCTAAGGTACATTGATAAGTCCCCCCTCACTTTCTACACTATCTTCCCCCTCTATGTTGTGGTTTCCCTCCCCTCAGACCCTAGTTTAAAAGCTCCTCCACCCTTCTAGCCATCTTCTCCCCAAGCACAGCTGCACCCTCCCCATTGAGGTGCAGCCCGTCCCTACGCTAGAGCCAGTATCTGACAGCAAAGTCGCCCCAGTTCTCCATGAACCCAAACCCCTCCTTCCTACACCAGCTTCTGAGCCACTTGTTTACCTACCTGATATCCCGCTGCCTCTCTGGTGTGGCTCGTGGTACAGGTAATATTTCTGAAAATATTACCTTGGAGGTCCTTGCCTTAAGCTTGCGGCCTAAGTCCCTGAAATCATTTTTAGGACACTCGACCCACCTCTTACTTTGTCATTGGTGCCAATATGTACAGTGACTGCTGGATCTTCTCCAGCCCCACCGAGCAACCTGTCAACCCGATCCGCGATGTGCCAAACTCGAGAGCAAGGAAGACACCACACTGTTCGGCGATCCCGGTCTTTGTGACAGATTACCCTGTCTGTCCCCCTAATAATTGAGTCCCCCACTTCCAGTACCTCTCTGGCCTGCCCTGCGCTCCTCCTTCCATACTTACTGGAGCAGACAACCCCTTGGCGGTCAGAGGCAGTATCTTTCTGCAGTACTGCTAGCTCTAAATTGGTCTCCACCTCATCTGCCAACCGGGCAAACTTGTTGGTGTGTGCCAGTTCAGGACTAGCCTCCCTGACACTTTTCCCTCTACCCTGTTTTCTAACTGTAACCCAGCTAGCTGCCTGACTGTCCAGCACCACCGTCCCACTATCCTCCCCCACCTCTACCCCAGAGAGAACTTGCTCAGTGAGCAGCAGACTCCAAGTTGTCAATGCTTCTCAATGTTACCAGTTGCTCCTCTAGATCCAGGATCTGGGCTTCCAAACGAACAACTAGCACACATCTCGCACAACAATGTGCACCCTCAAACTGTTGTTCAATGATTGCATTGATTTAGTGATGAGGAGAGTGTCGTGGGAGGCGGTGTTGCCAGCGTTCAGGGTCCGAAAACAGACAATGTTGAGGAACCTGAGGAGGACATCAGTGACATGCAGACACTTGTTGATAATGATGATGAAGCCGATCGCAATTGGTAGCCGGGTGCAGAAAGGGCTTCATTATCATCAGGAGAAGAGAGTTGCTGTTTACCCGTGAGGCAGCAGCTGAGCCAGCAAGGCGGTAGCATGGTTGGCAGTCAGCATGGTGGCAGAAGTGGAAATTCTGGAGCCAAACGTGCCCAGGGTAGACCAACGGCTTCGCGGCAGCCTACCTTCCCGGGAGGTAGTGTAACAGGGGTTCCTGGAGACGGTGGTAGTAGCAGTCAATTAGAGCAGACTGTTGGTGGGAAAATCAGTTGGTGGGAAAATTGACGGTGTGGCAGTTTTTCATCAAGCATCCGGAGGAGGTTTACATAGCCACATGCAAGATATGTCGGCAGAAGGTGAAGCATGGCCAGGGTCCCAATGTTGGCACCACAGCCCTGCATCAACACATGCTTTGCCACCATAAAGTGACCTGGGAGAACCGTGGCTCCAATGTAGTGGTCCAGCCTGCTTCATCACCCAGTGGCACGCCGCTCCCACTTTCAGACAGCCAAGGCTCCACCACCTCAGCCGAAGGGAGCTGTGTGTCATACCTTCCTTCTGTCGCTCCAGATGCTCCTGCTCCTCCTAGTTTTAGTCAGCCATTCCGCCAACAATCCATCAGCGTAGCCTTGTCCAAGAGACAACAGTAGGCACCCACTCATCCAACAGTGCAGAAGCTGAATGAGCTACTGTCTAAGTTGCTGGTGCTGCAGTCCCTCCCTTTTCAAGTGGTGGACACTGCACCTTTCAGAGAACTGATTGCTTGTGCCAAGCCAAGATGAGGAGTGCCAAGCTGTCATTTCTTTGTGAAGAAGGCAGTATTAGCCCTGCACAATTTTGTGGAAGAGAAGGTTGTCCAGTCCTTGAGCCTAACAGTGTGTACCAAAGTGCATGGCAGTGCCGACGTCTGGAGCTGTAACTACGGTCAGGGACAATACATGTCCTATAGAGCTCACTGGGTGGTTCCTGCACAGCCACAACCCAAACTTGGACAGGTCATGCTGCTTCCTCCTCCACGCTCTCAGCCCATTGGTCCTGTGACAGTGTGTGACTTTGCCTCCTCATCCTCCACCGTGTCTCCACTGCCCAGACAAGTCTTAGTGGTCCTTCAGCATATCATGTATGAAGGGCGCGGCAATGTCACGCTGTCACTCTCATTGTTTTGCATTGGTGAAAAGAGTCACACAGGGGAGGAACTGCTAAAAGGCATTCGTAAAGAAATCGGAGCATGGCTTACTCCAGAAAACTGGAAATGGGAACCATGGTGACTGACAACGGGAAGAACATCTCGCATGCGCTGCGACTGGAAAGGCTGAGCCATGCGCCCTGCATGGCACACATGTTCAATCTGGTTGTGAAGCAGTTACTGAAGTGTTCTTCCATTTGCAAGATATCCTAACAATGGGAAGGAAACTTTGCATGCACTTCAGCCACTCATACACCGCAAAGCACACCCTACTTGAGCTGCAGCGTCCGAACAGTATCCCACAACATAGTCTGATTTGTGACGTTGCCACATGTGAATTCCACCCTCCATATGTTGGACTGACTGTATGGAAAGAGAAAAGCCATCACTGATTTCTTGATGATTCAAGCAGATAGGGGAACCCCCTGTGTAACTTCAATGTGAACCAGTGGCAGCTCATACGTGATACCTGCCATTTGCTCAGGCCCTTTGAGGAAGCCACAATAATTGTAAGTCGCCAGGATTACGGGATGAATGATATCATTCCACTGCTTCATTTTCTACAACACGTGTTGGAAACAATGGCTGGTCAGGGCACTGGAGACGTGGTGCCTACATCTCACGGCCACATGTGGGGGATGAACTGGAGGAGGATGAGGGGGATGGGCACATTGGAGCACAGTTTAGGTTTCGCCAAATGTATGTTTTTTCTAGTAATCTGACAGGAGAGGAGGAGGAGGAGCAGGAGCAGCCAGAGGAGCTAGAGGGTTATGAGAAAGGCGAGACAAAGGACCCAGACACACCGTGGCAGTATGCAGTGGAGATGGAGGCAGGGAGTCACTCAGAGTCACTTGCACAAATGGCAAGATGCATGTTCAACTGCTTGCGTAGTGACAGCCCAATTGTCACCATTCAGCAGCTGGATCACTTCTGGATCTCCACTTTATTGGACCCTCGCTACCGCCACAAAATACTGGCCTTTTTTACACCCACTGAGAGGGAGGACAAAATGACCTACTACAGAGGCATCCTATTTAGTCAGTTGGCGGATGCCTATCTGCACCATGGTCCATCGTCTCGAAGGTCAGAATTGGGGGGCCCCCTGCGCTCACCTTCCACTGCCACGGCTGCTGGGGAGGAGTGCAGTGGCAGGAACAGTACCAGCTCCCTCAGCAGCAGCCTGAGTCTGCAGTCGTTGATGAGTAGCTTTCTTCACCCACATAGTGAAGCAACTCATCAGCAGCAGGTACACTTGAAGCAGGACCTGAACCAGCAGGTGGTGGCATACCTTGACATGCCCATACCAAACCACCTTGAAGATCAGCTGGACTTCTGGGCAGCCAAACTTGATTTGTGGCCGCAACTAGCAGAGTTTTTCCTGGAAAGCTGAAGTGTGCCATCAGAGCGGGTGTTTAGTGCAGCCGGGGCCATAGTCACCCCAAGGAGAACTCTTCTGTCCACGAAAAATGTGGAGAGACTGACCTTGTGAAGATGAATCAGGCATGGATCAGGCAGGATTTCCAACCACCAATTCCTGATACATGAGAGTAGATTGACCGTGGTGCCACACCAACACTTCACAAATATGGATAGTCTCCTCCTACTAATGCCACCTCCAGGCTCTTCTACTTGTTAGATGTGGTCCTTTGTACCCACATGCTGGGGCCCGGGACACTAAAACTTTGGAGTTAAAAGTTTTATTTCAAAACCCTTAATTTCAATTTAAAATCTTAAATTTAAATAAAAAAAAATCATAAATTTCAATGGTCTCCTCATGCTTCTGCCAACTCCAGGCTGTGCCATTCAGACTCTATATGGTCTCCTCATGCTTCAGCCAACTCCAGGCTGTCTCATTCAGGCAATATATGGTTTACTGATGCTGCTGGGCCTGGGTCTGGGAATAAAAATGTTGTTATGGTAGCACTAGCTACCTAAAATGTTTGGATTAAATTTCAGAATTCATATTTTAATCTTAAGGATTGTGAAACCCTAGTGTCTACTCATGCTGCTGCCAACTCCTGGGTATGCCATTCAGACACTGTAGGGTCTCCTCATGCTTCAGCCAACTCCAGGCTGTGTCATTCAGGCAATATATGGTTTACTGATGCTGCTGGGCCTGGCTTTGGGAATAAAAATTATGTTATGGAAGCACTAGCTACCCAAAATCTTCAGTTTAAATTTCAGAATTCATCTTTTAATCTTAGGGATTGTGAAACCATAGTGTCTACTCATGCTGCTGCCAACTCCTGGCTGTGCCATTCAGACACTATAGGGTCTCCTCATGCTTCAGCCAACTCCAGGCTGTGTCATTCAGCAACTTTATGCTCTCCTCATACTGATGCCACCTCCAGGCTCTGTCATTGTGCCGCTCTGCGGCAGTGATTCTAAAACTGATGCCTGTAATCCGCATGTCATACTGAATAACCGTATTATTTGACTACTCAAGACTACCCATAAAAATGAACAGGAGCGCTTCCTTGTGAAGAAGTGAGCAGTATGGTAGTGTGGAAATGAGAAGACCACACTCACCAGGTGCGGTTGTGCAGTGACCAGGCACAACGCTGACAACAGCAGGAATGAATGAACAGGAGACTACAGCTGCAGCGGTTTCCCATGCTGGATCACCGGCGTGTACGGATTACAGGAACAGGAAGAAAATAGTGGAAGCTTGGAATCGCGCAGCTGAGAACTTCGTAGGAGAAGACCAAATCGGTAAGTTTAAACATTTATTTGCACACAACGCGTTTCTGGGTATTAACAACCCTTTCATCAGGCGTGATAAAAAGCAAAAACGTACAGGGAGTTTAAGGCATTGATTCAGTGACGTATAGAGAAAATGACATATTGGATAGTGGGGTCAAAGGGACAAGATAAAGACAATGCATTATGTGGTCAATTCATCTTATATATGCGCAGAAAAAGATTCACAAAGTGCAAATGCAAAAAATACATGGTCATCAGTAATGAGAAAATCCATAGACATAATAAAAAAATGAACATAAATATAAGAAATACATAATATGTATACAATATAAAAAAAAAAATATATATATATATATATATATATATGTATATAAAAATCTAGGGAATTTAGGGATACACATAAAAAGTGCGCATTGAAGACGCTATTAATCAGTTCTTTCTCTGCATTCATTTAAGCCTTCAGGCCACATCTTGTTCAGTCGGAAGATCCAATAAGATTAAAGAAATAATAATAAATGAAAAAAAAAAAAAAATAAAAAAAGCAATATGTTACCCGGTACCTAATCCTGATTGTGTACATATATTTTTTATGTCTCTAAGATCTTTATGTCCAGAGATATAAACATTTATCTGTTGCTCAGTTACTTTTTCATTGTGCTGGCTGGAGGGGGCATGTCAGTCTGTCTCCCTCACAGTGATGACTCATCTGCTCTGAGTCTCGGGAGCGAGCATGAGCTGTCAGCCAATCACCGCACTCTACTCTGTAAGCCTTTCCTCTCTAGTTTAATGCTGTACATGTTACATAGAGGAAGATGCTTGTAGCTTGCCTGCAGTATGCCTAAGACATTATGGCAAGTTCATAACATTGGAGTTCCCCCACAGTAGCTACAATCATTGGAGTTCCCACAGTAAAACACAGGCACGGGAGTTCCCCCACAGCCGCTACAGGCATCGGAGTTCCCACACAGCTGCTACAGTCACCGGAGTTCCCCCACAATAGCTACAGGCACCAGAGTTCCCCCACATTAGCTACAATCACCGAAGTTCCCCCACAATAGCTACAGGCACCAGAGTTCCCACACAATAGCTACAGGCACCGGAGGTCCCCCATAATAGCTACAGGCACCGGAGTTCCCCCACAGCAACTACAGGCACCAGAGTTCCCCCACAGTATGCGTAGATACCTGAGTTCCTCCACAGCAGCTACAGGCATCAGAGTTACCCCACAGGAGCTACAGGCATCGGAGTTCCACCACAGTAGCTACAGGCATTGGAGTTCCCCCGCAGTAGGTAGAAACATTGTAGTTCTCCCACAGCAGCTACAGGAATCAGAGTTCCCCCACAGTAGCACAGTTTACCCACATTAGGTAGCAGTTCCCCCACATCAGGTTGCATTTCCCCCACATTAGCATAGTTTCCCCACATTAGGTTGCAGTTTCCCCATATTCGGTTGCAGTTCCCCCACATCAGGTTGCATTTCCCCCACATTAGCATAGTTTCCCCCACATTAGGTTGCAGTTTCCCCACATTAGGTTGCAGTTTCCCCACATTAGGTTGCAGTTCCCCCAACCCCCTAACACACACAGACACACACATTCATACCGAGACACACATACATACAGACACACACACACATACATACATACATACACACACACACACACACAGTAACACAAACACACACACATACATACATACAGACACACACACACACACATACATACATACAGACAGACACACACATACATACATATATACAGACACACATTTTTTATATTGTATATATATCATGTATTTCTTATATTTATGTTCATTTATTTATTATGTCTATGGA
This sequence comes from Hyla sarda, assembly GCF_029499605.1. Taxonomy (NCBI): domain Eukaryota; kingdom Metazoa; phylum Chordata; class Amphibia; order Anura; family Hylidae; genus Hyla; species Hyla sarda. The sequence goes on along the minus strand of NC_079195.1, from coordinate 146,069,823 downwards.
TTTTATCATTACTGATGACCATGTATTTTTTGCATTTGCACTTTGTGAATCTTTTTCTGCGTATATATAAGATGAATTGACCACATAATGCATTGTCTTTATCTTGTCCCTTTGACCCCACTATCCGATACCTCATTTCCTCTATACGTCACTGAACAAATGCTTTAAATTCACTGTATGCTTTTTATCACGCCTGATGAAAGGGTTGTTAATACCCAGAAATGCGTTGTGTGTGCAAATACCGATTTGGTCTTCTATGAAGTTCTCAGAAGCGCAATTCCAAGCTTCCACTATTTTCTTCCTGTACACCCCTGTGTATACCAGATATAGCCATTTTTAATATAGATTTGCCGCGAATAAATTTGTCCGAATCAAATTCTTCTAAAGTTTGCTCATCTCTAGTTATCATAACCAGGATATATGGGTGCTATTTGTTATAGATGTTATCTTATTTGTTATCTTTTTTTTAATATCTATTATGTTTTCATAAATTATCTGTGCTAATAATTATCCTGTCTATGCAGTTTCATAGTCCCCTCTTTTTTGTGCAGATTCCATACCAATTTTTGTGAGTGTTTTCTTATTTTACTGTAATATCATTTGCACGTCATGTTTTAGAGTACTTTATATATTGTGAATTTTATTTGTTTTTTATGACATGACTTAGGGTCCAAGCAGATCCAAAACATGTCAGCATTAGTGTTCCTGTTGTTGTGTTTCATACATGACCCAAGCATTCTTGCTTTAATGAACCTATTAAGCTGGACATTCTCTTCTTCTGTATCCTACGTTAGCATGTTTAGGCTTTAAAAAAAAAAAATAATAATAATTCCCCATCAATCTGCCCTCAATACCCCAAGATAAAAATGTGAAAAATATTTTTTTTGCAGATTTATTAAAAAATAGAAGCTAAAATTTCACATAGATGTAAGTATTCAGACCTTTTGCCATGACTCTTGAATTTTAGCTTTGAGGGTACCCAATTTCTGTTCATAATCTTTGAGATGTTTCTACACCTTATCTGGAGTAACCTGTGGTACATTCATGGCTAACAGCTGACAATGCATATCAGTGAAAAAAACAAGCCATGAAATCGACAAAAACTTCCTGTAGAGTTCAGAGACTGGATTGTGTGGAGTACAGATTTGGAGAAGGGTGCAAAAAAATAAATTCTGTTGCACTCAAAATGACAAAGAGCACAGAGCCTCCATAATTCCAAAATGGAAGGAATTTGGAACAACCAGGATTCTTCCTAGAGCTGACCATCCCACCAAACTAAGTAATCGGTGGTAGGGGAGGGTGTCCCTTGTAATAAAGTTGACCAAGAATCTAATGGTCACTCTAGCTGAGTACTTGTGTACCTGTAAATGTCAACCATCACTTTTTGGCCTCAACTATAAGTGTCATGTCTAGTAAGACTAGGCATTGTTTATCACCTGCCCAATACCATCCCTACAGTAAAGCATGGTTCCGGCAGCATCACGCTTCGGAGATATTTTCAGTTGCTGGAAGAGTGAGATTTGTAAGTGTTAAAGGAGATCTGAATGGAGAAAAGTACAGCGATATTCTTAAAGACCTAACGAAACCCTTGAAAACCTAATCTAGAGTAGTTTAGACCGTAAACAGAACCAAATGTTCACCTTCCAACAAGACAATGACCCTAAGCAAACCGCATAGACAACTCAGGATTGCCTTGGGACAACCTTGTGAATGTTTTTAAGGGGCCCAGTCAGAGCACTTTCTTGGACCCAATTTAACATCTCTGGAAAGACTGAATAATAGCTATACACCACTGTTTTCATCAACCTGATAAAGCTTGAGAGAATCTACAGAGAACAAGGGCAGAAAATTCCTCAAAACCCCCAAACTCTGAAATGGGAAAAAGTGAAAGAGTTCGAATTTCTGAATTTATTGTAGATTTTGGTTAGCAGTTTCTGCTTAGTACTATTTCAATGGTTTCACCCATATTGATGGCCCTACATTATACTAGAGCATATGTATTGTGGAAAAAGTGGGAGAAAGTAAACTCTGAGCCTCCTGATTATATGTAACTGCATTGTTAAAGGGGTTATCACCTTAAAGTGATTATAGCACTTACCTGCCAGACAGTAATGGGCATGCTTAGGAAGGATCCACACTTGTCTTTGGGTTAAATGGCTATGTTGTGAGATATTTTTGTGAACTGGGCATTTCCTGTTGAAGTTTTCTCTTTAACTACAAATCCCATAATTCCTTTTCTCCCTCCCACACACCACAAATGAGCTGAATTTCATGCAAAAGACCAGTGCTTTCTAACCAAGATGCCTCCAGCTCTTGGTAGTGTCTCAGCCACACTGCATGCTGGGAATACCTGAGACAAAGGTCATTTCATATGCTGTTAAAAAATAACACCCAGAACAAGGATCAAATAAGAATGTTAGACCAGCCATTAGAGACAGGTACAGACACTATATTATGAACTACATTAACTTTACAGCCCCTTTAGCATAGTCAAAAAAGTAGGCACTGTTGTTTCAACAAACTTTACACAAATCAACAGTATGTACACAACTTTGCAATATAACTTTTAAAAGAAAATTGTCTGTTTCTCTACTTATTAGGCTCCTTTCTTGCTATCCCTTTGAATGTATTATAAATCCTGGAGAAAAAAAAATTCTATGTAGATGGGAGGGGGAAAGAGGGAGAGAAATGACTGGAGAGAGCCAAAAGCAGACAGAGAGACTGCATAGAGACTACAGCAGTATTGGAGCAGCTATAAGCCCTTACTCAAGGACTGGTTTTAGAACTGTTGCTGCAGAGTACAGATCTATATGCAAAAATGACCATAACATTTGAATATTTCATATGAAGCCTGCAAAAGAGAAACTTGATGAAACATACCACCCAAAGCCCAGTTACAAAAAAAAACAAAAAAAAACAATTTAACTTGTTGTTCTTTCTTTCAATGATTAATGGGCTAAGAGGTTTTCCTGGCTTTTCACAAAATTGATCAGGATCAGGGAAGGGGAGGACAAAAAAAAATATATAAATATATATATATATATATATATATATATATATATATATATATACTCAGAAAAAATATAATTGAGGGAACCTTTAAAATGTTACTTTTTAAGGCGCATTTCTTTTGCCAGGTCTTCAGGAACCATGTTAGGCCATTTTCTTTTGTTAGAAGTACAGAGCCAAGTTGTTTGATGTCTGACACTGATGGCGGTCAGCATCAAATGCCGCCAATGTAGCTTCCTTAAATAGGACGTCATTTCCACTCCATCCTCCGACCTTTCTGGTTCTACCTATCCCTACTTGCTACGTCAGTTACCTGGCGTGTCTATGTGAAGGGATGGTGTGTGTTAGAACCAGGTGTGTAGGGGAGTTTATTCTGGTCGGGGTTAGGGTAACAAGACACGTTCTAACCGTTCCGTTCTAACAGTTGCAACCTACAATATGTAAATCGTACGATCCAAACAGTTCGCTGCCGCATGTTCAAGCACCGTTCGAACATCAAGAACAAGTTCACATTACATAGTGTTTCCCGTCATTTTACTTTAGTGCACAACAGTGATTTATCTTCTTTACATCTAGTTATTTTAGAGTCTGTCCCTTCAGACAGACTAAACCGGTTTCAACATCTCATTAATCGTGAGTCCTTTTGGATATTTATTTTATCCACGTTAATGCTGCATGGTCCGAACGAGACCATAGAAAACGCACGCTAAAAAAGTTTTTTCGTGTTCTCTCTGCTCCCGTTCAGACCATATGTATGTATACATATATATATATATATATATATATATATATATATATATATATATACCCTTTTTTTGTTTTTTTTTCATAATTCTTTCACACTTTACAATTTCCTTATTCCTTTTTTATCTGTACTTGTAATAATTGTTTTTTTTTCTCTACATGAAGTGTACACCGAACGGTGTTTGGATATGCGTATACAACTCAAATTGAGAATTGCCTTACATAAAGGACAAAAAACACCACTTTTTTCTTCTTTTTACAAGGATATATATATATTTTTTTTATTTTATATTTTCAAACAATTTTTGTTTCAAGTTGCATTTTAAGTATAGGATGCATATAGAGATATTACAATTTTTACTATTGCGAAAATGTATCTTTTTAAATTGATTAATCTGGGAAGTATAATCTGTATGTGTTATATAAATTGCCTAGTGTTTTGGATTGGTACGCCGGGGATCATCCCCCTGACGTACCTTCCCATTTCCCAGATAAATTCACTGTTCATGTGTCTCTAACTATGCCTGATGAAGCTGCTGTTGCAGTGAAACGCGTCGCATGATGGGAGAATAAACTACCTTGTTTTTATCCATTCGTCTGAATCACTTGTGTCCAGACTGGTGTTCCTCTTTGAAGCTATCCATCCGATAACACAAGTATAGCCCTCATCATTACAATGGGCATTACCCATATTTCTAGACACCATGCCAAGCAAACAGTAACATGGATGTGCGTGGGCAAGACTAGAGGATCATAGGGACACAACTAAAAATGACACGAGTGGTGAGAAACATTTTTTTCCTATCTTTATGTATTTGTGAATAACAACATTACAATAGACTAAGACTAAGCAGGTCCTCGGCACAAATATCTGCATAAGAGACTTGGATATAATAAATAGTACATGCCACACATGGAACTTATAATTTCTGTTGATTTTAATAATATATTTGGAGTTTTATTACTAGTGGAGTATTATATAGAGTGCAAGCCTGGGAATGACATTTGGCACAGCTGTTTATGTTTACTAGTATTTTTAAATAACAGTGTATATTCTAAGGGTCTATGGCCCCCTGTCTGGTCAACAGCAAGCATCCTTATTGATTAGAATTTAAATTATTTCAGATTATTATTTCAGATATTGCATAATTTAAAATCTATATTAAAATACTTTAACCCCTTAATGACGCAGGGTTTTTCAGTTTTTGCATTTTCGTTTTTTCCTCCTCACCTTTTAAAAATCATAACCCTTTCAATTTTCCTCCCAAAAAATCCATATTATGGATTATTTTTTGTGTCACCAATTCTACTTTGCAGTGACATTAGTCATTTTACCCAAAAATCCACGGAGAAACGGAAAAAAAAATTATTGTGCGACAAAATTGAAGAAAAAAATGCCATTTTGTAACTTTTGGGAGCTTCCGTTTCTACGCAGTGCATATTTCGGTAAAAATGACACCTTATCATTATTCTGTAGGTCCATATGGTTAAAATGGTACCCTACTTATATAGGTTTCATTTTGTCGTACTTCTGGAAAAAATCATAACTACGTGCAGGAAAATTTAGATGTTTAAAAATGTCCTCTTCTGACCCCTATAACTTGTTTTCAATGTACAGGGCGGTATGAGGGCTCATTTTTTGCGCCGTGATCTGAAGTTTGTTTGGGTACCATCTTTGTTTTGATCTGACTTTTTATCACTTTTTATTCATTTTTTAATGGTATAAAAAGTGACCAAAAATACGTTTTTTTGGACTTTGGAATTTTTTTACGTGTACGCCATTGACCGTGCGGTCTAATTAACAATAAATTTTTATAGTTTGTACATTTACGCATGCAGTGATACCACTTATGTTTATTTTTATTTACACTGTCTTATTTTTTTTTATGGGAAAAGGGCGGTGATTCAAACTTTTATTAGGGAAGGGGTTAAATGATCTTTATTAACACTTTTTTTTTGCAGTGTTATAGCTCCCATAGGGACCTATAACACTGCACACACTGATATTTTACAAAGATCACTGGCGTGTATTAACACGCCTGTGATCAGTGTTTTTGGCGCTTGACTGCTCCTGCCTGTATCTCAGGCATGGAACAGTCATTCGAGGATTGGACACCGAGGTGTCCTGTAAGCCGTTCACGTCACTGCGATTTCACCGCGGTGGTACCGAACAGCCCGACTGAGCCGCCTGGCTACTTTCACTTTCGCTTCAGATGCGGCAGTCAGCTTTGATCACTGTGTCTGAAGGGTTAATACAGGGCATCAACGCGATCAGTGATGTCGTGTCTTAGCCGCGGGTCCCGGCCGTTGATAGCCGCCAGAACCGACCCGACATATTGCAGGAGCCGGCAGAGGACGTAAATATATGTCCTTTGTCGTTAAGAGGTTAATACACAAGATTTCTTTAGAGCATTTTCACGGACCTGAGGGCACATAGCCCCTAATATAGTGGACTAAGTATTTTATGAGAATTTCTCTTTCACAGTTCCCCCCTACTCTTTTTGTATAACTTTGGTTAAATCTTTAAAAAAAAAAACAAAAAAAAAAAAAACAAGCTAAAACACAACTTTTATTTATATGGGCATGCTGGGAGTTTTAGTTTTGCAATGGCTAGAGACACACTGGTTAGGAAACACAGATTTATACCTTAAAGCGTACCTGTCAGATCCCACAAAAACACACACACAAAAAATATGTTACTCAGTACATAATCCTGACCATGTACATCTATGCCTCTGTTTTATGCCTCTATCACCTATATTTATTATAAAAAATATTGCTTTTCATTAGTTCACAGTGTTGGAAATCCTCTCAGAGTTGTGTCCCTCCCTTGTCCTTGTGGTGGTGGGAGGGGATTGGTGTGTCTGCTCATGCAGCCTTGTCCTTGAGTCATCTCTTGTCCATAACTCATGGAGAAGCCTGATGCTGCTGCAGGACTGGTTAGTGTCCCAGTAGGTTTGGTGACCCCTAGTGGTGGGATTTCTTAATTATTTAAAAAAAAAATTAAACAACCATTTTACAAAAAGTCTTTAATTTTCATCAGTACCAACATAAAAAGTTTTTGGATCTGACAGTGCCCATTTAAAAATATTGACTTCTAGGACAGATGAACAAATAGGAGAAGTGGACGCATTTATAGTTGAGTCACATTGCAAGAAATGAGGTATGGCCAAAAGGATATCCTGTATCAGGGTTTAATTCTCCTGATATTAAATATTTGTCTGTTTATCTGTCCTATAAATACATATTTTTAGATATAAATCAATGTTTCAGAACAAGTGTGCTACACGACTACAACTCCTAGCATACCCAGACATTCTTTGGCTGTGTGGGCATGCTGGGAGTTGGAGTTTTGCAACATCTGGAGACACTCTGTTTGGGAAAAACTGGTATAAATAAAGGTTATGTTTACAGTGTAGACATTTTGCATGCAGCAATACCACATATGTTTCCATTTTTAGAGTTTAGAATTTTAATTTTTTTTTTACAATCTTTTGATTGTTTATATAGTTCAATGTAATGCGCCTGAGTTAGACTGACCTGTTAGATTGCCAAACTACTAGTTTAGGGTAATAGAGCCTTTAAAGGGGTACTCTACTGGCCAGCGTGGAACTAAGTGTTCATAAAGCTGTTTTCGCACTGCGGGGGGCGGCCACTCCTCGTGACATCATGTCCATGCACCCTTAATGCAAGTCTATGGGAGGGGGCGTGATGCCTTTTATACCCCCTCCCAAAGACTTGCATTGTGGGGGCGTGGCCGTGACATCACAAGGGGGGCGTGGCTGACTCCCCACAGCGCGAAAACAGCTTTTGGAACATTTAGTTTCACGCTGGCCAGTGGAGTATCCCTTTTGAAGGCCTCTAGATGCCGAGATAACCATTTGATTGATTGCAGTGTATGGGGAATTAATTGAAGCTCTGACAGTATGGGCAACTACCAAGCAACATCCTAAGAGTCAGGTCAATTTTTATGATAGCATTTAGGGATATTAAGTAATTAGCACTAGATTTTGGAGAGCTAATGCCTAAGGCATTACCTTGCAGGAAGATGATGGCAGCAAGACGAAACAATAAAAATGTCATAATTTTTTGGTTCCCCTTCTTCCCTGCCTCCTGTCCATCATGTACAGGAACAAAACAGCGGGCAGAGACACTTGCATATGCTATTCTTCATCAGTCTTCTCTTATCATTCTTCTGTAGAATACGCTTTTGTGTAAACATCACTGTATTGATCTCTTTCTGACGCAGAAAATGTCAATCCACATAGTAATCAATATAAATGATTCTGTGAAAATGTTATTTGATGTAAAAATTAAGTCTTTAATGGGGGAAAACCTGTATTACTGTATCTCAAGGATAAAAGCAGATTCAAGCACCTCATTAAAAGAATTGACAACTTTTCTGTAACGCTTTTGGAATTATGCTTGGGCGCATCAATAAAGCATCACAAACTTGCCTCGCTTCACAGGAATTTCAAAGTTAAATTACTGTAATGAATACATTAGCATACTACTGCGCACATCTGATTAAGTGTCATTTTTACCAGACTTTCAAGCATAGATTTTGTTGAGTGAAGTTCAGCCTTTTCTAAATGTTAATGATTTTGACATCATATTGGTAAAGAAAATTGTAATTACAGAATATCACCGTGTACAAAGTCTATATCATGTTAATACTAATATAAAGCATAGAATTGAAAAGAAATCTGATCTGTGACAAAGGAATATGTGATATTGTTGTGATCGGATAACAATGTGGCTTCCACGCTGAGGTTCATCAGGGTTCCATTGCTTGAAAAGATAAAATCTCCAAAGAATCCTACAATGAATGTATGACTTTAAATTCATTAAAATGTTACCCCTTCCTGCATAAGGACATAACATTGATTAGGTTGCTGTGTTCTGGCCATAGTCTGACATAATGATATGTCCTAATGATCATACAATAATGGAAAATGGTGGGTGTTAGTTTTTTTTTTTTTTTTTCCTCAGGAGATCAGAAATTAGGTTTATATTGTGCAGTTATAGTTATTAATTAAATTTTTTTTAAATTAAATGGATAAGTGAAATTGGGGCACATCAAAGACAAAAAAAACATTGGGGCCTTGAGCACCATTATATGACTTACATGCAGTATTACAGAATAGGTACTGTAAGGCTATATTCACATGGGAAAATATCAGTGGGGACATTCCCCCAACAACCAAGCGCTCGTAGGACATGTCAGCGCTTGGACCGCCTGGAAATGCCCCTTTTTATAGACGGCAATGCATTTCTGCGCAAACTCAGCAGAAAGAACAAACATGTCTATTTCTTATTCGTAAAGAGGACCATAACTTGAACTTGAGATAAAGTGGCCCAGATGATAAGAAGATCATAAATCTGCATATTGGCCAATTAAAGAAATAGATTAGCTGGCATCAGGGATGATGGGCTTGATTACAGATGAGCGAATGTGTGAAAAATTGGATTTGGCCGATTCGCCAAATTTTCCAAAAAAATTTGGTTCGGTCTGAATTTATTTGCGGCAACTCACTATTAAAAATTACTATTTCCAGGCTACATAGAGCCTCAATAGGGGTGTAGAGAATTATGCCTTGTTGTAACATGCATAGGGAGTGTACTGGGGTAGTGAAATAATACTGTTATTCAGTATGACATGCAGATTAGAGGCATCACTATTAGAATCACTGCCGCACAGCGGATCAATGACAGAGCCTGGTAATTGGAATGAGCAAACTTTGTATCCTTTTTTGTGGAACCACTGGAGGGCAAGTCTGGTGCCAGCAGCCGCTGTAATTTTAGCTCCAATAGTGGATAATTGCTGCAGTGTATAAGTTGCTGCAGTGAAAAAGTTGTACTTTTATCTTAAAATCAAGCTGGGGGTCCTCTGCGAGGCCAGCTATCGCCTGTCACAGCCCCTACCTCTCAGCGCAAACCTATGCTAATGACTGAGCAAAAGAGAGGGACTGCAGCCCCAGCGACTTGGACAGGAGCACACTCACCTTCTGCACCATTGGATGAGTGGGTGCATACTGCTAGAAGTTGCTGCAGTGCAGAAGCTCATACCTGTATCTTAAAATCGAGCTGGCGGTCAGCCAGCTACTGCCTGTCCCAGACCCTTCCTACCCCCCCCCCCCCCCCAATGCTCATGACTGAGTGTCCCGGGTGACCGAAGCATTTACTTTGAAAAAATACTGTCAAACTACAAGATTAATATAACGCGATCACATGGCGGGACAATAACAGAGCCTAGAGTTGGCAGTAGCATGACAAGACTATGGGGCGGCATGATGATAGAGCCTGGATGTGGCAGCAGTATAAGCAGACCATATGGTGTCACAATGACACAGCCTATGTAGGCCGCAGAGCGGCACAATTTTAGAGTATTGTGTTTAGTTTGTACTCCCTCTAGTGGTACAGGCCTGACCCGGGAGGGCTACTGGGTAGATCCTGCCAGTATCAAATGGTTGTCAAATATATTAAGCCATGCACGTGTAAGTAAGCATGGCTGGTACTGCTAAACTGCGTATGAAACTTTGATTGTTTCATTTAATCCGTTATGGTTTAATTTTCTTGCTCCAACCTGTTTCTTTGGATTCTTGTGGTATTTCCAGAAATAACATATTAGGATTAGTGATGACCAAATTTTATAAAAAATGTCATTTGTCCCATTAGCAGAATTTTAAGAAAAAAAATTGGTAAATATGAATTTATATGGGTCTAAAACCTATAAAAAAAATGACATGAGCAAGTGGAGACTAAATGGTGGCAGAATGACACAGCCTGGAGATGGCGGCTGCATGAGGAGACCTTATAGTGGCAGAATGAAAGACTGGAAGTGGCAGCAGCCCAACGGGACAGTGGGGCCTCATAATTGATACATTTTAAAATTTCAATTGAAGATTTTAAATAGATTAACATGAAAAATTTTATGTAATGTGCCAGCAGCATGAGAAGACCACATGGCGGCAAAATGACACAGCCTGAAGGTGGCACCAGTATGAAGAGACCAAAATGTGTCAGAATAACCAAGCCTGGAGGTGGCAGCAGCAAGAGAAGACCATATGGTGGCCGAATGACACAGCCTGGATGTGGCGACAGCCTGACAAGACCATAGGGCCTCACAATTGAAAAGATTAAATATTTTTTTTAAATTGCATGTGGCCATGATAACATCCTACAGATACTTGCTGAAAATCTGCCACAAGGCAGATTAGATGATTTTCCCCTCAACAGTCCGCACTGACTGACTGTACTGCCGCCAACTCTAGTGGCCCTAATTCCACTACCTCCTGGGCAGGTAGGTTGCCGCAAAGCAGGTGGTCTACTCCGGGCACGTTTGGCTCCAGACTTACCACTACTGCCACCATGCTGACTACCAACCATGCTACCACCTTGCTGGCTCAACTGCTGATCATGGTAACCTGCCACCCTCTTCTCCTGATGACGATGAAGCCCCTCTGCACCCGGCTCCCAATTGTGATCGGCTTCATCATCATCAAGTGTCTGCACGTCACTAATGTCCTCCTCAGGTTCCTCAACAGTGTCTGCTTCAGGACCCTGAACACTGGCAACACTGCCTCGTCACTACTTTCCCGCCTAGTGGAGGAAACGACGGATGTCTCCTCCACTTCTTTGCTGGGCAGTAGCTGCTGACTGTCCTCTATTAGATCGTCCTCATGGAATAGTGTAGCTGAACCCACAGCATAAGATACTTCTTTAGGGGAGGGAACAGCATAGGACAGAGGCAATGGGAGAACAGGGACTCCTCCCGAGCCATGCCAACTGAGGGTTGTGCCTTAAGAACCCATCTATTGTTGACTTGGTGTATCAGAAGTGGATGACCGTGTTAACCAATCGATGATGGCAGATGGGTTGCTGGTCGAGACACGATCGCTGGCTGATACCGGGAGATCGGGCCTCTCGCTGCGACTCCTGCTGCCACTTGCTCTTAGTCTGCTACGACCTCTGCCTGATAAATTTAGGCCTCTGCCACCCCTCTGTGCACGTCCTGGCACTTCTCTGCCTGACATACTTAGTGCATATATGCGGGGAGGACAATATGCTCCACTACACTTAAAACAGTATTTGTCTAGAACAGCAGCAGGTGTGTACTTATGGCTGACCTTTCATAGTAACTAGGCCCTTAAGGCTTTAATAGGAACAAAATGGTACACCACGTATATGTACGTACATGGTATGCCCTTATGGGGGAGTACAATGTGCTCCACTACACTTAAAGGAGTAATCCGGCGTGCACTTTTCTCATTTTATCCCGTCTGGGCTGCAAAATAAAAGAAAACAAACTTTCTCTTACCTGCCAACGAGCCCCCAGAGCTCCGGTACACTCCGGTACAGGTGTTCGGTCACCGGGCTGTTTGCTTCTTACTTCCTGTTAGCCCGGCACGTCACATGGAGCTTCAGCCTATCACCATCCGTGTGACATGTCGGGCTAACAGAAAGTAAGAAGAATACAGCCCGGCGACCGAACACCTGTACCGAAGTGTACCGGAGCTCCGGGGGCTCGTTGGTAGCAGAGAAAGTTTGTTTTCTTTTATTTTGCAGCCCGGACGGGATAAAATGAGAAAAGTGCATGCCGGACTATTCCTTTAAAACAGTATTTGCCTAGAACAGCAGCAGGTGTGTACTTTTGGCTGGCCTTTCACAGTAACTAGAACCTTAAGACTTTAACAGGAACAAAATCGTACACCACCTATGTACGCACAAGTTACACTTAATAGAGGACAATACGCCCCGCTACACAACCTGTATTAGGCACTAATAGCAGGTGATTATGGCTTTTAGTGCTCTGCTCACCCTAACTGGCTGGCTACTATTAGCTTTTCAGTTGTTGTAAACACCAGTGCTGCAGCACACAGTCGCTGTGTAGTACACCGTAAATTGCACTCTCTCTCAATAACTCTCCATTCCCTATCTGTGCTTCCGAGCTGGATTTGGGCTTGAGGTGAATCGCTACTGTAAAAAAAAAATTCTGTGCCACACACACTGCTCTATGTCTCTCTCTCTCTCAATAAAACGCTGATGTGACTGGCCGCAAGATGGCTGCCAATTATATAGGGCTATGACATCACAGGGGTGGCTGGCTGCTGATAGGCTGCATGATGCATGTGATTCAGAGTCATCCTGCCTACCCATCTTCCCGCCTTCCCAGAATTCCATGCCCCGTGTCCTGACATGTGGAGCTGCCATCTTAGATGCTCAGGAGCCTGGACCGCACTAAGTGGAGTTTAAAGCATACCTATCATAGTTAAAAAAAAGTAAATAAATAAATAAAGCAATATGTTCCTCGGTTCCTAATTCTGATTGTGTACATATATGTTTTATGTCTCTAGGATCTTTATTTCCAAAGATATAAACATTCATCTGTTGCTCAGTTACTTTTTCATTGTGCAGGCTGGAGGGGGCGTGTCTGTCTGTCTCCCTCACTGTGTCTGCTCTGAGGCGGGAGCGAGCATGAGCTGTCAGCCTACTCTACTCTGTAAACCTTTCCTCTCTGGTTTCATGCTGTACATGTTACACAGAGGAAGGAGCTTGCCTGCAGTATTCCTAAGACATTATGGCAAGTTCATAACAGGATAAAATGTATAAATATAAGAATAGATCTTCATAAAATTAGTGCAAGGATTTTACAGATGAAAGTACAATATTTTTTATGAATACGTTTTCTATCTTTTTTATCTTTTCCTAGTAAAGTTGGATGCTAATGAACATAGCTGTCACTGGCTAGCACCCGAGTTCCCCCACAATAGGGACAGTTACCTGAGTTCCCCCACAATAGGGACAGGCACCCGGGTTCCCCCACAATAGGGACAGGCACCCGAGTTCCCCCAAAATAGGGACAGGCACCGGAGTTCCCCCGCAGCTGCTACAGGCACCGGAGTTCCCCCACAGCCGCTACAGGCACTGGAGTTCCCCTGCAGCTGCTACAGGCACCGGAGTTCCCCAGCAGCCGCTACAGGCACCGGAGTTCCCCCACAGCAGCTACAGGCACTGGAGGTCCCCTGCAGTAGATAGAGGCATCGGAGTTCCCCCACAGTAGCACCGTTTACCCACATTAGGTAGCAGTTCCCCCACATTAGGATAGTTTCCCCCACATTAGGTTGCAGTTCCGCCACATCAGGTTGCAGATCACCCACATTAGCATAGTTTCCCCCACATTAGCTTAGTTTCCCCCACATTAGCTTAGTTTCCTGCACATTAGGTTGCAGTTCCCCCACATTAGGTTGCAGTTCCCCCACATCAGGTTGCAGTTCCCACACATCAGGTTGCAGTTCCCACACATCAGGTTGCAGTTCTCCCACATTAGGTTGCAGTGCCCCCAACCCCCTAACACACACAGAGACACACACATACATACAGACACACACACACATACATACATACAGACACACACACACAGTCACACACATACATACATACATACATACATACACACACACATACATACACACACATACATACATACATAGATACATACACACACAGTCACACACATACACACACTCACCTGTCCTGCACGGTGTTCATCTCTCTGGGGGCCTGAGAGCGGCGTCACTTACGTCCTCTTGCACTGGCCGGCCGCCGGCGCTGCTGAAGACTGGGACCGAGGAGGAGCTGAGAACCGTGGGGGGGGGGGGGGTAATGGGACACAGGATCAGCTGAGAACTGGGGGGGTGTTATGGGACACAGGGTCGGATCGGGCACAGCTGAGAACGGGGGGTGGGGGGGCGTTGTGGGACACAGGATCGGGCGCAGCTGAGGGGGGGGGGGGCCTGCCTGTATCCCGCACTGCCTGTGTGTATGCGCACTCCCTGCGCTCGTTCACGGCCAGTGCGTGCCCTCGCATAAGCTATATGCATACAGCTGAAATCTCCTATACTGGATACCAGTACACTTTACAGCCGGATCTGGAATGCTGCAAAATAAACACTAGTCCGTCTGGCTAAAGACAGATGACCCCTAGTGGTGGCTATTTTTAGATTTAATTTCTGGGGAAAATTGAAATTTTTTACAAATACATTTATATTGCAAAAAGCCATCATATGATTAGTTCTGTAACATATAAAAAGTTTTCAACAATGACAGTGCCTCTTTAATTAAGTGATTTGTGCGATCGAATGGCTGCAATATTCGGATTTGTTGTAAAGCTAATTTTTCCTGAAATTCGTAACGAATTCGGATTCCTCAGATTCACTTCGCTCATCCTTAGGCTTGATCAGACAGCATGATTTTTCCTGTACCTCTGCTTGAAGAAACTGTGATGACAGCGTGAAACGGCACAGTAAACCAAAGTACTGTACACCTGCCCGTGATATCTCTTCCAGCACTGTTTGTCCATGTGTTTCAATAAAGAAAACCGCCCGCATCATTTCAGGTAAGTGCCCTATTCATCTGTTCTTGTGTGAAAATGTTTTGGAGTTAATTTTCAGTCTATCTTCAACCCGATAAGGTGCAACTAGTTTATCCTTGATATTACCAGCCCATCCATCTAGAACATTAAGAGTCATTCTCATTTTATCGCCCCATATAACCTTTGAAATATCTCTATTCTGAAAATTCTTGGCCCAGTCTTGACATTTCAACTTATGTGTCTTGTTCTGTGGTAGTTGGCTTTCATTCTACCTTACCTTGGCCATGTCTCTAAGCACTAAACACAGTGGGGGAGATTTATCAAAACCTGTGCAGAGTTAAAGTTGCCCAGTTGCCCATAGCAACCAATCAGATCGCTTCTTTCATTTTCAAAAGGGCCTGTGGAAAATGAAAGAAGCGATCTGATTGGTTGCTATGGGCAACTAGGCAACTTTTCCTTTGCACAGGTTTTAATAAATCACCCCCAGTGTACTTTTGGACACTCCAGGTAGGTTACATTTCTGGAATATGACAACACTGGATGACATACAAATATTAACATGACACTTTTATTCTCCGCTGTATATGTAAGGTTGATAAAGTTCAATTGATGACTCTGACTAAATATTAAAACAGGGAAGAGAGGTCTCCCATACCTTCCTACCTAATAGTGAGTAGTAATGAGTGGCAGGGGCCATATTCGAATTTGCAATATTTTGCGAATGTATGGATGAATATTCGTCCTATGTTCGCGAAAAGTGACGATATTTGATGCAAAAATTAGCATTTCGAATATTTGCACTCGACACTAATAGTGAGGGTTTTTCTATGGAACAATAACACTAAAGCCATTAACTTATAGAAACATTAATCTTAGGACTATTTTTAAAGCACATGAGTGAGACATGAACAGTTAATGTAACAGTGATGGGGAGGGAATAAGGTATAACACTACATATGTGGATTGGGACAGACT
The DNA here is from genome assembly GCF_029499605.1 of Hyla sarda. Taxonomy (NCBI): domain Eukaryota; kingdom Metazoa; phylum Chordata; class Amphibia; order Anura; family Hylidae; genus Hyla; species Hyla sarda. The sequence goes on along the minus strand of NC_079195.1, from coordinate 146,053,721 downwards.
TACAGGGAATTAACAGTAATTTAGCATTTAATTACTGCAATGCAATTAAAACATAATATGTAAAGCAAAGGGGTTATCCGGCCAAAGACATCTTATCCCGTATCCAAAGGATAGGGAATAAGATATTTGATAGCAGGTGGCCCGACACTAAGACCCCCTGGAATCTCCATGCAGTATGCAGGGCTGTGTCTCCAGTCTCGGAAAGCTCTTTGTTTCCAGGACTGCAGACGTAACACCACGCCCCCTCCATTCATGTCTATGAGAGGGGGCGTGATGGCACGAGGAGGGCGTGGCGTTACGTTACGTCTGCATTATATAAATCTCCAATCCCCTTCAGGAGGGGAACCCCCCCCCTTTTCCAGGGAACAATGCCCTAACTTATAACCCAATTAAAATTTTACTTTTATTGTGATTAATTAAAATAACATAGAAAACGTGAAAATCAAATGTGGTGATTTTAAAACTATCAGGAAATACAGGGTGTCTTCTAATAATGGCCCACTAGGTGGTGCTACAGTGTAAGTTATGGAGTTCTCCTTTTCCCCTATGCCGGTTCACTACCGTTACATAGTCACTCCATACTTAAACACAGCCTGTATTCCTGTCTAAAAAGTGTATAGATGCTCTAACGTTTCGTTTGTAACCAAACTTCTTCAGAGAGCTGCCTAATCTGGCGTTCAGCGTGCTGGCACTGTCTTTTATAATCTTACATCTGCGCATCACTTCCGATGCGCCAGTGAAGGGTCTTGATCCAATCAGGATATGGTTGGCGTTCCGTTGTTTCCGGCCGCCAAGGGTGCACATGCCCATTACGATCATACTCTCCGGCCTCTCCATCTGTCTGTTGCGCCCGTTCCCGAGTTCGCGCCTGCGCTGTATGCAGGCCTCTTCTTCGTGGAACGCAAGCTTCGTTCATTGAAGCGCAACATCTCTTTCTCATCAATGTGCGTATTTTCCTGGATCTCCTCTTCTCAATTCTATGTATACTTCTTTAACATCATAGTTACATAGTTACATAGATAGTACGGTCGAAAAAAGACATATGTCCATCAAGTTCAACCAGGGAATTAAGGGGTAGGGGTGTGGCGCGATATTGGGGAAGGGCTGGGATTTTATATTTCTTCATAAGCATTAATGTTATTTTGTTCCATGAATGTATCTAATCCTGTTTTAAAGCTGTTAATTGTTCCTGCTGTGACCAGTTCCTGAGGTAGACCGCTCCATAAATTCACAGTCCTCACGGTAAAGAAGGCGTGCCGCCCCTTGAGACTAAACTTTTTCTTCTCCAGACGGAGGGAGTGCCCACTCGTCCTTTGGGGGGGTTTAACCTGGAACAGTTTTTCTCCATATTTTTTGTATGGGCCATTAATATACTTATATACGTTTAGCATGTCCCCCCTTAAACGTCTATTCTCAAGACTAAACAATTGTAACTCCTTTAATCGCTCCCCATAGCTAAGATGTTCCATGCCCCATATTAGTTTAGTCGCGCGTCTCTGCACCCTTTCTAACTCCGCAGTGTCCCTTTTATGGACAGGTGCCCAAAACTGAACAGCATATTCCAGGTGAGGCCGTACCAATGCTTTATAAAGGGGGAGTATTATGTCCCTGTCCCTTGAGTCCATGCCTCTTTTGATACATGACAATATCCTGCCGGCTTTGGAAGCAGCAGCCTGACATTGCATGCTATTCTGTAGTCTGTGATCTACAAGTACACCCAGATCCTTCTCTACCAGTGACTCTGCCAGTTTAATCCCCCCTAAGACATACGACGCATGCAGGTTATCAGTACCCAGATGCATAACTTTACATTTATCCACATTGAACCTCATTTGCCAAGTGGATGCCCAGACACTTAGTCTATCCAAGTCATCTTGTAACTTATGCACATCCTCTATAGACTGTACCGTGCTACAAAGCTTGGTGTCACCTGCAAAGATAGAAACAGAGCTGTTAATACCATCCTCTATATCATTGATAAAGAAATTAAACAACAACGGGCCCAGTACTAAACCTTGGGGTACACCACTAATTACCGGGGACCAATCAGAGTACGAATCATTGACCACCACTCTCTGGGTACGATCCATGAGCCAGTGTTCAATCCAGTTACAAACTAAAATTTCCAAACCCAAAGACCTTAACTTACCTGTCAGACATCTATGAGGTACAGTATCAAATGCTTTAGCAAAATCCAGAAGCACTATATCCACAGCCATTCCTCTGTCAAGGCTTCCACTCACCTCTTCATAAAAGCAAATTAGATTGGTTTGACAACTTCTATCCTTAGTAAACCCATGCTGGCTATCACTTATAATACAATTATCCCCTATGTATTCCTGTATGTAATCCCTTATAAATCCTTCAAACAATTTACCCACAATGCACGTTAAACTTACCGGTCTATAGTTTCCTGGGGAAGACCTAGAGCCCTTTTTGAAGATTGGCACCACATTTGCCTTGCGCCAGTCCCTTGGCACAATACCAAACACCAGAGAATCACTAAATATCATGAACAGGGGTACAGATATTACTGAACTTACCTCTCTAAGAACTCTTGGGTGTAGTCCATCCGGCCCTGGGGATTTGTTTACATTTATATCACTTAACTTACCTTGTACCATCTCTACATTAAGCCAGTTCAGTACATTACATGATGTGTTACCAGCACTGACCTGGCCAATGTCAGCTCCTTTTTCCCTAGTATATACAGAACTAAAGAACCCATTCAGTAGCTCCGCCTTCTCTTGATCGCCCGTGACAACCTCCCCATTATCATTATTAAGGGGTCCTACATGCTCTGTCCTTGTTTTTTTTTTTGCATTTATATATCTAAAAAAATATTTAGGATTAGTTTTGCTTTCTTTGGCCACCTGTCTCTCGTTTAGAATTTTTGCTGTTTTTATTAAATTTTTACAGATTTTATTAAGCTCTTTGTACTGTTTAAATGTTAAAATCATAGCCTATTGCCTTTCTATTTCATATTGTAGATCTGCTCATATTCTAGTTAGTCTATTCTTTCTTATTTTATATGTTTATATGTTTTATTGTTTTAGTCTTATTATATATGTGTATGTAAACGTTATATACGATTTCATTTTTACCTTTTATTATTTTATTTTCTTATTATTAAACCATTTTGCTTCTTAATTTGGTGCATGTATATACATATATATATATATGTATTATTTATCATCTTGCCCCATAGCCTATTCCCTCCCCCTCGTCACTTCCCAGTTGTCATTTGCTCTGATGCAGAGTAGATCCCTGATTGTATATATTTATTGTTTGCGCGTTTATTGCCCCTATTTACGTGCATTATTATTTTAGCATTTTTACTTATGATTAGTGTGTTCATTATTAACATCTATGTGTATATATAGGGTGTATATATATAGTGTGTTCATTATTTACTTATTAACATCTATGTGTATATATAGGGGAAGTTATTCCTATTTAAATCCTTCTATTTCCTTTCTTCTATATAATGTCATTATTTTCTTCTTTATTACCAGGTCTAATCATTCTCACATTCCTACAGCATTTCTCCTCATCCATCCCTGTACATCGTAAGTATATGTCCCCTAATTATTATTAATATATGGGGGATGGGAAGGTGGAGAGGGGAGAAAGAGTAGGGGGAAGGGGGGAGGGGGGGGAAGGGGAGGGGAAGGAGGGAGGGGGAGGTAAGGGGGGGGGAGAGGGGGAAAAAAGGGGGGAGGGGGGGGAAAGGGGGAGGTCCGTGGCTAGTGTAAAAGCTTCTTGTCTCAGACTGTACTAGAATATGCAACTTCTTTTATTGTCGTCCCCTCATCTCTGTTGGGGACTGCTCTATTTTCGGCTATATTCCCTATGTGTTTGCCAGTCTTGCTGTAATTTCCACATTTTCTTAGTTTGACTCTATTCCTCAGTACGTATCTATATTGACACAGGCTCTTCATTTTTCCTTCTTTTGTTTATTCAAGAAATGGTGTAAAGGAAAAACCTTCATTCAAACCTCCAGGGCTTTTGCTCTTTAAACGGTAAATCCATTTGGCTTCTTCTTTAAGTAATAAATGATATATATCTCCCTTTCTTGGGCCCATCTCATATTTCTCTAGGCCCCAGAATTTAATCTCCTCCAGCTTGTTTCTGTGTTTATCTCTCATGTGCCTCGCAATGGGGGTATCGGTTCCTGTTCTGATTGTACTGGTATGTTTGCTTATTCGCTTCCTCAATTCTTGAGTGGTTTTTCCCACATACAGTTTAGGGCATGTGCACTTTGCCACGTAGATCACATTACGGGTTCTACAGTTTATAAATTTCCTGATATCATATTTCCTTCCATCCTGTGGGTCAATAAAATCTTTGGTTTTTATCATAAACTTACACGAGGCACAATGTCCACATGGAAACGATCCTTTTGGGGGGTCTGGTAGCCACGTGCCTGATTTTTGCACTGTTCCTCCTTCCTTATGATGGCTGTAAACAAGGAGATCTCGTAAGTTTTTCCCCCGTCTATAGGTTATACTTGGTCTTTCCATTAATATTTCATTCAGGTCCGGATCAGATTTCAGAACCCTCCAATATTTGGTCAGGATGCTCCTTATCCTGGGGGCATAGGCATCATATGTGCCTATACATCTGATGGTCGGTTTTGCCGTCGGGACTCTTTTGGGTCCCAGCAGGGTGGCACGATCACTACTTTTTGCCCTAATGAATGCTTTCCTCATACATCTTTTGGGATACCCTCTGGAGACAAATCTCTCCATCAGGGTCCCACTTTCTTTATGGAAGGTCCCTTCCTCGGAGCAATTCCGCCTAGCTCATAGGTATTGACCTACTGGTATACTGCGTCTCAGGATTTCAGGATGCCAACTTTCCCAATGCAAAAAGCTATTGGTCGAGGTTGGCTTCCTGTATATGTCCGTTTGAATCTGTTGGTTCTCATCTATATAGATGGTCAGATCTAAGAAATTGATACTGCGTCCTCCTACCTCTGCCGTAAATTTCATACCAATGCTATTGTGATTTAGTTTCTCCACAAAATCCCCAAACAAATTCCCATCACCGTCCCAAAAAATTCAAACATCTATATATCTTCAGCAGAAAAGAATGCGCTCTGTGTATTGTGTAAACGTGTCACTAAAAACAATCATGCTCTCCCACCACCCCAAAAACAAATTTGCAAAGGACGGTGCACAAGCTGTCCCCATGGCGGTGCCCCTCACCAGCCGGTAGAGGGCACCGCCAAAGAGAAAATAATTGTGAGTTAGGATAAAATCCAAGAGTGTCAAAACAAATTGGTTATGCTTGTTAAAGTGTATACTCCGTGTGGAAAGAAAAGTGTTTACCGCAGTGATCCCTAAGTCATGTGCTATATTGCTGTAGAGACTCTCTACATCAAGACTCATTAACAAAGTGTTCTTATTCACCATTAAATCATTTATTTTCAGAACCGTGTCCTTAGTGTCCTTTAAATGTGAAGAAAGGGAAGATTCAAAAGGAGTAAGTATTTTATCCACGTATAAACTTATTTTTTCCGTTAGGTTATTATTCCCAGAGACTATCGGACGGCCTTTAATTGGGTTGGTTGGTTTGTGTGTTTTTGGTAAGGCGTAGAACGTTGCTATTGTAGGATGAGTGTTGATCAGATAGGTGTGTTCGTCCTCCGAGACCAGTTGTTCTTCCAGAAGGCTTTGGGCCATGTGAACATAGTCCTTTTTGTCCATAAGGACAATGTTCCCGCCCTTGTCTGAGGGCTTTATTACTAGATCCTCGTTTTCTTTTATTTTCTTCAGGGCATTCTGTTCTGATCGTGTCAAATTAGAGTAGACCGTGTTTCTCTTTGGTTTGATGGATTTAATCTCTTCTGTGACCAAGTTAACAAACATCTCTATGTTGGAATATTGATTAAATGTAGGTGTTATTTTGGACTTTGGTTTAAGGTCCGTAAATGGTGCTTTCATGATCACCTCATCACCCTCATTTTCTGAAAGGAGATCATATAGGGCTTCCAGAGCTACTGATTCCCTGCTACTCGAGCTAGCTCCCTCACTGTTATGTTTCTTATGCCATTTATGTAGCACTAGCTTGCGCGCAAAGAGGTTTATGTCCTTCACCCACCCAAATTCGTCGAACCTGGGTGTAGGTTGATAATTTGCATGTCTTTTACTCGTGTATTCTCCATAGAATTTGTATCCATATTTAGATCCTTTTCCCTTATTGCTCTACCTGCGGGATGTCTATTGTCCATCCCGTTTGCAAATGCCCCGCATAAGATGGTACTATCCAGATTCTCTAGAGTAGGCGGGAAGGTGGAGGGGGAAGACAGAATGTCGTCATGGTGGACTGTGGAGCCCCCCCTGTTGTATCCAGCCCCGTCTGGCCAACTTGGCTTGTGCTAACCCTAAAAAAGAAGAAGATGAGGGTACTTGAGGTTGGCCCACCAGTTGGGTTGGTGTCGGGAACATACCTGGGTTTTGTGTCCCTGTTCTTCCAATAAAGCCTATGTTGGGCATCTGAGTGCCTGATATCATTAGCTGATTCTGAGGAGTGATTGATGCTGTTTGGGAGGGTAGCATTTGGGGGTAGGGGGAGGGCAAGCCATGGGCCACAGATGTTGCATAATTGGGTCCAGACACAAAGGGCTGTCCAGATGCTCGTGTAGGGTTGCATGTTGGATTTGTGGTCAGAGGTCTATTCGGTAGTGGTTTCTTATAGTTTTTTTTTTTGCCTGCTCCCCTGTATTTCCCACCTTGGTACTTCCTTTTGGTACCTGAGTCCGAAATACTCCCTGAGTCGGATTGTGCCTCCTCAGTACCTGAGGTGTCCGACTCTGGGGCCTCTCCACGTATCCCTAGGTCTTTGTCTCTCCTTATATGAATCGACTCTGCCCGTGGCGAAGTCCGTATGATCCCGAATATATTTACTATGCTTCCTCTCCTTCAATTCACTCCTGTAAGCTTCTAGATTTTTTTGTAATTTATTCTCTAAAACCCCAAACTCCGGGTTGGTGGCAAAGTTCTGGATTTGATGCACTTCAGATTCTAATTGTTTGGTAATTTGTCCCAGGTAGTTCCGCTCGTATTCCAGAAGGTAATTAATTAGTCTCAGTGAGTTCTCAGTTTGAAGAGATTCCCACCCTCTAATAAAAGCCTCGTCTTCTTTATGTGCTTGGGGGTGAGGGGTGATCTTAATCCTCTATATACTATCCTTTGCTGGTAGTAAGTGTCTAAACTAGCTACTTCCCACCAGGAACGAGTATATTGTTTGTATGTCTTATTCAGATTTTTGAATTGCTTGAGAGATGTCCACTTGATTAAGTGGTAAGCTATTTATGGAGAATACAAAAGATGCCTCATTGGTGGAGGTTTCAACATTAATAGCCTGTGACAAAAAGCCAGACATTCTGACTTAAGGTTGGGACAAATGGGCAATTTTAGTTGCCATAAGTTTCAAATCCAACAGAGAAGTCCCACTGGGTTATGGGCTCTTACTATATAAATCTCCAATCCCCTTCAGGATGGGAACCCCCCCCCCCCTTTTCCGGGGAACAATGCCCTAACTTATAACCCAATTAAAATTTAACTTTTATTGTGATTAATTAAAATAACATAGAAAACGTGAAAATCAAATGTGGTGATTTTAAAACTATCAGGAAATACAGGGTGTCTTCTAATAATGACCCACTAGGTGGTGCTACAGTGTAAGTTATGGAGTTCTCCTTTTCCCCTATGCCGGTTCACTACCGTTACATAGTCACTCCATACTTAAACACAGCCTGTATTCCTGTCTAAAAAGTGTATAGATGCTCTAACGTTTCGTTTGTAACCAAACTTCTTCAGAGAGCTGCCTAATCTGGTGTTCAGCGTGCTGGCACTGTCTTTTATAATCTTACATCTGCGTGTCACTTCCGATGCGCCAGTGAAGGGTCTTGATCCAATCAGGATATGGTTGGCGTTCCGTTGTTTCCGGCCGCCACAATAAAAGTTAAATTTTAATTGGGTTATAAGTTAGGGCATTGTTCCCCGGAAAAGGGGGGGTTTCCCCTCCTGAAGGGGATTGGAGATTTATATAGTAAGAGCCCATAACCCAGTGGGACTTCTCTGTTGGATACGTAACGTCTGCAGTCCTGGAAACAAAGAGCTTTCTGAGACTGGAGACACAACCCCACATAGCAACCTAATGACAGTGGCCAAGTATATGTAAATGTGAATGTGTCTAGAAATTCACAGAATTTTTCGAGAAAATTTGGTTCCATCCATAAAAACGGCCATTTCTGGACTACAGAGAACCTCAATAGGGGGTGTAGAACACTTTTCTTTGTTCTAACACACATATGGAGTGTGCTGGGGTAGTGAAATAATATTGTTATTCAGTATGACATTTTTAGAATCACTGCCACAGAGAGGCAAAATGACAGAGCCTGGAGGTGGCATCAGTATAAGGAGACCATATAGTGGTTGAATGACACAGCGTGGAGGTGTTGGCAGCATGAGGAAACCATATAGTGGCTAAATTACACAGCGTGGAGGTGTTTGCAACATGAGGAGACCATAAAGTGGATGAATGACAAAACTTGGATGTGGATGAAGCATGAGGAGACCATATAGTGGCTGAATGACACAGCGTGGAGATGTTGGTAGCATAAGGAGACCATATAGTGGCTGAATGACACAGCATGGAGGTGTTGGCAGCATGAAGAGGCCTTATAGTGGCTAATTTACACAGCTTGGAGGTGTTGGCAGCATGAGGAGACCATATAGTGGATGAATGACACAGCTTGGATGTGGCTGAAGCATGAGGAGACCATATAAGGGCTGAATGACACAGCATGGAGGTGTTGGCAGCATGAGGAGACCATATAGTGGCTGACTGACACAGCGCAGAGGTGTTGGCAGCATGTAGAGACCATAGAGTTGCTTAATGACACAGCCTGGAGCTGGCAGCAGCATGTGTAGACACTAGGGCTTCACAATCCCTAAGATTAAGAGTAGAGATGAGCAAACTTTTCAAAAATTTGATTCGGCCGATTCGCCAAATTTTCCCGGAAAGTTTGTTTCGATCCGAATTTGTTCGCGGTGAATCAATATTAAAAAAGGCTATCCTACAAACAGCCTCTATAGGGGTATAGAACACTTTGCTGTGTCCTAAAACGCATATGGAGTGTGCTGGGGTAATGAAATAATACTGTTATTCAGAATAGCATGCAGATTACCGGCATCGCTCTTAGAATCACTGCCGCACAGCAGCACAATGACAGAGCCTGGTGGTGGCATCAGTGTCAGGAGACCATATAGTGACTGAATGACATAGCGTGGAGGTGTTGGCAGCATGAGGACACCATATAGTGGCTGAATGGCACAGCGTGGAGGTGTTGGCAGCATGAGGACACCATATAGTGGCTGAATGGCACAGCGTGGAGGTGTTGGCAGCATGAGGACACCATATAGTGGCTGAATGGCACAGCGTGGAGGTGTTGGCAACATGAGGACACCATATAGTGGCTGAATGGCACAGCGTGGAGGTGTTGGCAGCATGAGGACACCATATAGTGGCTGAATGACACAGCGTGGACATGTTGGCAGCAAGAGGAGACCATTTAGTGGCTGAATAGCACAGCGTGGAGTTGGCTGATGCACTAGTACACTACACACCAGGGCTTCACAATCCCCCCCCCCCCAAAAAAAAAACACAATATATGACATTTTTGACAAAGATTTCTCATAGGTAGCATCCACTATCCAAAAATTAGAAATTTCCAGACCCAGGCCCCACCTCTGCGGCATCAGGAAACCATATATTGCCTGATGGACACAGCATGGAGTTGGCTGATGCACCATTACACACCCGGGCTTCACAATCCACCCCAAAAAAACACAAAATTTTATTGAAATTGTCTGACAAAATACCTGTTTTTAAAAAACAAGCGGATATACAGCAGTTCAGAAGACTCTATAATGCAGGACGGTGGACCACCAAAAGACATTCCTCTCAAAAGTAATAAACCACACCATGTTTTAAATTTGGTTAAAAAAATTATTACATGTGTGTAAGTGCATCTGTCTCCAAAAGATCAGATCACAAAAGGATTCTAATCGCCAAAAATGATTAAGCACAGTTAATCCCTCTCCATATATATATTTTTTCATTAAAAAATCACACGCAACAAGCGTTCCGTTGTGTAAGGGTTAGCATTAAGCAAAATTCTATTAAATTATCAGTAAATTTTACAATAACACTACCCAAGAGTGTTTAATTACCCCATACATTGCACCAGGAGCAGTCAGGAGTAGGCCTCAGCAGTACCCAAGAGGCTTTAATAACCCCTTACCTTGCCCGATCAATTGCGAGATCGAGCAATAACAGGTGTGTTATGGCCTCAGATGTCCTGGGCTGCACTAGCGCTCCACTGAACGGATTAGCGTGTCTCTATCCTTCAAGGACAGGTGCATGTTGCACGCTGAAACCAGTTTGTGATAGGGATCTGGGATTGCAATTATTTAACCTTAAAATGAGGAATTACCAATAAGTGAGGTTCATAAACTGGCGTTGATTAAGTCCCTGCCCTTTGTACACACCGCCCGTCGCTATAAGAGATTGGATTAGTTAGTGAGTTGGTTAGTGAGGTCCTCGGATCGGCCCAGGCCGGGTAGGAGAGGGCCCTGGCAGAGCGCCGAGAATTTAACGATCATTGTTGAAATTTGCATTAAGCATGTATTTAGCTACTGCTAAACATCCAAAAATTTAAGGCCCAAGGCCAGAGGCACCAGGGAGGCAAGTAGTTCCTGAAAGACACAGAATGAGTCTGGATCATGCATTTGCAGTACCCAAGAGGTTTTCATAACCCCTTACATTTAAAGATCAATGTTGACATTTGCATTAAGCATGTATTTAGCTACTGCAAAACTTCAAAAAATTATAGGCCCAAGGCCAGAAGCATCAGTTTTCCCCATATAAGGAGCATAGTTGTCCCCCAGATTAGGCAGCATAGATGTCACCCAGATTAGGCAGCATAGATGTCCCCCACATTAGGAGCATACTTGTCCCCCAAAGTAGGTAGCATAGAATATCCCCCAGATTAGGAGCATACTTGTCCCCCGGATTAGGCAGCATAGATGTCCCCCACATTAGAAGCATACTTGTCCCCCAGAGTAGGCAGCATAGATGTCCCCCAGATTAGGAGCATACTTTTCCCCCAGATTAGGCAGCATAGATGTCCACCAGAATAGGCGGCATAGTTGTCCCCCAATCAGCATGGGCCGGTCAGAGCCAATCAAAGGGCTGTATGTGGCAAGCGGGCCGTACAATGCCCAGGTCTGCCACAGAGGGTTTCATAAACAACCACAATAGAGAAAATTTTGTTGTAGGAGCATGGTCAATCTACTCAGACCCATCTGTCCTTGGTGGCTGGAAATCCTGGCTGATCCATCCCTGATTCATCTTGACAAACGTCAGCCTCTCCACATTTTTAGTGGACAGACGAGTTCGCCTTGGGGGGACTATGGCCCTGGCCGCACTAAACACCCGCTCTGATGGTACACTACTGGCCGGGCAGGACAGCTTTTCCAGGGCAAACTCCGCTAGTTGCCGCCATAAATCGAGTTTGGCTGCCCAGAAGTCCAGCGGATCTTCAACGGTTGTTGGCAGGGTCATGTCGAGGTAAGCCACCACCTGCTGGTTCAGGTCCTGCTCTATGTCCACCTGCTGCTGATGAGTAGCTTCACTATGCGGCTGAAGGAAGCTACTCATCAGCGACTGTAGACTCAGGCTGCTGCTGATTGAGCCGGTACTGCTCCTGCCACCCCTCCCCTCCCCAGCAGCCGTGGCAGTGGAAGGTGAGCGCAGAGGGCCCCCCGAGAGGATGGACCATGTGGCCAATAGGCATCAGCCAACCGACTACGTAGAAGCTCCCTGAAGTAGGTCAGTTTGTCCTCCCTCTCAGAGGGTGTAAAAAAGGCCCCCATTCTGGGCCAGTAGCGAGGATCTAATAAGGTGGAGATCCAGAAGTAATCGCACTGACGAATTTTGACAATTCGGGGGTCACTACGCAAGCAACTCAGCATGCATCGTGCCATTTGTGACAGTGACTCACTGGGACTACCTGCCTCCCTCGTAATAACCCTCCAGCTCCTCTGGCTGCTCCAGCTCCTCCTCTCCTGTCCAATGACCAGAAACACCGGGCATCTCATCCACCGTAAACTGTGCTCCGCTCTGCCCCTCATCATCCTCCTCCAGTTTATCCCCCACAGGACTCATGTAGCCTTCTGATGTAGGCGCAACATCTCCATTGCCGTGACCAGCCATGTTTTCAATCATTTTTTGGAGTAAATGTAGGAGTGGAATTGTGTTGTTCATGGGGTAATTCGAGTGACTAACAAAAAATGTGGTTTCTTCAAAGGGCCTCAGCAAATGGCAGGTGTCACGTATGAGCTGCCACTCGTTCACATTGAAGTTACACAGGGGAGTACTCCTATCTGCTTGTATCATCAAAAAAATCCATGATGGCTTTTCTTTGTTCATATAGTCTGTCCAACATATGGAGGGTGGAATTCCAACGCGTGGCAACGTCACAAATGAGACTATGTTGTGGGATACCGTTCTGACGCTGAAGCTCAAGCAAAGTGTGCTTGGCGGTGTAGGAGTGGCTGAAGTGGACACAGTTTCCTTGCCATTGTCAGGACGTCTTGCAAATGGGGTGAAGACTTGATGAACTTCTTGACAACCAGATTCAACACGTGTGCCATGCAGTGCGAATGGTTCACACTTCCTTGTCGCAGCACGGCCACAATGTTCTTCCCATTGTCGGTCACCATGGTTCCCATTTCCAGATTTCGTGGAGTAAGCCATACTCGGACTTCTTCCCTAATGAACTTTAGCAGTTCCTCCCCTGTGTGACTCCGTTCGCCAAGGCAAACCATGTGAAGGACGGCTTGACACCGCTGTGCCCTACACATGTGGTATGTTGAAGGGCCACCGAGATTTGGACGTGCAGTGGAGGCCAAGGACACGGGGGAGGCGCACACTGTAAAAGGACCAACTGCCTGGGAGCGAGAGCGTAGAGGAGAAAGTGGTGTGACCTGTCCAAGTTGCTGTTGTGGCTGTGCAGGAACAACATTTACCCAGTGGGCCGTAAAAGACATGTATTGTCCCTGCCCGTAGTTACAGCTCTTCACGTCGGCGCTGCCGTGCACTTTTGAACACACCGACAGGCTCAAGGACTGGCCCACCTTCTCTTGTACAAACTTATGCAGGGCTGGTACTGCCTTCTTCGCTAAGAAATGACGGCTTGGGATTCTCGACCTCGGCTCGGCACAAGCCATCAATTTCCTGAAAGCTGCAGAGTCCACCAGTTGGAAAGGGAGGGACTTCAACACCAGCAACTTGGACATGAGCACATTCAACTTCTGCGCTTTTGGATGAGTGGGCGCATACTGTTGTCTCTTGGACATGGCTTCGCCGATCGATTGTTAGTGGAATGGCTGACTACGAGCAGAAGAAGCAGGAACGCAAGAAGGAGGGTTTGACACAATGCTCCCTTCGGCTGAGGTGGTGGAGCCTTGGCTGGATGACGGAGGGAGCGGATGGCCACTGGGTGATGCGGCAGGCTGGACCACTACCTTGGAGCCACGGTTATCCCAGGCCGCTGTATGGTGGCGAATCATGTGTTGACGCAGGGCCGTGGTGCCGAGATTGGGACCCTGGCCACGCCTCACTTTCTGCCGACAGATTTTGCATGTGACTACGCTAAGGTCCTCCAGATTCTTTATGAACAACAACCACACCGCAGAGTAGCTGATTTTCCCACCCGCAGTTCGCACTATTTCACTGCTATTGGCACCGTCTCCAGGAACCCCTGTTCCACTACTTCCCTGAATGGTAGCTTGCCGCGAAGCAGGTGGTCTCCCCCTGGCACGTTTGGCTCCTGAATTTCCACTACTGCCACCACCACGCTGATTGCCAACGGTGCTACCGCCTTGCTGCCTCATAGACAAAGAGCAAATCTCTTCTCCTGATGATGATGAAGCCCCGGCTTCTGCACCCGGCTCCCAATTGCGATCAGCTTCATCATCATCAAAAGATGTGTGCACGTCACTGATGTCCTTCTCGTGTTCCAGAACAGTGTCTGTCTCAGGACCCTGAAAAATTGAAACACTGCCTCCCACGTCACTCTCCGCATCACTACTTGGCCGCCTTGCGGAGCAAGCGACGCATGTCTCCTCACATTCTTGGCTGCCCATTAGCTGCTGACTGTCCTCTATTACATCGTCCTCACTAAATAGTGGAGCTGAACCCAAAGCATGAGATACTTCTTTGGACAAAGGAGGAGCTCAGGCCTATTGCTGCAACTCCTGCTGCCACTCGCCCCAAGTCTGCTGCCAACTCTGCCTGACGTATGTAGGCCTCTGCCCCTTCTCTGTGCACGTCCTGGCAATTCCTTGCCTGACATACTTAGTGTGTTTATGAGGGTATAGAACAGCAACAGGCGATTATTTATGGCTGTCCTTTCAAAGTATATAGGCCCTAGACAAAACAACAGTAACTAAATAGTACACTCCTTTGTTGTATGTATGCTCTTTGCAATGATGAGCGCACTGGTATGCGTATTTTTACGAAGAAATTTTTTTTTTTTTTTTAAATACACCAGCAGGTGTATACTAATGTGTGGAATAGCACTGTATTTAGCACAGAGACAGAATAACAGGTAGTAAATAGTACACTACTTGGTTCTATGTATGCCCTTTGCAATGATGAGCGCACTGTTAAGCGTATATTTATACGCAGAAAAAAACTCTTTTTTTTTTTTTGCTTACACCAGCCGTTGTATACTAATGTGTGGTATAATACTGAATTTAGCACAGAGACAGAAAAAAAGGTGGTATATGGCACGCTATTTGCTTGTATGTAGGCCCTTTGCAATGATAAGGACACTGATAAGCATATTTGTACGCAGGGAAAACTTTTTTTTTTCTTTCATACACCGGCAGGTGTATAACGTGTGGTATAACACTGAATTTAGCACAGAGACAGAAAAAAGGTAGTATATGGCACGCTATTTGCTTGCATGTAGGCCCTTTGCAATGATAAGGCCACTGAAAAAGCGTATTTGTAAGCAAGAAAAACTTATTTTTTTCTTTAATACACCGGCAGGTGTATAACGTGTGGTATAACACTGAATTTAGCACAGAGACAGAAAAAAAGGTAGTATATGGCACGCTATTTGCTTGCATGTAGGCCCTTTGCAATGATAAGGCCACTGAAAAAGCGTATTTGTAAGCAAGAAAAACTTATTTTTTTCTTTAATACACCGGCAGGTGTATAATGTGTGGTATAATACTGAATTTAGCACAGAGACAGAAAAAAAGGTGGTATATGGCACGCTATTTGCTTGTATGTAGGCCCTTTGCAATGATAAGGACACTGATAAGCGTATTTGTACGCAGGGAAAACTTTTTTTTTCTTTCACACACCGGCAGGTGTATAACGTGTGGTATAACACTGAATTTAGCACAGAGACAGAAAAAAAGGATTATATGGCACGCTATTTGCTTGCATGTAGGCCCTTTGCAATGATAAGGCCACTGAAAAAGCGTATTTGTACGCAGGAAAAACTTTTTTTTTCTTTCATACACCGGCAGGTGTATAACGTGTGGTATAACACTAAATTTACCACAGAGACAGAAAAAAAGGTAGTATATGGCACGCTATTTGCTTGCATGTAGGCCCTTTGCAATGATAAGGCCACTGAAAAAGCGTATTTGTAAGCAAGAAAAACGTATTTTTTTCTTTAATACACCGGCAGGTGTATAATGTGTGGTATAATACTGAATTTAGCACAGAGACAGAAAAAAGGTGGTATATGGCACGCTATTTGCTTGTATGTAGGCCCTTTGCAATGATAAGGACACTGATAAGCGTATTTGTACGCAGGGAAAACTTTTTTCTTTCTTTCATACACCGGCAGGTGTATAACGTGTGGTATAACACTGAATTTAGCACAGAGACAGAAAAAAAGGTAGTATATGGCATGCTATTTGCTTGCATGTAGGCCCTTTGCAATGATAAGACCACTGAAAAAGCGTATTTGTAAGCAAGAAAAACTAATTTTTTTCTTTAATACACCGGCAGGTGTATAATGTGTGTAGTGTTGAGCGGCATAGGCCATATTCGAATTCGCGAATATTCGCGAATATATGGACGAATATTCGTCATATATTCACGAATATTCGCATATTCGTTATATTCTCGTTTTATTTTCGCATATGCGAAACTTCGCGTATGCGAAAATTTACATATGAGAATATTAGCATATACAAAATTAACATACGCGAAAATTTGCATATGCGAAAAATAGCATATGCTAATTTTCGCATATGCGAATGTTCGCATGCCAGTCTCACACAGTAGTATTACAGCCTTCTTTACACCACACAAGCTGGAAGCAGAGAGGGGTGATCACTGTGATGTGTACTGTGAAAAAAAATAAATAAATAAATAAACGAATATTCGTAATTACGAATATATAGCGCTATATTTGCGAAATTCGCGAATTTGCGAATATGCAATATTCGCGAATAATATTCGAATTGTGAATATTCGTGAGCAACACTAAATGTGTGGTATAATACTGAATTTAGCACAGAGACAGAAAAAAAGGTGGTATATGGCACGCTATTTGCTTGTATGTAGGCCCTTTGCAATGATAAGGACACTGATAAGCGTATTTGTACGCAGGGAAAACTTTTTTTTTCTTTCATACACCGGCAGGTGTATAACGTGTGGTATAACACTGAATTTAGCACAGAGACAGAGTAACAGGTGAAAAAAGGTAAAAAGGCACTAAAGTCCACACTAATTGACTTATTTCTGAACAGCAGCAGGACCCAACTGGGCAGCACCACAGAAATTTTTATTTTTTACAGGGATTAAACCCTAAATTGCACTCTGTCACACAGTTGTGAGAATCAGATTTGTGGAGCAACAGAAAAAAGTCAATTGGGCTGAAAAAAAGAGATTAGATGCTCCATACAGGTAAAACAGCTGTGAGATCTATGACGCAGGTGACTTCTATACAGCACCTCTATGCCTGTTATATGGAGTAAGGAGAATAGGAGGTTTTGCTAGAATCGTTCTCGGTCAGAACTGCAGCAACACTGTGCCCTGTGTCTTTCCCTAATGCTGATGTCACCGCTGCATATATACTGTATAACGCCGTTGTATGCGATCACCACACAGACGTGCAGTCACTTCCTTTCCCTATCTCGTGCATAGGAGAAATGAAGAGAGGTAAGATGGCCGCCGATTATATAGGGTTGTTACATCACAGGGGTCAGTGGACACTGATAGGCTGCATCTCACATGTGATTCAGGGTCAGCCCGCCTACCTTCATTCCCGCCGCTGTTTCCCGCCCTCCCATAATCCCCTGCCCCATGTAGTCACATGTGGGTCCGCCATCTTAGGTCTTCAATAGCCTGGAATGCTGTAAAATGGAGTTTAATGAAGCGAATTGCGCGATAGAAACGCGGCGATATTCATATTCGTTGCAAATCAAATTTTTCCTGAAATTCGTAACGAATTCGGGTTCGTCAACTTCGATTCGCTCATCTCTAATTAAGAGATTAATTTAGAAATTTTAATTGAAGCTAGTGCTACCATAAAAATTTTTAGGCCCAGGCCCAGCAGCATCAGTAAACCATATATTGGCCAAATGACACAGCCTGGAGGTGGCTGAAGCATGAGTAGACCATATAGTGGCTGAATGACACAACCTGGAGTTGACTGAAGCATGAGGAGACCATATAGTGTCTACATGGCACAACCTGGAGTTGGCAGAAGCATGAGGAGACCATTGAAATTTAAGATTTTTAAATAGAAATTTTAGATTTTTAAATAGAAATTTAAGATTTTTAAATAGAAATTTAAGATATTTAAATAGAAATTTAAGATTTAAATTGAAATTGAGGATTTTGAAATTGAAATTTTAACTTCCAAGTTTTAGTGTCCTGGGCCCCGGTGTGTGGGTACAAAGGACCAACTCTAACAAGCAGTCACATGTCACATAGCAGAACAATGACAGAGTCTGGAGGTGGCATCAGTATGAGGAGACAATGTAGTTGCACAGTGACACAGCCTGGAGCTGGCAGCAGCATGAGTAGACACTAGCGCTTCACAATCCCTTCAGAATAAAAGATACATTATGAAATTTAAATTGAAGATTTATGGTAGCTAGTGCTACCATTAAAAAAAAATTGGCCTAGACCCAGCAGCATCAGTAAACCATGTATTTGCTGAATGAAACAGCCTGGAGGTGGCTGAAGCATGAAGAGACAATATTGCGGCTGAATAACACAGCCGGGAGTTGGCAGAAGCATGAGGAGACCATTGAAATTTTAAATAGAAATTGAGGACTTTGAATAGAAATTTTAACTCCCAAAGTTTTAGTGTCCCGGGCCCCAGCTTGTGTATACAAAGGACAAAATCTAACAAGGAGTCACATGGCAGCACAATGACACAGCCTGAAGCTGGCAACAGCATGAGTAGTAGAGTAGTAGGGCATCACAATTCCTAAGATTAAAAGATGAATTTTGAAATTTAAATAAAAGATCTATGGTAGCTAGTGCTCCCATAAATTAATTTAGGCCCAGGCCCAGCAGCTTCAGCAAACCATATATTGGCTGAATGACACAGCCTGGAGGTGGCTGAAGCATGAGGAGACCATATAGTGGCTGAATGAAACAGCCTGGAGTTGGCAGAAGCATGAGGAGACCATTGAAATTTAAGATTTTTAAATAGAAATTTAAGATTTTGAAATTGAGGATTTTGACATTTAAATTTGAACTCCCAAGTTTTAGTGCCCCGGGCTTCGGCGTGTGGTTACAAAAGACCAAATTAAACAAGGAGTCACATGGCGGCACAATGACAGAGCCTGGAGATGGCATCAGTATGAGGAGACCATATAGTGGCTGAATGACTTCCTGGAGTTTGTGACAGCATGAGGAGACCATATAGTGGCTGAATGACACAGCCTGGATTTGGCTAAATCAGAGACCCTATAGTGGCTGAATTGCATAGCCTGGAGGTGGCTGAAGCATGAGGAGACCATATAGTGTCTGAATGGCACAGCCTGGATTTGGCAGATGCATGAGGAGACCATTGAAATTTAAGATTTTTAAATTTAAATGTAAGATTTTTAAATTGAAATTTGACCTCCCAAGTTCCCGGGCCCTGGCTTGTGAGTACAAAGAACTAAATTTAACAAGGAGTCGCATGTCACATGGAAACACATTGAGAGAGCTTTGAGGTGTCAGCAGCAGCATGAAGGCCATGCCAACTGAGGGTTGAGTCTGAGGAACCCACTGACTGTTGACTGGGGGTATCGGATGTCACTTGGGATGAAGTGGATGACCTACTGAACCAATCAATCACGGCTGCTGAGTTGCTGGTCGAGACACGACTGCTAGCTGACACCAGGAGCTCAGACCTCTCGCTGCGACTCCGGCTGCCTCATGCCCCTACTCTTCTGCGACCTCTGCTTGCACCTGATGAATTTAGAACTCTGCCACTCCACAGTACACACATCCTGGTACTACTCTGCCTGACATACTTATTGCGTATATGAGGGGGGTACACTACGCTTCACAATGCTTAAAACAGTATTTGTCTAGAACAGCAGCAGGTGTGTACTATTGGTTGTTCTTTCACAATATATAGACCCTTAACAGATTAACAGGTACAAAATAGTACACTACTTAGATGAGCATATGTGCTGTGCACTTAGGAGGGCAGAAAAATGTGCTACAGTAAACCTAAAAATACTTATTTTTACCTGTGTCCCAGATTCCAAAATTCCTTTGTAATCAGAAAATGGCAGAATACCACCTGACAATCCAAATAATAAAATGATAGATACGTTCTTTGAAGAAAAGCATCCTTCATTAGATGACAATATGAGTATTGTGTGTTCCAGTGACATTAGCTCATCAGAGGAACAGGAAAACATGATACAATGTAATTCTGTAACTGAAGAACCACAACAAAGAATGAACGACTTAAAGCCTACTGGAACTGAGGAACTTCAAAATGGTAAATCTACCAGTTGGGATAGTCAGTCAATTCCAACAGCTGGTGGTCAGTATCCACAGCTCCCTGTTTCTGCTAGTTCTTGGCAACGTTCCTTTTATTACTGGTATCAGCATGGCAATAATGCTGTGAGAGTAACTCAAGGATACCCACATGTTTTCTACAATACACAGTCAACCAATCCTTATAATCAGTCATCTGCATTTGCACTGCCAAATTCCTATAATACGTCCTATAAACCAGCCTTACTCTGATTTCAATGGACAGATTAAAGCACAGATGTATTCAGTTTCTGACCCCTTTGGTGCCAATTTGCCATACAATTATGCAGATCCATCCTCTTCTTCAAATCAGAATCCAGTGCCAAATCCATACTCTTCTAGTTCTACCAGAAATACAGGCTGGCCATGGATTTCTTGGCAATAATGAAGAAAACACGAGGAAAGATAAAAAGATGAAACAAGACAATGATCTCTGGATTTCATATCTGAATTATTAGTTACATTTTTTTCCAGTTGACTACCTGCAGCAGTAGTATTTATGCCAATGACATTTGTAGTTTTTGGCACATTTCTTAACTGTGCTAACTTTTTTGTATGTTTTTGCATTATATTATCTAAAGTTAACATTTTTCACCAGTATTTCACTTTTATAAGCACAATACTCATTTTGTACAAGCATTTTCCCAGAGCACTTGCTTAACCCCTTAGGGTACTCCGCCCCTAGACATCTTATCCCCTATCCAAAGGATAGGGGATAAGATGTCAGATCGCCACGGTGCCGCTGCTGGGGAGCCCCGGGATCCCCGCTGCGGCACTGCGCTATCATTACAGCAAAGAGCGAGTTCGCTCTGCACGTAATGACGCACAATACAGGGGCCGGAGCATCATTACGTCACGGCTCTGACCCTCGTGACGTCATGGCCCGCTCCTTTCAATACAAGTCTATGGGAGGGGACGCAGCGGTCATGCCCCCTGCCTTAGAATTGCATTAAGGGGACGGGCCGTGATGTCACGAGAGGCGAAGCCATGACGTCACGCGGCTCCGTCCCCTGTATCGCCCGTCATTACGCACAGAGCGAACTCGCTCTGTGCTGTAATGATAGCGGGATGCCACAGCGGGGATCCAGGGGCTCCCCGGCAGCAGCTCCGCGGCAATCTGACATCTTATCCCCTATCCTTTGGATAGGGATAGGATGTCTAGGGGCGGAGTACCCCTTTAAGGACCCGGGATTTTTCTGTTTTTGCACTTTTGTTTTTTCCTCCATACTCTTTCCATTTTGCACCGTAAAATCAATATGTGGCTTATTTTTTGTGCCACCATTTCTACTTTGTAATGACATCATTCATTTTACCCAAAAATCTACGGCGACAAAATTGTGTGACAAAATTGAAGAAAAAATGCCATTTTGTAATTTTGGGGGCTTCCGTTTCTACACAGTACATTTTTCAGTAAAAATTACACCTTACCTTTATTCTGTAGGTCCATACGATTAAAATTATTCCCTATTTATGTAGATTTGATTTTGTTGTACTTCTGAAAAAAATCATAACTATGGTACATGCAGGAAAATTTATGCGTTTAAAATTGTCATCTTCTGACCCCTATAACTTTTCTATTTTTCTGCGTATGGGGCGATATGATGACTCATTTTTTGCGCCGTGATCTGATTTTTAGCGGTAACATTTTTGCATTGATCAGACTTATGGATCGCTTTTTATTCTTTTTTTCATGATGTAAAAAGTGACCAAAAGTAAGCTATTTTGGGCTTTGCAATTTTTTTGCTCATATGCCATTGACCGTGCGGTTAAATTAATGATATATTTTTATATTTTGGACATTTTCGCACGCGGAGATACCACATATGTTTAATTTTATTTTAATTTACGCAGTTTTTTTGTTTTTTTTAATGGGAAAAGGGGGGTGATTCAAATGTTTATTAGGAAAGGGGTTAAATGATCTTTATTACCTTTTTTTTCACTTTTTTTTGCAATGTTACAGCTCCCATAGGGGGCTATAACACTGCACACACTGATAGGAAACCATTGATCGATGATTCTGCCGCTTGGCTGCTCATGCCTGGATCTCAGGCACTGAGCAGTCATTCGACAATCGGACACCAGGAGGCAGGTAAGGGGACCCTCCTTGTGTTCTACAGCTGTTCGGAATGCTGTGATTTCACCGCAGCGATCCCGAACAGCCCCCTGAGCTAAAGGCCATTAGTTTAGTTTCACTTTAGATGCGGCGATGAACTTTGAACGCCACGTCTAAAGAGTTAATAGCACGCGCGCTATTAGCCACGGGTCCTGGCCGTTGCTAGGTGCTGGGCCCGACCCACTATGACGGGAGTGGACTCATGACGTACCGGTACGTCATGGGCCCTTAAGAGGTTAAAGTGTCTATAACTCTTGTATATATTTGTTTGTTAGGAGTCACAATATATGATTGTGTTGTTTTGTAATTGTTATTAAAATTGAAAAGATTTTGTGATTTTAAATAATTATGTTTGCTGTCTTGTATTAGAAAACTGAATTGACACTTTTCAAAAAATTTTTACAAAAAATATGTATTTGTGTACAACACCAGCAGTACACAATAGTGCTGCAGCACACAGTCGCTGTGTAATAAACCCAAAATTGCACTCTCTTAAAAAACATATTGGAGTAAAACACCAGCCGTGATTACTTTTGCCTGGACTTTCACAGTATCTAGGCCCTTGATAGATTAACATGTACAAAATAGTACACTACTTAGATGTATTAATTTGGTATGCACTTATGAGGGCAGAAAAATGTGCTACAGTACGCTTAATAAATGCATTGGAGTAAAACACCAGCCGGTGATTACTTTTGGCTGTCCTTTCACAATATGTAGGCACTTGACAGATTAACAGGTACAAATTAGTACACTACTTAGATGTAGATATGTAGTATGCACTTATGAGGGCAGAAAAATGCGGTATAAAAAAACTTATTTTAGTAAAACACCAGCCGGTGAGTACTTTTGCCTGGACTTTCACAGTATCTAGGCTCTTGACAGATTAACATGTACAAAATAGTACACTACTTAGATGTACGTATGTGGTATGCACTTATGAGGGCAGATAAATGCGCTACAGTACACTTAAAATAGTGAGTAAAAACAATAGCCGGTGAGCGCTTTTGCCTTGACTTTCACAGTATCTAGGCCCTTGACAGATTAACAGGTACAAAATACTACACTACTTAGATGTACGTATGTGGTATCAACTAATGAGGGCAGAAAAATGCGCTACAGTAAACTAAAAAAGGTATCCGAGTAAAAGCACCAGCCAGTGAGTACTTTTGCTTGGACTTTCACAGTATCTAGGCATTTGACAGATTAACAGGTACAAAATAGTACACTACTCAGATGTACGTATGGGGTATGCACTTATGAGGGCAGAAAAATGTGCTACATTTGTTGAAGTGACTGGGAGGTTAATGGCTGCAGTAAAAATCCTTTTCAGTGAAAAAACACTGTTCTCTGTCCATAAGAACACTGATGTGATTAGGATGTGAAATGCTGCTGGAATGAGCTTTTCTGTGTAACACACACACAGCGATGTCCGTTCTATCTCTCTGCAGTGTAATGAATGATATGACGAGCTGCAAAATGGCTGCCAAATATATAGGGCTGTGACATCACAGGGGTGATTGGCTGCTGATAAGCTGAATTCTGCAAGTGATTCAGGGTCATCCCGCCTACTTCCCTTCTTACCTTGCCTTCCCGCCTTCCTAGCGTTCCTTGCCCCATGTACTGACATGTGGATCCGCCATTTTAGATGCCTTGAAGCCTGGACTGCAGTACGCAAGCACAGACAGTTTGTCAATTAGATAAAAAAAACGTTATTGTCTAATTGCCAAACTGTCTGCGCTTGCGCGAAGCTACGCTATTAGCGTAGACCTAACATACGCTAGGCTGTTAGTGTAGCACTTGCGTACTCGCGCATGCGCAGACAGTTTGTCAATTAGAGGAAAAAAACTTTATTGGTAAAAAAAAACTACCTGCGCATGCGCCGGAAGAGGTCGCAGATTCGTCGCTGAGCCACAGAACAAACAGGAAGAAAAGATTTGCCTCGGACGTCAGAAGATAGGAAGGACAAACACGAAAACACACCCCCTACATCCCACTTACCGAACACAATATGGTGGAGGCCGAGGTGCACTGCAAGCCACCAAGAAGAAAAAAGGGGCCAGCTTCTGGATCTTCACAAAAGGTAAGAAAATACATATATACATAATCACAACACACATAAAAAAACACATACTTATACACACATAACACACAGACATAATAACAAAAAACAATATAAACAAGGGAGAACCCCTTTAATGAATGTTCTTCTCCTAATTTTTCCATGGATGTCTCCCCATCACGACAAGAGGGCAATGCAGTCAATGACAGTAGCAAGAACAATGGACTTGCACTGCATTTGGGCTAGATGACACAAAGTCCCTGCATGGTCCAATTTTTTTTTAAATGTATCATGGCTTGCAAAAGGTGCTAACAATGGTGGGAAAAGTGTTTGTGCATTTTATTCTCTTTCCTGTACTTAGAGCAACAGAACAATGCTTTTGCACCATTCAATATGTTACAATCACAACTTGATCTGAAGATGAACCTTGCATATGTTGGACCATTTCTAAGAGCAGAAAAAAGTGGTCATTGATGACTAGTGTTGAGCGGCATAGGCCATATTCGAATTCGTGATATTTCGCGAATATATGGACGAATATGCATCATATATTCGTGTTTTATTTTCGCATATGCGGAAATTTGCATATGCTAAAATTAGCATATAAAAATTAGCATATTCGAAAATTCGTATATACGAAAATGAGCATATGCACATTTTCGCATATGCGAAAATGCGCACGCCAGTCTCACACAGTAGTATTAGAGCCTTCTTTACACCACACAAGATGGAAGCCGAGAGGTATGATCACTGCTATGTGTACTGTAAAAAAAGCAAAAAAACAATATTCGTAATTACGAATGTATAGTGCTATATTCGTGAATTCACGAATATGCGATATTCGCGAATAAAATTTGCATTGAGAATATTCGCGAGCAACACAATTGATGACATCGTGCACCAGAACACCTGTGTAGGGGGTATGTGTTATTATCAGCTCAGGCAGTGGAAGCTCATCAGGAATACAAAGTCAGGTCATTCGAGCATCAACAATGTCTTCCCTCGATACTAATATTAATGCAAATAATCACAAATTACATAGTTAGTATAGTTAGTATGGTTCAAAAAAGACATACGTCCATCAAGTTTAACCAGGGAATTGAAGGGAAGGGTGTAAGAGGATATGGGGAAGGGATGTTGTTTTATAATTCTGCATAAGCATTAATGTTATTGTGTTCCAGGAATGTATCTAACCCTGTTTTAAAGCTATTAATTGTTCCTGCTGTGACCAGTTCCTGAGGTAGACTGTTCCATAAATTCACAGTTCTTATGGTAAAGAAGGCGTGTTGCCCCTTTAGACTAAACCTTTTCTTCTCCAGACGGAGGGAGTGCCCCTCGTCCTTTGGGGGGTTTAACCTGGAACAGTTTTTCTCCATATTTTTTGTATGGGCCATTTATATACTTATATACGTTTATCATATCCCCCCTTAAACGTCTCTTCTCAAGACTAAACAATTGTAACTCCTTTAATCGCTCCTCATAGCTAAGATGTTCCATGCCCCATATTAGTTTAGTTGCACGTCTCTGCACCCTTTCCAGCTCTGCAGTGTCCCTTTTATGAACAGCATATTCCAGGTGAGGCCGTACCAATGCTTTATAAAGGGTGAGTATTACATCCCTGTCCCTTGAGTCCATGCCTTTTTTGATACATGACAATATTCTGCTGGCTTTGGAAGAAGCAGCCTGACATTGCATGCTATTCTGAAGTCTGTGATCTACAAGTACACCCAGATCCTTCTCTACCAGTGACTCGGCCAGTTTAATCCCCCCGAAGACATACCACACATGCATGTTATTTGTACCCATATGCATAACTTTACATTTATTCACATTAAACCTCATTTGCCAAGTGGATGCCCAGACACTGTCTATCCAAGTCATCTTGTAACTTATGCACATCCTCTATAGACTGTACTGTGCTACAAAGCTTGGTGTCATCTGCAAAGATAGAAACAGAGCTGTTAATACCATCCTCTATATCATTGATAAATAAATTAAACAACAGCGGGCCCAGTACAGAACCTTGGGGTACACCACTAATAAGCGTGGATCAATCAGAGTACGAATTATTGACCACCACTCTCTGGGTACGATTCATGAGCCAGTGTTCAATCCAGTTACAAACTAAAGTTTCCAAGCCCAAAGACCTTAACTTACCTGTCAGACGACTATTAGGGATCGTATCAAATGCTTTAGCAAAATGCAGAAACACTATATCCACAGCCATTCCTCTGTCAAGGCTTCTACTCACTTCTTCATAAAAGCAAATTAGATTGGTTTGACAACTTCTATCCTTAGTAAACCCATGCTGGTTATCACTTATAATACCATTATCCCCTATGTATTCCTGTATGTAATTCCGTATAAATCCTTCAAACAATTTACCCACAATGCACGTTAAACTTACCGGTCTATAATTGCCCTCTCGAAGACCTAGAGCCCTTCTTGAAGATTGGTACCACATTCGCCTTTCGCCAGTCCCTTGGCACAATACCAGACACCAGAGAATCTCAAAATATCATGAACAAGGGTACAGATATTACTGAACTTACCACTCTAAGAACTCTTGGGTGTAGTCCATCCGGTCCTGGAGATTTGCTTACATTTACTTTACTTAACTTACCTTGTACCATTTCTACTTTAAGCTAGTTCAGTACATTACATGATGTGTTACCAGCACTGACCTGTCCAATGTCAGCTCCTTCTTCCATAGTATATACAGAACTAAAGTACCCATTCAGTAGCTCCGCCTTCTCTTGATCGCCCGTGACAACCTCCCCATTATCATTATTAAGGGGTCCTACATGCTCTGTGCTTGGTTCTTTTGTATTTATATATCTAAAAAAATATTTAGGATTAGTTTTGCTTTCTTTGGCCACCTGTCTCTCATTTTGAATTTTTTCTGTTTTTATTAAATTTTTACAGATTTTATTAAGCTCCTTGTACTGTTTAAATGTCATAGCTGACCTATCAAATTTGTATTTTTTGAAGGCTATTTTTGTTGTTGTTTATTGCTCTTTTAACATCATTTGTCAGCCATGTAGGATTTAGTTTTAATCGTTTATATTTGTTCCCCTTTGGTATATATTTAGCTGTATAGTTATTTAGAGTTGATTTAAAAATTTCCCATTTACCTTCTGTATCAGTATTTGAGAAGACCTCCCCCCAGGCTATGTCCTGTAGTGCAGATCTCAGCCCAGGGAAATTTGCCTTTTTAAAGTTATATGTTTTTGCCTTCCCCGTCTGTCTTTGTTTTCTACATTTTAAATCAAAAGTAACTATATTGTGGTCGCTATTACCAAGGTTTTCCCGCACAGTTACATTACCAACCAGTTCTGCGTTGTTGGAAATGATCAGATCCAACAAGGCATCACTTCTTGTTGGGTCCTCCAAAAACTGGCCCATAAAATTATCCTGCAATAAATTTAGGAATTTTCTCCCCTTTGTAGTTTTAGCCAGCCCCTGACCCCAATCTATATCTGGATCGTTAAAATCTCCCATTATTACCACTGTACCTGCCCGGGCGGCCCTCTCTATTTGTTTATGCAGCCGACCTTCTATCTCTTCAGTGATATTAGGGGGTCTGTAAATTACACCAAATATAATTTTTTCAGTATTTCCCTCCTTTTGTAATTCTACCCACAATGATGCCACACCTTCAAAACCATCACACACTATGGCATCGTTCAGTGACCCCCAACTATATCAATATGTTCCTCCAGTATCAAGGCCTCAAGCTCCCCCATTTTATTTGCTAGGCTTCTGGCATTTGTGAACATACACTTTACATTTCCATTAAGTTTTACACATATAGTCTCACTAATGGGATTTTCTGAGTTATTGGGGTTAATGTTAATATTTGAGTTATAATGGCTAATTGTACTATTTAAGTTATTGGGGATAATGGGATTTTTTGAGTTATTGGGTCTAACGTTATTATTTAAGTTATTGGGGCTAATGGTATTTTTTGCGTTATTGGGTCTAACATTATTATTTAAGTTATTGGGGCTAATGGGATTTTTTGAGTTAATGGGGCTTATTGTAGTTATTGAGTTATTGGGGCTAATGGAATTTTTTTTAATTATTGGGGTTACAATTTTTCGGGGTACGTTTATTTTTACAGCTGGTTTGTAACCCATGGATCTCCTTATCCATTGCTCTTAACCTCCCCCCACAGGTCTCCTATCCACCCACCATTATGTCCTGATCCCTCTCTAACCTATCCATCCCACTGTCTGCTTTCTTTGCTTTATTATCCTCCCCCCACTCACCTAGTTTAAATACTCTGCCACCCCTTCCAGGATTCTCTCCCCCAGCACAGCGGACCCCCTTCCATTCAGGTGCAAATTATCCATAGAATAGAGTTTGTACCCCAATAAAAAGTCAGCCCAGGGCTCTAAAAACCCAAACCCTTCCCCCTCACACCACGACTTAAGCCATGCATTTAACTCCCTAAGCTCCCGCTGTCTTTCCTGCGATGCGCATGGCACAGGAAGTATTCCAGAGAACACAACCTTATGCAACAAATTATGCAACATAGGAAGAAAGAATTACAGCTTCCAGAACTTGCTTGCTGCCCTTGCATGCAGGGGAACGTGAAGGAGGATGAGGAGCTAGTATTTAAGGAGAAAGAGGATGAGGAGGAGTTGGTGGTGGATGGGCATATGTGGTGGGCACATGGGGAGAGATTTAACAAAACCTGTGCAGAGAAAAAACTGCTCAGTTGCCCCATAACCACCAATCAGATTGCTTCTTCATTTTTCCCAAGGCTTCTGTAAAATGAAAGAAGCTATCTGATTGTTGCTTTGGGTCTCTAGTCAACTTTTCCTATGCACAGGTTTTGATAAATCTCCCCCATGGACTTTTCACAGGTATAGCTATGGGACAAGGCTGGTACTATAGGCCTCAATTATCAATATGAAGAAGGAGGGGAGATGCAGAGATCTTCCAAAGAAAAACGGTGCTTGCAGAGCGGTGCTCACCTCCTGTATGTCGGCAACTTTTCAGATTAATAAACCGTCAGGGTACGGGCTTGTTCATAAAACCATGCCCGTACCCTGACGGTTTATTAAGCTGAAAAGTTGCCGACAAACAGGAGGTGAGCGCCGCTCTGCAAGCACCGTTTTTCTTTGGAAGATCTCTGCATCTCCCCTCCTTCTTCATTGTCCGGACCGTCCTCCACGGGTGGAAGTACGGGACAGGTGCAGGCTGCACTCCTCCACATATCTTCCCCGAATTAGTGGGAAACAATTGACAATAGGTGTTGTGCTCTCACAGTCAGGTGAGCAAAACCTTCTCCTGATCTTTTCTGATTTTTTTTCTCTAAAAGATAATCGTGCTTAGATGTGCACAGGTCCTTCTCTGTTTTTTGTTTCTACATTTATCAATTATCAATATGGTCTAATTGTGCAACTATCTTTGTCAATTGTCAATTAGAGTTGAGCTTCCATTTCTCCATAGCTGATATGTAAGCCAAGATCTGATTGGTTGGTTGCTATAAAAAAAAAAAAAAAAGTTTTACTATTAGATAGTATTGATAAAGGAGGCCCATTTTGTCAGACTTGATGATGGAGAGGATTCTGGCCATGACCTAACAGTCTCATGTCTGACCAGAAGGCCCCTCTGTGCTCCCTTAACCCCTAAGGACAATAGTTTTTTTTATATTTGCACTTGTGTGTTTCCCTCCTTGCCTTCTCATAGCCATAACAATTTCAATTATCCATCTACTGACTCATATGAGGGCTGTTTTTTTCGATGATGAAATAAAAAAAAAAAAATAATGATTTTGGGGGCGCAACAATGAAAAAGCCCACTGAGCTAGCCGGGATAAGGTTTCTCCCATTTTAGATGATGCAATCAACTTTAATGGTAATGCTGACTTTGATGCTAAATTATTAATTCTGGACATCGTTCTAATAGCAACTGGGACCCACCAGGTATTAGGCGCTCAGCTCTGAGCGCGTAAATGTATGTCAATTGTTGTTAAGGAATTAATCTTACTCTGCCAGATGTAATGGTTATGAAGAAGCCCACCACATTGGGGGGGGGGGGGGAGTTAATCAAGACCAGCTGTTTTTATAGGTTGGTCTAAAGTATACTCCTATCAGTGCAGGATGCTGCTGGATTTATCAAGAGGAACATGATCCATGCACATGTGAAGCTGCCCAATGTGATATCTTTACATCACCACAAGCACTACCCACATGGCAAGCAAAAATGTTGTGCAAAGCAGGTGTTTTCAAAAAATGTATGCCACATTTTTGCCATTTTACAAAATAATAAATACCACATTTATCCTTTTCTGTACCCAGAGTTTTTACATACTTTATTAATTGCATTTTACTAGTACCACAATACTAGACCATCTGTTTCTCAGCCATTGGTGTAGTCTCCTCCGCACAGTGCAGGGAGCTAGACTTGCTCTTTTTGAATAAATTAAAGGACAGTCGATACAGGATATTAGCCTGAATTTTAATTCTCTGCTTCCATGTATGACTATTTTTAGTTACCCCACCCCTCTTTTTATCTTAGTGATTTTTTTTATAGTGACTACTATTGTATTATTGTATTAACCACAAACATTTTATGACTGCCAAACATTTTTTCTTTCACATACTCCCCTTTTCCTTCTGTACAGAAAAAATTGTAAAATATAAAATGAACGGTGAAACAAATGGTGGTGAATGCATATTTTTATAAAGTAACATCCTCAGCTTGTTCATGCTTTGCCTAAATTATTTCAGTGTTTCTGCTTTACATTAACTTGTTACATATACATAGATACAAATTACATAGAAAATCAGAATATAAAAAACAATTTCCATATTTAAATCCTAGAGGAATCCAAATCATGTTTAACTTACAAATGTAGCATCATTCCTTTTATGTTTGGAATTGCAATGATTTCACAGATATTTCATGCTACTTTTTCAGTGGTTTAATGGGTGTTCTATCTGGGTCAAGAAGCTCTTGTCTACTTTCAGATTTTACATATAATAGTGAACTTAAAAAAAACAAGATCTAAAAAGAACTTAAGTCAATAACATATGCATATAAACTTGTAATTATCATGCATTCTTAGAGAACTAAGAATGAACAAAATAGCTTTTCTTTATATATTCCATAGTCTTGAATGTATAAACATCACTTAGAAACAGCGTTAATAAAGAAAGATTTATTAAATTAAATTCTGAAAATGTTCTTCTTTTACAGTCTATTAACCCTTTCCACACCAATGATGTTGATTTGTCAAATGGTTGGGTAAGGGACTGTGATGTTGGTTTAGGAGCTAACCCTCCACTATACCTCGTGGATGTTGGCTGCTTTCTGCAGCAGATACCCACCAGTAATGACTGACATTGGAGGTTACTCTTTAACTGCAGTAATAAATAAGTGAGCTGTTATATTCAACTGATACTAGTGTGCTGGGCAGGAGGGGGTTCTGGCCATCAAATGACTGCAGCAGCAGTCAGTTTTTGTTATTCAGTTGATAGTGGTGCTCTGTGTGCTAGACGAGAAGGAGCTTTGTGCATGAAATGGCTGTTTCAGGAATCAGTTGTTTTCTTTGACAGATAGGGGTGCTGTTCCCACCTGGCATACATAGCTCTTCTGTCAGGTAAATAAAACAGTTCATTGCTCCAGACAGAGGATTATAGAGAGTGGCTTCTGCAGAAATTAGCTGCTGGTTAGAACAACCTTTCTACAGTATGTGCCTGGGCAGGTGTTGTGCCCCTTATGGCACCCCTTTACCTCTGCCCTAATTGCGCAAAATTGCAGGTCTGCACACTACCCTACACCAAACTTGCACTGCTGTTCACACATTTGCCTCTCACTGTTCCAGAGGCCTTCTGATAATGCTGTTTCTTGATATGAATCGAGGGTGGCATTTCTGCAATTAATGGTCCTATATTCCCTCTATTACCCTGGTTGCCTGTCTTTGAACCCTCTCCAGCTCCACTATATTTTTCTTGTACTCTGGTGACTAGCACTGTACACAATATTCTATGTGTGGTCTGACTAGTGATTTGTACAGCGGTAGAATTATTTCCTTGTCGTGGGCATCTATGCCCCTTTTGATGCACCCCATGCTCCTATTTGCCTTGGCGGCAGCTGCCTGCCACTGGTTGCTACAAATACATTTGCTGTTAAGTAAAATGCCTGAGTACTTATTAGCTGCTGAATACTACAGAGGAAATTATTTTCTTTTTGGAACACAGAGCTCTCTGCTGACATCACGAGCACAGTGCTCTCTGCTGACATCTCTGTCCATTTTAAGAACTGTCCAGAGTAGGAGAAAATCCCCATAGCAAACATATGCTGCTCTGGACAGTTCCTAAAATGGGCAGAGATGTACGCAGAGAGCACTGAGCTTGTGATGTCAGCAGAGTGCACTGTGTTCCAAAAAGAAAATAATTTCCTCTGTAGTATTCAGCAGCTAATAAGTACTGGAAGGATTAAGATTTTTTTAATAGAAGTAATTTACAAATCTTGAGAACAAATGAAGGAATTCGGCAATGCCTACTTCTGTACCTCTCTGTTACAGGAGACAAGGTCACTACTGCGGTTAAACTGGTTGCTAAGTGGTTCTCTGTCTTGTAGAAGTAAAATACTGTAGCAAACCTGATAGAAGAAATGAAAAGCCGGCAACTCACCAATCTTCTAACTTCTGCAAATTTATTTGCACATACTCACAACAATCAGTACATCATGGGGGGACGCATATATGAAATGGGGGGTACCACTGAGAGGCGACACCGATGTTTTGCACTTTTTAGTGCTTTGACGGGCCCGTTGAAGCACTAAATAGTGCAAAACATCGGTGTCGCCTCTCAGTGGTACCCCCCAATACACAGGTAGTGGTAGTATCCAGGTAGTATCCAGGAAGTGGATTTCTCTATTACTTGTCTCCATTGTGAACCGGATTCCCCAATTATTGTTGTTGAGTTCGTCAAGTAGTATGCCGGTGGTTTCTCCTGTCCCATTCCAAATGAAAAACAGATCATCTATATACCTGCGATATAGAATGATATGGGATGATAGAGCCGGGTTATTAGTGATGTATTTGGACTCGAAGGCGCCCATGAACAGGTTTGCATAAGCCGGTGCGACCTTTGAGACCGTCGCGGTCCCTTTGCACTGTTGGTATGTTTTTTTTATTGTAGGAAAAGAAATTGTTGGTTAGTATGAATTCCAATCCTTTAATGATGAACTGTTTTTGTGTAAGTGGCAGTGCAGTATCATTTTCCAGATAACTGTAGGCGCTTTCCAGTCCTAAATCATGTGTGATATTAGTGTAGAGTGATGTCACATCACAGGAGATAAGATAATAATCCGGTTTCCATGGTATTTTGATCAGTGTTTCAATGAGTTGGGTGGAGTCACGTAGATAGCTGGGTAATTGAATGACATACTTCTGTAAGAACAGGTCTATGTAATGGGAGAGATTACTGTTAAGGGAGTTTGTGTTTGATATGAGGGTGCGGCCAGGGGGGTTATTGATTGTTTTATGAATTTTTGGTAAGAAGTAGAAGTATGGTTTATTGTCATTGCTGGTTCTCAGATATTTTTCTTCATCCTTATTCAGGATGTTCAGCTGTGCTCCTTCTTTGATGAGTTGGTGCAAATTACTTTCCACCTGTGGGAAGGGATTTTGTTTTATGGACAGATAGTATTCTGTATCCGATAGGATCCTATTTGCTTCCTTCTCGTAGTAGTCATAGTCGAGGATGACCAGTCCTCCTCCTTTATCCGCACTGCAGATTAAGATTGCTGGGTTTTTCTGCAGTTCTCTCATTGCTATCCTTTCTTTTGCGGTGAGGTTTGATTTTTTTGGCTCCATTTGCTTCAACATCTCTTTGGAAACAAGTTCATGAAAGACCTCAATGCTGGGCCCTTTTGCTTGCACCGGGTAGAATGCTGATGGTAGTTGGACCGACTGATGTATCATCAGATCATTACTCAATTCCATATCTTTGTCCTCCTGTTTTTGGTGTGTACCATTTATTTCTTTAATGGCAAAAAATCTCTGTAGTGTGAGCTTCCTGATAAATCTATTAAGGTCTAGGAAAATCTGGAATTCATCACCTTTGTGTGACGGGCAGAATGAGAGCCCTTTCTCCAATAGGGTTGTCTCATATTGGCTCAAGCAATGCTTGGAGAGGTTGAAGATTTTTATTGTCCCCCCACTGTTGCTGGAGGTACTACTTTCTTTGCTCTTCTTTCGTCCTGTTCTTTTTCCTCTTCGTTTCCCTCTGTGTCTTCCAGCTTTCTTTTGTTTTTCTTCTTTTGGAACATCATTGGTATGTTGGATGGTTCCTGTGGAATTAGGTTTTTCACTTTGCCCCCGCTTTTTCAATTTGCGGTTTGGTTCTTCCTTTCTTTGAGGTATTGAGCCAGGGAGCTCTGATTGTCAGTGTTGTCAACTACTGTAATTTCATTATCCTGTACAGTTTCGCAACTGTGATGCTCTGTAATTGCTGGTTCTGGTGGCGTTATTGCTTCGTGGGCAGTGAGATCAAGATCTATCAGATCCGCTACCCCGGTTTCTGGTTTAGCAGGTGTTCCTAGGTCAAACCTGGGTGGAGTGCTTTGCAGTTTACATCGCTGTTGTTTGATTCTGTCCTGGACCTCCTTGCTCAGGTTTTGGTATTTTTTCGAGAGGTTATGGCTTGCTTGTATAAATAATGATTTTGGGGTACTCAGAGTTTCTTGTGGTGTATCACAATTGTTTTTGTGGTTGTCACTTTTTCCGGGAGGAACCCCCAAAGAAGAAAAAACGCAACAAGGAGGCACCAGTACAAACAAGTGCTACATCGGACGACCGTAATGCACCAATACCTAACGTAGCTGCAGACAACAAACCTGCGGAATATGGAACAGAGTTTAAAACACCCGGAAAAAGTGACAACCACTGATCAAAATACCATGGAAACCAGATTATCATCTTATCTCCTGTGATGTGACATCACGCTACACTAATATCACACATAATTTAGGACTGGAAAGCGCCTACAGTTATCTGGAAAATGATACTGCACTGCCACTTACACAAAAACAGTTCATCATTAAAGGATTGGAATTCATACTAACCAACAATTTCTTTACCTACAATAAAAAAAAACATACCAACAGTACAAAGGGACCACAATGGGCTCGAAGGTCGCACCGGCTTATGCAAACCTGTTCATGGGCGCCTTCGAGTCCAAATACATCACTAATAACCCGGCTCTATCATCCCATATCATTCTATATAGCAGGTATTTAGATGATCTGTTTTTCATTTGGAATGGGACAGGAGAAACCACTGGCATACTACTTGACAAACTCAACAACAATAATTGGGGAATCCGCTTCACAATGGAGACAAGTAATAGAGAAATCCACTTCCTGGACCTGTGTATTAGCCCTAATTCTGAAAACTTCATCACATCAACTTACTTCAAAACTGTTGATGTAAACAGTTATCTGGACTTTGAAAGTAACCATCACAAGCAATGGCTTAAAAATGTCCCCTACAGTCAATTCAAACGGGTGAGAAAGAATTGCACAGACAATGGAACCTTTAAAACACAGGCGAAAATCCTGATTCCTGATCACAATTCCAACCGATTCGAACTCCTAAAAAAAGAGAGGTTTTTTGGATCTTCAAGTTGAGCACAGTGAACCCGAGGGGTCTCAATGAAATAGTCAAGACTATTAAATAACCCGTTACCACAAGTGTCTATCATAATTTCAACAATGTATTACAAACAATATCAACACTTGTCCTTTATGTCCACATAATAGCTTAAGCTAGCTATTCAAACAGGGTATAGCAAGTGCCTACTGCTAATAACTTTCGATTGGACCACCCGGCATATGCTACATACCCGCTGCGGCTACAATTTCGGTCTGGGTCATGGAGACACACCGGGCGTGATATAATTACTATATCCATATTCACACTGGCATACCCATCCCTCATATCCAAGGAACATACCCAAGATATAATTATCTTGCTCCCAAACATGGGATACCCTACCATCCACTTACCTGCATCAAGATAGTTCACACCGCTCCTATATAAAGAAACCAAGACATTCTCCTCCAATGGTTTTTCCAGCAGGGTTTTTTCCTTCTCCCCCGGACCTAACTACTATTATACATACCTGTTTCGGTGGGTTCCACTTTATGCATGTGTTACGGGGTAACTCCAAAGAAATACAATCAACATGCAGCGACAGCGCATGCGGCGCCAAACGGCTCCGCAGCCTGTCAGCAGTGGGCACTCATACATGAGACCTCAGCGCCTCCTAGAAGTTACAAGGTTCCAATACCTAATATGAATATCACAAACTTGGCGCACCAACCTGCGGAGATTTCCGCTATCCCTTTCATTTTGATAATGTCCGCAGCCTGGCCGCGGCCCATCAGCAGTGGGCATCTTGTAAGGAAGACCTCAGCGCCTCCTAGGAGGGACGAGGTTTTAAGGGCTAATATAACTAGTATAAAGGTGTGATACCAAATCTGTGTATAATTCTGCTATTCATACTATAAGTTTTCATGTTTGTTAATTTCCTTATGTAAAAAAAACTTTTTTCCAAAGTGTGTTATTTGCCGTGACCCGGTGACCCGGCAGCAGTTCTATGCCGGTCCACATGTGTATATTTAAACGAGCGGGAATATGCTCTTGTAACAACCACTGCCTGATGAAGAACCCGGTCCGGGTTCGAAACCAATGTGTTGCACCCTTCTTTTGTACCAATAAAGGCCAGTTGTTTTAATGAACTACTACCGGCTGGAATTGATACTTGGGGAATAGGCGCCAAGGGCCAAGCAAGTCCTACTTTTTGGTTCTCCTCTCACTAATGCTGCACCACGACCTGGAGGTCACGGTGAAGGACGCCCAGGCTGCCGCCCGTACTTTCAACTACAAACCCCAGCGAGTACACAAGATCATCAAGGTGTTGTGCCCTCAGCACAACGCTAAACGGTAAGGTGCAAAAGACACGCTCACACGCCAACCCATCTTATGAATCTCCACTAGGAGCGCATCTCTTTATATATATATATATATATATATATATCTTTTCTCTTCCGGGGCTGGATACCATCACACCTCCCATTCACTTCCTGTTGGGCCTGAATCCTGAAACAAAGGAATGCAACCACTTATCCACTGCCTCTGCTCCATTTTCATACTTATTTGTTGTATATGTGTTTCCTTATACTGCAGATTTAAATGTCTAGCTATTAGTAATATCTTTTATCTCCTTCTCTTTTCTCTCCTTTAGTTAGAGTGTATTTTAGTTTTCAATTGTGTATTAAACATCTTTATTTCTGCCAGTATTTGGGTGTGTAGTGTTAATTTGTAAATTGGATATTAGGATATAACTCTTCCAAAATTCCTAAAAATAGGTTGGTCTGTGGGGTGTTTATGATCGCATGGTCTCAGCCATTTTTTGTCTCAGCCATTTTGTGTCTCAGATACATGGTCTGCAGATTTTAACTGGTCGTGTAACCCTTGGAGCCAGATCCAATTCAACCCCAAAGCCACGAACCACAACAAATGGCAACGAGGATGGGATTTTGCAGGAGTTATTAATATTAGTAACCAGTTGACCAAATTAACAAAACTTTCCTAGCAATTATAATTAATTTATAAAACTTTTATATTAAGGAATATTTTTCTGATGATTAACTTTGTAGTCTTCAAGGGGCTTTTTAACTAAAAGGGTGATTTGTATTTTGACCTGTACTCCCTGTTTCCGTTTTTATATATAGTTGGTGGCCATTTTGGGGACAAAGAAAGCACATGGTTGGGGGAGGGGCATGTTTTATTGTACTCTTATACAATAGGTTAATCTGTTTAGATGTAGATATCTCGTGTAGCACTGTACTAGTTATACAGGATCCTCAGATTGTTGCTTTTGTGTTCCTTGTTTTAAGGGTAACTTGAATTACATACATGATAGTTATTAGACACAGACTGTAAAGCATATTGAAAGTCTCCTGTTTGTTACGATTCGGCAGGCTGGATGTGGATCCTCTGTGTCAGCGAGGGATTGGCGTGGACAGTGTCGGTGGACCGGTTCTAGGGTTGCTACTGGTTTTCACCAGAGCCCGCCGCAAAGCGGGATGGTCTTGCTGCGGCGGTAGCTACCAGGTCGTATCCACCGGCAACGGCTCAACCTCGCTGACTGCTGAGAAGGCGTGGGACAGAAGGACTAGGCAGAGGCAAGGTCAGACGTAGCAGAAGGTCGGGGCAGGCGGCAAGGTTCGTAGTCAATGAGGATAGCAGGAGATCTGGAACACAGGCTTTGGACAACACTAATCGCTTTCACTTGCACAAGGCAACAAGATCCGGCAAGGAAGTGCAGGGGAAGTGAGGTAATATAGCCAGGGAGCAGGTGGAAGCTAATTAGGCTGATTGGGCCAGGCACCAATCATTGGTGCACTGGCCCTTTAAATCTTAGAGAGCTGGCGCGTGCCCTAGGGAGCGGAGCCGCGTGCGCCAGAACATGACAGCCGGGGACCGGGACGGGTAAGTGACTTGGGATGCGATTCGCGAGCGGGCGCGTCCCGCTATGCGAATCGCATCCCCGCCGGCAATGTCAGTGCAGCGCTCCCGGTCAGCGGGTCTGACCGGGGCGCTGCAGAGAGAGAGACACCGCGAGCGCTCCGGGGAGGAGCAGGGACCCGGAGCGCTCGGCGTAACACTGTTGTACATGTGTTGTTAGATTGTGACTGTACCTTTAGTTGTGTGAGCTGTAACTCTCCACTGTATTATCTAGTGTGGGAGGGCATATACACAAGTGTTTGTACGAGATACCCCAGTGTAGCCTGTTTGTGTATGTGTTTGGTGATTGTCCTGCCATCTGATGTTGTGCTTGAGATTCCTTTGTCTGATCACATTCCAAGTGTATCTG
The DNA here is from genome assembly GCF_029499605.1 of Hyla sarda. NCBI lineage: Eukaryota > Metazoa > Chordata > Amphibia > Anura > Hylidae > Hyla > Hyla sarda. The sequence goes on along the minus strand of NC_079195.1, from coordinate 146,014,537 downwards.
ACTGAGAGAATGAGCTTCATTAGAAAGAAGTTTAGTGCATTGATGGGGGGGGGGGGGGGGGGGTAGAAGGCCCAAATATGGGGCTGTACCACATTGGGCTTCCACTATGGGAAAATGGAGTGTTGTAGCAGAAGAGCTTGTACGCTATGGTGCACCGGTTTACCCAGAGATAGGGGAAGAGATAGGAGGTATGGCACTGAAGCTTGATTTAGGGGTCTATTCCAAATCTGAGAGCAGAGCTGCGGCAGAAGTAGGGTGGATTATTTTGCATGATTTAAAAATGAGGTAGAGCAGAGACAGGCCCTAGAAAAGGAATTAGCTGAAGTAAAATAGAGGTTATTATGGTCAAACAAATGTTTGGAAAGTAACAATGCCCGTAAGGAGAAGTTACAGGAAGCTAATACTCTGCTAATTCACAAAATAAACCGTAGTCAATCTAAAAGAGGTAAAGTGCCATACCCCACCAGAAAGGTGAGAACAATGACTAAACAATATGAGTGTGATAAGTCATTTTTCACTTTCTCCTCTGAAGACGATTCATACTATTACGTCTCCTCTGAGGATGATGAGAGGGTGGATAACTACAAAGCTCGCCCCTTTATCACTCAACAGAGAAAACCTAGAGTATACATGGACCATGATGGTCATGAAGGAATGCATGAGAGTGCAAAAGATGAAATAAATGAAGTAGTGCGAGGTTATTCACAACTAGAGCTAACCGAGATTACAATATGCTTTATAAGCAGACTCCGGGTGAGAGCATTGGTGAGTGGTTGTTGCGTGTGGGGGATACTGGGGCAGATAAGATCATTCTTAATGCAGATGAAGCCGTAAGCATTGGTCAGCTCAGAAATAAACTACAGATCACACAGGTGTTGAGGTTAGTGAGAAACATTTAAGGTAATTTCAGTTTAATGGATGTCATTAAACATGCATTACTAAAAGTTTTCCCACATCACACTGACATTGAACCACATATTCAATGGCACACCATAAAATATGCTATAACTAGTGTCCGTATTATGGGTTGTGTAGCAGGTCTAGACAAAGATCACTGGGAAGGGATGGATGCAGAGGAATTCACGGCAAGCATGAGGTCTAGGTTTCTAAGGACAGCCCCCAGTGCTAAAAGAGGGTCCTTATCATCTATGCTAAATGGTACAGCCAAAAATGGACAGATTTTTGTGATCACAAGAAGGTTAGCAGAGTTGGGGGAGTATGAAATGGAGGAAAAGGTTAACCAGAGAAGAGGTATCTCTATGGCCAATAAGTCAGACAGAGGGGATACTGTAGAACCTCCCAAGGGTAAACCCACATGGAACAAAAATCAGAATATTCCAAAACTCACTAGAATGTCTAGGAAAGAGATGATTGAGGATCTTCAGAAAGCTGGTATAAATGAGTCATTTACAAATCTTGGTACTGGGGCCTTGTTTAAAAGGTGGAAAGCATTAAAGAAAAGGGTTCAGGTTCACACTGCATATACGGGTCCTGTACAAGTTGAAAAGTTAATTACTTTTGAGGATGATTTCATTTCTAAGCCTACACCCACTGAGAAAGGTCTGAAACATAAGCAATCTGGTGTTAAATACCCTGATACTAATTCTTGTCCTCCTGTTGCCACTCCTAGGAAACCAAAGTCCTTGTATCCGACGGCTGAGTTGAGGGCCATTGCCATGCAAAATTTACTGGACTGATGGGACGGCCGATCCCCGGCACCAAAAATGTTAACAGTCATGGCTGGGGATTGACGGCCCCATGTCCCTCTAACGGTTTGGTGGGGAAAAGGAAAACACAACACTAAAGTTCTAGCTTTAGTTGACACGGGGGTGGAGGTAACAGTGCTTCAGGGTAACCCCTCACATTTTGCAGGCCCCATAGTCCACATAGAGGGTTTGGGGGGTAAAGTAACTAAAGCTGTCCAGACAACTGTCATGTTAGCCATTAACAAAGGTCCCAGATTTGAGGCTAATATTTTGGTTTCCGATTTACCTGACAATATCTTGGGGAAAGATTTATTGTTAGGGCGATGTATAGAGACACAATGGGGGTTGTTCAAGTTTGGCTTTCCTCACAAACCCTCTTATGTCAATGCAGTCAAGGAGGTGTTGAGAGGAAATGCAAATTGGACACCTGTGGTCATTCCTCCTCTCAGTAGCCCGGTAAGGCTGAAGCAGTACCGGCTGTCAGGAGGACAGAAACAAATCAGTGAAACAATCGCTGAATTATTGAGAACAGGTGTAATTCGTCCTGCGACAAGCCCTTTTAATGCTCCAGTGTTTTTCGTGAAGAAACCTGATGGTTCATGGCTTATGACGATAGATTATAGGGGACTCAATAAAGTGGCACCACCATTAAGTGCTGCAGTCCCCAATATCGTCTCAGTCATTGAGGACATAGCCAAACAGGCCGGCGAGTGGCACGCAGTGATTGATCTAGCGAATGCATTCTTTTCAATTCCTATTGCACCTGAGTCCCAAGACCAATTTGCTTTCACCTGGGAAGGACGTCAATAAACCATGCAGACGGTGCCCCAAGGATTTATTCACTCCCCCACCATATGCCATGGACTGATTGTCAGAGACTTAAGCCTGTTAAACCTGAAAGTACCTGTTTTCCACTACATTGATGACATCATGATTACCGGAACTAAAGAGGAAGTGGCCGAAGCATTGACTGTTTTGAGTAATCGCATGGTTGCCAGAGGATGGGCTGTTAACAAAGACAAAGTTCAGGGTCCTGCCCAGGAAGTCAAATTCCTCGGAATGATCTGGGCCCTTCCTGTTCGCAAAATTCCCCAACCAATACTGGATACAATACAAAACACCCCTACGCCAAAGACTGTGAAAGATGCACAAAAGTTTCTTGGTGCACTTGGATATTGGAGGTCATTTATACCTCATCTTGGACTTTTGCTACATCCCATATGCAATGTTACACGCAAAAAATCTACATTTGTGTGGGGTGCAGACCAAGAAACAGCATTTAAAGCAGCCAAGGAAGCCGTTTTACAGCATCAAGGTCTTGGTCCACTCAAAGCTGGATTCCCTTTTCAACTTGACGTGATGGTGACCAACAAGTCATGTCATGGGGCTTGTGACAGCCAAATGAAGTTAAAGGTCAATGAGCGGTACCAATTGGGTTCTGGTCCAAGCAACTATTTGGGGCTCAGCAATGGTACTCACCACAGGAGAAGAACTTGTCAGCTGCCTATCCAGCCTTGCAGCCTGTAGAGACTGTAGAGACAGTCTCCATGAAAACAGACTTACCAATTGCAGGTTGGGTGTGAGACGAAGGCCTACCCATACGTTCAGAGGTGGCCCAAAGTCAGACTCTTTTAACATGGAAATGGTACCTTCAAGAGCGAGGTGGAGTGCAAGCTGGCGAAGTAAAGAACTTAACCAGGATTCTCAATGGTCTTGTGACATATGAAACCTTATCACATCCAAATACTTGTGAGATACCCGTGCTTCAGCCTTATCCCATAAAGACTGCCTTACCCTATGAGGAATTACAAGACTGTTAGAAACGAAATGCATGGTTTACAGATGGATCAGCTGTAATCACCCCTAAAGGAAGATGCTGGACAGCTGTAGCTTACAACCCAGGTCGAGAGGTGGTGATCCAGGAGCAGGGTAAAGGTGGCTCATATCAATATGCAGAACTTGCGGCCATAGCCATTTTACTTGAAGAAACTGATTCCCAGGAACTTTTCATTTACACCAGACCTGGGCATTATAAGGCCTGCTGCCTGTCTTTAAAACGCTGCCGTCAATTTCCTGCGGCCGCTGCCATCACCTTCATCCTCAGGGAGCCACTGACGGTCTTTACCAGTACCGCAGTGGCTTCCTGGGAGATTGTCACGCCCGCAGACGTGGCGTGACATGCGACGTCACTACGGGCATCATAGAGGAGCGGAGCAGAGAGCAGTTTGCCGCTCCTCTCAGCAAGTGAATCACGGTCCCCACACGGGTGCTTCCAGGCCGCAGCAGTGAGGTGAGGGAGATGCGAGGGTAGGGATATGTGAGGGTAGGGATATGTGAGGTGAGGGAGATGTGAGGTGAGGGAGATGTATAATCCCCTCCTCACATGTATAAGGCTTGGTTCACACTGCTGAATCTCCAGAAGGAATTTTCCCATTTTGGGCGGCACTAAGTCTGTGCAAATCATTTTGTGGATCCGCTCAGAAATGCATTGCCGTCTGCAGAAATTCCGTGTGTTAACCTTCAGTATTAACCTAGTAATCAGATAATGTAATAAGTATTACTGCCCCCCTCTCCCCCGTACGTATCCTGTACTGATCCTGAGTTATATCCTGTATTATACTCCAGCGCTGTACTCACTATTCTGCTGGTGAGATCACTGTGTACATACATTACATTACTTATCCTGTACTGATGCTGAGTTATATCCTGTAAATCTTTTTTATTAGAAAAATGTAAATCATAACAAACACAAAACCAGCACAACTTTGCCATAACTGAAAACAACAACATAAAATAACATAAACCCAAACTTTACATTTCAAATAAAAGAACATAAATCCTGCCTAACCGGCCAGCCCAGTTTTCCCTAGAAAATACTAGAAACGCACCTTACATAACCAAATATCTAACAACACTCACATACATACTCAACTTGCATTACCAAAAAAGAAACATAAAAAAACAGCACTATTTAGCTGTAACTCAAAAACACCCAAACTTGGGAAAACACACACAACAAGGACTCCCACTACACCCAATTAATTTAATATATATATATATATATATATATATATATATATATACACACACATACTTTTTTTTTTTTTCTAATAGTTTTCTAAGAAAGAAAATTAAATCTATAACTCAAAAACACCCAAACTTGGGGAAAAGAAGACCTAGACCAAAGAAAAACGAAATCCACTACGGGATACAAAAATACCAAAGAAAAACAAAATTATAACATATTATACATATAAACTATATACACCTAAATATACAGAAAACACATCTACATATACAATAAAACAACCTACACTAAACTGTCCCTTCACCCACACCCCCCGCCCTCCTGTACATGGGTCAGAGTCCATACAGTTCATAGTCCTCAATGTCCAGTTCATAACTGACCCATGCCAGGTCCACCAAAACAAACAACCACCACCACCCACAAATACACCCTCCCAACCTAGAACTTCTCCCAACCAACTTTATCATTATCAGCATTATAATATACATAAACATACAATACAACCCACTTTAGGCCCAAGTTCGGTGCCTGTAAGCCCTTCATAACCTTAACATCTGAAAACAAAACAAAAAGCTATGGTGCACATGCATTAGCCCACCACCAGGAAGAAGGATGGAATCCTGTTACATACAAAATGAACATTCTTTCCCTAACTGCACCCCACCTCTCTCCCTACCATAATCCCTAAAAATAAACTGACCCTACTATCACCCTAACCCTGTCCCTACATCACTGTCCCTAACCAAATCAAGGGTACTCTACCCAAAAGGTCTAGTACCTAGGGCCCATCAAAACAAAACCCTCTCCATAGGAGAGAAGCCCTAATGGTACCAAGACTGCCATACTCCAAAGACTTGATCTTCCCGAGGTCACCGGTGATGTTCCTACAGACCTCCACCTCGGAGAGGACTTTCCGCTGTGTAGACACTTAACACCGTGCAATCCACGTGTAGTACCTAACCCCTAACCACTAAACTGACTAAGAATAAAGTTCCCCGATCACGGCCACCAAGGGTCCTGAATGCCCCATAAGCCCACTCCGGATAGGTAAGGCCGGCAAGTTGACTCCAGTCGACGGAAGCGCCCACCCGGTTGTAGACCCCTATATTAAAGGGACAATGAAGGAGGAAATGGTCCATGCTTTCCAGCATGTCCCCGCACTCTTCTTGGGGACATCCCCGGTCATCAGATCTCCTACACTTCAAATTGTCCCTCACATATAGCTTCCCCTGAAAGCAGCGCCAGGCCAAGTCCCAAAACTTCTGGGGGATCCTTTTAATGTTTAAAAATACAACCCTTAAAAGAGACATCCCTTTCCCTTATCCCCTTACACCTTTCCCTTCAATTCCCTGGTTGGACTTGATGGACATATGTCTTTTTTCAACCATGCTAACTATGTAACCCCACCCTCAGATCCCGACCTGGGCAGTCCCTGAGCGCCAGAGGCTTCTGGAAGTGGGTCAACAGAACCCGTTTGTCAAGGAACTGCCTTGACTGGGTCCTGATCTCCCGAACTCCCAGACCCCACCGACGTATCGCCTTCAGAGTCAGGGTAGCGTAAGCCGGAAGATATCCATGGGGCGTACGAAGGTCCTTCACTTGCCCTCCTGTCTCCCATTCATGGAAGAAAGGCCGAAACCATTCCCTGCAGGAGAGTACCCACGGAGGAGCCCTCTCTGACCAGGGGTTTGAGATGTTAACTTTCAAGAAGGTGTTCGTTAAGAACACCACAGGGTTTACCATAGATAAACCCCCTAGTCTCCTCGTGCGGAACGTAACCTCCCTCTTGACTATATTCATCCTGTTCCCCCATAACAGTTGGAAAAACAGGCTGTAGATCCTAGTATAGTAAGCCTATGGTAAGATACATACGCTGCCCAGATAGATAAATAAGGGGAGCAGGTACGATTTGATCAGGTGTACCCTTTCCCTGAGGGTCATAGACCAACCCTTCCACTGGTCCGCCTTCTGAGCGGCATCCTGGAGCTTACCATCCCAGTTTTTGGTGGGATAATCATCCTGGCCGAATGTGATGCCCAGAATTTTTGCTGACTCTTGGGACCCTGGAAGGGTGTTCGGGAGATCAAACGTGGGATCTCCCCCTCCCAGCCAAAGACTTTCACACTTATCCCAGTTGATCTTAGACCCGGATGCCTCCGAGTAGCGTTCCACCTCCGACATCACCACATCAACCTGCTCTCTCGAGGACACGAAAATGGTGACATCATCAGAGTACGCCACTACTCTCTGGGCAACATCCAGCTCCGCCAGACTCATCCCGACTCCCGCCAACGGCCCACAATCTACCATCCGGATGAAGGGATCGATTGTGAACACGTATAAAAGCTGGCTCAAAGGACAACCCTGTCGGACTCCGGACCCCACCTCAAAAGAGCGGCCAGACCACCCGTTCACCAGAGGGAAACTCTCCGCCCCTGTATACAAGATCTTAAAGGAGTAGTCCAGTGGTGACTCAGTGGTGAGCAACTTATCCCCTATCCTAAGGATAGGGGATAAGTTGCAGATCGTGGGGGGTCCGACCCCTGGGGCCCCCTGCGATCTCCTGTACGGAGCCCCGACAGCCCGCGGGAAGGGGGCGTGTCGACCTCCGCACGAGGCGGCGGCCGACACGCCCCCTCAATACAACTCTATGGCAGAGCCGAAGCGCTGCCTTCGGCAATCTCCGGCTCTGCCATTGAGATGTATTGAGGGGGCGTGTCAGCCGTCGCCTCGTGCGGGGGTCGACACCCGCTATCTGGGCGGAGAGCTGGGGCCCCGTACAGAGAGATTGCAGGGGGCCCCAGTGGTTGGACCCCCCGTGATCTCAAACTTATCCCCTATCCTTAGGATAAGGGATAAGTTTTTCACCACTGGACTACCCCTTTAAGCCAATTAACAAAAGTACTCGGTAAGCCATATCTCAGTAGGACGGACCAGAGGTAGTCATGGTTCACCCGATCAAATGCTTTGGCCTAATCCAGGGACAGCAAGTACCCCTTCCAGAGACCTGCACTACTCCGCTCCACTGCCTCCCTGACACTAAGGACCGCACTTAAGGTGCTTCGGCGTGGAACAGAGCAGTGCTGAGCCCCTGAAAGGAGCCGGGGTGCAAACTTCACCAGCAGATTAAACAGTATCTTGGTCAAAAGCTTCCTGTCCGTATTGAGAAGAGCTATGGGCCTCCAATTCTCAATACGACTGGGATCTTTACCCTTTGAGAGAAGAATCAGTGCTTACCTCCTCATTGACTTCGGCAGAGTGCCCGAGGAGAGACACTCATTGAATACCTCAGTCAAGAGGGGAGCTAAAGACTCCTTAAAGGTCCTGTACCACTCGGATGTTAAGCCATCCAGACCTGGTGACTTCTTGGGGGCAAGCCCCTCGATCGCCAGTCTCACTTCCTCTTCCCTGATTTCTTCTGCCGAAACATCAAGAGAGCGGTCTACCCCTGGCTCAGGAATGGTTTCAGCCAGGAAAGCCGACATCATGTCTCGATCTAGATCCTTCCTTTCCAAGAGGTGCGAGTAGAAGGATCTGACGACCTCCAAGATCCCTGATCTGGACCGATTCAGAGATCCTGTACTATCGATCAGTCCTGAAATTACTTTACTACTCGCTGACATCTTACAGTTTCTGTAAGAGTCGGGCGAGCGGTATTTCCCGAAATCCCTCTCAAAAACCAAAGATGCGTGCCTATAGTACTGACACCTCATCAGCAAGGATTTCACTCTGGAGATATCCTCTCGGCTACCTCCAGTCGAAACAAGAAGCTCGAGTTTCCTCCTCAGTCCCTGATACCGGCGATACCTGTTCATGGACCTGAGGCTCGAGAGCTGGCGGAAGAACCCCGCAACCCGGTTCTTGAATATTTCCCACCACTCTGACTTACTACTACAAAGACCCAGTAAAGGTACCTGACTCTGAAGAAAAACCTCAAAGGACTGTCTGACTTCCGCTTCCTCTAGGAGAGATGAATTCAGCTTCCAATAACCTTTACCCATCTGGGGGGTCTCTGAAACATTCAAGGAAAACAAAATCATACAGTGATCGGAGAACTCCACCTCAACCACGGACACTGCGGAAGAGACGGCTTCCTCCTTTACATAAAACCTGTCTATCCTAGACCTGCTGCTACCTCGATGATAGGAGAAACCCGCGTGGCCTGAGGGGCTCCGGTTGTCGAGCTTCCCTAACTAGTCGAGCTTCCCTAACTATGCTATTGAGGGCTATACTATCATAAGCTAGCGGACCATTGGAGCTTCTCTTATCTTGGGACCTCGTGACAGTATTGAAGTCCCCTCCAAAGATCACTTGCCGACTTGTAAAAAGGAAGGGCTTGATCCTCATAAAGAGGCTTTTACGGTCCCACTTTGTTTGTGGGGCGTAGATGTTAATGAGCCGGAGCTCTTGCCCCTTCATGAGGACATCTAAGATAAGGCACCTTCCCATTTCCAACTCAATAACCCGTCTGCATTCAACAGGAGCGGTAAAAAGGACCGTCACCCCACTATACGGCTCAGCAGCAAGAGACCAGTGGGAGGGCCCGAGCCTCCACTCTCCACTGGCTTTAACCAGGGAGGCTAGATCTGACAAACTGGTCTCTTGCAGATACAAAATGTCGGCTTCAACGCTGCCGAGAAAATCAAAGGCTGCAAATCTAGCCATATCAGACTTAATGCTGGCACAGTTAATGGATGCCAGCGTCAATGGGGTGAGTGCCGCCATCATGAGTGATCGAGTTGGATGGCCTATCCCCTTTACCTCTTACCCTTCTACTTCCCCCCTTCCCCATCAGAAGAAGACCCCCTTTCCTTCTTTTTAGACCTCTTTAGGGATGCTGACATATCCATCCCACGATCCTCATCTTCTGACCCAGGGGCCACCTGCCCTCCCAAGGAAGTTACCTCAGAAGGAACAGGCTCAGCACCTCCCAGAGGTTCCTCCGCCTCTGAACAAAGACTCTCAGCCTCCCCCTCCAAAGAAAGGGAAGAGTCCTTGCCAAGGGCCCAATACCTATTGGATAGAACGATCAGAGGGGGGTTGGTCAGGCTTTTCCCAGACACTTGGCCTGCAACACCGGAGGAGGAAGATGATGCCCTGAGTACCCTCTGGCCCTGCCTCCTACTGCCACACTTTTGTTTTTCCTTTTGCCCTTCCCATCTTCCTCATCCAAACTTTCATATTGAGAGGAACTTGAGGAAATGGCCCAATACCTCCTCTTTACGAAGTTTCCTTATCTCTTCATCTAACTCGGTGTCCCCAAGAGCCTCAGCTGTCTTCTCTGAGCCAGTATCCGGAGCAGGATCCCGGACTACACCTTCTACCAGGGAACTTTCAAGATCCCTGCTCCTTCTGTGCCTCTCCTCCCTCCTAAGCTTAGAGGGGAACTTGTTCTTAACTCCCTTCACTGGCTCTAGTGCCCCTTCTCCTCTGCTGGTCCCCACCCCAGATGAGGCAACCACACTACTCTCCCCATCCTGGGTGGTCACAGCATTGGAGAATGATCAGGGACACAGGCTAAATGGGTGACCAAGGTCACCATACAGGTTACAGCGAATCCGGCCACAGGTGGCAGCCAGATGACCCTTCGCACCGCACAATGCACACATCTGCTTAGTGCAGTTTGCGCTAAAGTGGGTGGGATCACCACACTTGTGGCACAGCTTCGGCTGTCCCTGGTAAAAGACCTGGATCCTATCGCAGTCGAGAAAGGCCGCTGATGGAATGTGTGCGACAGTGTTACCTGAACGGCGGAGGCGGACAGAAAAGATCCATGCTCCGGACCAAATGTCATGTTCATCCAGATTTTTCTTGGGGACGTCCGTCACCTCTCCATACCTCCTCAGCCAGGTCATGATGTCATAGCAAGAAAGAGACTCGTTACGTGTCAGAACGGTCACTTTCTTGACAAAACTCTGGCGAGATACCGCCTTTACAGCGAAATCCCGCCAGACAGGCTCGTCCTTCACCAGTGGGTGATTAGACCAAAAGAGCTCAAGCCCTTCTGGCTTCACAAAACTGATGTGGAAATCAGGGGTACCGAAGGGGTGGATCCGAGCAAAGATGTCATTAGCCCTGAATCCCATCTGGAAAAGAAGCTCCACAACTTTTGCTCTAGAAGGGCATGCATCACCGCCTCTCCATACCAGATGGGCCACATTCCTCCGACCACGCTCCTGCCCGCTTGTTGGAAGGGACCAGACCTCCTCCCCATTATGCTCTCGGAATGCCCCAAGTCCATGTCTTTCTATCCAAAAAAGACAAGTCGACCTCCCGACCCTCTACCTGGAGCGTTCTATCCCCTCTCCTTAAAGCCTCCTGGAAGCGCTGTTGCAAGTTACCTTCCCCTGGATTAAGAAATGAGGATCCCCTGGGACCCCCAGCAGCGACATTAGCATAACTCCTTATTGGAGCAGTCGCTACTGGGGGGGGGGGGGCAGCCGGACCGACACCACTCCCCCCAGAAACCACAGTAGAGGCAGTAACATTACACATAACATTTGTGCCTGTCTCCTCCTGTCTAGCTGCACTGGACTGGCCGGGATGTAATCTTGCTGGCTTTATGAGGCCGGGCTTTACACTTGCATCATTGACTTCATTGGGCACACTCAACCTTGCAGCAATCTTCCCTTTAGAAATATCGGAAGAAGCTGCTTTGTCGCATACTTTGCCCTCAGCCTCCGCCAATACCTCGGCTTCAATTTCTTTAACCGCTAGTAACATTTCATGGGTTGTTTCATGTCCATGTTCCTGTGGTACCAGTGCTCCACCGCCAGCTCCACCCACAGCAGCCCCACCACGGCGCCACAACTCAAAAGAGCCAGACACCGCTGACTGGGCCGCCGAGAATGGCGCTCCGGTTCCAGACACCCGGACACTCCCCCCCTTTGCCTGCAGAGGAGTGCCCCGCAGTGCCAGACCTGTTCTGGGAGCCGCCCTCTCCCTTATCATTACTTATGCTCGGCCGCCCGAGCTCCATACCAGCCTCTGGCACCTGGACACTCCCCCCCTCACCTGCAGAGGAGTGCCCCGCAGCGCCAATATACCCTAACTGGGGAAATGCTACCTTGTCCGCAACACTGTCCAGCCCCTTGGCCGTATCTTTACAGGTGCTGGCCCCGCTACTATGACAAGCGAGGTCAGCGCTTTCCCCCATCTTTACTGTATTAACCCCTGTGTTCTGGCCCCACTCCACATTTGCAGAAGGGGGGACAGGCAGATTACCAGGGTCTGCACCCTGAACTGACTTTGCAGCCGGCTCAGGGTGCACAAAAGGAACATAAATCAGGCTTACTTGCTCGGATGTTTTTTTCTGGCTTTTCTTCTTTTTTATTATTTGTTCCTCTCCAAGGTCGTCACCAAAACTAAAATTATCCAAATGCATGGGGGACTCCATCTTTACAATTTGTGCCAGCAGAGCGCCACCACAGCTCTCCTCCTCCTCACCAGTATTCTCGCCCGATGAAGGTGGTAATGCCACTTGTCCTGCAGGTAGACTTGCTTGGGACATGTTCACACCCTGCATTGGCTCCTGCTTGGCTTCCACAGCTTCCCTACTTGGCAGCACCTCAGCCTCTTCAGCCTCCATTTCTTGGACCTCATCCTCACTACTGCTCTCACCTTCTGCTGAACAATCACCCCCAATCTCCTCTTCTTTTACTAGGGATTTCAACCTGGAGGAGCGATCCTCATTAAGAAGTTTCTCCCTAAATAAATCACTCCCCTCCAGGACAGCCATTCTCCTCAGCTCAGTCTCATCCAGCTCCAGCCTCAAGGACTTAACCCTTGCAGAGTACTCTGGTTTTCTCTGCTTGGTGGTCGTGCTCGCCTGATACCTAGCAAACTTTAGCTCCTCTCTCAGCTTCTTCCCAAGGAGTTCGTACTCACCAAACTTGGCAGCAAGTCTGGAGCTGTATGTCACCATAGACTCTTTGGGTCTTCACTGGCCCCACTGCTCCAAAACCAGGCTCTTGGAGGAGCTCTTCTGTGCTGCAGAGACCTTCTTTAAACCTGTCTTGCTTTCAGGCTTTTCTTCCTGGCTGAGAGCCTTGCGGCTCCCAACCATTGCTCGAGGGACAGAATTCACATCGCTGCAGACCCTGCCAGATCTTCTAACCCCTCCAACCAGGGCACTGGCTGGTAGCTTTCCCTCTACACCCCTCACCAGCCTGGACCGAGGAGTTGAGGTCATTGGATTCATGCTGATGGCTCCCCCAGGAAGCTGCCACCTTCCTGGGAAAGCAGGTGGAAAAATCAGCCTCTCTCCTCTGGAAGTCTGGAGTCTCAGGAGCTCAGCAACAGACAGACACACCTAGTGACCACACCCTCCAGAGCTGTACTCACTATTCTGCTGGTGAGGTCACTGTGTACATACAGTACATTACTTATCCTGTACTGATCCTGAGTTATATCCTGTATTATACCCCAGAGCTGCACTCACTATTCTGCTGGTGAGGTCACTGTGTACATACATTACATTACTTATTCTTTACTGATCCTAATTTATATCCTGTATTATACTCCAAAGCCACCATTCATATTATAACAGAACCTGAGGAGCATCACAACCGCCAAATCTAAAAGTTTCCTTAGGAGACTAGGTGAGTGATCTGCTGCTTCCACCATAAGTAATGTAAAGTGAGCCTTCATTATTGCAATAGTTAGATTTTGCACATTGGGTACCACCCGATGTACAAGATGTCACTATTGCGGTGAATGTAGGGTCACTATACATTACTTATGTACTGATTTATATCCTGTATTATACTCCAGAGCTGTACTCACTATTCTGCTGGTGAGGTCACTGTGTACATACATTACATTACTTATACTGTACTGATCCTGAGTTATATCCTTTATTATACTTCAGAGCTGTACTCACTATTCTGCTGGGGAGATCACTGTGTATATACATTACATTACTGATACTGTACTGATCCTGAGTTATTTATTGTATTATACTCCAGAGCTGTACTCACTATTCTGCTGGTGAGGTCACTGTGTACATATATTACATTACTTATCCTGTACTGATCCTGAGTTGTATACTGTATTCTACTCCAGAGCTGTACTCACTATTCTACTGGTGAGGTCACTGTGTATATAACTTACATTACTTATCCTGTACTGATCCCGAGTGTGTGCTGGTTTGGGGGGGGGGGGGGGCTAGGCTGCAGTGTTTTTTGGCCAAAAATGCCATGGGGCCCATTCCCATCATGTTTTAAAGCCCATTCCCCTCCTATAGCTTATTCCCCTCCTATTGCCCTCCTGTAGCCCATTCCCCTCATTTCATATAGCCATGCATAGTATGAGGTGAACGGCTATATGAAATGAGGGGATTGGACATGAAATGGGGGATTTCACCATTTGCTTATTATATCGCAATTGCAATATTTGGACCCATAATCGCAATCACACATTTTTCTCAATTCATGCAGCCCTAGTGTCCATGCTGCCCACCTGCCACTAACTGTTGTATAGCGGCTGCGGCAAAGCCAGATCTGCTTAATAGTCAGCCTGGGCAGCGCCGCAGCCACTGTCAACAGCTTTTCCGGCCTGTTTAATCTGCTGCCTGCCGGTACTGGTGACGGACATCACACATGTGATGCTTCTCCGTAGACTGTGCAGGAGGACGTCACTGATATCACTCGTCAGTTGCGGCTGCCGCTGAAGAGAACGGGACCACATCTTCCCTGGCTCCCTCTCAAAGGGCGGACAGCACTTCACCGACTGCACCGTACACCACCTGAGCCTCCCAGACTCTCAGGCCAGGTGAGTGTGTATGCATATTTAAAAAGACACCGGGCCTGGGGGGGGGGGAAGGGGTGCAGTGGTAGGGGCAGTTGCCCATAGATGCTGACAGTACAATAAAAAGAAGATAAATAAAAAGGGCACAGGTGGTCTGGGGGGGGGGGTCCCTTGGGGAATGCTGCAACAAATAAAATGGTAAAGGGGGATTAGGGGGGTTCAGCACCCCCCCCCCAATCTCCCTTTGTTGTTTCATTTGTTGCAGCATCCAAATCCCCCCCTGTCCCCCTGTGCCATTTTATTTGTTGCTTACAGCCTGCAAGCAAAAAATAAAACGGCATTGGTGGAGGGGGACTGTTTGGGGGTAATATATGCTACAAATCTGTGAGAACTGCTGCAGCTACATAATGTGGGGGAACTGCTACCTAATATGGGGAAACTATGCTACAAATATGGGGAAACTGCTACCTAATGTGTGGAATCTCTGCTACAAATGTGGGGGATCAGCTACCTAATGTAGGGAAACTATGATACAAATATGGGGGAACTATGCAACCAACCTAATACTTTGTTTTTGATTGCATAGGCAGCACTGGGTGCTCGTGACTGGATCCTTGTCACAAGAGGACTTTAGGTCTCAAAATATCTGCTAAAAAGAGAAAGGTAGACGCTAAATGCAAAGTTTTTCAAAAGAATTGGACTGCTAAGTATTTATTTACCAAAATCAGAGGTAAAGCCGCGTGTTTAGTTTGCGGGGAGCAGATCGCCGTTTTTAAGGACTACAATTTGAGTCGGCATTACAAGACAAAACATGCTGCAAAATATAAAAACTTGACTGACGCAGAAAGGGTGCGGACTTCAGAAGCTTTGCTAGCTAAGTTGCAAAAGCAGCAAGGCTGTTTTACCAAACTTCACGCAGCCAGGGATGCAGCAACCCAGAGCAGCTTTGTGATATCCCACAAAATCACGAAATACAGTAAGCCGTTCTCAGAGGGGGAGTTTATCAAAGAGTGCTTGGTGGACTCTGCAGCACTAATATGCCCTGAATTGAGCAAGTCCTGCTGTCCAGGCCAACTGTGACTAGAAGGATCGGGGACATTGCGGGGAATTTGGAGCTTCAGCTGCAACGTGAAGTGGCACAGCCCAGTTACTTGTATTTGTCCGCGGGATAACACCGGAGTTCAAGATCACGGAGGAGCTGGCAGCAATGCGGTCGATGAAAGGAACGACGACAGGGAGTGATCTGTTCATGGAGGTAAATGAGTGCATGGACAGGCTGGGACTGAAATGGGACAGACTGACAGGCGTCACAACGGACGGATGTCCAAATCTCACTGGAAAAAATGTCGGACTTTTGAAACGTATGCAAGATAAAGTGACTGAAATCAACATGAATCAGAAACTGGTATTTTTGCATTGTATTCTACACCAACATGTGTTATGCAAATCAGTGCTAAAAAGTGACCATGTCATTGATGTTGTTACTAAAATAGTAAACTTCATCAGGGCAAGAGCATTGAACCACAGACAGTTTGTCACACTTTTGGAGGAGCATGAGACCGAGCATCGTGATATAGGCTACCACACAGCTGTCAGATGGCTCAGTTTGGGAAAAGTGCTAAAAAGAGTCTGGGACCTGAAAGCAGAGATTTGGGAGTATTGTGAGAAGAAAGGCAAAAACTTCCCCGAGCTCTTAGATAAGGATTGGATGGCAGATTTTACATTTTCTGTTGATGTGACTGCACAGATGAATGAACTGAACACCAAACTGCAAGGCAAGGGCCTTTTTGTTCATGAAATGCACAGCCTGGTAAAGGCTTTCATGGCAAAGCTACAGTTTCTTTCAAGACAACTAGAGAGCAACAATATAACTCACATGCAAAACCTGAAAGAAGTCACACCACCAGCTGATCACCTCCGCAGGTATTCATCCATGTTGGGAGCATTGCATGGTGAATTTTCAAGGCGATTTGAAGATCTCCGACAAATCAAAGACAAAATGTTCCTGATTTCCTCTCCCTTTACCTGCAGTGTGCATAATGCACCCAGTGATGCTCAACTGGAACTCATCGACCTGCAGTCTAAAGCAGTACTGGCAGAGCACTTTAAGTCAAGATCTCTGCTAGATTTCTACTCTTCTCTCAAGGAGTAGAACTTTTCAAACATGAGGAGATGTTTGTTCTCTTTGGCTCTACATACATATGTGAACAAACATTTTCAATGATGAAGTTCACGAAATCCAGGTATAGATCCTCTCTCACTGATGATTATCTGTCACCTGTGCTTCGCATCTCCACCTCAGACATTCAACCTGACTTCGATGCACTTGTTAAAGCCCAGCAGAGACTAGATTTCTTTCACTGAACAAGAAAAGAGAACTTAAAACACCAAAGACTACAAATGTTGTTAGTAGTGAAATGTTGTTAGTAGGAAGTCTTTTTCTCAGATTCACAGTTCAGTGATGTTTAGTGACAGTTCAATATGATGTATCTTGCTTAAAGGGGAAGTTAACTGAAAAACATTTTCTTTTAAACATTTTCTTTTCAACTGGTGACAGAAAGTTAGACAGATTTGTAAATTACTTCTATTTAAAAATATTGATCCTTCCAGTACTTTTTAGCCACTTTAGTGGCTGCATACTACTGAGGAAATCCCTTCTTTCTTGGTTTGTGTGATTTTTTGTCCACAGTGTTCTCTGCTGACACCTCATTTAGGAGCTGTCCACAGCACCAATGGTTTGCTATGGAGATTTTCTCCTGCTCATGCAGTTCCTAAAATGGACAGAGGTGTCAGCAGAGAGCACTGTGGACAACGCATCACACAAATCAAGAAAGAATGGATTTCCTCAGTAGTATACAGCCGCTAAAAAGTTCTGGAAGGATTAAGATTTTTAATAGAAGTAATTTACAAATCTGTCTAACTTTCTGTCACCAGTTGAAAATAATTATTTTCCAGTTGACTACCTCTTTAAGATTTGGAGTGTCTTTGCATGATGTCTTGAAAATGCTAAGAACCTCTTTCCAACAGTAAATGAAACTCAAAATGTGTTTGAGTGAACGTGACTGGAAATTTTCACTAATATGAGTCAGAAATTGTGAAAAATGTTCATTTGATATTATGCAGTATTGATATTATGCAGTATTGAGTTTAGCCTTTTGGCCCGGCCCTCCAAAATATTTTTAGTTTCTCATGTGGCCCCATCGAAAAAATTATTGCCCACCCCTGATTTACACAGACAGTTGGGCCGTTTACAAAGCTTGTACTACATGGATGACTACTTGGAGAGAAAACCAGTGGCTTATTCATGGCAAACCAGTATGGGGAGGTGGAGAACTTTGTGAAAAGATATGGACAGCCTCCCAGCAAAGACTGATTCAAATTGGACACGTGGATGCCCATGTCCCCAAAGATCCAGACAAGGAGAACCCCAACAGGATAGCAGATGAACTGACCCAAATCAGAAGTCAAAAGACCTGTGATGGTGATTCTTTAGGTCCTGTTCTACTTTGCATGGTAACATGGGCACATGAGACTGGAGGACATCATGGCAACAAAGCAACTCTGGAATGGGCAAGAGCAAGGGGACTTCCCGTCACTCTAGAACTTGTGACCACAGCCAAGTAAGCATGCGACATTTGCAGCGAAGTAAAAAAGTGGTCCCTTTTTCCGCAACATGAGGGATACTTGAAAAAGGGAAATTCTGCAGGTGAAATATGGCAGATGGACTACATTGGTCCACTCCCAAAAGGTAGAGGAGGTTTAATGTATTGCTGTACAGCTGTAGACACATACACTGGACTGATGAGAGTACTTCCTTGTAAAAGCGCCAATCAAGCCTCTACCCTAAAGATGCTGCAACTTCTAGTAACTGCATACGGTATGCCAACAGAAATACAGACTGACAATGGTACCCACTTTACTGGTCAGTTAGTCCAACAGTGGGCTCAGGACTCTGGAATTAAATGGATATTCCATATCCCCTATCATCCCCAAGCCGCAGGGTTGATTGAAAGGTGCAATGGGCTTTTAAAACAACAGATTCGGAAGCTATCCCCAAGCTTGTCACTAAGGGGGTGGGATAAGGTGATTTCACAGGCAGTAATGATCCTAAATACCCGCACAATAGGACACACATCTCCCTACCAAAGGCTTACTTGTAGGAATACTGATCCGACTGTTAGTTTAAGATTACATTTCACAGGTGGTTTTTCCCAAAGTAACTGGAAAAAACAAATGCTCAATACAACTGACAAATGATTTTGAATTTCTGAGTTCAGGTGACAAGAGGGAGTGGCAGAAATGAATCCTTCCAATAGGAGGCAGTATGCCTCAAGGTACAGAGGTAACTTTAATGCTCACTGAAGAGTTAATTAAAGAGGGTTGGAGTACAACAGGGAATGTGAGTGTCAATGGACGAGTGTGGAGTGCATCTCTTTACAACTCATATGAAAGTAGAATAGCTAATGGAGCGATTCTAGGAGAAATTGCAATCTGTGTGCCCCATAAAATATTGGTATCTTGGGATGAAAACAAGCAGATACAAGTGGGGTCAAAAGTGTGGGTATTGCCACAAGCTACTGACCAACATAGACAGAGAGGGGAAGTTATATCAGATGGTCCATGTAATACTAAAATTGTACTATTAAATGGAGATACTTAACCTCTCTTCTTTCCATCCAACAGGTCAGTGGTCGTATAGCCTCACTGAACCCATGGACATCCAACGCGTTTATGAATTTCTTGCCCAGATACTCAAAAGTTACCAATGCCTCTGACTGTTGGCTATGTGCTGCAATTCCCGTCAGTGAAGAAGGAGGTTACCCATTCCTTGGAGTCCCATGGGAGGCCCCTGAGATGAAGCAACTAAATGGAACCGGGTTTGGATGGTATCATGAAAACGGTGAACCCACTACAGAGCAAAGAATACATATCATCAACCCTCCTACAGCAGGAGCTGTATGTATTTATTCCAAAGGCATTGGCCAAAACATAACAAAGTTAGGAGAATCAAACTGCTCCCAAGCCTGAATAACAGGCTAGAGGTATGGGGATACCTGGGGTATGCGTATAAACGAAAGTACCCCAATAATAAAACATATCAAGTCCACCACCAGGTACACCACAAAGAGATTGAACTACCCTTTTGTAACCCAGCTCCTGGAAACTTGTTTCACTCATCCAACAGATGGATGTTGCAATGTCTTGCCAAGAAACACCTACTTTTTATGTGGGAATTGGGCATACAAATGGTTGCCATTGAATTGGGCGGGTGAGTGTTATCTTGGTTCAGTGATTGCTGCAATCTGGAAAACCCATGAGTTTCCTAATGGGAAAATAAGGAACAAGAGGTGAGAGACTTTATAGGGACTCATGAAGTCAACACTGGAGTGGTACTCCCTAGTTGGGGCGTTTATTGGTCTTTCAATCGCATTGAGGCCCTCTAACAACTGTTTGAAGATGCTCTGGACACTACACTGAACTCTATTAAAAAACTGCCTCAGGAGCAGCTACAGATCAGAGCAGTAGCTCTCCAAAATAGACTAGCTTTGGACTATGTCCTGGCTGCCAAAGGAGGAGTTTGTGCTTTGGTGGGAAAAGAATGCTGCAGCTATATTGTGAATAATGAAGGCGAAATCAACCATGATTTGTCTAAACTGACAGTAGTAAAAGACAAAATTCATGAAGCACCGGACTTGGGACTGTTTGGGTGGTTGGGAAGTTTGGGAAATACTGTAATACATGGAATGTTAATTGCGGTAATAATATGCATTTCACTGTATGTTTTCTTAAAGGGTACCTGTTGTATATGTAATAGACGTGTGAATACTGAGCCTAGAGAATTACCAATCCAGCAAGCAACTCTAATCTAGTTTTCTGGCATAGGATCAAGAGGTGGAATGTTATGGATATGAAAATGACATACGTTTTATCTGCTATATTCATTTTCCTAGGCCAGAGAAACTGCATGGAGTTTAGACAAAAGAAAAGATGGAGGATATAGAGGGGTCCCCAAGGCATGCTTACAGGGGCCTTTTGTAACATTAGAAAAGAGCACCGGTGGGTGGGCTAAGGGGTGGAGAAAAGATAATAAAAAGACCATTGAACAGGGCCAAGGCCTCTTTTCTCTTCCGGGGCTGGATACCATCACACCTCACATTCACTTCCTGTTGGGCCTGAATCCTGAAACAAAGGAATGCAACCACTTATCCACTGCCTCTGCTCCATTTTCATACTTGCCGTAAGGGAGTCCCAAAGCTAAGTATTCTCAGTTATATTCTTTTGTGTTATATATATATATATATATATATATATATATATATATATATATATATATATATCTATATATATATATATATATGTCTTTTAAGGAAAATCCACCCAAATAGTGTTTTCCACTATATTTGTTGTATATGTGTTTCCTTACAGTGCAGATTTAAATGGCTAGCTATTAGTAATATATTTTCCTCTTTTCTCTCCTTTAGTTAGAGTGTGTTTTAGTTTTCAATTGTGTATTAAACATCTTTATTTCTGCCAGTATTAGGGTGTGTAGTGTTAATTTGTGAATTGTGAATTGGATATTAGGATATAACTCTTCCAAAATTCCTAAAAATAGGTTGGTCTGTGGGGTGTTTATGAATGCATTTGGTCTCCGGGGATACAGCTAGTTAAATATCTGTGGTCTGTGTGAATATATTATATATATTGTATTCACTAGTCCGCACTAGTCTGCATGGCCATTGTGTGTCTCAGCCATTTGGTGTCTCAGATGCATGGTCTGCAGATTTTAACTGGTCGTATAACCCTTGGAGCCAGATCCAATTCAACCCCACAGCCACAAACCACAACAACCAGAGTACCCCTTTAATCTCAGCCTGTATTTTTCCTCTCCATGTGCATAACCTTACAGTTATCTGTGTTGAACTTAAAGGGGTATTTCAGGATTTTTTTTTACTATGCTACAGGGGCTGTAAAGTCATTGTAGTTCATAATATAGTGTCTGAACCAGTGTGTGATGGTTTTCTCACAATTCTTCTGTGATTTTCACTCCAATATTTATTTTTACTAGCATACAAAATGACTGTTGTCTCAGATTTTTCCCAGGTTGCAATGTGGCCGAGACCTGACTCACTAGTCAGCTGATGACAGGGAGCCTGTCTGCGTCAATGGTTGGAAGGATAGTTTAGTGGGATAGAGATCAATCTGCAACTAATGCAACAGCTATAGGCACCCTGATTGAAACCACAGGTCTTTGAATGGATGCAGCTCATTTATGCTTCAATGGGTGGGGTGGCTGATGTGTGAGAGGAAGGAAAATGGAATTGTGGGATTTGTAGTCAAAAAAAGAAATGTCAAATGGGAAATACCAGTTCGCAAAAAGCTAGCCACAGTGTTATCTAGAGAAAGAAAGGAAGGCGCCTCATGTGCGGGATCAGTAGATCTTGCAGGTGGGGGTAGGGGACGGTGATGCCCAAGCCGCTTACCGAAGTTGGTTGTGCGCCCACACACAACAAGGTTAAGAGCAGAAGAGATATGGAAGAAGGTCCACTGCAGCCCTCCTGGGTGAGAGTAAAATCAAAAACGAATGACCAGGGAGTCAGGAGTTTGTCTGGCGCAGAGAGGAACCATCAGGCAGCCAAGTAAAATCAATGGATTTATTACATGCAACGCGTTTCGCTGCGCATGCGCAGCTTCATCAGGCATGACAAGGGAAGGCTGGTAACAGATATATATACCTCCAGGAATTAACCATTAGAGTGCACTCTAAAAGCACTCTAATGGTTAATTCCTGGAGGTATATATATATATCTGTTACCAGCCTTCCCTTGTCATGCCTGATGAAGCTGCGCATGCGCAGCGAAACGCGTTGCATCTAATAAATCCATTGATTTTACTTGGCTGCCTGATGGTTCCTCTCTGCACCAGACAAACTCCTGACTCCCTGGTAATTCGTTTTTGATTTTAGCCACAGTGTTATGGTAATCTCCCAACATAGCCATTTAGCCCCAAGACAAGTGCAGATCCTTCCTAAGCATGTCCATTACTGTCTGCCAGGTATGTACTAAAATCACTTTATGGTGGATAGCCCCTTTAATTTGCCACTTCCCTGCCCAAGCCTCCAACCTATCCATATCAATTTCTAACAGTGCACAGTCCTCTATTGTGTTAACCACTTCACAGAGCTTATTATCATCTGTAAAGATTTATACTTTGCTATACAATCCCTTTACAAGGTCATTAATTAAAAAAATTGGATCCAAGACTAACCCCTGTAGTACCCCACTAGTAATAGTAACCCAATCAGAGGGTAGCTCCCTCATAAACCCATGCTGATATGGAGTCATACTATGATTACTCTTTAAGGGGTATTCTAGGATTTTTTATTTATTTATTTGACTATGCTACAGGGGCTGTAAAAGTTAGCGTAGTTCATAATATTGTGTCTTTACCTTTGTGTGATGGTTTTCTCACAATTCTTATGTGATGTTCACCCCAATATTTATTTTTCACAGCAAACAAAATGACTGTTGTCACCAATTTTTCCCAGGTTGCAATGCAGTCTGATGACAGGGAGCCTGTCTGCTTCAATGGGTGGAGTGATCGCTTGGTGGGAGAGAGATCAATCTGCAACTAAGGCAACAGCTGTAGGCACCCTAATTGAAAACCATAGGTCTTTTGAATGGATGCAGCTCATTTATGTTTCAATGGGTAGTGTGGCTGATGTGTGGGAGGGAGGAAAATTGATTTTGGGATTTGTAGGCAAAAGAAGAAAACACAAACAGGAAATACCAGTTCACAAAAAGCTAGCCACATTATTATGGTTATCTCACAACATAGCCATTTAGCCCCAAGACAAGCGCAGATGCTTCCTAGGCATGACCATTACTGTCTGGCAGGTATGTACTAAAATCATCCTATGGTGGATAACCCCTTTTAATCCCTTAACCCCTTAAGGATACAGGGTTTTTCAGCTTTTGCACTTTCATTTTTTCCTCCTTACCTTTTAAAAATCATAACCCTTCCAATTTTCCACCTAAAAATCCATATTATTTTAATTTTAATTTTATCCATTTTTATTTTATAGGTTCATACGGTTACAAGGATACTCAAATATTTAGGTTTTATTTTATTTTACTACTACTGGGAGGGTTTGAACAACAACGCAGCATCAAAGCACTCCCTAAGCCATGCTTAAAGGGGTACTCCGGCGCTAAGACACCTTATCCCCTATCCAAAGGACAGGGGATAAGATGCCTTATCGCGGGGGTCCCACTGCTGGGGACCCCCGTGATCTTCCACGCCGCACCCCGTTAGAATCAGCCCCCGGAGCGTTCCCGCTCCGGGTCTGATTTCTAGCAATCATGGGGATGGAGCAAAGTGACGTCACAGCTCCGCCTCATTGTGACATCAGGAAGTTTTCCCCCTGGTATGGGGCAATTGGCATTGGCTTTGTGAGGTTTTTGTTGCCTTCCTCTAGATCAACACAGTAGTGAAATATTCTGAACTTGATGGAAGTTTGTCTTCTTTCAACCTTATGAACTGTGCTACTATGTTACATTATTGCAGCTGGGTTAAGTAATTACCACTTAGACAACAAGAAAATTACATACTTTCATATACTTCAAGAAATGATCTCTCGTGTATAGCTGATCTTTTGTAAAAATATGATTATAGCATCTTCTTTCAGATCCCTCTTGGCTGCTCTTAGGCCCTTCCCTGCCCAGCCCCACTCTTGTTTTCTCTATGTTCTTTTATGCACAATGCTGCTGACATTAAAATGCTTTTCCTCTCTAAGAGACTGGGAGCTTAGTGATAGCAGAGTTCACACAACGATTCGTTGTAGAGTTGTACACCTCCCTGTTTGCCCTGCCTATGTTTGGAGATTTTCTGGTGTGCCCTTTGAGACGTACCTTGATATCAGTGTCATAAACGGCAATTGCCCCCTAAGTTATCCCTTAGGACTCAAACAAAAGTAAACTCTGCTTCTCCCTGCTCCTTAGCAGGCACCACAGACTGGGAGTGCCTGCTAGCCTGGATCCTACTGTGGACTCTGCCCACCACAGGAGCTTGAAGTAACGTGGAGGAGTGAGCACCCAGCACTTAAGACCTCTCACTGTAAATCACATGTGACTGTACATAAATAAATAAATAAATACATATGCTACTTATATGTCAACTAAACTTATAGGAGAGTTAAAATAATCCTTACCCCCCACTATTTGAGAGGGAGAGGTTTTAAGTCTAAAGACCCATGTAAGTGTATGTGACTTCTGGTACCTTACTCTCCAAGCTCCGCCCTGCATCTCCTGGTGAGTTTGTCAGTCCAGCTTACAAACCACGTCCCTACTGCAAGTTATCCCCTTTTAATTTGTGGCCTTTTTTTTTTTTTTTACCCTATACACCCACATCACAGGTTCTTTAAGCACAGTCTCCTTACTAAAGCTCAGCTCCACCTACTGCACAAGCTCTCCATGTCC
This sequence comes from Hyla sarda, assembly GCF_029499605.1. NCBI lineage: Eukaryota > Metazoa > Chordata > Amphibia > Anura > Hylidae > Hyla > Hyla sarda. The sequence continues at coordinate 145,989,581 of NC_079195.1, read as the reverse complement.
TGTTAAATGTGTCAATCGGTTTGCAAGCCACAACCTCTCTAACAATCCATGACCCCCCCCCAAGCCACACCCCTTCTATTTTAGTACAGCAATCTCTTCATCACAGCTCAGCTACACCTTTAGGCCAGGATATGAGGACAGGATATAAGGACATGATATAAGGTCAGTATATGAGGATGGGATATAAGGACTAAATATGAGGACGCAATATGAGGTTGGAATATAAGGTTGAGATAAGAATTCGGGATATGAGGATGGCGTATGAGTTTGGGGTATGAGTGCTTTTCCGTTATTGCACTGGTAAATTGTGCCCTTTCTTATCTTGCCATCTGTCACCCAGTTGTCCTCAAAGAAGAACAGAGAGAGCCCCTTCCCCCTGTCTAACTGCTTAAATGCTGATGTCACTGTTTCAACAACATATAAGTGGTTAAATGATAGGGATCAGCATTATTGTGTATTCTGTGTGATTCAACAGAGTATGAACTATAATATATATATATATATATATATATATATATATATATATATATATAGAACTGTCCAACAAATATGCTCTGGATGTTATATTACTCAACATACAATATTTGCAGAAGGAATTAGACATTGTAAAGAAAAACACCTAGAGGAATTGGAGTTGACCTTATCCAATACCTTGACAGAAGGAGAACTTAAAGTCTATAAAGAAAAATTATCTGATGTACTATCCAAATTTAAAACTGACCAAGAGGAAGCGAAACGCCAAAAATGGCACCGAGACAGTGAAGATTACGGTTCGGGGCATGTTTATGGTTGGCAAAATCAGGATGAGAGAGAGAGGAGAAACAAGTGGAATAGGATGCAACCTGCTAAAAAGAATCAATCGATGAAACAGAATCATTTTTTAGGAGCAACAGAGAACCACATGTCAGAAAACGGAGAAGGATCCTGAGGGGCGGTCGGAAACGAAAAGAAAATCACTCCAGCACGCAGCCAGAGGACCAACAGAACTGGGATGGCCAACAAGAAATCAACGGACATTCCAGCCTAGTGGTAAATATATCCTCTTATGAACTTTCTTCTGATGAAGTGAATGTACTAAATATTCCAACTTCCAATATTGACTGGTTTCAATTGCAGGTTGACCTGTTTTCATTCTACAGGAGTATTAAATTGAAGGCTTGGTTTAGCAAAAAAGAGATAAAAGAGAGTAAGGTTGGCTCAGTTGAGTTACCATTGAAACTGTTCAATTTGCACAATAAGAGTGATTTTGTACCTACAGTCAGTATACACTCAATTGATACACTCATTTCACTAGTGGATAAGGATATTGAACTACTCCAGGATCAATTTCGGGGCAGTGTACACTGGGGGGGGGGGGGGGGGTAAAAACAATTTATCTAAATTGGAACATGGAGTGTTGGAGAATTTGGTCCATAACGATGACATCGTAATTAAACCTGCCGATAAGGGGGGCGCTGTCGTCGTTATGGACTGAAGTATGTACATAGATGAAATTAACCATCAGTTACAAGACACTAATGTCTACAGACATGTCTCTAGGGACCCTACAGAGGCAGTCAGGATTAGACTTAAAACGTTGGTGGATCATGCAGTTGCTTGTGATGTAATTGATGATGAAGTACAAAAATGTATTTTACCAGTACATCCGAGGGTTCCTGTGATATACGTATTACCGAAGATACATAAAAATTTGGAGTGTCCACCAGGACGCCCGATAGTGTCCGGATGCGAGTCCATACTCAGCCCGGCCTCTATCTTTGTTGACAAAATTCTGCGTAAATATGCTGTGAACACAAAATCGTATATCCAGGATACCACGGATTTCCTGAAAAAAATCTCTGAAATGATATTGCCAGATGATGCTATATTAGTATCATTCGACGTGGCCAGCCTGTATACATGTATAAACCACGAGAGGGGTCTTCTTAGTGTTGGCAAGGTGTTAAATGGTACTAATTATACATCTGAATGTAAGGAATTTATTTTGGAACTAGTTGAAATAATTCTGATATGTAACTATTTTTTATTTGAACACAAGTTTTTTGTCCAATGTAGGGGAACAGCAATGGGGTCTAATATGGCCCCAACATATGCAAATATTGTTATGGCGGTGCTAAAGGAATCTGTCGTCTTTGTATCCCACCACTTCAGCCATGTACTGAGGTGGTGGAGATACATAGACGACATTTTCGTCATTTGGTGTGGGACTATGGAGGAGTTGAATTAATTTTTTTCTTTCCTTAACAACATGGATGTAGACATAAAATTTACAATGACACAGTCTAGTTAGGGCATCCAATTTTTGGATACCTGGGTATACAAAGAGAAAGATAGACTCAAAACTGACCTATATTTAAAACCTACAGATAAAAACAACTTGTTGAGATATGAGAGTGAGCACCCAAAAAGTATGATCAAGTCCTTACCTAGAAGTCAATTCATGAGGGTAAAGCGAATTGTGGACGATCCGATTAAATTGGAGGATAGATTTAGAGAGATGGGGGAGAAATTCAAAAGTAGGGGATACCCAAATAAATTAGTAAAGGATCAATGTCAGAAAGTGAAAACCATCCCAAGAGAGGACTTTTTGAAAGTCAGAGAGAGGGTGGAGAGTGACAAGAGAATTCCGTTCATCTCCACTTATAGTGGAGTAAGTAAAGAAATAGCCCGAATATTGCGTAAACACTGGGAGATTCTGAACAAAAGTTTGGAAAATGTCCCAGAGTTCGCTAACCCCCCTCTATTTTCCTATAGAAGACCCAGGAACATGAGATTGTTTAGTAAAAGCGGATATACATGGGGAACAGCTCGACTTGGCTTCTAAGCTGAAGCCGGGCTCCTTTCCATGTGGAAAATGTAAGAATTGTCCCCTTATGATTAAGGGAGAGCAGTTTGTACACCCTGAGACAGGTGAGAAGTTCAGGATTAAACGACACCTGACATGCAGGAGTGACTATGTCATTTATGTGTTGGTATGTCCATGTAAACGTTTATACATAGGAGAGACTACTACAGAATTACGTTTTAGACTAAATAACCATAAGTCCTCCATACGCACCAATAAAATAGAATTTCCGGTCCCAAGACATTTTATTGAACATAAACATAAGATTGAAGAGTTGAGGTTCAGTATCGTAGATTCAATTCCACTATCCAAAAGAGGGGGTGATAGAGAGAAGGCCTTGAAGAAAAGGGAGGTAATGTGGATTAAGAAGCTAAATAGTTTACAACCACATGGTCTGAATTTAGACCTCCCCCTGAGAGTGTTTCTGTAATTCTGTATTTTGGTACTTTTTGTATATATTAGTCCAATCCTTTATGGTAATTTTTCTATTTATATTTTTTTCACACTTGGGACATCACTAGCACTTTATAATACACGTTATATATCACTCATATTATTTATTACATGAATTAGTGAGTTAATGTATCAATATCTACTTATTTATTTTCTATGGATTTGTATTTTTGTACCATTATATGTAATTCATTATGGATATTTTATCTTACCTTTCAGATGTTTACCTTGGACGTCCATGAACATTCACCGGCGTGGGTTCCATTTTTTTCTTTGGTCGGCTTGGACGAAAAATGTGCACCTTATTGTTTAACTATTATGTGATGTGATATGTGTGCATAGTCTGGTTAATGTGTACTCTGTGGAGCCTTTTTTTCAATTTTTGTTATTTATTTTATTTTTTATTTTTATGCCAGCTGTGTAAGAAATAAAAGAAAAAGTTCATTTACCACAGGAGAAGTATGTTTTAAGTCTTGGATTGCTGGGCCTAGATGAATTGTAGAGAGGACTTATGGGGTCTAGGTGGGCTAGGAGATGTCATATACACTCTGTGCACACTGACCGTCCAAGGTCCGTTGCCTCATGGCATTATTTTCCATCATATATGGAGAATATGCGGGAGACATGCTACACAGTAATCACATTTTTGGCCAGCCCCCCTGGACACGCTACAATAAGATTTGATCATCTCCTTGTGGTATACACAATGGCAAATAGAATTATCTGGTTTAAATAGAAACAATGTTTTTCCCTTCTTTTTGCCCTTAAACAAGATGGCTGATTGTCAATTCATGGGAATGCGGATGGCTGCAGTGGGTGGCGCCTGCGTAGTTTGGTCTCGCTGGTCACGTGACTAGCGTGGCCAGCGGGATCATGTGTGCGGGGGCTGCGCCCATAGACTATACCGTATCCCTTGAGGACTGTACAGCTATGAGTCTTATGCGCAGACTCATGAATGAGAGGCTCCTGAGTCACATGACCGCATGATGTAACACATCATGTGATTTGTGCACTTCCGTCCTTGCGCACCAGCATTGTTTACAAACGGCTGGGGAACACGCTTTTGAGGTGAATGGTAACTAATATGGACGGAAGGTAACTCCCCCTAATTAATGATTTATATAGATTTATTTTATGGGTTTTAAGAATCTCACTGTAATTCATGCTTATATGCACGCATATCATTACTGCACATGCACTTTATTAATGTAACACTTATAATGCACTCTTGATGATGTGATATGTGCTTTATTTACACTGTTGTTTTTCTTGATGATGTCATTGTACCCACCCAGTTGTGGGCTTACCTTTGTTAATTGATGACCTTATAAATATGTAGCACTTATACACTGTTGTACGCTTGAAAAAGACCCCATTGAGAGGGTTGAAACGTTGCTGACATGATGGGTGAATAAAAAGCACTACTTTTTTACTTTGAATGCTGGAGTGCCGCTTCTTGCCTTTTTTGGGATATATATATATATATATATATATATATATATATATATATATACACATACATACTGTTCACATGTCTTAATTCTGCCACAATAATGGGGAGACATAATTCTGACTGTGCTCTATTGGCAAGAGGACAAAACTCTCATTGATTTGTGAGGGCTCCGTCAGAAATGGGTATACATGTATCATAAGTGCAAGCGTGAGGAGTATTTTATGATCCTGGGATGAGAGACACTCATGTTAAATAATTACTTTCTTTCCAGCTAAACCAACAAACATCTAAAAAGATATTCCATTAAATTCTTACGTGTTGCATTAAAGTCATCTTTAATATTTATACTGTTTCATCCTTTTAATTCAGGACAATTAATCACATTCTGTGCAACCCATTAGCTTTGTCTGGTTATGAACTGCAGTTCTTTCCCTTTAACCAGACTTCAATTTGTTACGAGAACAGAGAGTTATGGTTTTACAGAACACTGCATGAAAGAGAAATTTAATTAACATGAACAATATCAAAATTCATTTAAGCCCCATCAGTGGATTGTTTTATGGACGGCGTAGGAAGTAAATTATTGATTGGCTAATCAAAATCTCATCGTCCTCAATTAGTGGATAACTGATTCATTGTCATCCTGTCTATAACATGCATGCTCAAAATGCTCAAGTCAAAGCACACTTTTTTAAAATGTATATACAGTGTTGGCCAAATTATTAGAAATAATAAAAAACAGCATTTTATTGTTGTTTTGCCCTGTATCTCAAAATAGGAATATCAAATAACACTAAATACACTTTGTTTTACCAGAACAACAAACCACACTGAGGGATCAGACATCAGATTTGTATAACTGCTGCTTCATATTAACCTGCATAATGTAGTGCCTGTTTGTCCTGAAGATTCTCATGGCACTCTATACCATGACATGAGAGGGGGGCAATGAACTGGATGATGCTGTTTTCTTAAAGGGGTTCTCCGGTGCTTACACATCTTTTCCCCTATCCAAAGGATAGGGGATAAGATGCCTGATCGCGGGACTGATTACAGGTTTGCTCCGGGTCTGATTACAGGCGACCACCGGGCCGGCGGCGTGTGACGTCACTCCTCCGCCCCCGTGTGATGTCACGCTCCGCCCCTCAATGCAAGCCTAAGGGAGGGGGCGTGATAGCCGTGATAGCCCCCTCCCGTAGGCTTGCATTGAGGGGCGAAGCGTGACATCACACGGGGGCGGAGGCTTTGTAAGTAACTTCTACTTCCAGTATTTATCAGCTGCTGTTATGATCCACAGGAAGTTCTTTTCTTTTTGAATTTATTTTCTGCTTGACCACAGTGCTCTCTGCTGACACCTCTGTCTATTTTAGGAACTGTCCAGAGTAGGAGCAAATCCCCATGGAAAACCTCTCCTGCAGTTGGACAGAAAAATGGACAGAGGTGTCAGCAGAGAGCACTGTGGTCAGACAGAAAGGAAATTCAAAAAGAAAATAACTTCCTATAGATCATAACAGCAGTGGATAAGTACTGGAAGGATTAAGATTTTTTAATAGAAGTAATTTACAAATCTGTTTACCTTTCTGGCACCAGTTGATTTAAAGAAAAATGCTCAAACAGACATGAAGTGTATTGCACAAATAACCAGCAGAGAATGCAGGAAAAATCTGGTTTAAATAGACCCACCCAAGTTTTCATTGGTTCTGAGCATTAACTATTCCCTATCCAGGGAGAATAGCAAACTGCTCAGAACATCCCAGTGAGTGAACACACACCTAAACAGAAAAATACAAACACAAATAAACGGAAATTATAGCTTGTCAGCATCAGTTTTAGATAGATATTTAATGTTTGGATCTATCAAGGTATCTGTTCATATGATCCATTCTCAAATTGTAAGCAAGCTCTTCTTGGTTTAATGGCCACTAACTGTAAGGTAGTTGTTCACACGTACAGGATCCTGCGCAGATGTGATGCACAGGATTTGATGTGCAGGATTTTCTGCTGTAGATTTCAATGTACTGTAAACTAAATGACTGAGCACAGCTTCTAATGTGCAGTTACAAATCCTGAGCATAAAATCTGCGCAGGATCTTAAACAAACTTTTTATGATCAATAGTACAAACAAATATTAAAACTGTAATATTGTAACTGCAATTTAATATGTAATGTAAACTGCATTATTAATTTTAATAGAGGAAAATGCTTTTTTTCTTCACTTATCAGGCTCTTTTCTACCTTTCCCTACCTCCTAAACTCATCATTAATGCTTAAAAGTAGAGATGAGCGAACTTTTGAAAAATTCGATTCAATTTTTCGAAAAAATTTGTTTCAATGCAAATTTATTTGCGGAGAATATATATTAAAAACGGCTGGCCTACAGAGAGCCTCAAAAGGGTGTAGAAAACGTTGATGTGTTCTAACACGCATATGGAGTGGCTGAATGACACAGCGTGGAGGTGTTGGCAGCATGAGGAGACCATATAGTGGCTGAATGACACAGCGTGGAGGTGTTGGCAGCATGAGGAGACCATACAGTGGCTGAATGACACAGCGTGGAGGTGGTGGCAGCATGAGGAGACAATATAGTGGCTGAATGAAACAGTGTGGAGGTGTTGGTAGCATGAGGAAACCATACAGTGGCTGAATGACACAGCGTGGAGGTGTTGGCAGCATGAGGAGACCATAAAGTGGCTGAATGACACAGCATGGAGGTGTTGGCAGCATGAGGAGACCATACAGTGGCTGAATGACACAGCGTGGAGGTGGTGGCAGCATGAGGAGACAATATAGTGGCTGAATGACACAGTGTGGAGGTGTTGGTAGCATGAAGAGACCATACAGTGGCTGAATGACACAGTGTGGAGGTGTTGGCAGCATGAGGAGACGATATAGTGGCTGAATGACACAGCGTGGAGGTGTTGGCAGCATGAGGAGACCATATAGTGGCTGAATGATACAGCGTGGAGGTGTTGGCAGCATGAGGAGACCATATAGTGGCTGAATGACACAGTGTTTATGTGTTGGCAGCATGAAGAGACCAAATAGTGGCTGAATGACACAGCTTGGATGAGGCTGAAGCATGAGGATACCAAATAGTGGCTGAATGACACAGCGTGGAGGTGTTGCAGCATGAGGAGACCATATATTGGCTGAATGACACAGCGTGGAGGTGGTGGCAGCATGAGGAGACCATATAGTGGTTGGATGACACAGCTTGGATGAGGCTGAAGCATGAGGAGACCATATAGTGTCTTAAAGGCAAAGCCTGGAGTTGGCGGCAGATGAGGAGACAATAGGGCCTCACAATCTCTAATAATAAAAGATGAATTCTGAAATTGCATTTGAAGACATATGGTACCTAGTGCTACAATAAACATATATAGGTAATGTCCTAAACCATGTAGTTGCTCTATGACACATACAGGAGCAGGCAGCAGCATGAGTACACCAGAGGGATTCACAACCCCTAACATTAAAAGGTGAATGTTGAAATCTCTATTGAAGATGCATGTTAGCTAGTGCTACCATCCAAAAATGTAAGGCCCAAGCCCAGAAGCACCAAGTAATTCATGAAAGACACAGGAGCAGTAAGGAGCCGGCATCAGCAGTACACACAAGGGTTTCATAACTCCTTACATTGAAGGATGAATGTTGAAATTTCTATTAAGCATGTATTTAGCTCGTGCTAAACATCCAAAAAATTAAGGCCCAAGCGCAGAAGCATCAATAAGCCAAGTAGTTCCTGAAACACACAGTCAGGAGCAGGCATCAGAAGTACCCCAGAGGGTTTAATAACCCCTTACATTGAAAGATCAATGTTGAAATTTCTATTAAGCATGTATTTAGCTTGTGCAAAACATTGAAAAATGTAACCCCTTAAGGACCAGGCCATTTTACACCTTAAGGACCAGAGCGTTTTTTGCAAATCTGACCACTGTCACTTTAAACATTAATAACTCTGGAATGCTTTTAGTTATCATTCTGATTCCGAGATTGTTTTTTCGTGACATATTCTACTTTAACTTAGTTGTTAAATTTTATGGTAACTTGTATCCTTTCTTGGTGAAAAATCCCCAAATTTGATGAAAATCATGAAAATTTTGCATTTTTCTAACTTTGAAGCTCTCTGCTTGTAAGGAAAATGGATATTCAAAATAAATGTTTTTTTGGTTTCACATACACAATATGTCTACTTTATGTTTGCATCATAAAATTTATGAGTTTTTACTTTTGGAAGACACCAGAGGGCTTCAAAGTTCAGCAGCAATTTTGAAATTTTTCACAGCATTTTCAAACTCACTATTTTTCAAGGACCAGTTCAGTTTTGAAGTGGATTTGAAGGGTCTTCATATTAGAAATACCCCATAAAAGATTATAAAACTGCACCCCCCCCCAAAGTATTCAAAATGACATTCAATAAGTATATTAACCCTTTAGGTGTTTCACAAGAATAGCAGCAAAGTGAAGGAGAAAATTCAAAATCTTCATTTTTTACACTCGCATGTTCTTGTAGACCCAATTTTTGAATTTTTGCAAGGGGTAAAAAGGAGAAAAGTTTTACTTGTATTTGAAACCCAATTTCTCTCGAGTAAGGACATACCTCATATGTCTATGTTAATTGTTCAGTGGGCGCAGTAGAGGGCTCAGAAGGGAAGGAGCGACAAATGGTTTTTGGGGGGCATGTCACCTTTAGGAAGCCCCTATGGTGCCAGGACAGCAAAAAAAAAACACATGGCATACCATTTGGGAAACTAGACCCTCAGGGAACGTAACAAGGGATAAAGTGAACCTTAATACCCCACAGGTGGTTCACGACTTTTGCATTTGTAAAAAATGCTTGGTTTCCCAAAAATTTTACATTTTTAAAAAGGGTAATAGCAGAAAATCCTCCCCAAAATTTGAAGCCCAATTTCTCCCGATTCAGAAAACACCCCATATGGGGGTGAAAAGTGCTCTGCTGGCGCACTACAGGTCTCAGAAGAGAAGGAGTCACATTTGGCTTTTTGAAAGCAAATTTTGCTCTGGGGGCATGCCGCATTTAGGAAGCCCCTATGGTGCCAGAACAGCAAAAAAAAAAAACACATGGCATACCATTTTGGAAACTAGACCCTTCGGGGAACGTAACAAGGGGTAAAGTGAACCTTAATACCCCACAGGTGTTTCATGACTTTTGTATATGTAAAAAAAAAATATTTTTTTTACCTAAAATGCTTGTTTTCCCAAAAAATTTACATTTTTAAAAAGGGTAATAGCAGAAAATACCCCCCAAAATTTGTAACACAATTTCTCCCGAGTACGGCGATACCCAATATGTGACCCTAAACTGTTGCCTTGAAATACGACAGGGCTCCAAAGTGAGAGCGCCATGCACATTTGAGGCCTAAATTAGGGACTTGCATAAGGGTGGACATAGGGGTATTCTACGCCAGTGATTCCCAAACAGGGTGCCTCCAGCTGTTGTAAAATTCCCAGCATGCCTAGACAGTCAGTGGCTATCTGGCAATACTGGAAGTAGTTGTTTTGCAACAGCTGGAGGCTCCGTTTTGGAAACAGTGGCGTACCAGACATTTTTCCTTTTTATTGGGGAGGGGGGCTTTGTAGGGGTATGTGTATATGTAATGTTTTTTACTTTTTATTTTATTTTTTGTTAGTGTAGTGTTTTTAGGGTACAGTCACACGGGCGGGGGTTCACAGTAGTTTCTCGCTGGCAGCTTGAGCTGCGGCAGAAAATTTGCCGCAGCTCAAACTTGCAGCCAAATACTTATTGTAAACCTCCGCCCATGTGAGTGTACCCTGTACATTAACATTGAGGGGGGGGGACGACATCCAGCTGTTGCAAAACTACAAGTCCCAGCATGTACGGTCTATCAGTGCATGCTGGGAGTTGTTGTTTTGCAACCGCTGGAGGCTCCGTTTTGGAAACAGTGACGTACCAGACGTTTTTCCTTTTTATTGGGGAGGGGGGCTATGTAGGGGTATGTGTATATGTAATGTTTTTTACTTTTTATTTTATTTTTTGTTAGTGTAGTGTTTTTAGGGTACAGTCACACGGGCGGGGGTTCACAGTAGTTTCTCGCTGGCAGCTTGAGCTGCGGCAGAAAATTTGCCGCAGCTCAAACTTGCAGCCGGATACTTATTGTAAACCTCCGCCCATGTGAGTGTACCCTGTACATTCACATTGAGGGGGGGGGACATCCAGCTGTTGCAAAACTACAAGTCCCAGCATGTACGGTCTATCAGTGCATGCTGGGAGTTGTTGTTTTGCAACCGCTGGAGGCTCCGTTTTGGAAACAGTGACGTACCAGATGTTTTTCCTTTTTATTGGGGAGGGGGGCTGTGTAGGGGTATGTGCATGTGTAGTGTTTTTTACTTTTTATTTTATTGTGTGTTAGTGTAGTGTTTTTAGGGTACAGTCGCACGGGCGGGGGTTCACAGTAGTTTCTCGCTGGCAGTTTGAGCTGCGGCAGAAAATTTGCCGCAGCTCAAACTTGCAGCCGGATACTTACTGTAATCCTCCGCCCATGTGAGTGTACCCTGTACGTTCACATATGGGGGGGGGGGGCATCCAGCTGTTGCAAAATTACAACTCCCAGCATGTACGGTCTATCAGTGCATGCTGGGAGTTGTAGTTGTGCAACAGCTGGAGGCACACTGGTTGTGAAACACCAAATTTAGTAAAAAACTCAGTGTTTTGCAACCAGTGTGCAAAAGCTACAACCCCCAGCATGTACGGACAGCGGAAGGGCATGCTAGGTCTTGTAGTTATGCAACAGCCGGAGGCATACTACTTTGGCTGGGGATGCTGGGGATTGTAGTTATGCAACAGCTGGAGACACACTGGTTTGCTACTTAACTCAGTGTGCCTTCAGCTGTTGCAAAACTACAACTCTCAGCAGTCGCCGACAGCCAACGGGCATGCTGGGAGTTGTAGTTATGCAACCACCAGATGCACCACTACATCTTCCAGCATGCACTTTAGCTGATTGTGCAAGCTGGGAGTTGTAGTTATACAACAGCTGTAGGTACACTTTTCCATAGAAAAATGTGCCTCCAGCTGTTGCAAAACTACAAGTCCCAGCATGCCCATAAGGGAATGCTGGGAGTTGTGGTGATCTGCCTCCTGCTGTTGCATAACTACAGCTCCCAGCATGCCCTTTTTGCATGCTGGGAGCTGTTGCTAAGCAACAGCAGGAGGCTGTCACTCACCTCCTGCTGCTGCTGCGCAGGTCAGTCCGCCGCCGCCGTAGCTCCTTGGGCCCCGATCCCAACAGGGACTCCGGGGATCGGGGTCCCCAGCACCCGGGGTCTTCTGCCCGCACCCGCTCATGCCCTCCGGAAGAGGGGCGGAGCGGGTTGCGGGAGTGACACCCGCAGCAGGCGCCCTGATTGGTCGGCCGGGAAACCGGCCGACGAATCAGGGCGATCGTGAGGTGGCACCAGTGCCACCTCACCCCTGCTGGCAATGGCTGTTCAGCCAGTAATTCCGGGTCACCGGGTCACTGGAGACCCGATTGACCCGGAATCCTCCGCAGATCGCTGGACTGAATTGTCCAGCGATCTGCGGCAATCGCCGAAATGGGGGGACATAATGACCCCCCTGGGCGATATGCCGGGATGCCTGCTGAACGATTTCAGTAGGCATCCGGCACCGGCTCCGCTCCAACTAGCGGCTGGGGCCGGAAATACGCAGGGCATATCCATACGCCCTGTGTCCTTCAGGACTTGGAATCGAGGGGGGGGGGGTAGGGATACGCCCTGTGTCCTTAAGGGGTTAAGGCCCAAGCCCAGAAGCATCAGTAAGCCAATTAATTCCTGAAAGACACAGAAGCAGTCCGGAGCAGGCATCAGCAGTACACTAGAGGGTTTCATAACCCCTTACAATGAAATATAAATTTTGAAATTTCTATTAAGCATGTATTTAGCTTGTGCTAAACATCCAAAAATGTAAGGCCCAAGCCCAGAAGAATCAATAAGCCAAGTAGTTCCTGAAACAAATGATTAAAAGAGACGTGGAGGTCACACTAAGGGACACGAGGTTAACTGATTTCCTTCATTCAAAGGATATGGAGAAAAAAAAAAAAAATTAAAAAGATCAGTCCTCAGTGTTCCACTCACAAATGAGTGTGTAATGGATATCTGGTGATAATTAATTCTTATAAAACCAGTTAGTATTCAAAATTATATAATATTTATTACACAGTTCTAAAAATATCTCTAGAAGTCTGCCTGCCGCAGGGCCCTTGTGGTGTATAGGCTCGCTTCAGAGAATAAATAAAATAAACAGTAAAAATTAAGACCATATAAAAATGCGGTTCACCTCTATAGTCATATTAATTACATTGTATATGAGATAATCCTGTGATGATCCTGCAGCAGAAAAAATAATGATATATGCTGTAATAAAAATTGTCCTGTAACAAAGGGTAATGTAGCAAAAAAATATATATATATAACAAAAAATAACCTATAAAAGATAAATATCCATCAAAACAAAGTCCAGATCTTTTAAAAAGAAATAGAGTATTAGTAAGTCCAATGGAAATATATACTAGTCCAAAATATATCCTGTAAATAAATCCAATTTTATTTATAGATCCTATAAGGGTGTAAATCTCTTCAAACACTGCCGTTGTATCTGTCAATCAAATTGTTGCAATATACTTGATCAAGTGATACAATTTTTGCAATATGATTCAAGCCAAGCAGAACCTGTGTAGTATATCTATGTTGGTAAGAGTCCTGTTAGAGGAGAAGTTTCGGCACACTGTGCCACTCACCGCCCTTTAGTGGAATTGATGATTCTCCGGGATGGTAACCGTCTGGCTGGAGGTGGCGACACCTGATGTCAGGGTCTAGCCCCTTCTTGCAGCCTAAAAACACTGCCCGCCGGTGATTGCCATAGATGTCGTGGATGTTCACTCCGATATACAGGTAAATGACGCCCGATAGAAACAGCAAGTAGTATCGGCGGCGTGTGATGCAATCGGTCAGCTGATTGCAGGTCAGCTGACCTCGGCTGTATAGAGTCCCAATATGCCTCAGAGGTTTTAAATCCACTTAGCGGGAGATTCAGGATAGTACAGGGTCCGGTCGTGATCTTATGATTCACGTTCTGGATTCAATGAATTGTAAAGGTCTGCTGGCAGTTGTAGTCCTTAATCTAATATATATAGGCAGTCCTTTGGATCTGAATGTGGCCAGTATATGATCTTTTTTAGCAATGTTGGAAGCAGGATATAAAATATTTAAATAATAAAATAAAGTAAAATGAACGCAGGATAAAACCGCAGGAGAACCGCAGATATCCAGATATCCATTACACACTCATTTGTGAGTGGAACACTGAGGACTGATCTTTTTACATTTTTCTAAGTTCCTGAAACAAACATTCAGGAGCAGGCATTAGCAGTACATCAGAGGGTTTCATTACCCCTTACATTGAAAGATCAATCTTGAAATCTCAATTAGGCATTTATGTTAGCTAGTGCTACCAGAATATATTTGGAGTTAATATCCCAGTCCCAGTATCATCAGAAAACGATATACTGCCTGAATTAGACAGCCTGGAGGTGGGGAAAGCATAAGGAGCCCACGTAGTGTCTGAATGGTACAGTCTGAAGGTGGCTGAAGCATGAGGAGACCATTGAAATACAAGAATTTTAAATAGAAAGCTATGATTTTGAAATTGAAATTGAGGATTCTGAAATGGAACTTTTAACTTCCAAGTTTTAGTGGCCGGGGCCCCAGAGTGTGGGTACAAAGGACCTAATCTAACAAGGAGTCCCATGTCACATGTCAGCACAATGACAGAGTCTGGAGGTGGCATCAGTAGTGTCTGAATGGCACAGCCTGGAGTTGGCTGAAGCATGAGGAGACCCCAGGGCTTAGCAAAAATTCTCTGAATACCACCTGACATTCAAAATAATAAAATGATAGATACGTTCTCTGAAGAAAAGGATCCTTCACTAGATGACAATATGAGCATTGTGTGTTCCAGTGACATTAGCTTCCGGAGGAATAGGAAAACATTATACAACTTAATTCTGCTAGTGAAGAACCACAACAAAGAATTGTAACACTCCCGTTCCTGAAGACAGGACTCCGGTGTATGTGGATCCGCTGGACCTGTGTGGCAGATGACTCGGACGGTACCAGGGAGCGGAATCTAGGGTGCTGCTGGTCTTCACCAGAGCCCGCCGCAAAGCAGGATGGGCTTGCAGCGACACTCAGGTCGCTACCCCTGGCACAGCTCGACCACACAGGCGGCTGAGGAGATGAGAGGCACAGGAGGGATGAGGCAACTCGTAGTGTGGATAGCAGTAGGTCAGTAGGCAGGTGGCAGAGGAGTAAGGTCAAGTCACAAGAGCAGGAGATCTGGTACACAGCAACGCAATACAAAGGAACGCTTTCTCTAGGGCACAAGGCAACAAAGATCCGGCAGAGAACTAAGGAGGGTGGAGGAATTTATGAACAAGCCACAGGGTGTTACTCTAATGAGCGTACTGGACCTTTAAATCTTAAAGGTCCGGTGCGAGCACGCCCTAAGGGACAGGGACACGTGCGCCGGAGCAGAGAGGTGGAGGCAGAGGCAGGAGAAAAACCCGCAGAGTGACGGACTGGGGCTCGCATGCGGGCGCGTCCCGCAATGCGAGTCCCAGCCTCGTCGGCAGCAGAAGGTAAGGGGACCATGCGCTCACGGCCAGCGTGTGAGGCCGGAGAGCATAGTGTAACAAGAATGGACAACTTAAAGCCTACTGGAACTGAGGAACTTAAAAATGGTAAATCTATTCCAACAGCCGGTGGTCAGTATCCACAGTTCCCTGTTTCTGCTAGTCCTTGGCAATATTCCTTTTATTACTGGTCTGGCATCAACATGACAATAATGCTGGGGGAGTAACTCAAGGATAGCCACATGTTTCCTACAATACACGGTCAATATATGGAGACCATATAGTGGCTGCATGACACAGCCTGGAGGTGGCTGAAGCATGAGGAGACCATATAGTGTCTGAATGGCATAGCCTGGAGGGGGCATCAGGAGTCCAGAAAGTGACCCTAATGCAAGGAATTTATGAAACTGGGGACCAACACCTTAATTATGTTTTGTAGTATCCATGGCAGCACAATGAGAGAGCCTGGAGGTAGTAGCATCAGCATGAGGAGATCATAGAGCAGCACAATTATAGAGCATGGAAGTAGCAGCATCAGCATGAGGAGACCATAGAGCAGCACAATTATGAAGCCTGGAGGTGGCAGCATCAGCATGAGGAGACCATAGAGCAGCACAATTAGAGAGCCTGGAGATGGCCGCATCAGCATGAAGAGAGCATATGTCGGCACAATGACAGTGCCTGGAGGTGGTTGCATCAGCATGAGGAGACCATATGGTGGCACAATGACAGAGCCTGGAGGTGGTAGCATCAGCATGAGGAGACCATATGGTGGCACAATGACAGAGCGTAGAGGTGATAGCATTAGCATGAGGAGACCATAGACAAGCAGAATGAGAGAGCCTGGAGGTGGCAGTATCAGCATGAGGAGACCATATTGCGGCACATTGACAGATCCTGGAGGTGGTAGCAATAGCAAGAGGAGACCATAGAGCAACACAATGACAGAGCCTGGAAGTGACAGCAGCAGTATGAGGGCCATGCCAACTGCAGGTTGAGTGTGAGGAACCCACCGACCGTTGACTGGGGGTGTCGAATGTCACTTGAGATGAAGTGGATGACCGAGTGAACCGATCAATCACGGCTGCTGGGTCGCTGGTCGCGACACAACTTCTAGCTGACACCGGGACTTCAGGGTGTGGGCGGCTGGCACACACCCCTACTCTGCTGTGACCTCTGCCTGCGCCTGATGAATTTAGGCCTCTGCCACTCCTCTGTGCACTTCCTGGCAATACACTTCCTGATATACTTATTGCGTATATGAGGGGAGTACAATACGCTTCACTACACTTAAAACAGTATTTGTCTAGAACAGCATCAGGTGTGTATTATTGGCTGTCCTTTCACAGTATCTGGGCCCTTGACAGATTAACAAGTACAAAATAGTACGCTACTTAGATGTAGGTATGCGGTATGCACTGATGAGGGCAGAAGAAAGCGCTACAATACACATTAAAAATTCTGTATTTTTGTAAAATACCAGCCAGTGATTACTTTTGGCTGTCCTTTCACAGTATGTAGGCCCTTGACAGATTAACAGGTACAAAATAGTACGCTACTTAGATGTAGGTATGCGGTATGCACTGATGAGGGCAGAAGAAAGCGCTACAATACACATTAAAAATTCTGTATTTTTGTAAAATACCAGCCAGTGATTACTTTTGGCTGTCCTTTCACAGTATGTAGGCCCTTGACAGATTAACAGGTACAAAATAGTACACTACTTAGATGTATGTATGCGGTATGCACTTAGGAGGGCAGAAAAATGTGCTACCATGAGCCAAAAAACTCTGTAAGTTTCTTAAAACACCAGCTGGTGAGTACTATTGCTTGGACTTTCACAGTATGTAGGCCCTTGACAGATTAACATGTACAAAATAGTACACTACTTAGATGTATGCATGCGGTATGCACTGATGAGGGCGGAAAAATGCGCTACAATACGCATTGACAGATTAACATGTACAAAATAGTACACTACTTAGATGTAGGTATGTGGTTTGCACGTATGAGGGCAAAATAATGTGCTACAGTACACTTGGAAAACGTATTTTGGTAAAACACCAGCCAGGGATTATTTTTACCTGGACTTTCCCAGTATCCAGAATTGTTACAGATTTACAGATACAAAATAGTAGACTGCTTTGATGTAGATATGTGGTATGTATGTATGAGGGCAGAAAAATACACTACAGCCCGCTGGAAAAAAAAAAACAACTTATCTTTGCACAGCAGTAGGACACAACAGTGCAGTACCACAAAAAAATAAATACAATTGCACTATGTCACAGAGTATTAAGAAGGGTGTGAACTGCTGGTTATTATACCATCTACAGACTAGTATAAGCACAAGATTATTTATTGTGGAAAAAATACACAGAATTGCGCCAAAAAATCATTCCTGCCTCCAGTCATATGGTTCATGAAATTAAGGCAGCTTGTTGTTATGTATGAGGCAACGAAAAGCTATCTGCCCCTCTCTGATAAAATGCTGAATAAAGTGACTGGGAGGTTTATGGCTAGCGTAAAAATCCTTCTCAATGCAACAAGCAAAGCACTGCACTGCTCTCTTTCCACAATGCTAATATAACTAGCAGTTGGAAGTGGAACGCTGCGGTATGATCAATTCAGCGTGTCTGTGTAACACACAGAGACACGCAGCCATCCTCTCTCTCTGCAGTGAATGGCATGAAATGAGCAGCCGCAAAATGGCTGCCTATTATATAGGGCTGTGATATCACAGGGGTCAATGAATGCTGATAGGCTGCATCCTGCATGTGATTGAGGGTCATCCCGCCTACCTCCCTTCCCGCCTTGCATTCCCACCTTCCCAGCATCCCCTGCCCCATGTACTGACATGTGGATCCGCCATTTTAGGTGTCCTGGAGCCTGGAACGCTGTAAAATGGAGTTTAATTAAGCGATTCGCGCGATAGAATTCATTGCGATATTCGCGCGATATTCGCATTCATTGTAAATCGAATAAATCCTGAAATTCGTAATGAATTCGGTTTCGTCTGCTTCTATTCACTCATCTCTACTTAAGAGCTTCAAAATATCTGTCTCCCCAGAGGAGAAAGCTGCAGAGTTACAGAGTCATATACAGAAATAATGTCAAGTAGTAAAACTTAAAATAATGTTAAAATTATTAAAACTCAATTTTTATTTTGAGCCAGTCTAAATGAAAAGATTTAATAACAATTACAAATTTCTGCTCCTTATAGTCTAATTTACTGCATAAAGATTAACATACATTTACTATGAGTATGTGTTAGAACTACAGCGGGGGCAAAAATGTATATAGTCAGCTACCAATTTTGCAAGTTCTCCCACTTAAAAAGATGACAGAGGCCTGTAATTTTTCATCATAGGTTTACCTCAACTATGAAAGACATAATGAGAAAAAAAAAATCCATAAAATCACATTTTCTGATTTTTTAAAGAATCTATTTGCAACTTATGGTGGAAAATAAGTATTTGGTCAATAACAAAAGTTCATCTCAATACTTTGCTATATCTTTTTGCAATGACAGACTGTCACACACTGTTTTTGGTATTTTGGCACATTCCTCCATGCAGATCTCCTCTAGAGCAGTGATGTTGTGGGGCTGCCGCTGGGCAACACAGACTTCAACTCCCTCCAAGGTTTTCAATGGGGTTGAGATCTGGAGACTGGCTAGGCCATTCCAGGACCTTGAAATGCTTCTTATGAAGCCACTCTTTCGTTGCCCGGGCGGTGTGTTTGGGATCATTGTCATTCTGAAAGACCCAGTTTCATCTTCAATGCCCTTGCTGATGGAAGGAGGTTTTCACTCAAAATCTCATGATACATGGCCCCATTCATTCTTTCCTTTACACGGATCAGTCATCCTGGTCTCTTTGCAGAAAATCAGCCCAATAGCATGATGCTTCCACCCCATGCTTCACAGTAGGTATGGTGTTCTTTGGATGCAATTCAGCATTCTTTTTCCTCCAAACACGGCGAGTTGAGTTTTTACCAAAAAGTTCTGACCATATAACATTTTCACAATCCTCTTCTGGATCATCCAAATGCTCTCTAGCAAACTTCAGACTGGCCCGGACATGTACTGGCTAAAGCAGGGGGACACATCTGGCACTGCATGATTTGAGTCCCTGGTGGCGTGGTGTCTTACTGAGGGTAACCTTTCTTATTTTGGTCCCTCTGCAGGTCATTCACTAGGTCCCCCCATTTGGTTCTGGGATTTTGGGTGAGATTATCAGTGGTTTTGTATGTCTTTTTTTATTTTCTAATAATTGCTCTTACAGTTGATTTTTTCTTGCCTATTGCAGATTCAGTCTCCCCAGCCTGGTGCAGGTCTACAATTTTGTTTCTGGTGTCTTTTGATAGCTCTTTGGTCTTGGCCATATTGGACTTTTGAGTGTGACTGTTTGAGGTTGTGGACAGGTGTCTTTTATACTGATAACAAGTTCAAACAGGTGCCATTACTGCAGGTAATGAGTGGAGGACAGAGGAGACTCTTAAAGAAGAAGTTACAGGTCTGTATTTAAAAATCAGACAATGTCTGATTTTATGGATTTCTTTTCTCATTCTGTCTCTCATAATTGAGGTATACCTATGATGAAAATGACAGGCCTCTCTCATCTTTTTAACCCCTTAAGGACATAGGGCGTATCCATACGCCCCCGTTTCCAAGTCCTTAAGGACCAAGGGCGTATGGATACGCCCTGAGCATTTCCGGCCCCCGCCGCTAGCCGGAAGGGAGCCGGGGCCGGATGCCTGCTGAAATCGTTCAGCAGGCATCCCGGCATATCGCCCAGGGGGGTCATTATGTCCCCCCATGTCGGCGATTGCCGCAGATCGCTGGACAATTCAGTCCAGCGATCTGCGGCGGATTCCGGTCAATCGGGTCTCCAGTGACCCGATGACCCGGAATTACTGGCTGATCGGGGCCATCAGAGACGGCCCCGAACAGCCAGAGCCAGCAGGGGTGAGGTGGCACTGGTGCCACCTCACGATGGCCCTGATTCGTCGGCCGGTTTCCCGGCCAACCAATCAGGGCACCTGCTGCGGGTGTCACTCCCGCTACCCGCTCCGCCCCTCTTCCGGAGGATGTGCGCGGGTGCGGGACGTGCACCCCGGGTGCTGGGGACCCCGATCCCCGGCGTCCCTGTTGGGATCGGGGCCCCAGGAGCAACGGCAGCGGCGAGGGACTGACGTGTGCGGCGGCATCGTGGAGCAGCAGCAGGAGGTGAGTGACAGCCTCCTGCTGTTGCTTAGCAACAGCTCCCAGCATGCAAAATGGGCATGCTGGGAGCTGTAGTTATGCAACAGCAGGAGGCAGACCACCACAACTCCCAGAATGCCCTTATGGGCATGCTGGGACTTGTAGTTTTGCAACAGCTGGAGGCACATTCTTTCTATGGAAAAGTGTACCTTCAGCTGTTGTATAACTACAACTCCCAGCTTGCACAAACAGCTAAAGTGCATGCTGGGAGTTGTAGTGGTGCATCTGGTGGTTGCATAACTACAACTCCCAGCATGCCCGTTGGCTGTCGGTGACTGCTGAGAGTTGTAGTTTTGCAACAGCTGAAGGCACACTGAGTTAAGTAGCAAACCAGTGTGTCTCCAGCTGTTGCATAACTATAATCCCTAGCATCCCCAGCAAATGTAGTATGCCTCCGGCTGTTGCATAACTACAAGACCCAGCATGCCCTTCTGCTGTCCGTACATGCTGGGCGTTGTAGCTTTTGCAACAGCTGAAGGCACACTGTTTGCAAAACACTGAGTTTGTTACCAAACTCGGTGTTTCACAACCTGTGTGTCTCCAGCTGTTGCAAAACTACAACTCCCAGCATGCACTGATATACCGTACATGCTGGGAGTTGTAAGTTTTGCAACAGCTGGATGTTTCCCCCCCCCCACCCCAATGTGAACGTACAGGGTACACTCACATGGGCGGAGGATAACAGTAAGTATCCGGCTGCAAGTTTGAGCTGCGGCAAATTTTCTGCCGATGCTCAAACTGCCAGCGAGAAACTACTGTGAACCCCCGCCCGTGTGACTGTACCCTAAAAACACTACACTACACTAACACAAAATAAAATAAAAAGTGAAAAAACACTACATATACACATACCCCTACACAGCCCCCCTCCCCTCCCCAATAAAATGAAAAAACGTCTGGTACGCCACTATTTCCAAAACGGAGCCTCCAGCGGTTGCAAAACTACAACTCCCAGCATGCACTGATAGACCGTACATGCTGGGAGTTGTAGTTTTGCAACAGCTGGATGTTCACCCCCACCCCAATGTGAACGTACAGGGTACACTCACATGGGCGGAGGATTACAGTAAGTATCCGGCTGCAAGTTTGAGCTGCGGCAAATTTTCTGCCGATGCTCAAACTGCCAGCGAGAAACTACTGTGAACCCCCGCCCGTGTGACTGTACCCTAAAAACACTACACTACACTAACACAAAATAAAATAAAAAGTGAAAAAACACTACATATACACATACCCCTACACAGCCCCCCTCCCCTCCCCAATAAAATGAAAAAACGTCTGGTACGCCACTATTTCCAAAACGGAGCCTCCAGCGGTTGCAAAACTACAACTCCCAGCATGCACTGATAGACCGTACATGCTGGGAGTTGTAGTTTTGCAACAGCTGGATGTTCACCCCCACCCCAATGTGAACGTACAGGGTACACTCACATGGGCGGAGGATTACAGTAAGTATCCGGCTGCAAGTTTGAGCTGCGGCAAATTTTCTGCTGCAGCTCAAGCTGCCAGCGAGAAACTACTGTGAACCCCCGCCCGTGTGACTGTACCCTAAAAACACTACACTACACTAACAAAAAATAAAATACAAAGTAAAAAACACTACATATACACATACCCCTACACAGCCCCCCTCCTCTCCCCAATAAAAATGAAAAACGTCTGGTACGCCACTGTTTCCAGAACGGAGCCTTCAGCTGTTGCAAAACAACTACTCCCAGTATTACCAGATAGCCACTGACTGTCCAGGCATGCTGGGAGTTTTACAACAGCTGGAGGCCCCCTGTTTGGGAATCACTGGCGTAGAATACCCCTATGTCCACCCCTATGCAAGTCCCTAATTTAGGCCTCAAATGCGCATGGCGCTCTCACTTTGGAGCCCTGTCGTCTTTCAAGGCAACAGTTTAGGGTCACATATGGGGTATCGCCGTACTCAGGAGAAATTGGGCTTCAAATTTTGGGGGGTATTTTCTGCTATTACCCTTTTTAAAAATGTTAACTTTTTGGTAAAACAAGCATTTTAGGTAAAAAAATATTTTTTTTTTACATATACAAAAGTCATGAAACACCTGTGGGGTATAAAGGTTCACTTAACCCCTTGTTACGTTCCCCGAGGGGTCTATTTTCCAAAATGGTATGCCATGTGTTTTTTTTTTTTCCTGCTCTGGCACCATAGGGGCTTCCTAAATGCGGCATGCCCCCAGAGCAAAATTTGCTTTCAAAAAGCCAAATGTGACTCCTTCTCTTCTGAGACCTGTAGTGTCCAGTAGAGCACTTTTCACCCCCATATGGGGTGTTTTCTGAATCGGGAAAAATTGGGCTTCAAATTTTGGGGGGTGTTTTCTGCTATTACCCTTTTTAAAAATGTTAAAATGTTGGGAAACCAAGCATTTTAGGTAAAAAAAAAAAAAAATTCACATATGCAAAAGTCGTGAAACAACTGTACGATATTAAGGTTCACATTACCCCTTGTTACGTTCCCCGAGGGGTCTAGTTTCCAAAATGGTATGCCATGTGTTTTTTTTTGCTGTTCTGGCACCATAGGGGCTTCCTAAATGCGGCATGCCCCCAGAGCAAAATTTGCTTTCAAAAAGCCAAATGTGACTCCTTCTCTTCTGAGACCTGTAGTGCGCCAGCAGAGCAATTTTCACCCCCATATGGGGTGTTTTCTGAATCGGGAGAAATTGGGTTTCAAATTTTGGGGGGTATTTTCTGCTATTACCCTTTTTAAAAATGTAAAATTTTTGGGAAACCAAGCATTTTAGGTAAAAAAAAAAATATTTTTTTTACATATGCAAAAGTCGTGAAACACCTGTGGGGTATTAAGGTTCACTTTACCCCTTGTTACGTTGCCTGAGGGGTCTAGTTTCCAAAATGGTATGCCATGTGTGTTTTTTTGCTGTCCTGGCACCATGGGGGCTTCCTAAAAGTGACATGCCCCCCATAAACCATTTGTCGCTCCTTCCCTTCTGAGCCCTCTACTGCGCTTGCCGAACAATTAACATAGACATATGAGGTATGTGCTTACTCGAGAGAAATTGGGTTTCAATTACAAGTAAAAATTTTCTCCCTTTTTACCCCTTGCAAAAATTCAAAAATTGGGTCTACAAGAACATGCGAGTGTAAAAAATGAAGATTTTGAATTTTCTCCTTCACTTTGCTGCTATTCCTGTGAAACACCTAAAGGGTTAATACACTTACTGAATGTCATTTTGAATACTTTGGGGGGTGTAGTTTTTATAATGGGGTCTTTTATGGGGTATTTCTAATATGAAGACCCTTCAAATCCACTTCAAACCTGAACTGGTCCATGAAAAATAGCGAGTTTTAAAATTTTGTGAAAAATTTCAAAATTGCTGCTGAACTTTGAAGCCCTCTGATGTCTTCCAAAAGTAAAAACTCATAAATTTTATGATGCAAACATAAAGTAGACATATTGTATATGTGAACCCAAAAAAATTTATTTTGAATATCCATTTTCCTTACAAGCAGAGAGCTTCAAAGTTAGAAAAATGCAAAATTTTCTTTTTTTTCATCAAATTTGGGGATTTTTCACCAAGAAAGGATGCAAGTTACCATAAAATTTTACCACTAAGTTAAAGTAGAATATGTCACGAAAAAACAATCTCGGAATCAGAATGATAACTAAAAGCATCCCAGAGTTATTGATGTTTAAAGTGACAGTGGTCAGAATTGCAAAAAACGCTCCGGTCCTTAAGTTGAAAAAGGGCTCGGTCCTTAAGGGGTTAAGTGGGAGAACTTGCACAGTTGGTGGCTGACTAAATACTTTTTTGCCCCACAGTAGCTGAAATACCAAGAAATACTATAGGAAGTTATATAAATGATCAGTGCATTTGCAATTTACAAAGCAGGTCTTTATTTTATTTTTTTATAGAACTCTGATAAGACACAATAAGAAATGTCACAACCTTAGATCCAGGTGAAAGCAATCCAAAAGGCAAAATAAAAAATTTGATATGGCTAAGAATCCATTATGGATTAAAAACATGCATTTCCTGCTTTTATTATGTATTTTGTGCTAGACTGTTTCAGCTTTTAAGAAGAATAAAATACGTTTTAATTGGTTGCTGGAAGACTTTTTTCCTTTTTGCCTCTGTGATGAGATAACATTATTGAAATGTGTAGTGTTGCCTGTAAGTTGAAGCAGAGGCGTAGCATGAGGGGTGCAGGGGGGGGAGGCTGCACCGGGCGCAACATCTGGGGGGGCGCGCTCTCCGGGATAGGAATACATCTTTTTATGTGCCCGGGCCGACTCCCGTGTGTGGCTGCAGGCGGGGGCCGGCCAGAGCATATGAAAACTAATACTGTATACTAAAAACCAGGGGGCCTCCAGCTATTGTGAAACTACAACTCCCAGCATGCCCGGACCGGCAAAGGCTGTCCGGGCATGCTGGGAGTTGTAGTTTCACAACAGCTGGAGGCCCCCTGGCTTTTAGTATACAGTATTAGTTTTTATATGCTCTGGTCGGCCCCCGCCTGCAGCCATACACGGGAGCCGGCCCGGGCACAGAAAAAGAAGTATTCCTATTCCGGACATCTCTGTGTCCCGAAAAATCTTTTCGGGACATAAGGATGTCCGCCGGTCACTCACCATTCCCCGGCCAGCGTGCGTCCTCCTTCGGTCCTTCGCTTCTCCGCCTCTATGGTTGTACACACGGGACGTCACTGACGTCCCGTGCGTACAACCGTAGAGACGCAGGAGGACCGCAGCATTATCGCAGGAGGACGCACGCTGGCCGGGGCCTGGTAAGTGACCGGCGGCGCGTCATCTTCTTCAGTGTTCCGGTCACCGCTCCCCCAGTCCAGGCACCTACTGTGGGGGGGAGCTGCCTACAAATGTGGGGGGAGCTGCCTAATATTGTGGGGAACTGCCTGCTATTGTGGGGGAAATGCTGACCTAATGTGGGGGAGCTGCCTACTATTGTGGGGGAACTGCTACTATTGTGGGGGAGCTGCCTACTATTGTTGGGGAGCTGCCTATTAATGTGGGGGAGCTGCCTACTATAGTGGGGGAGCTGCCTACTTTTGTGGGGGAGCTGCCTATTAATGTGGGGGAACTCCCGACCTAATGTGGGGGAGCTGGCAATCTAATGTGGGGGAACTGCCAACGTAATGTGGGGGAACTGCAACCTAATGTGGGGGAACTATACTGCCTACCTAATGTGGGGGAACTATACTGCCTACCTAATGTGGCGGAACTATACTGCCTACCTAATGTGGGGGAACTTTACTGCCTACCTAATGTGGGGAACTATACTGCCTACCTAATGTGGGGGGTACTATACTGCCTACCTAATGTGGGGGGAACTACAAGGTACCGTACATCACGGTAGGAGGGGTAGTCTTATACGGGGAGTATATCCTAAACTCTACATTTTAACTGTAAAAGTTGGGGGTTGTCTTATACGCCCAGTCGTCTTATACGCCGGCATATATGGTAGGAGTCACGAGTGACAGGAGTCAGGACTGACTGGAGTAGTACTGGGCTCAGTGGGCTGGCTGTGTAGTGCTAGCAGAGCATCTCCAAAACTGAAGTTTCTTTGTAGATTTGTATTCATAGACCTGCTGAAAATGTGGAGAATGTGTAATGCATGTTCACACTCAATAAAGTGTTTGAAAATAAACTTGTATTTAGATGCATTTTACTTTAATTACATCAGTGTTTTCATAACAAACAATACATGTGCTGAGGGGGTAAGGGTTTCTTCAACTAATCTAGTGGAAGAGACTCGAGTGCTAAAATCCACGGGTTAGGGAGCGCAAATTACTTGCCTTGCCCCGCGTGCTGACAACCCACGCTACGCCAGGCATAGGAACATATGAATAAAGGTAATAACTGTGCCTGTATTTGTCATCTATACATAGCAGAAGTTGCTGTGTTCTGTAACTGTGGCTTATGACTATATGGATAAGAAGAACCTTACTGATCCTGCAGTTGTTTGAAGCACATTATGCCTGCAAGGTTTTTGAGGTTATATAGTATGTAAATGAATCAATGTAACAGGTGTTAAAAATGTTGTGTCAAATATTTCTTTAAGCCCTTCCCTCTTTGGCGATTTTTCATTTTTGCACTTATGTTTTTTCCTCCTCACCTTCTAAAAAATTGTAGCACTTTCAATTTTCCATCTAAAAATCCATATGAGGGCTTGTTCTTTGCAGCAACAATTTTACTTTGTAATATCATTAATAATTTCTATACAAAATCTACAGCGAAACCAGAATTTTTTTTTATTTTTTAGCACCTTCCGTTTCTACACAGTTGCAGTTGTCGGTAAAATTGCACCTTATATTAATTTTTTAGGTCCATAGGGTCGCAAGGATACCCAATTTATATAGGGTATAAGGGGGTTAAATCACATTTATCCCATAGGGGACTATAACATTGCACACGCTGATTTCCTACACTAATCACTGCCATGCAATAGCATGGCACTGATCAGTGTAATTGCCGCTCGACTGCTCCTGCCTGGATCTAAGGCATGGAACAGTCATTTCGTGATCAGACAGTGAGGAGGCAGGTAGAGATCCTCCTTGCCTCCTGCAAACTCTTCGGGATGCCGCAATTTCACTGTGGTGGTCCCAAACAGAACCACTGAGCTAACCAGCAATGTATACCTAGTTTAATCGCTGCATCTAAAGGGTTAATGCCGGACATCAGCCCAATCGGCAATGTCTGGCATTAGCTGTGGGTCCAAGTTACCTGCTGAGCGCACGCCATACCTCGGGAGCCGCAGATGAACGTTAATGAACGTCCATTTGCGACAAGGGGTTAATATTTGGAAAATGCTGAACATATATATTTTAAATTGTAGCATGTTTTACTTATAAATTCCTTATCAATGAGTATTGAAGATTTAAAGGGACATATCAAATTAAGTGAAATCAGTGAATGGGGATTGCCTAATTCAATGCCACAGAAACATGTGAATATATTAATATTCAATGTATTAATCACAAAAATGGTGGTTTGTCTACCTATTGGCAAAAGGAGTGTTTATAATTTTAATAAAAACCCTGCTTTCTGATTTACTCTTGCCTCTATATAATAATGTAAAATCATACAAAGAGGGTACAGAAGCTTTTTTTATCTCACCCCCTGCCCCCTGCTATATTTACAACTTACTGTTCTATAAAGTCCTATGAGTTTCTACTGTTTCTAAGTGTGCTATGAAGACTTAGAGTAGCAGGAGCACCTTTTCTGTATTTTTATTTATTTTTTCACTTTCAACGCTTTTTCTTTATTGTTTAACATGCAAACAAGAGTACAAGACAAAATAAAAGTAGTGTCTCAAGAAAAACAAAACATTAGTCGCAATGACACATCAACAGTGTATCAGCAAGAGAATACATAGCCATCATGAACAGAGGGCAAACGTATTATCATAGTATAATGTCATCTACTTAATATCACTGAAATGCAACAAAATCAGCACAATACAAACAAAAAGTTAAAAAGGAAACAAAGCAGGGAAGGAAGAGATTGGGCGGAAAGGTCCACCCGAACAAAGAGGGAGACGAGTATAGGGGAGTAGGAAAACAAGTGGTGGATTAAGT
Organism: Hyla sarda; assembly: GCF_029499605.1. Classification (NCBI taxonomy): domain Eukaryota; kingdom Metazoa; phylum Chordata; class Amphibia; order Anura; family Hylidae; genus Hyla; species Hyla sarda. Next base: position 145,961,321 of record NC_079195.1, on the reverse strand, counting down.
AGGAGCAGCAAGTGCAGAAAGAGAAGAGTACTGACCTGTGCTACGCCGAGCGGTCTCTCCACACCTCGGTCCCAGTGCCAGCCCAACACGACCAAGATCACCGCCACAGACAACAGGGTGCCTGTCAGATGGGGTAGGGTGGGGGAAGAGGCCAGTTCCCCTAAGGTTCTCCAACAGAGTTACAGCGGCTAATCTGTCCTAAACAGGGTAGACTCAACAAAGGTCAGCCATGGTGACCAGATGGAGGTGAATTTGTCAAGTCTGCTATTGGAATCCACCATCAACTCCTCCATCCTACACACAAACAGAACCTCTCTGTACCAGTCAGAAATTGTTGGGGGGGGGGAGACATTTTTCCATTTCCTCGGTATCACAGCTCTGGCAGCCATCAGCAAGAAAGTAGCCAGGGTCTTGGAAGGCGTTTTCCGAGATGCTGGTTGGATGATAACAGGAGTATCTTAGCCTCATTGGGGATGGTGATGCCAGTGATGTGAGTTTTACAAAGAGAGTACAGTCGACCAAAAGGGAGAGAGCAACGGGCAGGCCCACCATATATGAGTCATCGTACCCCTGGATCCCCCGCAACACCAGCACAGGTCTGAGACATTAGGATACATCTTTTGGAGCACTGACGGTACCCTGTACCAGCGCAATAAGATTTTGTAATTGGTCTCCTGAGATCTACATGAAATCGACATCCTATGACACGAGAGGAATGCAGAAGACCAATCTGAGGGAGCAAAGGAGGTGCACAGTTCCGCCTCCCAGGCCCTCACAAAAGGCGGAAGCGACTGCGCCGCTGCGTCTAAAAGAATACCATAGACTTGCGATACCACTCTGGAGGGCGGGGAGGCAGAAATACACAGCTCCTCAAACGGAAGGAGGGGCCGAACCAGCCGTAGGGAGCGTCCTGTCGTGTCCACAAAATGACGGAGCTGCATGTATTGCATGTACCTGGCCGGCGTGCGGAGGTGTCCCGGCACCACGTCATCATAAGACCGCAGGGTCGTACCCTGTAGAAACCCTCGGAGGGGGACAAAGGGGGGTCAGAGATGCCCAGGAAAGAGGAACCCTGTTGTCCTGGGGGGAAAACCGGGTTGTGAAGCAGGGGCGTGAGGGGTCCATCAGGGGAAAGAATCTCAGTGCCAGGCAAGTATCGAGTGATGGTTTTGAGGAGTTCCCTCACCACCCATGGGAGGGCCGGAAGGTACCTGTCTGTGTATGTAGTCAGTGGTAGCCATGGGATGGTAGTGACCTCAAAGGGCGCCTCAGCGAGTTTGACTGCAACCCATCGTTTGGAGGAACGCCCATGGAAAAAGTCCAGCAGTCTGGTCAGTGTAGCTGCAGTGTAGTAGGCCGAACAGTCCGGGACCGCCAAGCCACCAGTCTGCTTCCGTCTAGTGAGGACCGTTCTGGCCAATCTCGACGGGCGTCCGGCCCAAACAAAATGCCTGATTTTTTTTATCTAGAGTCTGAAAAAAGGACCGGGGAATGAAAACAGGGATCGCCTGGAATAAGAATAGCAAACGGGGCAGAACATTCATTTTTAAAATGTTGGCCCTACCCACCCATGAGAATGTCCCCTTAGCCCACTTAGTCAAGTCCTGTGAAATGCTGCGGAGTGATGGCATGAAGTTGATGGAGAAGCTATCCCGGTTTGCCGGGATCTGTATCCCGAGGTTTTTAATGGAGTTTGTCGACCATTGGAACGGGTGAGTAGTCCGTAGCCTCTGTACGTCAGCTGGGGAGAGAGTAATGTTCAAGGCCACGCTCTTTGTCATGTTAATTTTATGGTTGCTAAAAGACGAGTAAAGGTGTAGCTCGTTCCGGATGGCCGGCAGAGAAGTGTGGGGAGAGGAGATGTATAGGAGGAGGTCGTCTTCAAACGCTGAGCATAGGTGTGTGGTCCCCCTTGAGAGAATCCCCTGATCGCTGGGTTAAGCCTAAGGGCGTTAAGAAGATGCTCCATACATAACGTATAAAGTAGGGGGGACAATGGGCAGCCCTGTCTCGTGCCGTTATTGATATGCACTGGCGCAGACAGGGTGCCATTAATGCGTATGCGCACTTGGGGATTTTTATACAGAGCCAACACCCTACTCATCATCGTTGGGCCCAAGCCCACCTGTGCCAGTGTGGCCTCCATGAACCCCCAATCCACCCGATCGAATGCCTTTTCAGCGTCGAGAGATAACAGCATCAGAGGCTGTCGGTGCTTCGTAGCGCTATGCACTATAGAGAATACCAGCACTGTATTGTCCCGGACCTCCCTAGATCGCATGAAACCAGATTGATCGGGGTGGATCAGGGGCCCAAGGACAACCGCCAGTCTATTTGCCAACAGCTTGGCGAACAATTTGGTGTCCGTATTAAGGAGTGAGATTGGACGATAGCTGGCGCATTGGTTAGGGTCTCTACCCTCCTTGGGGATTACAGTGATATGGGTATAAAGTGAGGGCGGGTGGAAAGGAGAGTCAGGGGCAATTGCATTAAATGTCCTAGTCATGATAGGGGCTAATTCCTCACGGAGCGCTTTGTAAAATCGCGCCGTGTAACTGTCTGAGCCAGGGCACTTACCCGATGGAAGGTCGGATATGGCGGCTGCAATCTCCACCTCTGCAAAGGGGTTTTCCAGGGCCTCGATGTCGTCAGGTTGTAATCGCGGCAAAGCGGTGCGCTGTATGTAGTCTGAGAGGGAAACAGAGGAGGACGGGTAGGAAGCCCCGGCTGCGTGCGTGGGAGGGGGGAGGTTATATAGATCGGTGTAGTAGGCCCGAAAGGATTCTAAGATCTCGGCTGTGAGGTAAGATTTCCCTCCCCTGGGCGTGTTGATAGAGGGGACGTATAGTGACGCCCTTTTGTCTCTAAGAGCCCTGGCCAAATACCTCCCGGGTCTATTACCCCATTCATAGAGTGTCTGGGAGCAACGTTGTTTATATTTCTTATAGGAGGTGTTGAGTATATCAAAAATGTCATGTCTCAATTTAATAAGGTCCCTCAGCGTCGCCTCCTGTTGAGAGCGTTTATGTTGTGCTTCCAATAACGACAATTGTGTCAACAGGGCACGCAATTTGGCCGTTTTCTCTCTCTTTAGGCGGGAGCCATTGCTAATGAGAGTGCCTCGCAAAACACATTTAAGTGCTTCCCATTTCACCGGGAGGGGAATCTCGTCGGGGGCGTGGGCGGAGAGGAAGGTGGAGATGGACTTCTTCAAGTCCGACAGGCACAGCGTGTCAAGTAGTAATGACTCATTGAAACGCCATGTGAATTGGGGCGCGCTGAGAGAGGGAAAGTGTAAAGTGCAGTATACAGGGGCATGGTCAGATAGAAAGAGCTGGCCTATCTGTGAGGAGGAAAGCCTAGGTAAATAGTAGTGTTGCAGAAGGAGGTAGTCTATCCTGCTATAACTCTTATGTGGACTAGAGTAATGTGAATAGTCCCTTTCCCCCGGATGCTGAAGGCGCCACACATCACACAGCTGAAGGGAATGGAGAATATGCTTAAGCCGACTAAGCTGTCGGTAGGACACCGATGAGTGACGAGTGGAAACATCCAGCAAGGGTTGGAGAGGGAGATTAAAGTCACCACCTACCAATAGCATGCCCTGAGAGAAATCTGAAAGAGTTTCCAAGGTCTGCAACAAAAATGGAACCTGATTGCTATTAGGAGCATATATGGAGGCTATCGTCACCACCTGGTCAAGGATCTTGCCCCGCACGAACAAAAATCGGGCGGCAGGATCAGCCCGCACAGCCTGCACAGTGAATGGTAAATTTTTATGAAAGCCTATAGAGACCCCCTTGGTACGGGCTGTCGGATTAGGGCTATGAAGCCAGGTGGTGAAGTAGCGGCCTAAACGATCGGGGACATGACCTTCTTTAAAGTGTGTCTCCTGAAGACAAGCTATCTTGACCTTCTGTTTGTGTAAGGGATATAATACCTGTGAACGTTTTTCTGGGGTGTTGAACCCTTGAACATTGAGAGTAGCAATTTTTACCTCAGCCATCTCTGGCCGTGAAGTGGAGGGGGTGGTCCGGGCCGGGGAGGAGGAGAGCCGTCAATGAGTCAAAAGTCCTGTCGGAGAAAAGGAAACAGAAAAATGAGAGAAGAAAGTAGCAAAGCAATAAGAGAACTCAATAAGCAAGCGTACTTGCAAGGGAGGTCTAATGGCAGATGGAAACGTCTGCCCAAACGGTGCGACCAACACGCACCAGTCCTAAGTGGGGGTGGATTCACCTGGGTTCAACAACTAAAGGGAGAGAATCATTCATCGACTCTAACACTAGAAAAGGAATCAAAACTAAATGGGCAGCTCCTGCCCATGGCTACAATTGGCAATTGGGGTTTAGTCCATATGGGACCAAACACTAAAGAAAAGAAAGGGGGAGGTAGAGTTAGAATTTGGGTAACTTATGTGCACACTGAGACTATGGAGAACAGGTAGTGATGTACAACTGATCTGTGACCCTGTAGGGGGCCGCTCGTCTACAGTCCTGTCAGATGCCGGCAGGACAACACAATCAGCTGAGAGCAAGCTGCCACAATCAGAAGCAATACAAAGCAATCCAGCCCCTCAGTGTTCTGGGCGGGAGTCCCTGGAGAGGTTCCTCGGTCTCCGCTGGCGTTGTGGTTGTCGCCAGCCCGGGTTGGGACGTCTTGCAGGAGGGCGCTGTGAAGATCCGGAGGTAGACAGAGCAGCGTACGGGTTGCGCAAGAAAGCAGTCCAGTCCGGCAAGGACACGGGTGGTAGGTCCAGGGCAGTTAGGAATGTAGGTAAGTCCTCCGGCACCCTGAGGGTGACCACTGAGTTGCCAGAAGTTACATGAAGGGCAAAGGGGAAGCCCCACCTGTAGGGTATGGAGCGCTCTTGGAGTACTTGAAGCAACGGTCTCAGCAATGCCCTCTGCCTTAAGGTGTGTCTGGACAAAACCGGGAACAAATACAACGGGCACCGTCAAAGTCCACCTGACATTATCTGCTCCTTCAGGACATAGTGGTGTACCCTACAAATAACATCCCTTGGTCTAGCAGGATCAGCGCTCGGTGCTCTCAGGGCACGATGTACCCGGTCTATCTCAATCTGAGACTCCGGAGGACGCCCCAGTAACATGTTGAACACTCCAGTAACAGTGGGAAGCAGATCTTGGGTGCGGGTGGCCTCAGGCAGGCCCCGAATGCGGATATTACTTCTGCGGCTTCTGTTTTCTACATCGTCCAGGTGATCCGCCATAGCTTGCGAGGTGGCGGATTGAGCAGACACAGACAACTGAATATAACATATAGAGTCCATTACTGTGGACTGGAAGCTCTCAAGAGCACATACCCTAGTTTTCAGGTCAGTCACATCTTGTTTTACAGGCTGGAGATCCTGCTTCCATGCATGTTTTAAGTCCAGAGTCAGGGCAAAGAGGTCAGACTTGGTCGGGAGCAGAGCTAGCAGGGCTTGCAGCTCCGGGTGTCCCTTGAGAAGAGCCACAGCTTGAGCAGGCGGAGGAAGTGAAGAGGCCAAGGGATCACTCTGAGCAAAGGACCCAGTGTCCATGACAGCTGCAGGTAGTGAAGGGGGGGGGGGTCCCCGAGGCATTGGGGGAGCCCCTAATAGAAGGAACCATCAACGAGGAGCCGTCTTCCCTGGGGGCCACACTGTGGGGCATGTGGGGTTGAGCCACAGGGGTCTCCAGTGGGACATATACAGGTGCCAGGACAATCTCTTCTGCCCCCCCCTCCCTGGGGTCTCTCAGGGCTTCACCATCTGATGAGGAGTGTGAGGAACTTGGGGACCCTGCAGGGCTCCTGAATATCGAGGACACGCTCTGTGAGGGAGAAGGACCCTCTGCATCATCCACCGGGGGGGAGTGGGGGGTATCGCAGCAGCGGGGGGAGCATCCATCCCTGGCCCTCCCAGGGCTCCTACCTCAGCAGATCGGTGAAGTTGCAGCTTGTCCGCCAGCTCAATCCATCCCTCCGGTGACCCAGGGAGGGAGAGCCGGGTCTGATGATGGGAGTCACATGCAGCGCGCTCCGGCGCGTGAGTCAGCCCGTGTGCACCAGAGCACGAAGATTCGGCAGCAGGGGAGCGCTCCGCTGCCTCTCGATTGCGATGCCCTGCAGCCGAGCGTTGACCAGCGCAATGTGGCAGAGATTCAGGCACTGGGAACCGGGTAGGCAAGTTCAGCAGCGCTGGCAGCTGCCTCTTCTGTTGCGCGGCATTAGCAGAACTCCTGCGGGTTGTGGGCGGTGAGAAGGCCGGCAGACTCGCAGTCTGGGGTTCCGGCGCCATTTTGGACTGACCGGGCATCTGTTCTTCGTCGTCCCGTAGCCCCTGCAGAGGGCTGAAAAAGTTCGAAATCGGGACCGCCGTAGTCCCAAGAGGTTCCTTAACCCTTCGGCTCCTGCCCGTCCTCTTCTGTCTCATATGTGGGCTCAATTTCCCCTTATATAGGCGCCGTGGGTGCGGAGCTCAGATCCTATGCGACTATCTCCCACTCATGGCAAACCACGCCACCTCCCTTTTCTGTATTTTTGATACACTGCTGCAAAAAAGTATTTAGTCAGCCACCAATTGTGCAAGTTCTCCCACTTAAAAAGATGAGAGAGGCTTGTAATTTACCTCAGCTATGAGAAACATAATGAGAAAAAAATCTATGAAACCAGATTGCCTGATTTTTAAAGAATTTATTTGCAAATTATGGTGCAAAATAAGTATTTGGTCACCAACAAACAAGCAAGATTTCTGGCTCTCACAGACCTGTATTTTCTTCTTTAAGGGTCTCCTCTGTCCTCCACTCGTTACCTGTATTAATGGCACCTGTTTGACCTTGTTATCAGTATAAAACTCACCTGTCCACAACCTCAAACAGTTACACTCCAAATTCTACTATGGCAAAGACCAACGAGCTGTCGAAGGACACCAGAGACAAAATTGTAGACCTGCACCAGGCTGGGAAGACTGAATCTGCAATAGGCAAGCAGCTTGGTGTGAAGAAATCAACTGTGGGAGCAATTTTAAAATGAAAGACAAACAAGACCACTGATAATCTCCCTCGAACTGGGGCTCTATGCAAGATCTCACCCCTTGGTGTCAAAATGATCACAAGAACGGTGAGCAAAAATCCCAAAACTACACTGGGGTACCTAGTGAATGACCTGCAGAGAGCTGGGACCAAAGTAACAAAGGCTACCATCAGTAACACACTATGCCGTCAGGGACTCAAATCATGCAGTGCCAGACGTGTGCCCCTGCTTAAGCCAGTACATGTCCGGGCCCGTCTGAAGTTTGCTAGAGAGCATTTCGATGATCCAGAAGAGGATTGGGAGAATGTCATATGGTGAGATGAAACCAAAGTAGAACTTTTTGGTAAAAACTCAACTTGTCGTGTTTGGAGGAGAAAGAATGCTGAGTTGCATCCAAAGAACACTATACGTACTGTGAAGCATGGGGGGTGGAAACATCATGCTTTGGGGCTGTTTTTCTGCAAAGGGACCAGGATGACTTCTCTGTGTAAAGGAAAGAATGAATGGGGCCATGTATCGTGAGATTTTGAGTGAAAACCTCCTTCCATCAGCAAGGGCATTGAAGATGAAATGTGGCTTGGTATTTCAACATGAGAATGATCCCAAACACACTGCCCGGGCAACGAAGGAGTGGCTTCGTAAGAAGCATTTCAAGGTCCTGGAGTGGCCTAGCCAGTCTACATTTCTTAACCCCATAGAAAACCTTTGGAGGGAGTTGAAAGTCCATGTTCCCCAAAACACTGCTCTAGAGGAAATCTGCATAAAGGAATGGGCCAAAATACCCAAAACAGTGTGTGAAAACCTTGTGAAGTCTTACAGAAAACGTTTGACCTCTGTCATTGCCATCAAAGGGTATATAACAAAGTATTGAGATGAACTTTTGTTATTGACCAATTACTTATTTTCCACCATAATTTTCAAATACATTTAAAAAAAATCAGACAGTGATTTTATGGATTATTTTTTTCTCATTATGTCTCTCATAGTTGAGGCATACCTATGATGAAAATTACAGGCCTTTCATCTTTTTAAGTGGGAGAACTTGCACAATTGGTGGCTGACTAAATACTTTTTTGCCCACTGTATATGAAGCATATGTTCTCAGCTAGTCACCACCCACTAGCTCAAAACAACTGAACATTTGAGATTATGCCTGCAGAGGGAAACTGGAAAAAAATTTCATATAGAAATCATATAATGGTCAGAAAAAGTGTTACTCCCTATGTACATATTTGCTTAGTCATGGAGTCATGGAGACATAGGAAATATAGGAGGCAGTTAGATTATATCAGGCAAAAGTAATTTGGCATATCATCCTGGAGATATGCAGGTGGGATAAGCAGCAGTGCTCAAATGATGTAAAACATTTATGTTTTATCCTTTAGGGGTATTAGCTAGAAATAGAAGTAGGTAGGAGCAGCACTGTAAACACTTCACTAATAATGGGAATTAAAATGGGTATAGACAATTAGTAAAATTAATTGCCAGATAGAAAGAAAAAATAATGGTATGTGGCATTGGGCAAAGGGTGCTGCTGGCAAAACCTCCGTGTCTAAGAGGAAATAGACTTTAACTTTTAGAAAAAAAAATTGTTAAAAAAAAATTGTTTAAATGTCAGAATGGTTGGATTGTTTGACTCACTTGTCTATATGATATATCATCTGTAAAACAAATCTCTGCTGAGCATTGTTTTGTAGTGATTAACCTTGTACTGTTTTATTGTGCAGCAAAGGTTAAACTTAAATAATCATTCCATGATTTTCCATAGACATTGTTTAGCTGTCTTTTATTGGAGTGGTAGCATTTCACAGATGCTGAAAGAAACAGATCTGTAATTAAAACTGAAAGAAAGTGTGATACCTGTTCAACACAGAATATATGTCAGCACTGGGAATGTGAATAGTAATTACAAATTACAATTGTTTTAAAGAAATTAATTACTGTGAATTACTCTTCACCTACAATTTTCTCTGTACTTTTTAAGACAATCAAAATGTTTTTCATTTAGTTTAGCTTTTTCCCCTTATTATGAATTTCCATGATGAACATCAATATGATAAATATATTTAAAGGGTATCTATCATCACTTTTATGCTGCCTGAACCACAAGCCATCGAGGTGGTCCCTGGTGGCTTCTCCCTACTCTACAGCCTTGATTGATAGATTTCTTAGGCCTCTTTCAAACTATGAAATAGTTCCGTTTAGGAACTTCTGTCACACTGGCAGAGTCACTGGTAGAGAAGGATCTGGGTGTACTTGTAGATCACAGACTACAGAATAGCATGCAATGTCAGGCTGCTGCTTCCAAAGCCGGCAGGATATTGTCATGTATCAAAAGAGGCATGGACTCAAGGGACAGGGACATAATACTCCCCCTTTATAAAGCATTGGTACGGCCTCACCTGGAATATGCTGTTCAGTTTTGGTCACCTGTCCATAAAAGGGACACTGCGGAGTTGGAAAGGGTGCAGAGACGCGCGACTAAACTAATATGGGGCATGGAACATCTTAGCTATGAGGAGCGATTAAAGGAGTTACAATTGTTTAGTCTTGAGAAGAGACGTTTAAGGGGGGATATGATAAACGTATATAAGTATATTAATGGCCCATACAAAAAATATGGTGAAAAACTGTTCCAGGTTAAACCCCCCAAAGGACGAGGGGGCACTCCCTCCGTCTGGAGAAAAAAAAGTTTAGTCTCAAGGGGCGACACGCCTTCTTTACCGTGAGGACTGTGAATTTATGGAACGGTCTACCTCAGGAACTGGTCACAGCAGGAACAATTAACAGCTTTAAAACAGGATTAGATACATTCCTGGAACAAAATAAGATTAATGCTTATGAAGAAATATAAAATCTCATCCCTTCCCCAATATCGCGCCACACCCCTACCCCTTAATTCCCTGGTTGAACTTGATGGACATATGTCTTTTTTCGACCGTACTAACTATGTAACTATGTTCCACCACTATATTGGGGAAAACCTGCCGTTACGAAACCCCTGACAGCCGTGACTAAATAGCATTGCAGCCTATGGGGTTTTGTAACTGCCCGTTTGCACCCGTATATGCATGCAGTAATTTTTCCACCACGATTGTCCTGTCACTGTATCACATCCGTAATGAATTACGGGCATATACGGGTGCAAACGGGCAGTTACAAAACCCCATAGGCTGCAATGCTATTTAGTCTCGGCCGTCAGGGGTTTTGTAACGGCCGGTTTTCCCCGATGTAGTGACAGAACTTCTGACGGAAGTTCCTAAACGGAACTATTTCATAGTGTGAAAGAGGCCTTACCTGTTTGGGTATAATAAGCTGCAATCAGGACTGGGTTGTAGGAAATCCAGGAACTTTAGGGCACTCATGGACTTCATTTTGTATCTTCCAATTCCTGCAAGGAGGGATCTAACACCAGTCATATAAGATCAGTAAAGCAGTTTGTTTAGAAAAACATAAAATAACAAGCAACTCGCTTTGGTCTGCTTTGACTATGTCATATAGCCACCTTTTGTGTCATGAATTTTCCAGAAAAATATAAATGTATCTTTTCTCCGAACATAAAGCACACTCTGTGAGGTATAGCCCCTATCATAGACATGTATTACTCCTATCCAGCTAGCCATTCAATTCTCTGAAACTGAGAAAGCCACAGTGCAGATTATCTACCAACATGTGATATACATCTATTTATGGCCGTTTATACCTGCAAAAGTAATGGTACTTAAAACATTTGTACATAAATGTATGGAGCTGCTAAGCGTGACTTAGCACACATTACCGTTCCTTTACGATGCTATGTTCCGTGATCACTGTTTTTCCGGACGAGGTGATCAGACCGGGATGGCTGCTGTTATCTAACAGCAGCCATCCCGACATATTGCCCAGGAAGGTCCTGAGTCAATTCAGATTGGCAAATCATAGCCTTTCCGGGCCAAACGGGTCACTGGTGACCCGATGGCCTGGAAAATCAGAGGGATTGTTTCTGTCCAATCACTGTAAAGGATAGGAGTGAGGTGGCAGGGGTGCCACCTCCTCCTATCCCCTGCCATTGGTCGGTCAGGACTGACTGACCAATGGCAGAAAGGCGGGGGGGTTAACAGTTAATCCCCTGCTCTACACGGACTACCAAAGGTGTCAGAGCAGAGGGGATTTATGGGCGATGGGCAGCAATTGGCGAACAGCAGGTGGCGGTTGACGGGCAGCGATCCTGTGCGGTGGGCGGTAGAGGGCTCCTGTGCGGTGAACCGGCGGCGATCGCTGTGAGTATGCTGCTAGGTGTTGCAAAGCTACAGCTCCCAGCATGCCCAGAAAGCCTTTGCCTGTCTAGGCATGCTGGGAGTTGTAGTTTTGCAACATCTGGAATGGCACAGTTTAGAGACCACTATACAGTGGTGTCCAAGCTGTAACCCTCCAAATGTTGCAAAACTTCAACTGCAAGCATGCCCAGACTGCCCATGCATTCTGGGAGTTGTAGTTCTGCAACATCTGGCCCTTATTGATCTGGATGTTGCCGAACTACAACTCCTAGCATGCATAGGCCGTCTGTGCATGCTTGCAGTTGAAGTTTTGCAACATCTGGAAGGCCACAGTTTGGAGACCACTAGACAGTGGTCTCCAAACTGTTCTCCTCCAGATTATGCATAACTACAACTCCCATCATGCCCTTTGGCTGTCCGGGCATGCTGGAAGTTATAGTTCTGCAACAACTGCAGGCACACTGGTTGGGAAACACTGTCTGTTTCCTAACTTAGTTTTTCCCAACCTGTGTGCCTCCAGCTGTTGCTAAACTACAACTCCCAGCATGCACTGACAGACCATGCATGCTGTGAGTTTTTCAACAGCTGGAGGTACACAGGTACAGAAACCCTGAAGTAGTCTGTTACCTAACCCAGTGTTACCCAACCAGTGTGACCACAGCTGTTGCATAAATCAAACTCCTAGCATGTACGGTCTGTGTGTGCATGCTGGGAATTGTAGTCTTGCAACCGCTGGATGTTTTGCCCCCCCCCCCCCCTTTCGAATGTAAGTTTGAGTTGCTGCAGCAACTCAAACTTGCTGTGAACCTGGGAATGTAAAGTTGGGGTCTATACCAGCATGTTAGTGTAATTTTTTTATTTTATTTTTTTTACACTAACATGCTGGTGTTGTCTCATACTTTTCATTTTCATAAGAGGTAAAAGGAAAAAAGACCCCCCAAAATTTGTAACACAATTTCTCTGAAGTTCGGAAATGCCCCATATGTGGATGTAAAAAGCTCTGCGGACGCACAACAAGGCTTAGGAGTGAGAGCGCACCATATACATTTGAGGCAAAAACTGGTGATTTGCACAGAGGTTGCTGCAGGTTAAAGCGGTTCTGACATAAACGCAAAAAAAAAACTGCCACACGTGACCCCATTTTGAAAACTACACCCCTCATGGAACATAAAAAGGGGTATAATGAGCCTTAACACCCCACAGGTGTTTGACAAATTTTCATTCAATTTGGACATGAAAATGAAAAATGTTATTTCTTTCACTAAAATGCTGGTGTTACTCTGGGGTAAAAGGATAAAAATCCCCCAAAATTTGTAACAGTGGACCGTAACAGTGGACGTAATGTAATAAGGGGTGCAATGAGCATTCACACCCCACAGGTGTCTGACAAATTTTCGGAACAGTGGTCCGTGAAAATGAAAAATGTTATTTTTCATTTGCACAGCCCACTGTTCCAAAGATCTGTCTAAGACCAGTGGGGTGAGCACACCGTATTACATTCCGTGAGGGGTGTAGTTTACAAAATGGGAATCACACGTCCACTGTTCTGGCATCTTGGGGGCTTTGTAAACGCACATGGCCCCCGACTTCTATTCCAACCAAATTTTCTCTCCAAAAGCCCAATGGCACTCCTTCTCTTCTGAGCGCTGCAATTCGTCCACAGAGCTCTTTACATCCACATATGGGGTATTTCCATACTCAGAAAAAAATAGGGTTACTAATTTTGGCACCATGGGGGATTCTTAAATGAGACATGCCCCCAAAAATCATTTCAGCAAAATTTGCACTCCCAATGTCGCTCCTTCCCTTCCGAGCCCTCTAGTGCACCCACAAAGCTATTTACATCCACATATGAGGTAGTTCCTTACTCGAGAGAAATGGGGTTACAAATTTTGGGGGAAATTTTCACCTGTTACCGCTTGTGAAAATAAAAAAATACATCTGTATTTTAATGAAAAAAACTAATTTTTCATTTTCACGTCCCACTTTAACGAAAGTTTGTCAATCACTTGTGGGGTTTTAATGCTTACTGTACCACTTGTTACGTTCCTTGAGGGGTGTAGTTTCCAAAATAGTTTGCCATGTGGGTGATTTTTTGCTTTGCTGGCACGATGGGGCTTCCTAAAAGGGACATGGCCCCTAAAAACCATTTAAGCAAAATTTGTTCTCCAAAATCCCATTGTCACTCCTTCCCTTCTGAGCCCTCTACTGCACCCACAGAGCACTTTACACCCACATATAAGGTATTTCCTTACTCAAAAGAAATTAGGCTACACATTTTGGTGTGCTTTTTCTCCTCTTACCCCTTATTATAAAAAAAAATATGAGTCTACAAGAACATGTTAAAAAATGAAGATTGTGAATTTTCACCTCCATTTTGATACTTTTCCTGTGAAACACCTAAAGGGTTAACAAACTTTCTGAATGTTATTTTGAATACTTTGAGGGTGAGTTTGTATAATGGGGTCATTTATTGGGGATTTCTCACAGAAAGGCCCCTACAATCGACTTCACACTGGCTCCTGAAAAAAAAAATTCGTGAAAAATTGCTGCTATACTTTGAAGTCCTCTAATGGGCTAAAAAAATAAAAACATGTCAAGTTTATGATGCAAACATAAAGTAGGCATATATATATGTGAATCAATATATAATTTATTTGGCATGTCCTTATTACTTACAAGCAGAGAGTTTAAAAGTTGGAAAAATGCTAAATTTTTGCTACAAAATCAAAATTTTTCAGGGACCAGTTTTGTTTTGAAGTGGATTTGAAGGGCCATCTTATTAGAAATACCCCACAAATGACCCCATTATAAAAACTGCACCCCTCAAAGTATTCAAAATGACATTCAAAAGGTTTGTTAACCCTTGAGGTGTTTCACAGAAATAGCAGCAAATTGAAGGAGAAAATTCTAAATCTAATTTTTTTACACTGGCATGTTCTTATAGACCAAGGTTTTGAATTTTTACAAGGAGAGAAATCTTCCTAAAATGTGTAACTCAATTTCTCTTGAGTAAGGAAATACCTCATATGTGTATGTCAAGTGCTTAGCGGGTGCACTAGAGGGCTCAGAAAGGAAGGAGCAACAGTTGGATTTTGGAGAGTGAGTTTTTCTGAAATGGTTTTTGTGGGGCATGTCGCATTTAGGAAGCCCCTACGGTGCCAGAAAAACAAACAAACACATGGCATACTATTTTGGAAACTACACCCCTCAAGGCACGTAACAAGAGGTCCAGTGAGCCTTAACACCCCACAGGTGTTTCACGACTTTTTGTTAAAGTTGGATGTGTTAATGATTTTTTTCCCTAAAGTGCTAGTTTTCCCCCAAATTTTAAATTTTTACAAGGGATAATAGGACAAATTGCCCTCCCAAATTTGTAACCCCATCTCTTCTGAGTATGGAAATACCCCATGTGTGGACGTCAAGTGCTCTGCTGGCGCACTACAATGCTCAGGAGAGAAGGAGTCACATTTGGCTTTTGAAAAGCGAATTTTGCTGAAATGGTTTTTGGAGGGCATGTCACATTTAGGAAGCCCCTATCATGGCAGGACGGCAAAAAAAAAACCACATGGCATACTATTTTGGAAACTACACCCCTTAAGAAATGTAACAAGGGGTACAGTGAGCCTTAACTCCTCACAGGTGTTTGACGACTTTTTGTTAAACTCGGCTGTGTAAAAGAAAAAAAAAATTAAAATGCTGTTTTTTCCCCAAATTTTACATTTTTAAAAGGGTTAATAGGAGAAAAAATTTGTAACCCCATTTCTTATGAGTATGGAAATACCCAATGTGTGGATGTCAAGTGCTCTGCAGGCGAACTACAATGCTCAGAAGAGGAGAAGCGCCATTGAGCTTTTGGAGACAGAATTTGGTTGGAATAGAAGTCGGGAGGCCATGTGCGTTTACAAAGCCCCATGTGGTGCCAGAACAGTGGACCCCCCACATGTGACCCCATTTAGGAAACTACACCCCTCACAGAATTTAATAAGGGGTTTAGTGAGTATTTACACCCCACTGGCGTTTGACAGATCTTTAGAACAGTGGGCTGTGCAAATGAAAAATTACATTTTTCATTTTCACGGACCACTGTTCCAAAAATCTGTCAGACACCTGTGGGGCGTAAATACTCACTGTACCCTTTATTACATTACATTAAGGGTGTAGTTTCCAAAATGGGGTCCCATGTGGGGGGGGGGGTCCATTGTTCTGGCTCTATGGGGGCTTTATAAACACACGTGGCCTTCAATTCCGGACAAATTTTCTCTTCAAAATCCCAATGGCACTCCTGCTATTCTGAGCATTGTAGTGCTCCAGCAGAGCACTTTACATCCACATATGGGGTATATTCTTACTCAGAAGAAATGGGGTTAGCAATTTTGGGGGGCTTTTTTCCCATATTTCCTTGTGGAAATGAAAAATTTAGGGTAACACCAGCATTTTAGTGAAAAAAAAAATCTTTTTTTTTTTCATTTTTCCATCCAACTTTGAAGAATTTTCATTAACCCCTTAAGGACCGGAGGTTTTTCCGTTTTTGCATTTTCGTTTTTTGCTCCTTGCCTTTAAAAAATCATAACTCTTTCAAATTTACACCTAAAAATCCATATGATGGCTTATTTTTTGCGCCACCAATTCTACTTTGTAATGACGTCAGTCATTTTGCCCAAAAATCTATGGTGAAGCGGGAAAAAAAATCATTGTGCGACAAAATTGAAAAAAAAACGCTGTTTTGTAACTTTTGGGGGCTTCCGTTTCTACGTAGTACATTTTTCGGTAAAAATGACACCTGATATGTATTCTGTAGGTCCATACGATTAAAATGATACCCTACTTATATAGGTTTGATTTTGTCGGACTTCTGGAAAAAATCATAACTACATGCAGGAAAATTAATACGTTTAAAATTGTCATCTTCTGACCCCTATAACTTTTTTATTTTTCTGTGTATGGGGCGGTATGAGGGCTCATTTTTTGCGCCGTGATCTGAAGTTTTTAATGGTACCATTTTTCCATTGATAGGACTTATTGATCACTTTTTATTCATTTTTAAATGATATAAAAAGTGACCAAAAATGCACTATTTTGGACTTTGGAATTTTTTTGCGCGCACGCCATTGACCGAGCGGTTTAATTAATGATATATTTTTATAATTCGGACATTTCCGCACGCGGTGATACCACATATGTTTATTTTTATTTTTATTTACACTGTGTTTTTTTTTTTATTGGAAAAGGGGGGTGATTCAAACTTTTAATAGGGGAGGAGTTAAATGATCTTTATTCACTTTTTTTTTTCACTTTTTTTTTGCAGTGTTATAGGTCCCATAGGGACCTATAATACTGCACACACTGATCTTCTATGTTGATCACTGGTTTCTCATAAGAAACCAGTGATCAACGATTCTGCCGCATGACTGCTCATGCCTGGATCTCAGGCACTGAGCAGTCATTCGGCGATCGGACAGCGAGGAGGCAGGAAGGGGCCCTCCCGCTGTCCTGTCAGCTGTTCGGGATGCCGCGATTAGCCGCGGCTATCCCGAACAGCCCGACTGAGCTAGCCGGGAACTTTCACTTTCACTTTTAGCCGCGAGGCTCAGCTTTGAGCGCGCGGCTAAAGGGTTAATAGCGCGCAGCGCCGCGATCGGCGCTGCGCGCTATTAGAGGCGGGTCCCGGCTTCACTATGACGCCGGGCCCGCCATGATATGACGCGGGGTTACTGTGTAACCCCGCGTTATATCAGAAGAGCAGGACCAAGGACGTACCGGTACGTCCTTGGTCCTTAAGGGGTTAAAAACCTGTGGGGTGTTCAGGCGCACTATACCCCTTGTTATGTTCCGTGAGGGGTGTAGTTTCCAAAATGGGTTCACATGTGAGTATTTCTTTTTTTGCGTTTATGGCGGAACCGCTGTAAAATCAGCCACCCCTGTGCAAATCACGAATCTAGGCTTCAAATGTAAATAGCGCGCTCTCACTCCTGAGCCTTTTTGTGCGCCCGCAGAGCATTTTACGCCCACATCTGGGGTATTTCTGTACTCAGGAGATATTGCGTTACAAATTTTGGGGGTCTTTTTTTCCTTTTAACACTTGTGAAAATAAAAAGTATGGGGCAACACCAGCATGTCAGTGTATTTTTTTTTTACGCTAACAGGCTGGTGTAGCCCCCAACTTTTCCTTTTCATAAGGGGTAAAAGGAGAAAAAGCCCCCCAAAATTTTATAGTGCAATTTCTCCCGAGTACGGAAATACCCCATATGTGGCCCTAAACTGTTTCCTTGACATACGACAAGGCTCCGAAGTGCGAGAGCGCCATGCGCATTTGAGGACTAAATTAGGGATTGCATAGGGGTGGACATAAAGGTATTTTACACCAGTGATTACCCAAACAAGGTGCCTCCAGCTGTTTCTAAACTCCCAGAATGCCTGGACAGTCAGTGGCTGTCCGGAAATGCAGGGAGTTTAGCAACAGCTGGAGGTTCCGTTTTGGAACGGATGCTGGGAGTTGTAATTATGCAACAGCTGGAGGTACGCAACTACAACTCCCAGCATGCCAAGACAGCTGTTTGGGCATGCTGGGATTTGCAGTTTTGCAACATCTGGAGGGCTACAGTTAGAGGCCAGTGCACAGTGATCTCCAAACTGTGGACCTCCAGTTGCAAAACTACAAATTCCAGCATGCACAGACAGCAAACTGCTGTGTGGGCATGCTAGGAGTTGTAGTTTTGCAAGATCTAGAGGGAAGTATAGAGATCACTGTGCAATGGTCTCTAAACTGTAGACCTCCAGCTGTTGCAAAACTGCAAATCCCAGCATGCCCAAACAGCTGTCTGGGCATGCTGGGAGTTGTAGTTTTGCAACATCTGGAGGGCTACAGTGTAGAGACCACTGTATAGCGGTCTCAGACTGTAGCCCTCAAGATGTTACTAGGCAACTTACCGACTTCCGTCGGATGCAGGGAGCCATCCTCTTCTGCCGCACGACATGCCGCCCGTGCCGATCACCGCAGCCGATTGCGTCCCGCAGCCTCCACAGACGGGTAAGTGGAGACAGAAGGCGTATCCATACGCCCTGGGTCCTGTACGGGTTAAAGGGGTTTTCCAGGAAAAAACTTTTATTTTACATATCAATTGGCTCCAGAAAGTTAAACAGTTTTTGTAAATTACTTCCATTAAAAAATCTTAATTCTTCCAATAATTATCAGCTGCTGAAGTTGAGTCGTTCTTTTCTGTCTGGCAACAGTGCTCTCTGCTGACATCTCTGCTTGTCTCAGGAACTGCACAGAGTAGAATAGGTTTGCTATGGGGATTTGCTTCTACTATGGACAGTTCTCCAGACGTGTCATCAGAGAGCACTGAGACAGAAAAGAAGGACTCAACTTCAGCAGCTGATAAGTACTAAAAGAATTAAGATTTTTTAATAGAAGTAATTTACAAATCTGTTTAACTGTCTGGAGCCAGTTGATATATACATATATATAAATGTTTTACTGGATAACCCCTTTAAAGCATCCCAGAGTTATTAAAGTGACAGTTGTTGGATTTGCAAAAAACGGCTGCGTCCTTAAGGTCAAAATGGGCTGCGTCCTTAAAGGGGTACTCTGGTGGTTAAGATTTTTGGCTATATTGCATCTTCTTTTAATGTTCATGTTTTTTTAAATTGACATGTATTATATGTTTGTGTATCATGTGTCTTTTTCTCTTACCTGTTTGTGGGCCAGGAAGTTCTGTAGTTCTGTGTTGGATCTATAACTGTTGTCCAAAACATCGGCGGTGTTAGTTTTTTTTTTTCTCTGTTCTTTCAGAACTGCATGATAGAAAGAAGCCACGCCCCCTCATCTCACCCTCCTGGAGGACACAGGTCTGTGTGAGAGAAAGAAGCCAGAGCAGGGGGAGAGGGAGGACATACACTGCTCCTCATCTCCCCTCCCCCTGCTCTGTCTTTTGAGGACGCAGGTCTGCACTGAAAGAAGAAAGAGAAGATAAGAGTGTTATCTGAAGGGGAGGATAACAAACTGCACGGGCTGGGGATGTATAGACTGCAGGGGAATAAATCTCAGATTGGGGATGATTTCTGTGTGTGAAGGGGGGGGGGATCCTGAATGACACATTCAGTCCCTGTTGTAGTCCCTGTTATGTGTGTGTATGCTAGTGTTTACAAACCAGTGTGCCTCCAGCTGTTGCAAAACTACAACTCCCAGCATGACCTAACGGCCTTTGGGCATGCTGGGAGTTGTAGTTTTGCAATAGCTGGAGGCACACTGATTGAGAAACACTGGCCTAGCCCATTCAGTATATTGCAAACAAAGTGTCTTGTTTCCCAACCAGGGTGTCTTCAGCTGTATCAAAACTGCAACTCCCAGCATGCCTGGACAGCTTTTGGCTGTCTGGGCATGCTGGTAGTAGTAGTTTTGCAACACCTGGAGGCACCCTGCTTGGGAAACACTGGTGTATGCCCTACAGAGGTGGGGTGCACTACAACCCCCAGGAGACTACAGAGGCAGCATGCTGGTGTTATACCACAGATTGAAGACTCCTGAATTACACATGCTGGGAGTTGTAGTCCCTTTTGTGTGTGTATGCCAGTGTATCCCAACCAGGGTTGATTATATTAGTGTGCAGTGTATAAGGGGGCTGACCTGTGAAAATAGTAGGGTGGGTAAAGGGCTGAACAAAAAAAAAAAAAAAGGAGCTGCCCCAAACTAGCAAGGCATGTTGCATGCTGGGATTTGTAGTTTTCAGCACAGCAAAAAACAGGAAATAGAAGCAAAGATAGGAAAAGAAAGTGGGGGATAAAAAGACAACAAAGAACGCAAATAGAGTAGCCTAAACAACAAGAATAGAAATGAAACAAGACAAATAGGGTAATTCAAAAATGGAAAAACATGTTGACCACCGGAGTACCCCTTTAAGGGGTTAAAGGATTTACCCACCATAAGCTTATTTTAGTGCTTACATGCCAGACAGTAATAGCCATTCTTAGAAAGGATCCATTCTTGTCTTGGGGCTAAATGGCTACATTTTGTGAGATGAACCTATATCTGAGTATATCTTTATGTGAACTGGCTAGTTCCTGTTGGAGTTTGTTCCCTTAAACTACAAATCCCATGATTACTTGTTTGAGCATCACAGGAAAACTCTGGTCCTGGCTAGAAACTCTCCTGTGTGCATTGCATTTTATTCAATAAAAGATACACATGTTTTGAATATCCTTTTCCGTTCTTGGAGTCATCCTGTGATGTTCATGTTTCTGCTGATGTACTTGCCTGACTATTGGATGGGCGACGAGGCTGCTGACCACTGAGAGACATAAATATACACAGGCTTCCAGGTGTCATGCTCTGAGCATAACACTCTCCAGTAAGGCCCCAAGTTTTTCTCCTCTTCATTATAGTTTGTCCATACTGTCTTCACGAGGTGCATTCCTTTATTTTTTCTCTTTATTGTCTACATGATTCCTTTATGTCACATAGCAAGACAGAAAACACTTCAGCACAGGTTGCTCCTGGGTAGATTTCCCTTAATTGCAACTGTGAGCTCCAATCCCTATGGACGTGTTCAGGTGGTGCAATCTCTTGCAGGCAGACATAACTTTAAAATAATGAACATAATAGAAGTATGTGAAAGCACTCCCCAAGTCTAGTAGCAAAACACTTCTTCAGCCTTTATTCATATTGAAGAATACAACTAGGGATAGAGGAGCAGGGCTGCAGGATGGTAAAAGGCAGGGGAATAGGACATATACTGGGTGATGTTTCACAACAAATGGTGCTTTCTCAAATCCTCGATGACGTCAGTCGTCTTCACCTGTTTAAGTACAGGGAAGGAAGAGGGGAAGTGGTGTTGCCACTGCAACAGGTAAGAAATGCATGCAGAGATGAAATGCCAGTTATAACATTAAAATCTATATAAACCTGTACTAAAAACAAGTGGTATATAGCTTCATAACATTACAAAGAAGCATTAAGTTCATTTTTTTCATTAAGGCCGAGAGGCCCTGTTGCGTCCAATCGACATGACCACAGCGATTCGCACTGTAGCAGCTTCTGAAGCAGCTCTCTGCCTCTGGGGGATTGTTCCACCCTTTCAATGCCGAAAAAACAGACTAGAGAACTGTCACCTAAATGGCAAGTATTCATGTGCATGATAAACCTAGTTGCACCCAGCCTAGTTCGTAAGGAACACAGATGTTCTTTGATTCTGACCAGGGCCGGCCTTAGGGGTGTGCG
Source organism: Hyla sarda (assembly GCF_029499605.1). Taxonomy (NCBI): domain Eukaryota; kingdom Metazoa; phylum Chordata; class Amphibia; order Anura; family Hylidae; genus Hyla; species Hyla sarda. Next base: position 145,939,832 of record NC_079195.1, on the reverse strand, counting down.
AGCTGTGCGGCCGCACAGGGCGCCATAGCAACAGGGGCGCTGGGCGGCCGACACAGCTCGCACCAAGTATGCTGGTGTAATGAAGAAAACTGTCCCTTGTAGCGGAATGGGACCCTCCGCACAGGGACACAGTTTTCTGCTTTGAATGCCGCTCCCTCTCTTTGCATTCCCACTACCCTCCTTCAACTGGGATGGGGGAACGACAATGCTACCGAATTTGGGGAACCTGCTACTACCTAATGTGGGGAACCTGCTTCTTCCTAATGTGGGGCTATACTGCACCTAATGTGGGGCTCTACTGCACCTAATGTGGGGAGCTATACTGCACCTAATGTGGGGAACTATACTGCACGTAATGTGGGGAGCTATACTGCACCTAATGTGGGGAACTATACTGCACCTAATGTGGGGGAACTATACTGCACCTAATGTGGGCGAACTATACTGCACCTAATGTGGGGGAACTATACTGCACCTAATGTGGGGGAACTATACTGCACCGAATGTGGGGGAGCTATACTGCACCTAATGTGGGGAGCTATACTGCACCTAATGTGGGGAACTATACTGCACTTAATGTGGGGGAGCTATACTGCACCTAATGTGGGGAACTATACTGCACCTAATGTGGGAAACTATACTGCCAACCTAATGTGGGAAACTATACTGCACCTAATGTGGGGAACTATACTGCACCTAATGTGGGGGAACATACTGCACCTAATCTGTGGGGACTGTACTGCACCTATTGTGGGGGAACTGTACTGCACCTAATGTGGGGAGCTATACTGCACCTAATGTGAGGGAACTATACTGCACCTAATGTGGGGAGCTATACTGCACCTAATGTGGGGAACTATACTGCACCTAATGTGGGGGAACATACTGCACCTAATCTGTGGGGACTGTACTGCACCTATTGTGCGGGAACTGTACTGCACCTAATGTGGGGAGCTATACTGCACCTAATGTGGGGGAACTATACTGCACCTAATGTGGGGAGCTATACTGCACCTAATGTGGGGAACTATACTGCACCTAATGTGGGGAACTATACTGCACCTAATGTGGGGGAACTATACTGCACCTAATGTGGGGGAACTATACTGCACCTAATGTGGGGAGCTATACTGCACCTAATGTGGGGAACTATACTGCACCTAATGTGGGGAACTATACTGCACCTAATGTGGGGAACTATACTGCACCTAATGTGGGGGAGCTATACTGCACCTAATATGGGGAGCTATACTGCACCTAATGTGGGGGAACATACTGCACCTAATGTGAGGAACTATACTTCACCTAATGTGGAGAGCTATACTGCACCTAATGTGGGGAACTGTACTTTACCTATTGTGGGGAACTGTACTGCACCTAATGTGGGGGAACTATACTGCACCTAATGTGGGGGAACTATACTGCATATGATTAAGGGGGGCATGGGACTGATTAAGGGGGTAGGGGAATCATTGTTACAAATATTTTTTTCCTCTTTGTGTATGTTTATGGGGTAATCGGGGGGGGGGGGGGCGCCACAAGGTTAGCTCGCCGGCCCTGATTCTGACAAGCAACTGCGTCTTGGTCTTCTCCTTGTACATCCCACATGGGCACACAAGGGCATATACAACGTAGGGAATCCTACAAGAAACAAACTGTCTGACAGAATTGTGAACACTGCTCAAGCGCACAGATTTGTCAGTGATCATTTGGCTACAAATAGATTAAGTCCCACATCTGAAATTGCCTATTGGAACACATTTATTTAGAGAGGAGGGAACGAGGAAGGAGAATATGCTATAAAACATTACAAAGACATGTGCAAAGTTAATTGGACAAGGAAAGCAGTAAGTTCATTTCTTTTGTTTAACCCCCTTAAGGACCAAGCCCATTTTCACCTTAAGGACCAGGCCAATTTTATTTTTGCGTTTTTGTTTTTTCCTCCTCGCCTTCTAAAATCCATAACTCCTTTATATTTCCATCTACAGACCCATATAAGGGCATGTTTTTTGCGTGACCAATTGTACTTTGTAATGAAACTTCTCATTTTACCATAAAATGTACGGAGAACTCAAAAAACATTTTTTAGGGAGGAAATTTAATGAAAACCACACTTTTGCGCATTTTGGAGGGTTTTGTTTTCACACTATACACTTTACGGTAAAAATGACGTGTTCTTTATTCTTTTGGGTCAATACGATTTAAATGGCTATATACTTCTATATTTTTGTACCGCTTTAAAAAAATTGAATACGTTTTGTACAAAATCAGTAATCTAAAATCACCCTATTTTGACCACCTATAACTTTTTCATTTTTCCATATATAGGGCGGTATGAGTATCATGTTTTGTGCCATCATCTGTACTTTTTATTGATACCACATTTGCATATATAAAACTTTTAGATCATTTTTTATTAATTTTTTTAAAATAAAATGTGACAAAGCTGCATTAGTAAGGACATTTATGCACGCGGCAATACCAAATATGTTTAAAAAAATTACACTTTCTGGGGGTAAAATGGGAAAAACGGACAATTTTCATTTTTAGTTTTACATTTTTAAACTTTTATTTTACACTTTTTATGTCTCCATAGGGGACTATCTATAGCAATCCTTTAATTGCTAATACTGTTCAGTGCTATGTATAGGACAGAGCACTGATCAGTATTATCGGTGATCTTCTGCTCTGGTCTGCTCGATCTCAGACCAGAGCAGAAGACCCCGGGAGACCGCCGGAGCCAGGTGAGGGGACCTCCAGCCGCCATGCTGGATGATGGGATCGCAGCGCTGCGAGCGATCCGATTATCCATTCAAAGTACTACACTGCCCCAGATGCCGTGATCTGTATTGATCACGGCACCTGAGGGGTTGATGGCGGACATCCTCACGATCGCGGATGTTGGCCATTACCGGCGGGTCCCCATCTGCTACTAGCAGACGGAACCTGCCGTGTATGACGCGAGCACCGTTACGATGCTCGCTGTCATATACAGGACGTAAATGTATGTCCTGGTGCAGGAAGTCCCGCCAAACCAGGACGTACATTTACGTCCATGGTCGTTAAGAGGTTAAGCCTGAATTACCCACATCCATTTAGCTTTGTATCTAACCCTGTCATAACCGCTAGTTATTCGTTCCAGGCCGATAAACTTCAGGGCATTACTATTCCCTCTGTGCACCTTTCTCATATGTTCAATCACTCTGATTGTTCATATTCCTGTAGTGATTGACAGTAAATGTTCAAGGAACCTTGTGAAAATGCATCTTGTGGTTGATCCGATATAGTAATGCCCACAGTCACAGAATAGACAGTACACTACCAACTTTGACCGACAGCAGATGAAATGTTTGATGTATATCTCATATCCTCCTATTTTAAAAATAGTAGTTTTTTTTTTTGTTCGAGAGCAGTATGGACAGTTCCCGCAGGGAAAATTTCCTATTGGTTGTTCTCTAGTCAACCAATTTTTGTTCTCTTTTTCAGGGAAAAGGCACTTGTGACCAGTACATTTTTGATAGTTTTACTTCGCTTGAAAGCGATAATGGGTTTATTTTTTTACTTCTGGTCCGGTATTTGCATCCTCAGCTACAATGTCCCAATACTTGTGAATAGTTTTTTTTTTTATCTGATCTGCCATAAGGCTAAAATTGAAGGAGAATACAAAACGGTCATTGTTCTTTCTGTGTTTGTGAACTTTTTTCAGTAAATCCTGCTTTTAAATTTTTTGAACTCTTTCCAAGCTTTCTGTTAACAATTTTTTTGGGTAACCTCTGAGGAACAATTGATTTAGCAATTCTTTTTATTTATCTTCAAACACCATTACACTGTTATTGATTTTACGTAAACAGAGTAACTGGCCATAAGGTATGGCTTTTTTCACACGGACAGGATGATAACTCCCGTAGTGCAACAACATATTTGAGGCCGTTGGTTTTTTGTAACTCTTTGTAAGAATTCCATCTACTGTTTTTACCAGTTCCACATCCAGGAACTCCATCTGAGTGGTACTGAATTGAGAGGTAAAGGCTATATTTAACTTGTTCTCTTCATTTAAGTAGGCAACGAAATTATAAAATTCTCTTTCCGACCATTTCCAGGCTATAAAAATATCATCCACGTATCTAGAATACGTGGAGATATTTTTCGAGAAGGTATTTTTTAAAATTAAAAATCAAATCTTGTTCCAACCAAAAAGATGTTTGCAAAGCTGCATGCTACCGATGTACCCATTGCTGTCCCAGAGCATTGAACATACCAGTCTTTCCCAAATATAAAGCAATTGTTGCTCGAAACTAGGTGTAGAGCTTCATATACAAAGCTAATGTATCCCTCAATTTTACCTGCAATCAGAAGAAATCTCTTAACGGCCTCCATCCCGGCTGCCTGGGGTATTCTTGTGTAGAGACTTTCTACATCTATCGTGGCAAAGGCTGTCTCAGGTAACCAGGTGTGGCTTTCTATCATATGAAGAAAAGAATGGGTGTCTTTTAGATAAGATGGCATCTCGGCTAGGAGGGGGTGGAGCAGCCAGTCTAGATACTTGGACAGTGGCTCAGTAATGCTCCCTATACCTGTGATAATAGGCCTACCTGGAGGGGAGGACAGTGATTTGTGGTTTTTTGGTAAGAAGTACCACTGTGGTGGATTGGGATAGAAAGAATAACTTTTCTGCACGTTTTTTTGAAATCATACATTTTTTTTGAAATCATACCTGAGGTAACGTGTTTTCTGAGGAAACTGGTAAATTTATTTTAGATTTTCGTGATGGGATTATTTTGCAACGGTAAATAAACTCTAGTATCTTTTAGCTGATGTTCTGCTTCTCGTACATAGTACGCGGCTGGCATTACAACTACATTGCTGCCCTTATCCGCTTTTTTTATTATAAGATCTCTCCTGGATTTTGGCTATTTCATTGCCTTTATTTTCTTCTTGGAAAGCTTTTTAGGGGGTTCTGGGCACATGAGGGCCTTTATATCTTTCTGCACCATTTTATTGAACAGATCCAGACTACTGCCTGTGGGTACTGGAGGTGCGAAAGTAGATTTTATGCCTCCAGTGGAATCTCCAATTTCTATGCTGTCATCTATAAGTGGAAGTTCTTTAGTGTCATGGACGGATTCTTCCAGCCTCGCTAAAGTAGCGATAACTTCTATTTCTTCTGGAGAGAACGAGGAACCTGCAAAGAAACCAAGGGGACCTATGGCTGTGGGAATTGTACCTTCATGGGGGATAGACTGTTTATTAGAATTTCTGGTTTCTAGAATTTTTTTTATTAATTTATCTGATTCCTTTATAGAGGTCAACTTCAAATTGAATGGGATTAAATTGTTTTGGAATGCAAAAATGTTATCCTTTAGAGAGGAGGCTTATGCAGTCTTTGCTGAGTGTTTCTTCAGTTAAATTAATTACAGAGAAATGATTTGTGTCTGTTTGTTCCATGTCACTTGCTTCTGCCTGGCATTTTACCATGTTCTTCCTCCTTTTGTTTCACCCTCTGCGTGGCCTCTGCCTAAAGGGGTCTGGGATGGATTAAGTGGGCCGGTATTTTTATTTGTGGGAGGGGGTTCTTCAGCTGAGCTGGATTCAGTGTATGTTGTCCAGTAATCTTTATTTCTATTTTTTATGGGTCTTTTTTGTCTTCTTCTTTGGGCTCTTTTTTTTTCTTTGTTCCAAGCGAAGATTTTGTTATTTTCGAAATCTTGTCTATCCCATACAAACTTGTCCTTTTTTTCTCTCTTTAATTGGAATTGATTTATTTTCCAATCTCTGTGTTGAATTGGTGATACTGTCCTTCAGTCATGCTTTTGTTGAGTTCTAATTTTGCTTTGCATAGTTCCGTTGTGGTTTTTTCACATTCTATTTTGTTTCGTCTCAGTACTAGATGCAACAATTCAAAAGAACTGTTTAATTGAATGTGTTCCCATTCTGCCTGGAACTCTGCATCTACTTGAAATTGCGATGCTTCCTTGTAATTTCTTAGTCCTCTCGGGACTCTCCTGCTATGGCTATCCGAATCCAATGATTTTACTGGCCAGAAAATCGGACAGTTGTTGAATTTTGTATTCCAATGTTTTTGTGCTAAGGAGTTGCAGGTCTTCTTTAGTGTTGCATTGAGCAAAAAATTATTCTGCATTCTCTCTACCGGTACTAAGGGCATTAGTGTCCAAATCCCTGCTATTACTTGCTTCCATTAGATTCTCCATCTTGACACTTCTGTCCCCTTAAGCAATGTGCACTGAACCATGAAAAAATACAAAAATAGTGACAACTAAGGCTGTGAGAAGCTAGGCAGGCACAATTGCTTAACTGGAAGGGGTTAAACTGAAGGTAGTACCATGTGTAGGGTGAAAACAGCGGAGGGATATACAAGTGAGTGACCTCCTGGGCATGCAGATCAATATACCCCCTCCTTCCTTCCTTCCCTTTTCTTTCCTTTTTTTCTTTTGACCATGACATCACTACCTGAGCCAGGTAAAAGGATGCACAGTGTGACATGAAGCAGGCTTGAGAAAGCGGGCTGTACCGCGAAAGGAGCGTTACCTCGCCTCAGCCGGTCAGTCAGCGGTCGCTGACCACATCTCCCTACCTCCACTTTGGCATGCTTTATGAAGATATTGAAATGAAGGACGTTTTAATTTTCACTGGGTGAGTGGGATCTTACTTTTTCTATTGAAGTACTGCATAGAAATAAAAATGTTTGCTTAAGTACAGGATGCTTCTTCAGGAACCATCTGTCTCTGTACAAAAACACATTATTTGCCAATACAAAATTAAGTGCCTCAACAAAAAAAAAAAATCAGAAAAAGCAGGACCTTTGTTTGTTTCCAGGAGACATTCCTGTATAGCCTGTACACCTACATCATGTGAGATGCGGGTATACAGGCCATCAATCAAAGCAAAATGAAAATTATGATGCTATGTGAAGCCCTCCAAAGCGGCGATCAAATTGCCGGTGTCTCTTAAAAAAGTAGGTAATTCTTTTAGTATCGTGAAAAAAACAATCTAAATAGGCAGACATAGCCTCAGTCACTGAGCAAATCCCGGCCACTATAGGGTGGCCTGGGGGTTAGCTCAGTGACTTATGGATTTTAGGAAGGATATAGATGTATGGCTTCTTTGGAAACAGAGAGATAAGTCTTTCTGCTATCTTTTCAGTAAGATATCCTAGTATTACATGTTTTCTCAGCATGGAACGTAAGTTTTTAAATATTCTTTGGGTGGGATAAGTGGCCAGGATTGGCTCAGTGACCGAGGCTCTGTCTGCCTATTTAAATTGGCTTTTGTCCCTAATACTAAAAGAATTACTTACTTTTTAAGAGACACCGGCGATTTGATCGCCGCTTTGGAGGGCTTCACATGGCATGATAATTTTAAATTAGCTTTGACTGATGTTGAAAGCCTGTATACCCGCATCTCACATGATGTAGGTGTACAGGCTATACAGGAATGTCTCCTGGAAACAAACAAAGGTCCTGATTTTTCAGATTTTTTTTCATTTAAGGCACTTCATTTTGTGTTGTCAAATAATGTGTTTACGTACAGAGACAGGTGGTTCCTGCAGAGGCAGGGAATTGTGATGGGGACCCCTGTCTCCTGTACTTATGCAAACATTTTTCTTTCTATGTATGAAAGAAATGTTGTGTTTAGTTGCCGCAATCCATTCACACGCCACATAAGGCAATTTCTACGCTTTGCGGATGACGTGTTTGTGGTGTGGGACGGTGATGAGGAGAAATTCCAGAGTTGAACAGTACTAATGATGTCAACATGTTTTATATATACAATTTTAAGGGAAAGACTCTGGAATTCCTAGATGTCAAGATTTCCATACTTGATAACTATCTGAAGACAACCATGTTTAGAAAAGACACGTCCAAAAATGCCCTCTTACATTATTAAAGTTTACACCACCAAAACACCAAAAATAGCATACCTTACAGCCAGTTAGTGCGAATAAAACGTATAAATAACAATACTGAAATGTATCTCAAACAAGCAGGAGAACTGGCTGAAAGGCTATATGCAAGAGAGTATCCAAAATAAGTGGTAATCAGTAGTGTTGGGTGCGAATATTCGCAATGCGTGAATTCGTGAATATTGCAGATATAGCGCTAAATATTAGCAATTACCAATATTCACATTTTTTTCTCACAGTACACATCACAGTAATCATCACTCCCTGCTTCCAGCTTCTGGTTTAAACAAGGCTCCAATACTAGTTACTGTGTCAGACTGGTGGATGCGTGAAAATTCGCATATGCATTCGCATATTGATCCCACCCTTCTTTAAGCTCTTTTATTATATTATATTGCACATGCGCATGCAAATTTTAAGGTGAATGCGCGTGCACATGCAAATTTTATGGTGCATAGTAAAAAAAGGCCGCAAATATTGTTAATATGCAAACTTTGCGAATATATGACGAATATTCGTCCATATATTCACGAAATATTGTGAATTCGAATATGGCCTATGCCGCTCAACACTAGTAATCATGGTTTTTAACAAAGTGGAAAAGAAGTCCAGACAAACATTGCTTAATAGCAGTAGAAAACAGAGAGAAAAAAATCCTAAATTGTGTTTCTCCTTTGACAACACTCCTATAAGTGCTATGATCAGAGATATCATAACATAACTGGTTTATCCTACAACAAGATGATGATTAGAGTACACTTCTACAATGCCAGTCATAACAAATAATAAAAAAAATCTAACTATTGGTGACATGATCAAGAAAGTGTCTGAAACGCAGAAACAGAATAAAGAAAAAAATTAGTTAAATAAATGTGTTCCAATAGGCAATTTCAGATGTGGGACTTGTTCTATTTGTAGCCAAATGATCACTGACAAATCCGTGCACTTGGAAAGTGTTCACATTGATGTCAGACAGTTTGTCTCTTGTAGGATTTCCTACATTGTATATGCCCTTGTGTGCCCATGTGGGATGTACTATGTGGGGAAGACCAATAAGTTGCTTGTCATAATAAAAGAACATCTGTGTTCCCTACAAACTGGGGTGGGTGCAACTAGGTTTATCATGCACATGAATACTTGCCATTCAGGTTACAGTTCCCTAGTCCGGTTTTTCGGCATTGAAAGGGTGGAACGATCCCCTAGAGGCGGTGATCTGCATCAGAAGTTGCTACAGCGCGAAGCACTGTCGATATTTCGATTAGTCGCAACAGGGCCTCTCGGCCTTAATGACAAAAATCTACTTAATGCTTTTTTATAATGTTATGACGCTATATACCAATTGCGTTTAGTAGAGGTGTATACAGATTTGAATGTTATAACTGGTATTTCATCTCTGTATGTATTTCTTACCTGTTGCAGTGGCAACACTCACTTTTCCCATTACCCTGCCTTTTACCATCCTGCCACCCTGGCTCCAGAAAGTTGATTTGTAAATTACTTCTATTAAACATCTTAATCCTTCCAGTAGTTATCAGCTGCTGAAGTTAAGTTGTTCTTTTCTGTCTGACAACAGTGCTCTCTGCGGACACCTCTGTCCAGAGTAGGAGCAAATCCCCATAGCAAACCTCTAATGCTTCGGACAGTTCCTGAGACAAGCAGAGGTGTCAGCAGAGAGCACTGTTGTCAGAAAGAAAAGAACAACTCAACTTCAACAGCTGAAAACTATTGGAAGAATTAAGATTTTGTAATAGAAGTAATTTACAAATCTGTTTAACTTTCTGGAGTAAGTTGACATAAAAAAACGTTTTTTCCTAGAATACTTTAACTTTGTAGCAGAGCAATAAAAGTCATTTAACATGTGCTGTCACGCCCCCTCCCATAGACTTGCATTGAGGGGCAGGGTGTGATGTCACACGGGGCGGAGCCGTGATGTCACGATCTTCCGTCCCTGTGGTCGAGATATACTCAGCCTGAGGACCTCCAGCAGTTCCGAAAGCCTCTACAGGTGGATGCTGCATGGTAGATCCAGGGGGTCCCCAGCAGCGGGACCCCAGCGATCTGAAATCTTATCCCCTATCCTTTGGATAGGGGATATGAAGTGTAGGAGCAGAGTACCCCTTTAAGGGACTTGATGGTTTTATTATGTTAAAGATAAATACTGTAGATAGATATCATAATAAAACCAAGAACACACACATATATGTATATATATATATATATATATATATATATATATATATATATATATACACACACACACACACACATATATATATATATATATATATATATATATATATATATATATATAAAAGAGATTTGATCGGTTCTCCAAGTCTAATGTATGTAAGGGCTTGATAATAGTCGGATAAAATATATATAGTCAATTTACTAATTGAAAATTTGTAAATTAAATTGAAATAAAGTAAAAAAAAACATAATAACAATGATCATTTGTGTATGTATTTATTGTCGCTGGAAAGATGAGAGCTGTACTCTTGTGGGTGGAATGCTGCAAATACAAATGTGATCAATTAGAGCTATGTGTGATGTTACTGTTTGAAATCCTTTAAAAAAAAAAAAAGCGTGTAAAATATGATATATGGGAGCTTTATGTGCTGATTGATGTATGGATGGTTGGTATGGATAAAGTAGAAACTAGTAGTGGTATGGGAGTCTGGTAGATAGGTAATAATGGTACTGATTTGGTATAGTGAATCTGTGTGTGAGTGAAACGAGGAGAAGAAAGCTGATAAAAAGAAAAGGGGAAGAAAAAAAGGAGCAAGAGTGGAAGAAGGCTCAGGTGAGATAAGAAAAAGCAATTTATTTGTTACAATGTTAAAATAATATAATACTATTGGGAGAGCGCTGGGCCCTAGCGCTCTACTTCCCCGGTGCTAACTGCACACTGTGCAGCATTAAACTGTAGCAGTGCTAAAATACAATTAGATACAATTAAATGAACAGCATTAAAAGTATACAGTATAACATAGAGTGACTCACCTGTTAAGAGACGATCCGCAATGGGGAGAAAAAGAAAGGAGAAAAACACAAGTTCCTTTTACAAAGACACTGCGGGCTTGTCCGTGATCGTAAACTATTACTAGGTTAGATGTTCCACTGTAGGGAAAAAAAGAGTCTCATAACCCCTGTTTGGGAAGGAAAAGGTTTCCGTATATGTGGCAGACAAAACAGCGCTAAGCACTCAGCTAAGTATAGTTGGTGTATTGAACGGCTCAATGGCCGTGTGTCCTCGGTCCTGGGTGTACCTGGAAAAGAAACAAGTGGTACTGTGTACCTCTCACCCTCTGGCGATGTATCCGCGGTCTTAATCCTGTGTCGTTGCAGCTCTAGCTGTGGACGGGGTCTCTGGTGAGACTGCAGAGCGTCCCAAGGCAGTGAGCTGATGCTGTTAGGTGGATGTTTTGGCGCATCCTCAAGGCTCTATGGCGCACTATGATGATGCTGGTCTCTCCATAGTGATGGTGATGGGGATGTTTGCTTGTGCCCAAAGTCAGTCTCTGTGTACAGACTTTGTCTGTTTACAGACTAGACACATTTCAGACTTCTCAGTCCTTCTTCAGTAGTCATAATGATTCAAATCTATTTTTGGCAAGAATTTATACTGGTTAAGTTGTTCCCAAATCCTGAACCAGAATCTGTGGACTGAGCCAACTGAAAGGGATTTAGGGAAAACGTGAAACGGGTTCAGATAGAGATTAAAATAGAAAAAGATAGAAAGAGGAATATCGGAACAGAAATATGGGAAAAGAGAATGGATGAAAGAGAGTGTAATATTGGTAATCTATTTTTGGACATATGTGGAATTAGGGAATTGATCATTTCCAAATGTATTTGTAATGTTTATGGAACATAGTGTCTCTATTTGACATGTTTATTCTAAGCAGTTTCTTTCTGTATCTTATACCCCATGTGTTGATTTTGTGGGCCAATCACCACCCTGACTGGGAACAATTTGGAGGAATTGAGAGTGAATGTGTTTGTTGCTAACAATATAATCAGAGATATATATGGTAAGATGTTATATGGTAATCCGAATTTCAGACTACACCAAAAGAATGAACTGGTTTAACTTTTTGGCAGAATTTGCTCGGAAATGCAATGCAGTCTGTAGAAATAACACATTTTTAAGCTGTCCTAGCACTGGCTTGATCTGGAATTTCACTGGGCAGACATTCTGTAGTGTGAATGAGCCCTAAATACATTTTAGAATTTCTATCAACAGGGATATGTATTATGATCTATTTTATGCAGGATAAATTAAACTTTGCAATGGAATCACTCATTTAAAAAAAAAAAGTATGGAAAAACAACAAAAAGAAATGCAAATCAAAATAGGGTAAAACTGAAATTCAAATAACAGTTTTGCTAATTTTTGTAGGCTTTTGTTAGTGCATTTTATAGTAAAAAAAAAACAGTTTATGAAAATTTGCTTTTATTTTACTATGTTTAAAAAATATGAACTTAAAAAAAATAAAGAAGTCTGCTTAAAAATTACCCTATAACATTTTTATTTTACATATACATTTCTGCTTGAGGGTATATTCACCATGAGTAATGTGAACGGATTCTCAGCTCTCAGAATTCTGAGAGCTGAGATTCCATCTGGTGGCCGCCGCTGAAATACTTTGGCGGTAGGACCGCAATGCAGTGCTTGCAGACTTCTGTGCATAGAATGAACATGTTCTTTCTTTGCACAGATAATTTCAGCTATGGAATTGTTCGCCACTGAAATTCCGCAATATTAATAGGTCCGCAGAAGACAGGGATTCACTGAATTCTGATGCACAATTTTGCACACGGAATTGCACGCCAATTCCTCAGTGTAAACATACCCTAAGGTATCTTTTTTTTTTTTTTTTTAAATGATATTTAATTGTTATTGGTACCATTTTTATTTTGATAGGATTTTTTGTTCACTTCATATTCATTTTTGTTTTCTGAAATATGAAGATACCAAAAATCTGCAATTCTCAGGTTTTTTTTACATTAATGCCATTCATTGTGCAGTGTTCTTTATTTTTTCATTTAGTTATTTTTTATAGTGGGCTAGTGGGGGGGGGGTTGATTTAAATGTTATTTATTTATTAACTATTATAATCAGTCTATTGATTGCTTTCACTGTTCATTGCTATGTAGCATAGCATTGGTCAGAAATACCAGTGCTCTGCTTATATATGCTGTTTGATGTAGACTATACAAAAAACAGCCTCAATCGACAAAGTTGAGGTATGCAGGAGACCACTTCCTGCCATTTTAAACCATTGAACCCCAGCAATCGTGATCAAGGTTCCAATATGAGCCCTCAACCTACTGGCAGCCTTAAGTTTATATTTTATTTGCTATGATCAGCATTGATCTAGCACCTAAACGGATACATTATTGGCATTGTTGAAGTCCGTCATTAGCGGCAAGTCTCTGATGCTGATAGCAGTTGAAGCTTACCGTGTGTGAAGCGAGCTCAGCTCTTAAGCTTGCTTCATATATCCTAAGAACATCATTACCACATACATATGGTAGATGTCATAAAAGAGGTAGAGGAAAAAATTATGGAATCAACAAGATAAAATCCCAAATAGTACTTTGCTGCCCACACTTCCTGTATTTGGTCTCCTCACAGAGACATACAAGCAATAGCTACAGGAACAGCATTTTTTCACCCAAAAATATATGTTTATATGATTATTATTTAACCAATGTATATAACAAATATACATATAATGTTATTATCTAAATTATATAAAAACATTTTTGCAAATGGCATGTACACTTTCTTAAAAAGCTAATGCCAGATCGGCTTGGCTGTATTTGTTTTTTAATTTTACCATTCACTTTTAGTGCAAGATTTCCTAGATTTTTAGGAGGCGTATATCTGTATGTGTATAGAATTCATTAATGAAAAATACTAACATAATGCTCGATACATTAATATGTTTGTCTGTATCCACTGGATTTCTCCAACTACCTTGTAAAGTTGAAACTTATTTTAATGAACATAACTACGTAAAATGTTTTGCCATATAATTCAAGATAATTTATTATCTTATTTTATAGAAATTTTAATCTGCTCATTGACAATGAGAGCTTTTGAATGGAAATGGATTCATAGGGCAGCAACACAAGCATGGACAACATTTTTATAAGAGAGGAACTGACAAGTCTGTCCCCATGTTCTGTTTCTGTATATCTTGACCTTTCTACATCTAGACTTAGCAGTTTCCATCTTGATAGACTCCCCTGAAAGATAATGCCAGGTCTCTGTGCTTTCTTGTTAGCTTATTCTGAGGCATCTCAAACACGTCAAATCATGAAACCATCCAATGCTTCAATGTCTATGAAATGTAAAAGGGCAACACTGCAATTAATCACATTGTTGACAAGCTGTTATAAAGCCCACTGGTTTCAATGTCTATAAAGATGGCAGAAGACTTATCTCTGCCAGTTGGTAACACAAACAAGTGTTAAAGACAATGGACATGAATCTCCAACTTATTTATATGTTGTTTGATCTTAAAATTTCTAATTAACCCCATAAAAATACAACCAAGGTTGGTACTTAAGGACTTACAAATTTATTATTCATCTCCACATTTCTGAATGTGGCACCCTGTAGGATGTACCTGATAGAACTTGTGGTACTACACAGTGGTGTCATTGGTGTTTATGTCACTGGTGGTACAAGTGGTAGTTCCCATGTATCTCTTCCAGATGCGTACACCTTTGTCAAAGAAGGGCTGAAGGTGTTGGTACAAAACGAGAATCCTTAGGGCACATCCCAGTGTACTTTGTGCTGGTAATGGTGGCCAGGATACCCCTGATGTTGTTTGTAGGTGCAGATAACCAGACACAGGGAAACGAGAAGGTGCAACACAATTTTTGCTTAGAAAACTTCAGATATTAAAAAGCAGTAGCAGTTTGTTTCACAACTCCAAGGCTGTAAAGACTCCAAGGGTTTCTAGTGAGTGCAGAGGAGAGGTGCTTTTTACAATGTCTCAGTTGATAATTTACCCTGACTTGGATAATGGCTTTTTGGCTTCAGGAGTTCTGGACTCAGCAGTTGGGTCTTTCTCTGGTTTTCTATTTGTACTAAACTTGTACTCAACTCTTGACAGGTGTGCAGGGCCTTTTATAGACTCTAATGTGACTGCACCTGCCATGTGTTCTGGCCCTTAACCCCTTAAGGACGCAGGGTTTTTCAGTTTTTGCACTTTCGTTCTTTCCTCCTTACCTTTTAAAAATCATAACCCTTTCAATTTTCCACCTAAAAATCCATATCATGGCTTATTTTTTGCGTCACCAATTCTACTTTGCAGGGACATTAGTCATTTTACCCAAATATTAACGGTAGAATGGAAAAAAAAATAATTGTGCGACAAAATCGAAGAAAAAACGCCATTTTGTAAATTTGGGGGCTTCCGTTACTACGCAGTGCATATTTCGGTAAAAATGACACCTGATCTTTATTCTGTAGGTCCATACAGTTAAAAGGATACCCTACTTATATAAGTTTCATTTTGTCGTACTTCTGGAAAAAATCATAACTACATGCAGGAAAATGTATATGTTTAAAAATGTCCTCTTCTGACCACTATAACTTTTTTACTTTTCCACGTAAAGGGCGGTATGAGGACTAATTTTTTGTGCCGTGATCTGAAGTTTCTATCGGTACCATTTTCGTTTACATCGGACTTTTTGATCACTTTTTTATTCATTTTTTAATGGTATAAAAAGTGACCAAAATAAGCTTTTTTGGACTTTGGAATTTTTTTTACGTGTACGCCATTGACCGTGTGGTTTACTTAACAATATATTTTTATAGTTCGGACATTTACGCACGTGGCGATACCACATATGTTTATTTTTATTTACACTGTTTTATTTGTTTTATGGGAAAAGGGGGGTGATTCAAACTTTTAATAGGGAAGGGGTTAAATGACCTTTATTAACACTTTTTTTAAACTTTTTTTTTGCAGTGTTATAGGTCCCATAGGGACCTATAACACTGCACACACTGATCTCTTACACAGATCACTGGCATGTATTAACACGCCTGTGATCAGTGTTATCGGCGCTTGACTGCTCCTGCCGGGATCTCAGGCACGGAGCAGTCATTCGTCGATCGGACACAGAGGAGACAGGTAAGGGCCCTCCCGGTGTCCTGTAAGCTGTTCGGGACGGAGCGGTCCTATACAGCCCGACTGAGCAGCTGGGTCACTTTCACTTCAGACGTGGCGGTCAGCTTTGATCGCCGCGTCTGAAGGGTCGGTGATGTCCTGTATTAGCCGTAGGTCCCGGCCATTGATAGCCACCGGGACCAACCTGATATGCCGCGGGGACACCGCGTGACCCCGCTGCATATCGCGGAAGCCGGCGGAGGATGTAAATATACGTCCTTCGTCGTTAAGGGGTTTTAAAGGTGACCTAACTGTTGTGTAACCTTTGCATCGTGTGGGTAGCGCAATAACCCTTGTGATACTTTCCAATGTCAGATAAATGGCAAAATACATGGAATCATACATGTGAAATAAAGACCTAGTTTTCTTACGCAGAAGACAATGGCTCATCTGCCACACAGGAATTATTTCTATTGTAATGGAAGGAAAATTACCTTTAACCTATTAAGGACCAAGTCCATTTTAACCTTAAGGACCAGGTCAGTTTTATTTTTGTTCCTTCTAAAATCCATAACTTTTATATTTCCATCTACAGACCCATAGAAGGGCTTGTTTTTTGCATGACCAATTGGACTATTTAATGAAACCTCTCATTTTACCATAAAATGAATGGCAAATCCCAAAAAGTTATTTTTTTAGGGAGGAAATTAAAATGAAAACCACAATTTTGCACATTTTGGAGGGTTTTGTTTTCACACTGTACATTCTACGGTAAAAATGACGTGTGTTCTTTATTCTGTGGGTCAACTCATTTAAAATGATACCCATGGCTAGATACTTTTATATTTTTGTACTGCTTAAAAAAAATCTAAATCTTTTTGTACAAAATCAGTAATCTAAAATCGCCCTATTTTGACCACCTATAACGTAAATTTTTCCGTATATCATCTGCACTTTTTATCTATACCACATTTGCATATATAAAACTTTTAGAAAAATTTTTATACATTTTTTGGGGGACTAAAATGTGACAAAAAAGCTGCATTTTTTAAAAAAATTTTTGACGTTTACCCTGTTCACCATACGGGATCATTAACATATTATTTTGATAGTTCAGACATTTACACACTCAGTGATACAAAAAATTTTATAAAAAAATGTTTACGCTTTTTGGGGGTAAGATGGGAAAAACTGACAATTTTCATTTTTATTGGGGGAGACCATATTTCACTTTTTTGACTTTTTTATTTTTAAATTTTTCTACTTATTTTTTACACTTTTTATGTAATTATAGGGAACTATCTATAGCAATCACTTGATTGCTAATACTGTTCCGTGCTATGCATAGAGCATAGCACTGATCAGTATTATCGACTATCTTCTGCTCTGGTCTGCTCGATCTCAGACTAGAGCAGGAGATCCCGGGAGATGGATGGAAGGGACCGCTGTCCGCCATTACAGATGATTGGATCCCCGAGGCATCTCAGGGGTTCATGGTGAACATCCGCACGATCGCGGATCGGCCATTAACCGCAAGCAGAAAAAAAGTGACGTGTATGACGCGAGCACCGCTCCGATGCTCGCAGTCATACACATTTATGTGTATTATGTGAATTTATGTTCTGGTGCGCTAACTACCGCTTCACCAGAAAGTACATTTACGTCTGTGGTCGTTAAGGTGTTAAACAGGTGCTCAGGAGTACCGGAAAATATCACCGTCAATGCAAGCCGTCAAGTAGTCGTCTTTATTGGATAAAAGATACAGTCAATAACACATTTCGGGGTATCACACCCCTTCTTCAGTTTGACATTAACATGCATGTGGGCTTTGCATAGGTATATCTGGGCATGGCTTGGCACTTGCTGGAGATGGCCGCTTGATCTAGTAGCTCCGTGCCCTACCAGCAACTAAAGCAACATACAGCCCGCTTGATACCTTATTTTTGGCTTCTAACTACACCTGCCGTTCCACCATGTCCTCTAGATCTCACAGGAGGGTGAAAACTGGCAATAAGGTCAATAAGCTCACGGATTTTTATATTCCGACAGACCAGGGAGGATTTCACTGGTGCGAGCTCTCCAATAGACTCCAACTCCTCTGCCTCGCAGGGCCATCTGCAAACTGCGGTGAAAGGCCAACAGAGAAGTGCTTCTATGCTTCCTTTACCTCTCTTACCTGCTCCAGTGATCAGTCGGCTCAACCTGAGACGCTCTGACGCATCTAAGCGGCACTCTAATGGTGCACACTCAGCTTCTTCTCTGGCTTCACCGTCCTCCGGAAGCCCAGCAAAACAGAAGCAGCGCCTGCAGACAGATGCTGAGGCTGCCAATGATGCTGAGGTGAGTGACTCTTTGTTTGCTGTAGCTGACTGCCTGGCTAATCAGCCCTCTTCTGATGCCCCAGTGACTGAGCTTACCTGTAAAAATATGCTATTGGCACTTAACCAGTCTATTCATAGAGATGTTGCATGCCTGCTGCACCCTGTACAAGAGGATCTCGCTGAGGTCCAGTCTAGAGTAATCCATATTGAAAACAAGATGGGTGACCTTGTACCTTCTCATAATGAGCTAGTGGATGTCCACTATGACTTGGAGGAAGAAGTTGTCTCCATCAAGGCTAAGATTGTGGACCTTAAAGACCAGTCACGCCGGAATAATCATATACACAAAAGTCCCCCATAGGGTACCTAGGGTATTTAAATCACAAATTCCAATTCCTTTCAGGGTCGGAGACCCATCCGGGACAAAGACCCCCAACTAGGGTCACCCTTATAAAACTTCACTTTTATTTATTATATTAATATTTAAATCAAATTATAGTGCACAAATAATACAAAAAGAAGTGTGTTTTAAAAGCACAATATATGGGATTGAATTGGTCCAATAATGGTTCCACCAATTTAATTTTCACTCAAGCTCTATGTTAGGGACTCTTTATCCCATTTATCTGGGTCCTAAGACTCCAATTTTTAGCGGTCCACACCACATAGAGCTTCCTATATTTTGATGTCTATCAATTCCCAATATTGCTGGTTAAAAATAATTACTCCCTAGCATCCCCCCGACGTTTCGCTGGAGAGACCCAGCTTTATCAAGGTATAGGACACTAATGCTGGAAGTGGGCAATCGCTGTGGTTTATATGTCCTCTGTTTGTAGGTGTGGCCACCTACAAGTCAATTTTGCCCAATAGGGGACTGCCACGTCACTATTTTGTCTCTTAATTGTGATTCTATATCCTGTTACCCTATTTATTATTCCCGGACCACTTCCGGGTTATCTAAAGTATGTGATATCCAATTACATCCAAGCCTATCAGATCTCCAATATCATGCTTGGTTCATACCTGTTTGCTGTTTTTCATCCAATCCGGATAGGTCTTATAGGTTTGTCTTCCTATTACGTCAATCAGCCAATGCGGATAAGCTGTTCGGGCTTGCGCAATACCTCCCGTTCTTGCCCTTCTATCTTACCACGGCTTTACTCTATGGTATTTCCGGCGCATGCGTATTGAGTATTACGTTCCCATGGTGACATGTAAACATACCGTCCAGCTTCTCCATGGTTTCAAATCCTCTCCATAGTGCTGTTAGCGCACGCGCACTATAGTATTTCCGGCGCACGCATACTCATTTCTTGGTTCCCATGGTAACATGTTGAAGGCAATAAACAAACCAATAGGGCCCGTTGACCGTTCCCTCAATGTAGTTACGGCAGCTACAAGTTATTGTTAGTGCACTACCATCTATTGGGGCTTATTCTCTATGGTAATCTATAGTGATGTAATAAGTCACCATAGAGTCAACTCTCATCCTCTATCCTCTCTCCTAGATTATAGGACTATAAATTGTTGTTTTTGCCCATTATTTTCTTTACTTTATTATCTTGTCGATGGGTTCGGTCTGTTCTAATAGGGCCTCCAGGTAGGTATTATTCAGTTAGACGTTTTTAAATAATGGATAGTCGATTCTATTATTTATTTCCTTTTCTTTTTAAAACAGCTCATTTAGATTCCAAACATTTTCAGTTAATTTCAGGAATTCCCTATACAATTAGACAGGGATTTTATTGAATTTTAATTATGTTAGCGATTAACCCAAGTCTTCATTTTGTATTGTTTCACTACTTAAACCACTCACTATGTTACTATAGTAATTACCTTCTCAACCTATTTTATTCTAAGAATGCAGAATATGAAAAGCCTTCATTGAGGCCATTGGGTGATCTGCTCATCAGTCGGAAGATCCATCTGGCTTCTTCTTTTTGAAGGAGATTGTCTATGTCTCCTTTTCTCTGTCCCAATTTGACTGTAGTGATACCCCAAAATTGGATTGCTTCTACATTGTTCCTATGTACAGTTCTCATATGTCTACATATAGAGGTCTCAGTATTAGTGCGTATTGTGCTCAGATGTTTTCCCACACGTCTTCTCAATTGTTGTACCGTGTTCCCTATGTATAATTTAGGGCAGTCACATTTGGCTGCATACACTACGTTTTTACTGTTGCAGTTAATGAACTCCCTAATTTCGTAGTTCTTCCCATCAACTGGGTTAACAAAGGATTTAGTCCGTGGCATGAATTTGCAGTTCACACAATGGCCACAAGGATACGAGCCTGGTGGTGGTGTGGTTTGAAGCCAGTTGGGTTCCCTGGGGACTTCTATATCCTTCTGGTGGCTATGTACAAGGATGTCCTTTAGATTAGGGCCTCTCTTGTAGGTTATGCTTGGGTTTTTACTTATCACATCCTTGAGGTCCCTATCCGCTAAGAGTATTGGCCAGTACCTATCCATAATTCTCCTAATTTGAGGGGAATAGGCATCATACATTCCTATACATCTTATAATTTTTGGGGAGTTAGCTTCCTCTCCCCTTTCTTCCAAAAGTGATGTCCTAGTTCTAGAGTTGGTTTTATTGTATGCTTGTCTCATAAATTTTTTGGGGTATCCCCGGTTACAAAACCGTGACATAAGATTTTGACTTTCCTCCCTATAATCTTGTTCCTGCGAACAATTCCTTTTTGCTCGCAGGTATTGGCCATAAGGTATACTTTTGCGAAGAGAGCTTGGGTGCCAACTTTTCCAATGTAATAGGCTATTTGTAGCCGTAGGTTTCCTAAAGATCTTGGTTTGTATTCTATTGTTCTCATCTATTCTGATATTCAAATCCAGAAAGTTAATAGATTTTCCTCCCACTTCATGGGTAAATTTCATCCCTATTTCGTTTCGGTTTAGGGTATTTACAAAGTCCAAGAAAAGCGACTGTGATCCTTCCCAAAAGATTAAAACATCATCCAAATACCTACCCCAAAATATTATGTGCTCCGTGTAGTGATTCAAGGTGTCATCTCCAAAAACAAAATTGTGTTCCCACCACCCCAAAAAGAGTGTAGCAAAAGTAGGTGCACAAGTAGTCCCCATAGCGGTACCCTTTACTTGTCTGTAAAAGGTACCCTGAAATAAAAAATAATTGTGTGTTAGCAGAAAATCCAACAATTTGGTTACAAATAAATTATGGTCTAAAAAAGACCTACTTTTCGTGTTTAAATAGGATTCTGTCGCTCTAATACCTAAGTGGTGTGCAATATTACTATATAATCCTTCCACATCTAAACTCATAAGTGAAGTGTGTTCTGTGACAATTAAATCATTAATTTTTTTAACTGTGTCTTTTGTGTCCTTAAGATGTGATGGGAGTGTAGGGACAAAGGGTGAAAGAATGGTATCCACATACTGACTAATATTTTGGGTTAAGTTATTGTTCCCCGAGACAATTGGTCTTCCTTTTATTGGTGGATACTTTTTATGTGTTTTTGGCAGTGCATAAAATGTCGCTATTCTTGGATTTTTGATCAATAGGAACTTAAATTCTTCCTCAGAAATAAGACTGTCACATTTCGCCATCTCCAACAATGCTCTCAACTCTCCCAGGTAAGTTTCTGTTGGATCTTTCCTTAATATCTCATAAGTGTTGCCATCATCAAGGATGTCCATAACCGCATTGGCTGATTGACGTAATAGGAAGACAAACCTATAAGACCTATCCGGATTGGATGAAAAACAGCAAACAGGTATGAACCAAGCATGATATTGGAGATCTGATAGGCTTGGATGTAATTGGATATCACATACTTTAGATAACCCGGAAGTGTTCCGGGAATAATAAATAGGGTAACAGGATATAGAATCACAATTAAGAGACAAAATAGTGACGTGGCAGTCCCCTATTGGGCAAAATTGACTTGTAGGTGGCCACACCTACAAACAGAGGACATATAAACCACAGCGATTGCCCACTTCCAGCATTAGTGTCCTATACCTTGATAAAGCTGGGTCTCTCCAGCGAAACGTCGGGGGGATGCTAGGGAGTAATTATTTTTAACCAGCAATATTGGGAATTGATAGACATCAAAATATAGGAAGCTCTATGTGGTGTGGACCGCTAAAAATTGGAGTCTTAGGACCCAGATAAATGGGATAAAGAGTCCCTAACATAGAGCTTGAGTGAAAATTAAATTGGTGGAACCATTATTGGACCAATTCAATCCCATATATTGTGCTTTTAAAACACACTTCTTTTTGTATTATTTGTGCACTATAATTTGATTTAAATATTAATATAATAAATAAAAGTGAAGTTTTATAAGGGTGACCCTAGTTGGGGGTCTTTGTCCCGGATGGGTCTCCGACCCTGAAAGGAATTGGAATTTGTGACGCCGGAATAATATCAAATTTATGAACATTCCGGAATCTGTGTCACCATCTGCCCTTAAAGGGGTACTCCCATGTAAAACGTTTTTTTTTTTTTTTTATCAACTGGTGCCAGAAAGTTAAATAGATTTGTAAATTACTTCTATTTAAAAATCTTAATCCTTCCAGTACTTTTTAGGGTCTGTATAGTAAAGAGAAATCCAAAAAAGAAATGCATTTCCTCTGATGTCATGACCACAGTGCTCTCTGCTGACCTCTGCTGTCCATTTTAGAAACTGTCCAGAGCAGGAGAAAATCCCCATTGCAAACATATGCTGCTTTGGACTGTTCCTAAAATTGACAGCAGAGGTCAGCAGAGAGCACTGTGGTCTTGGCATCAGAGGAAATGCATTTCTTTTTTGGATTTCTCTTTAGTATACAGACCCTAAAAAGTAATGGAAGGATTAAGATTTTTTAATAGAAGTGATTTACAAATCTATTTAACTTTCTGGCACCAGTTGATTAAAAATAAAAGTTTTCCACAGAAGTACCCCTTTAACCCCTTAACGACGCAGGACGTAAATGTACATCCTGGTGAGGTGGTACTTAACGCACCAGGACGTACATTTACGTCCTAAGCGATGCCCGGATCATGCGCGGCAGGTCCCGGCTGCTGATCGCAGCCAGGGACCCACCGGTAATGGTGGACATCCGTGATCCCGCGGATGTCCGCCATTAACCCCTCAAATGCCGTGATCAATACAGATCACAGCATCTGCAGCATCGCGGTCACTAAAATGGATGATCTGATCGCCCGCAGCGCTGCCGCGGCGATCCGGTCATCCAGCATGGCAGACCTCACCTGGCTCCGCTGCCTTCCCGGCATCTTCTGTTCTGATCTGCCTTCCCACAGACCAGATAAGATGACCGATAATGCTGATCAGTGCTATGTCCTATACATAGCACTGAACAGTATTAGCAATCAAATGATTGCTATAAATAGTCCCCTATTGGGACTATTAAAGTGTAAAAATAAAAGTAAAAAAATTAAGTAAAAAGAAATGGGAAAAAACCCTCCCCCAATAAAAACGTAAATTGTCCCGTATTCCCTATTTCAACCCCCAAAAAGTGTTAAACAAATATTTTATATAGGAAATGTAAAATATGTGTAGCTCACTTAGGATAAAAGAAATAATGTGCTTGAGGTTAAAGGTGTTGCCTTCACCCAAAAGGCCTAATGTAATATGTAGAAATTATAAATAAAAAATATTTATGTGAACCAGTCCTCAAAAGCACAGGGGAGAGAAAAAGGAAAAGACTAGTGGAGATGGGATCCAAGAAATGGTCTTTATTATATAAAAAGGATATATATGACCAATCGCCTAGCAGGGCCCTTGCTAAAGGCGAATGGAATATACTGGGTAAAAAATAGATATAATAAAAAATACAGAATATAGTAGGATTAAAATGAGATAAATATGATGGGTAAGTAGCACCAAAGAAAATTCATTAATTAAATATCTGCTGCATATATCAGGAGAAAACGTTCTCAGTCCATGTAATTCATAGGGATATTTCAATGAAAAATCCACAAGAAATGTCCAGAATGAAAAGTCACAATTAGTTTGGGTGTGTCCGGAGTAACGATATATGGTAGTGAGTGTAGCGACAATAGCTACAATAGGAAATTCATGGACAGGTAATGCAGACAATGTGGCAAACACTGTCAGCGATGAAGATGTCAAGTCTCGGTGCACAGCACCACTCACCCTCCTTTGGAGTCCTCAGGTCCGGGCTGGCACGGCTGAGTCCGGCACTCTGGATATCAATGCCCGCCTGGGTGGTATGTTTGGTGAGTGGCTGAATCTCCGGGGGTCCGAGTGTCCTGGGCTGGCACGGGAGGCGTCCGGCCTTGGGGAGGATGATGTCCAGGAGTAACTCTGCCGACCGGGGCTGTGAGAGGATGCAGGTAACAGGTGGTGCGGATTGCACGTATGAATAAGGTGCTAACAGCGCGCGTGCAGCAGTGGTCCCGGAATCGTGGGCATCCAGCTGTTGCAATTGGAATATGGCAGATACAGTCTATTTGAAGTGATATACACTTATGGATAAGGTGCAGATAATGGGCTAGACGCGTTTCAAGGCCGCGGGCCTTTTCTTCAGTAGCTATAGGTGTGCACACCTATAGCTACTGAAGAAAAGGCCCGCGGCCTTGAAACGCGTCTAGCCCATTATCTGCACCTTATCCATAAGTGTATATCACTTCAAATAGACTGTATCTGCCATATTCCAATTGCAACAGCTGGATGCCCACGATTCCGGGACCACTGCTGCACGCGCGCTGTTAGCACCTTATTCATACGTGCAATCCGCACAACCTGTTACCTGCATCCTCTCACAGCCCCGGTCGGCAGAGTTACTCCTGGACATCATCCTCCCCAAGGCCGGACGCCTCCCGTGCCAGCCCAGGACACTCGGACCCCCGGAGATTCAGCCACTCACCAAACATACCACCCAGGCGGGCATTGATATCCAGAGTGCCGGACTCAGCCGTGCCAGCCCGGACCTGAGGACTCCAAAGGAGGGTGAGTGGTGCTGTGCACCGAGACTTGACATCTTCATCGCTGACAGTGTTTGCCACATTGTCTGCATTACCTGTCCATGAATTTCCTATTGTAGCTATTGTCGCTACACTCACTACCATATATCGTTACTCCGGACACACCCAAACTAATTGTGACTTTTCATTCTGGACATTTCTTGTGGATTTTTCATTGAAATATCCCTATGAATTACATGGACTGAGAACGTTTTCTCCTGATATATGCAGCAGATATTTAATTAATGAATTTTCTTTGGTGCTACTTACCCATCATATTTATCTCATTTTAATCCTACTATATTCTGTATTTTTTATTATATCTATTTTTTACCCAGTATATTCCATTCGCCTTTAGCAAGGGCCCTGCTAGGCGATTGGTCATATATATCCTTTTTATATAATAAAGACCATTTCTTGGATCCCATCTCCACTAGTCTTTTCCTTTTTCTCTCCCCTGTGCTTTTGAGGACTGGTTCACATAAATATTTTTTATTTATAATTTCTAAATATTTTATATACATATTTAGTATCACCACATGCGTAAATATCTGACCTATCAAAATAAAATGTTAATGATACCGTACGGGGAACAGTGTGAACGTAAAAATAACCAAAAGTCCAAAATAGAGATGTTTATTAAAGGAGTAGTCCAGTGGTGATTCAGTGGTGAGCAACTTATCCCCTATCCTAAGGATAGGGGATAAGTTGCAGATCGCGGGGGGTCCGACCGCTGGGGCCCCCTGCGATCTCCTGTACGGAGCCCCGACAGCCCGCTGGAAGGGGGCGTGTCGACCTCCGCACGAGGCGGCGGCCAACACGCCCCCTCAATACAACTCTATGGCAGAGCCGAAGCGCTGCCTTCGGCAATCTCCGGCTCTGCCATAGAGATGTATTGAAGGGGAGTGTCGGCCGCCGCCTCGTGCGGGGGTCGACACCCGCTATCTCGGCGGAGAGCCGGGGCCCCGTACAGAGAGATCGCAGGGGGCCCCAGCGGTCGGACCCCCCGCGATCTCAAACTTATCCCCTATCCTTAGGATAGGGGATAAGTTTTTCACCACTGGACTACCCCTTTAAAAGTTCTATATAAACAAATATGGTATCAATAAAAAGTACAGATCACGGCGCAAAAAATGAGCCCTCATACCACCACTTATACGGAAAAATGAAAAAGTTATTGGTCTTCAAAATAGGGGGATTTTAAACATTCTAATTTGGTTAAAATGTTTGCGATTTTTTTTAAGCGCAACAGTAATAGAAAATTATGTTATCATGGGTATAATTTTAATTGTATTGACCCAAAGAATAAAGAACACATGTCGTTTTTACCGTAAATTGTACGGCGTGAAAACAAAACCTTCCAAAATTAGCAAAATTGCAGTTTTCTTTTTAATTTTTTATGGTAAAATGAGTGATGGCATTACAACGGAAAACTGGTCATGCAAAAAACAAGCCCTCATACTAGTCTGTGGATGAAAATTTAAAAGAGTTATGATTTTTTGAAAGCGAGGAGGAAAAAATGAAAACGTAAAAATGTAATTGTCTGCGTCCTTAAGGCCCAAATGGGCTGCATCCTTAAGGTGTTGAGCAGTATATACAAGACTTTATCCAGCTGGTCCTCCTGTACTGTGCTCCTATGGATATGGTGATCGACAGGGCCCACAGGGTCCCTAGACTGAAGCATTTGGCAGATGACGTTCCACGTGATGTACTAGCCAGCATTAATTATCCCCACATAAAATAGGAACTAATTGCAGCTGCAAGGAAATTGCCATCCTTACCTGAAGAATATTGCAATGTTCTTTTATTTATGGACTTATCTGCTGTAACACTACAAAAGAGGTGCTTGTTTGTGCCAATAACAGCTGTTCTACGAGACCATAACATCCTCTACAGCTGGGGGTTCCCCATTCATCTCCTCATCCAGAAGGACAATGTTATGCATGTTATTTGGAACCAGGAGGAAGGATCACGTTTCTTGAGGAAGTGGAACTTACCCCTACCTAAAGACCCAGCTCCTAATAAAAAATCTCCTGCACGTGTAGACTCTGAATGGCAGGTGGTGGGCTCCGCTACCTGAGGGCCATTGGTTTGGTAGTGCTTGCCCTGGTTGAGTGGTTGCTGTGGCTCAGGTGAACTATGCTCCAATACCACCTTCGTGCTATCTGCTACACATTGCAGGTTTTCCTTACCTATGTTTTTATGTTGAAGTATGTTTTTTTTTCTTTAGTGTCTTTTTTGTTTCAGGTGGACTATTTGGCCTCCATTTTGCTTGTCACATGGGTAATCACATGTAGCCTCTTCTGTACACTCTGTGCTTTTCATGTTGTGTTATATTGGTAATATTGTTTACTTCCATTAATGTTAATGGGTTTTATAGCCCCCAGAAGAGAGATTATTTATGGAAAGAAGCTAAGATTTTGGGCAGTGACGTCACTTGTGCCCAAGAGACACATTTACTATCCGTTGATGCTCATAGGCTTAGGAATAGATTTTTCTCTCATGTATTTCAGGCATACGCTGCCACCAAGATTCGCGGAGTAATGATTGCAATTAAAAACACTGTAGTGTTCCAGTTAATTGAGTCTTATTTTGACCCTCTGGGGAGGTTTATTATTGTAGTAGGCCATCTTAATAATATGCTATACACATTGGTAACCTTATATGCCCCCAATCGCGGACAAATTTCCTTTGTTAGCAAAGGGTTAAAAATGGCTGAGAAAATGAGAAAACGGGGAACCCCTCATATGTGAGGATTTCAATGTTGTTGCGGACAAGGAGTGGGATTGTACGCCTGGCTCACATGTATGCTGACTTGAGTGAGGTACTATTGTCCTCTACATTGTATGATGTATGGAGGGCTCACCATCCTACAGAGAGGGATCAATCTTTTCACTCTCCCACCCATAACAATTATGATAGGCTAGATAGGTTCCTGGTCAACAGAGTGGTCCTGGATGCTGCATCGTCTACTATTGGATTAATAAAGTGGTCTGACCATGCAGCCATCACTCTGTCGATCCAGGAAAGAGACCAGTTGCCACCCACATACATTTGGAGCACCAATCAATTTCTACTTAGCCACCCAGCTCATTATATAACCCTTCTGAGGGACTTACAAGAGTTTTTTCACATTCACGCTGCTGACCCCTCTGACATTAGCTACATTTGGAATGCACACAAAGCGTTCATACGGGGGACATTCATTAAATTGGGGGCAAGGGTTAAGAAGGAGAGGGAGGCGAAGCTTACTACTTTGCTAAGGGATGTTCAACAAACCGAGCTTCTCAATAAGACTTCTCCATCAGCTACCACTGCTGCTACATTAAAACTATTGAGGGACAACCTCAGAGAGCAACTGTTTGTGGATAATGAAAAAAGGCTAGGAAGATTAAAGGAAGAAAAAAAGCACACGTGCAGGGGTGGGCCTCCAGCTGCTCCAAAAGGGTCCAATTAGAAAATTAAAACTTCACCTTTAATGTTGCATGTTAAAAACAAAGGATATCCATAGTGAAAGATAAAAGGAAGGAAGGGAAACCGACGCGTTTCGAGCCTATACTGGCTCTTAGTCGTGGCACATAGTATATCGGGCAAGTGCCCCCTTATATAGTGTAACTCCAAATGATCCCAAACGGAAACCCCGGGAGCCCGGGTTCCGGAAGGGTGATGACGTAGGGCAATGATGGAAACAAGTGTAAGACCTGGACTGGATGGATAATCATGTGCTGGGTAAGTGCATAATATTTAACACTATGTGTGCGGAGGCCATATCAATTTCATGAGTGCCACCCCCGGCAACATGGTAAAGCCCGGATACGGGTATAATTACTTAGTCCTACTTTGGGTTGCCGACCGGTTATACATATATGAGAATGGTCTTATACGGAATAAACCGCATCCGTGGGGCACATAGTGTGAATACTGCATAATGTATGTACATTCCGTTTGGTCCAAACTTAGAATATTTTTGGACTCGTGCTTTGGCCTCATAGGTCTATAGGGATAGTGATGGTTAACGTATATTTATATGTACGCAGAACATGTGCATCAGGTGCAAATACCACAAATATGCAAAATAATAGTATAGGTAGCAATGTGCACACAAACTAGGTCTATAAATAAGAAGGAACATGAACCACATACTATCTCTTTGTATATATGTATATAGAGAAACCGCAGCAGTGAACAGTTCCCAAAAAAAAGAAAAAAAAATTTTTTTCTTTCTACTTAAACAAGACATGCAAAGCCTGTCATACATACGCAAAGGCACAGTGCCAATCCCAGTCTAATCACATCTATACCCAGCAACATATAAACTATGTCCATCATGTAACCTACATCAAAGGATGGTGTACCCATATCATAGTTAGAGTATGAGGAAAGAATATCACCCTCTCTTAGGACATACTAGATATATGTCCTAAGAGAGGGTGATATTCTTTCCTCATACTCTAACTATGATATGGGTACACCATCCTTTGATGTAGGTTACATGATGGACATAGTTTATATGTTGCTGGGTATAGATGTGATTAGACTGGGATTGGCACTGTGCCTTTGCGTATGTATGACAGGCTTTGCATGTCTTGTTTAAGTAGAAAGAAAAAAATTTTTTTTTCTTTTTTTTGGGAACTGTTCACTGCTGCGGTTTCTCTATATACATATATACAAAGAGATAGTATGTGGTTCATGTTCCTTCTTATTTATAGACCTAGTTTGTGTGCACATTGCTACCTATACTATTATTTTGCATATTTGTGGTATTTGCACCTGATGCACATGTTCTGCGTACATATAAATATACGTTAACCATCACTATCCCTATAGACCTATGAGGCCAAAGCACGAGTCCAAAAATATTCTAAGTTTGGACCAAACGGAATGTACATACATTATGCAGTATTCACACTATGTGCCCCACGGATGCGGTTTATTCCGTATAAGACCATTCTCATATATGTATAACCGGTCGGCAACCCAAAGTAGGACTAAGTAATTATACCCGTATCCGGGCTTTACCATGTTGCCGGGGGTGGCACTCATGAAATTGATATGGCCTCCGCACACATAGTGTTAAATATTATGCACTTACCCAGCACATGATTATCCATCCAGTCCAGGTCTTACACTTGTTTCCATCATTGCCCTACGTCATCACCCTTCCGGAACCCGGGCTCCCGGGGTTTCCGTTTGGGATCATTTGGAGTTACACTATATAAGGGGGCACTTGCCCGATATACTATGTGCCACGACTAAGAGCCAGTATAGGCTCGAAACGCGTCGGTTTCCCTTCCTTCCTTTTATCTTTCACTATGGATATCCTTTGTTTTTAACATGCAACATTAAAGGTGAAGTTTTAATTTTCTAATTGGACCCTTTTGGAGCAGCTGGAGGCCCACCCCTGCACGTGTGCTTTTTTTCTTCCATTATCCTCCGGGACACGGCCCGCATCCTGCCTGCCTTGCTCTCCTGCAACTACGGAGCTCCTGTATCCAATACCGCACAGTGGTGAGCTGAATCCCCTCTTTTCTTTTTCTAGGAAGATTAAAGCATTGTTTTATGCATGGTCTGATAAGGCTAGGAAGCTTTTGGTTTCCAGATTGAAAGCTAAACAACTTATTGTATATCTGTTACGCCGAGCGCTCCGGGTCCCTGCTCCTCCCCGGAGTGCTCGCGGCGTTCCCCTCTCTGCAGCGCCCCGGTCAGACCCGCTGACCGGGAGCGCTGCACTGACACTGCCGACGGGGATGCAATTCGCATAGCGGGACGCGCCCGCTCGCGGATCGCATCCCAATCCACTTACCTGTCCCGGTCCCCGGCTGTCACGTCCTGGCGTGCGCGGCTCCGCTCCCTAGTGCGCGCGCGTGCGCCAGCTCTCTAAGATTTAAAGGGCCTGTGCACCACTAATTGGTGCCTGGCCCAATCAGTGTAATTAGCTCCCACCTGCTCCACGTCCTTATAACCTCACTTCCCCTTCCCAGCATTGCCGGATCTTGTTGCCCTTGTGCCTAGTGAAAGCGTTTCTTGTGATTGCCATACCAGTGTTTCCAGACCTTCTGCCATTACCATTGACTAGGAACCTTGCCGCCTGCCCTTACCTTCTGCTACGTCTGACCACGCCTCTGTCTAGTCCTTCTGTCCCACGCCTTCTCAGCAGTCAGCGAGGTTGAGCTGTTACCGGTGGATACGACCTGGTTGCTACCGCCGCAGCAAGACCATCCCCCAGGATGAAGGACAACCCGAAACGTACGTTGGGGTGGCGTCTCTCCAGCGGTCCCTCTTGTATTTGCACTTTGATTCTATTTATTGGTATGTATACTGTCTCTAGGCACTTTATAGTTGTTGAGGTATTTCCTCTATGGGATTGTGCAATAGAATGAGCAGTAGTACAACGTATGAAATGTATTTAATACTATAGTTTACATTGTGGACTTTCTGGAGTGACGCCCTCTTTTCCACCACAAGTTGTTTTCTCCCTCTGTATGATGTCTTTTCTTGTTTTTAATATGAATTATTAATAAAGTCAATTTTTATCCACTTATTACTCCATCCCATTCCTTTTGTATTTGTTCTTAGTATAAGGAGTGTATAGTAGGGCCATATGTAACAACACTATATATATATAGGTATCATAGATCCCTAATTATAATAATATAATATATTGTGCCATAATCTTGGTCGAATCCTAACAATATCTACTATTCCGTTCGTTTGGAATGATGACAAGATTGGGAAACTCACTGATCCCAAATCGATAGCCAACAGATTTTAAAGCTTTTATGCCTCTTTGTACAACCTAATAGATGAGCCATCTGTTCCCCAGCCTTCCCTTTCCTCTATAAACTTTTTCTGATCCTCCTTACACCTCCCCTCTCTATCTGACTTACAATAACATACACTTAACACGCCCTTAAATGGTCACTCTCATTAAAACAATTTTTTTCTATTGCACTCCTTATGGTCCATAAAAAATATTTCTAATATACTTTGTCTAAAAACAAAATGAAGTTTTCTATGTTTTATTTGTGATTAAAAATGCTCAAAAGCACATTTCCCCCCATCTCATACACAGACTTTGGACCGAAGCCCAAACACAGGAAGTGCAGCCTGGAGTGCCATTCAGACACTATATGGTCTCCTCATTCTTGGCTTGGGCCTTACATTTTTGGATGTTTAGCATGAGCTAAATGCATGTTTAATAGAAATTTCAACATTGATATTTCAATGTAAGGGGTTATGAAACCCTCTGGTGTAATGCTGATGCCTGCTCCTGACTGCTCCTGTGTCTTTCAGGAATTAATTGGTTTACTGATGATTCTGGGCTTGGGCCTTACGTTTTTGGATGGTAGCACTAGCTAACATGCATCTTCAAAAGAGATTTCAACATTCACCTTGTAATGGTAGGGGTTGTGAATCCCTCTTGTGTACTTATGCTGCTGCCTGTTCCTGTATGTGTCATATAGCAACTACATGGTTTAGTGATGCTGCGGAGCCTAGGACATTACCTATATATGTTTATGGTAGCACTAGGTACAATACATCTTCAATTGCAATTACAAAATTCATCTTTTATTATTAGAGATTGTGAGGCCCTATTGTCTCCTCATCTGCCGCCAACTCCAGGCTGTGCCATTCAGACACTACACGGTCTCCTCATGTATCAGCCTCATCCAAGCTGTGTCATCCAGCCACTATATGGTCTCCTCATGCTGCCACCATCTCCATGCTACGTCATTCAGCCACTATATGGTCTCCTCATGCTGCCAACAACTCCACGCTGTGTCATTTAGACACTATAAGGTCTCCTCATGCTTCAGCCTCATCCAAGCTGTATCATTCAGCCACTATATGGTCTTCTCATGCTGCCAACACCTCCACGCTGTGTCATTCAGCCCCTATATGGTCTCCTCATGCTGCCACGACCTCCACGCTGTGGCATTCAGCCACTATATGGTCTCCTCATGCTGCCAACACCTTTATGCTGTGTCATTCAACCACTATATGGTATCCTCATGCTTCAGCCTAATCCAAGCTGTGTCATTCAGCCACTATATGGTCTCCTCATGCTGCCACCACTTCCACACTGTGTCATTCAGCCACTATATGGTCTCCTCATGCTTCCAACACCTCCCCGCTGTGTCATTCAGCAACTATATGGTCTCCTCATGCTGCCACCACCTCCACGCTGTGCCATTCAGCCACTATATGTTCTCCTCATGCTGCCAACACCTCCACGCTGTGTCATTCAGCCACTATATGGTCTCCTCATGCTGCCAACATCTCCATGCAGTCTAATTGAGCCACTATATGGTCTCCTCATGCTGCCAAAACCTCCACGCTGTGTCATTCAACCACTATATGGTCTCCTCATACTGATGCCACCTCCAGGCTCTGTCATTGTGCCGCTATGCGGCAGTGATTCTAAAAGCGATGCCGATAATCTGCATGTTATTCTGAATAACTGTATTATTTCACTACCCCAGCACACTCCATATGCATGTTAGAAGCCAGCAAAGTGTTCTATTCCCCTATTGAGGCTCTCTGTAGGCCAAAAATAGCTGTTTGTAATATATATTTGCCGCAAATAAATTTGGATCAAAATGTTTTATTTTTTTTATTTGGCGAATCGGCCAAATCGAAGTTTTGAAAAGTTCGCTGATCTCCACATGTTGCATTTAGAAAGTCCTCAGGGTGCAAGAACAGCCGAAACCTTCCACATGTTACATCAATTTGGAAACTACACCCCTCCAGGAACACAAAAAGCGTTACAGTGAGTACTTACACCTGACAGTGGGCCGTAAAAGTGAAAAAATGTATTTTTAACACTAAAATTATGGTGTTACTCCAAATTTTTCATTTTCACATTGTGTAATAGGAGAAAACGGACCCCACAGTTTTAATCCCAATTTCTTCTGATTAAAAAAACGCCCCATATGTGGATGTTGAGTGCTCTGCTGGAACACAACAGGTCTCAGAACAAAAGGTGCACCATTGGACTTTTGGAGAGAAAATTTTTCTGAAATTGAAGTCGGGGGTTTGTGCATTTTCAAACCTCCCATGATGCCAGCCACTACACCCCTCCAGGAACGTAACAAGGGTTACAGTGAGTATTTACACCTCATAGGTTTTTTGAACAGTGGGCCATAAAAGTGAAAATTTTTATTCTTAATACTAAATTGCTGGTATTAACCCAAAAATTTTTAGTTTTACAAGTAGTAAGAGAAAAAAAGCTCCACAAAATGTTTAGCCCAATTTCTCTAGAATAAGGATAAACCCCATATATGGCGGAAAAGCACTATGCGGATGAAAAATAGGGTTTAGGAGTGAGACAGTGGTGCTTTGCACTGCAATGGTTGAAGTTCTGACAAAATCTAAAAAGAAAAAGCTGGCAAGTGACCACAATTTTGAAACTACACCCCTCAAGGAAGGTAACAAATGGTATAGGGAGTACTTACACCTCACAGGTTTTTTGAATAGTGGGCCATAATTTGAAAAATTCGATTTTTTAACAATAAAATGCTGGGATTACCCAATTTTTAACATTTTCACAAGAGGTAATGGGAGCAATTGGATTAAAAATGTTGGCGGGCTTTTTCTCATGATTATGGAAATACATCCACATTCTTGCACAACAAGGCTCAGAAGTCATAGAGGTCAGTTTTTATTTGAGGCCTATGGCATATCAGTAGCTGACGGTTATATACCCCCAATGCTGTTGACTCTGTGTCCCATTTTTGGGGGGGAAAAGATATTATCAGGGGTATTGGAAAATATATATATATTTTTTTTTTGGGGAGGGGGGGTGTTTGGGTTTAAAATTTGGAAGACAATGTACTCTGGACTGGTACATTGGAGTATGATTCTGGGGAACTAAAATTAGGAAAAATTATAAAAAATGTAGTGCTCCATGGAAGTGTAATACTCCCTGAAACAGTTTTTAATGCAGAGGCCCGGATGATCGGGGCAAGTGTCACACTGAGTGGTGGTATCCTTCAGAATCCCCCTCCCTAAAGGATAAAAAAATGAGTGCTCCATGAAAGTGTGAAACTCCCTGAAGCAGTTTTTAATGCAGAGGCCCGGATGATCGGGACAAGTGTCACACTAAGTGGGGGTGTCCTCCAAATCCCACACTCTGTATATTTTTCTGGGATCATCCCTTCTTTTCAGTGTGGGGGACCTCACCTGGAAAGTGTTGGCCGGAGAACCACAGTTCCAGAGGTGCTCTTACCCACCCTTGAGCGGTCACCAAAGATGAGGGCCTTTAGAACTTCCTCTTGAAACTGCAGGAATGTCCCTGTGTTGCCAAAACTCCCATGAATTTAGGTGAGCATAAAGACATACCCCTTTTCCTTATACCTGACCAGCAATAGGTTTTCATGGGAAAAGGCATGGGACTCCCCCCGGGGGATAGGAGCATGTAGGGGATGGGGCTGAAGGCCTCTTTGATTCTTCCGGACAGTCCCACAAGCAACTGTGGACCTGGTGGTGAGGGATGTGAAGAGAGGGATACTAGTATAAAAGTTATCAACGTAAAGGTGGTAACCTTTATCTAGTAATGGATGCAAAAGGCCCCAAATGATTTTCCCGCTAACACCCAGAGTGGGGGAACATTCTAGGGGTTAAATACGGGAATCTTGTCCCTTATACTCCATAAACTTGCAAGTGTACCCTGAGGTACTCTCGCCAAGTTTATACATCTTCAAGCCATACAGTGTTAACTTGGTTGGGATTTATTTCCGGAATCTGAGTCTCCCCTTAACCCCTTAAGGACCAGGGGGTTTTCCGTTTTTGCACTTTCGTTTTTTTCTCCTTACCTTTAAAGAATCATAACCCTTTCAATTTTGCACCTAAAAATCCATATTATGGCTTATTTTTTGCGCCACCAATTCTACTTTGCAATGACATTAGTTAATTTACCTCAAAATCTACGGCGAAATCGAAAAAAAAATCATTGTGAGGCAAAAAAAAAAAAAAAAATGCCATTTTGTAACTTTTGGGGGCTTCTGTTTCTAGGCAGTAAATTTTTCGGTAAAAATTACACATTCTCTTTATTCTGTAGGTCCATACAATTAGGGGAGGTGTTAAATGGTGTTAAATGGTCTTTATTCACTTTTTTTTATGCAGTGTTATAGCTCCAATAGGGACCTATAACACTGCACACACTGATCTTTTACATTGATCACTGGTTTCTCATAGGAAACCAGTGATCGATGATTCTGCCGCTTGACTGCTCATGCCTGGATCTCAGGCACTGAGCAGTCATTCGGCGATCTGACACCAGAAGGCAAGGTAGGAGACCCTCCTCGTGTATAACAGCTGTTCGGGACGCCGCAATTTCGCAGTGGCGATCCCGAACAGTTCCCTGAGCTAACCGGCATGGTTTCACTTTCACTTTAGACGCAGCGTTCAACTTTGAACACCGCGTCTAAAGGGTTAATAGCGCACGGCACCGCGATCAGCCACGGGTCCCGGCCGTTGTTAGAGGCCGGGCCCGACCCGCTATGACACGGGGCCACGTCGTGGCCAAGCATTATAGAAAGGGAAAGTACTCAGGATGTCCTTGGTCCTTAAGGGGTTAAAGCTGAGGAGAGACTTATCAATAGTGACCTCCTGCCCAGGGACATAGGCCTCCCAAAAGTTATTGATGACCGGCGTGATTTTATACAGGCGGTCATAAGCGGGATCACACGTGGGGGACGACAAGCTGCATTATCAGCATAATGCAAACATTTCCGATTGGCCTCAAACCGGGGACTTGTCATGGCCATACTGTAGAGCAGGGTCTGATAGAGGACCTCTTCACTCCAGTATTGCCTGACACTTTTTTTTTTTAACGAGACCCATATATAAACGAGGCCCCAAAAGATACTCATTTCGGCTGCATTGACTGGGTACCATTCATTGGGTCTAGCTAAAAATGAGCCCGGGTTTGCAGCGATGAACTGTTGGGCGTACAGGTTCGTCTGGTCATCCAACAGATTAAAAAAGTCGTCACTGAAAAAAAAAACTGAAATAGTCATTTCAGTGAACCCGACGATGTCAATCTTGATTCCTGAGTTGCCAACAAACTCAGGAATCATGGGCTTGTGGTCCGCTGGCTAAGTCCAGACAAGTTCGCTGGTATGGGGCACCAGAGAACTTGGCTGGGCTTGACTAGTATGAGCGCCACGGGGACAAATACTAGCATGGGGCACAGGGTCAGGAGCAGAGGAGGTTTGCGGCCTCACACTGCGGTGTCTCTGTCACCTTGGTGGCTCATCATCAGTAGATGATGAGGAGGATGAGGAAATAAGGAAAGTGGGGTGTTACTCGTCCTCTGTGGCGCTTTTAGAGTCGGAGGCAAGTATGGCATATGCCACCTCCGCTGAAAACGCCCTGCGGGCCATTTCCCTACTCTAATGGGGGTTGAAGTGTATATATGTAGGGGGGAACTTTATTTGTGTGGTGTGGTGCGAGACTTCCTACCCTCACCCTCCCTAAACTACTAACTAACCTGCCCCAAGAACAAAAATTAAAAAATATAAAATAAAACTGAACTAAAAAAAAGAAACTTGGTGGTGGCAGGGGGAGCAGAAGTCAGTGAGGGATCTAGCCACTCAGTCCAGAACAGTGGCTGGTGGCACGTACACAGACCCCCACACAAAAAACCTGAAAAAAAACTATTAAAATCCGAAAAAGCACCCTCCTGAACCCCCCAAAAAACGCTGATAAGTGATAAATCACTAAAAACGCTGAGAAGTGATAAATCACTAACAGCGGTGGGGCAAGACGCACACACAGACCGCCTATAGGTGCAAAAAAAATAAAATATAATAAAAAAAGATGCTTAATTCCCCAAAAAAGCGCCTTCACCACAACAAAAGCTGATCAGTACTACGGGACTGATCAGCGGCGGGTGGGCTTTAGCTAACGGACCGCTCTTTTATAGCTAAGAGGGCCTGGCCACATGTTTAGCAAAAAAAAAAAAAAATGCTGGGGGCAGACCGCAGTGACCCAGTAGGGCCAAGGTCACGCAGCTAAAGCTGCTGCGGACACCTACAGATGGTACGCTGAAAAAGAAAAAAAAGTTGGGGGCAGACCACAGCGACCCTGTAGGGCTGGGGTCACACAGTTAAAGGTGCTATGGACCCACGGACACCTAAAGACAGTGAGCCAAAAAAATGTAATTATTTCTATTTTTTACCACCGAAAAACTCTTCCTGCCTAACCTAAAGCTGTCCCTAATTAGTAAAAGTGCCAGATGGCACTGAAATAGTGCTGAAAAGGCACTTTTTTTTCTTCTGAAGGGGGTAGATGACAGCACAGGGCTCTGTCCTGCATACCAGATCACTGAAGAATGGTGGGCAGAATGGAGCAACATGCCCCTTCACTCACCTCCCCCCTCCCCATACTGCTGTAATTGGTGCAGTCACTACGGCCACCCATTCACAGCTGTACTGGGGGGGTGACAACACTGCAACCTCCCAGTACTGTATGGATGATAATTGGTGGTGTATATTGCACCACTGATCATCATCCTTATCCGAATCATTGGGTCACACGTGACTCAGATGACCTGTAATCGCCGCAGATCGCTGGTTAGTATTTACCGCCGATCTGCGGTAATCCTCAGGATCCCCCTTGGCACTGTGCTGGGATGTCTGCTGAATGATTTCAGCAGGCATCTGGCTCCGATCCCCATCCGCCGAGCGACAGGGAACAGAATGGCAGCAAATCGCCGGTCTGATTTGACCGGCTATTTGCTGCGATCACCGATATTATGGGACCTCAGGACCCCCCTGGGCGATATGCCAGGATGCCTGCTGAACTATCTCAGCAGGCATCCCGGTCTGGTACTTACCCAGTGAGCAGTGGGGACCGGAGAAACGCAGGGCATTCCTGTATGCCCTCATTTTCCTTCCATTACCAAGTGCCTCTACAGGACATCCTCTGGATGTTTTCTGGGACCTTCTGGGCCTGCACAGTATATCACTTTCTTCTGTACCCAGGATTGGGGTGATAATCTATGTGCTCACGGTGAGCAGCAAATTTATAGCAGTGACTGCACCCCTCCTATAGGGGTCTCCTTACCACTGGGGTAATACACAAGCTTTTGTCTCTCTTTCGACTGCTACATAGGTTCTTCTTATTGTGGGACAATACATAACGCCTTAACTTTAAGTTTTTCCATTGACTTTGAAGCATTTGGAAAGCTTTTTATTGTGAATTAAATTGTATGTTAACAGCACCATCTTAGGGTATATACAGTATAATGTATTGCCTAACTTTTGTTCTTACAGCATTCACTGGGCGGTATAGATAATATGATAAGCTTTTTTTCTACTTTTGTCAACAGTTATGGTTGCCCGACATTCTTTTTTCTTTGCCTACAATGGTCGGGATTTGAGATAAGACTGACCCTGGTCATATGATTCTTTAGATACCCTTGTCAATAAAAACACAGCATTTCTGAGGAAAACATGATTTATTTTCATAAAATTTTATATCCAAGGTGCCCAAATTCCAAAAAGTTTTTAGTTATTACTATGTATGCCCATCTTTGAGATATAGAGGTTTTACTATTAACTAATTGATAGACTATTAAAGTTGAGTAAGCTTTTGAAAAGTTTGATTCACTGGTCTCGCAGAACTTTTTCAAAAGTTAATATCTATGTCACAGCGACATGCAGTAACTAGAGATGAGCGAACTTACAGTAAATTCGATTTGTCACGAACTTCTCGGCTCGGCAGTTGATGACTTATCCTGCGTAAATTAGTTCAGCCTTCAGGTGCTCCGGTGGGCTGGAAAAGGTGGATACATTCCTAGGAAAGAGTCTCCTAGGACTGTATACACCTTTTCCAGCCCACCGGAGCACCTGAAAGCTGAACTAATTTATGCAGGAAAAGTCATCAACTGC
The DNA here is from genome assembly GCF_029499605.1 of Hyla sarda. Lineage (NCBI taxonomy): Eukaryota > Metazoa > Chordata > Amphibia > Anura > Hylidae > Hyla > Hyla sarda. The sequence goes on along the minus strand of NC_079195.1, from coordinate 145,899,592 downwards.
CGAGCCGGGAAGTTCGTGACGAATCGAATTTACTGTAAGTTCGCTCATCTCTAGCAGTAACCAATAGTAGCTAAATGCTTGTTTGAAACCTCACTGCACTAGTGGATTTTATATGCTTTATAACTTTAAAATAAAGGTACATAAAGTATTCCTTTTATTGGCAAATGTCTACTGGTGTTAAAATGCAAATGGGGGTATCTGAAGATGCAATAGCATTTTCCAAGAATAGACTTCCCAAAATAGAAAAGAAGAAATAGTTACATAGTTACATAGTTACATAGTTAGTACGGTCGAAAAAAGACATATGTCCATCAAGTTCAACCAGGGAATTAAGGGGTAGGGGTGTGGCGCGATATTGGGGAAGGGATGGGATTTTATATTTCTTCATAAGCATTAATGTTATTTTGTTCCATAAATGTATCTAATCCTGTTTTAAAGCTGTTAATTGTTCCTACTGTGACCAGTTCCTGAGGTAGACCGTTCCATAAATTCACAGTCCTCACGGTAAAGAAGGCGTGTCGCCCCTTGAGACTAAACTTTTTCTTCTCCAGACGGAGGGAGTGTCCCCTCGTCCTTTGGGGGGGTTTAACCTGGAACAGTTTTTCTCCATATTTTTTGTATGGGCCATTAATATACTTATATACGTTTATCATATCCCCCCTTAAACGTCTCTTCTCAAGACTAAACAATTGTAACTCCTTTCATCGCTCCTCATAGCTAAGATGTTCCATGCCCCATATTAGTTTAGTGGCGCGTCTCTGCACCCTTTCCAACTCCGCAGTGTCCCTTTTATGGACAGGTGCCCAAAACTGAACAGCATATTCCAGGTGAGGCCGTACCAATGCTTTATAAAGGGGGAGTATTATGTCCCTGTCCCTTGAGTCCATGCCTCTTTTTATACATGACAATATCCTGCCGGCTTTGGAAGCAGCAGCCTGACATTGCATGCTATTCTGTAGTCTGTGATCTACAAGTACACCCAGATCCTTCTCTACCAGTGACTCTGCCAGTTTAATCCCCCCTAAGACATACGATGCATGCAGGTTATTAGTACCCAGATGCATAACTTTACATTACATTAAATAGCTTTTATAAAGATTCAAAAGTTAAAAAAAATTATCAAAAATTCTTCATTTTTGGGAGTTGCAATAAGATTGATGTCTCAAAATAGTAAAGAAAAAAAAACTTTACCAAAAATTGAAAAGGTGACAAAATGATCAAAAATTCTTTACTTTTGGAAGTTGCAACCAGGGCCGGCCTTAGGTGTTCAGGCGCCCTGTGCGAGCTAACCTTGTGCCCTCCCCCCCCCCCCATAAACATTCACAAAGAGGAAAAAAATCTTTGTGACAAATATTTTTTTTTATATCTAATCAGTCCCCTGCCCCATTAATCAGTCCCATGTACCCCTTCACCAGTCCCCTGCTCTCCTTAATCAGATGCAGTATAGTTCCCCCACATTAGGTGCAGTATAGTTCCCCCACATTAGGTGCAGTATAGTTCCCCATATTAGGTGCAGTATAGTTCCCCCACATTAGATGCAGTATAGCTCCCCCACATTAGGTTGGCAGTATAGTTCCCCCACATTAGGTGCAGTACAGTTCCCCCACAATAGGTGCAGTATAGTTCCCCCACATTAGGTGCAGTATAGTTCCCTACATTAGGTGCAGTATAGCTCCCCACATTAGGTGCAGTATAGTTCCCCCCAACATTAGGTGCAGTATAGTACTCCACATTAGGTACAGTATAGTTCCCCACATTAGGTAGTAGCAGGTTCCCCCACATTAGGTAGTAGCAGGTTCCCCACATTAGGTAGTAGCAGGTTCCCCACATTAGGTAGAAGCAGGCTCCCCACATTAGGTAGAAGCAGGCTCCCCACATTAGGTAGTAGCAGGTTCCCTACATTGGGTAGAAGCAGGTTCCCCACATTAGGTAGTAGCAGGTTCCCCACATTAGGTAGTAGTAGCAGGCTCCCCACATTCGGTAGTAGTAACAGGTTCCCCACATTAGGTAGTAGTAGCAGGTTCCCCACATTAGGTAGTAGTAGCAGGTTCCCCACATTAGGTAGTAGTAGTATCCCCCCCCCCCCCGGACTCACACAGACAGACAGACAGACACCCACACATGCACACACACACACACACACACACACACACACACACACACAGACAGAAACCCACACATGCACACACACACACACACACATACACATAGACAGACACATGCACACACACAGACAGACACCCGCACATGCACACACACTTGGACACACTTACCTGTCCTGCTCTGCGCTTCTTTCTGGCGTCGGCCTGACAAATGACGTCACTGATGTCCTCCTGTGCGGGTCTGTGGAGGGACGTCACATTCGCGACGTCCCTCTTTAGACTCGGGCCGGCCAGCCAACCAGAGACGCGGAGGAGGGCGGGGTAAGTGAAACCTCCTTGTGTAATGAAAAAAACTGTGCCCTGAAGCGGAATGTGACCCTCCGCATAGGGACACAGTTGAGGGAGGGTAGTGGGAATGGAATGAGAGGGAGCAGCCTGCAAAGCAGAAAACTGTGTCCCTGTGCAGAGGGTCACATTCCGCTACAGGGCACAGTTTTCTTCATTACACCGGCATTTAGCGCTGCTTGCCCAAAGCAGGGCTAAATGTCTGAAGAAGTTACCTGCCCGGCGCCCGGACTGCACGTTGGGCAATACAAACTACATATACCTGGTGCGAGCTGTGTCGGCCACCCGGCGCCCCTGTTGCTATGGCGCCCTGTGCGGCCGCACAGCTCGCACACCCCTAAGGCCGGCCCTGGTTGCAACAGGTTTTGTGGCTAACAATTGAAAAAGCAATGAATTTTTTCAAGCTTTTCCCAAATTCTTCCTTTTGGGAGTTGTGACAGTATTGATAGACAGAAAAATGATGAAAAAGCTTTTGTAGAAATTAAAAGCCAGAAAGAAAAAAAAAAGGACAGGGGACATGGATCTGTCTGTACATTGGTCTAGCATTAGTTGGGAGCAGCAGGGGTGAGGGACTAATGGGAGTTTTATCCACCAGACAACAGGTAGTAGGAAATTTATTCTGGTAAACTCTTTTTATATCAAATTTTTAAAAAATTTTTAGGAAACCAGACACATTTGGAAAGAGGAAAGGAGAAAGATTGTTAAACATACACAATTTGATATCATGCAGTCCAATCTGTTGCACTATTTGTGATGGAATTAAAGACAGATCAAGATGGAAAGTTACAGTTCTTTATTTAATGTATTATTTTTTATGTTTGTGTTCATGTGTACATTTTATCTGTCTGGAGTCAAAGCTCTGTGGGTCCCAGGGAATTTCTTAGACTGGGTATCACTGTATTTCTTCTCTTTTGGGAAGCCGAACCTCATGGTAGCCAAATCTCATGCACGATTCCTTCCTTACTTGCGGTGGTGCTATCAGTAGTGCACATAATGCTGTATAACCATGTCCATAAAGAAAAGATGCACTCACCACGTCTCATGAAGAATCTTCATTCAAAACTCGATATGAAGGAAAAAGATACAGGAACCGGCACAAAAAGAAAGAAAGTGAGCTGGCGAGCATAAGTTCTCATACTGCTACAATTGATAAAGACCCACCCGCTATAATAAATCTTACCGATGCGACTTTAGATATAGTTTCATAGTTAGTTAGTATGGTTGAAAAAAGACATACGTCCATCAAGTCCAACCAGGGAATTGAAGTGAAGGGTGTAAGGGGATAAGGGAAAGGGATGTAGTTTTATAATTCTGCATAAGCATTAATGTTATTTTGTTCCAGGAATGTATCTAACCCTGTTTTAAAGATGTTAATTGTTCCTGCTGTGACCAGTTCCTGAGGTAGACCGTTCCATAAATTCACAGTCCTCACGGTAAAGAAGGCGTGTCGCCCCTTTAGACTAAACCTTTTCTTCTCCAGACGGAGGGAGTGCCCCCTCGTCCTTTGGGGGGGTTTAACCTGGAACAGTTTATCTCCATATTTTTTTGTATGGGCCATTAATATACTTATATACGTTTATCATATCCCCCCTTAAACGTCTCTTCTCAAGACTAAACAATTGTAACTCCCTTAATCGCTCCTCATAGCTAAGATGTTCCATGCCCCATATTAGTTTAGTCGCGCGTCTCTGCACCCTTTCCAGCTCCGCAGTGTCCCTTCTATGAACAGGCGACCAAAACTTAACAGCATATTCCAGGTGAGGCCGTACCAATGCTTTATAAAGGGGGAGTATTATGTCCCTGTCCCTTGAGTCCATGCCTCTTTTTATACATGACAATATCCTGCCGACCTTGGAAGCAGCAGCCTGACATTGCATGCTATTCTGTACTCTGTGATCTACAAGTACACCCAGATCCTTCTCTATCAGTGACTCTGCCAGTTTAATCCCCCCTAAGACATACGATGCATGCATGTTCTTAGTACCCAGATGCATAACTTTACATTTATCCACATTGAACCTCATTTGCCAAGTGGATGCCCAGATACTTAGTCTATCCAAGTCATCTTGTAACTACCTCTGTTACCTCTATCCTAGAGAAAGGTCTTAATTTTTGTATAACGGACAGCTTTAATCTGGTGGACTTTGAAATAGACCTATTTAAAAATATTCATAAATTTAACTTGAAAAAGTTTTTTTCTAATAAAGATACACCTCTCAGCATTAAGGAAGGTGAATTGCCTATCTCAGTTGGTCCACTAGGTTTCAGTCTGGTGTTTAATCCTAATGAAGCTGAATCAGATTGTCTATCTGTATTAATGGAACTTCTAGGGGCAGATGTAAATGGTGATCAAGCTCAAATATCAGAAGAAGGTTACACTGGGAAGCAGCTTAGAATACGTCCAACACAAAATCCTAGAAGATATACGGGCACTAAAATACCCTGAAGACGCCCCTAATCTCACACCCCTGGAGAGAAAAGCCATCACTTGGTTAAAATCACTTAAAAATGTGATCATAAAAAGATCAGATAAGGGTGGTAACGTGGTCTTGATGAAGAAGGAATACTACATAAAGGAAGCTTTGCAACAACTCTCTAAGGCTAAGTTTCCACTTGGTTTTTTTTTCTGGCAGTTTTTGAAAAACTGCCACTGCAGTTTTTGGAAAACTGCCACTGCAGTTTTTGAGCCAAAGTCAGAAGTGGATCCATAACACTGTCAGCCTAACACTGACAATTATACCCGTCTAGATAAAAACACTATTAGAAAAATGTCAGCCCATCTACAAACATTTTTGAGAAAAAACGTAGAACGTGACATAATTTCCAACTCTACAGCCACTAAACTTTTGCCCACAGATCTAAAATACCTTCTGTGGTATATCTTGCCTAAAGTACATAAAACATTAGAGACCCCACCCGGACGACCTGTTGTCTCCAGAGTGGGATCTCTAATGGAGCCCTTAATGGAGCCCTCCTCAAAGATATACCGGCATTAGTGAAAGGCATGAATGAGTTCTTGAATTAACTTAATAACATAACATGGAGACCAGGATGCATTTTAGCATCAATAAATATTAAAAAGTCTATTTAGAAGCATCAATCAAAAACTAGCCATACAATGTATCCGAGAACTACTTACCATTACAGAGAGAAGCGAGGAATATATTAATTTCATACTTGAGGCTCTGACTCTAATCCTCTCCAGTAACGTCTTTCAGTTCGATGAAATATGGTATAGTCAAAAAAGTGAGGTGTCCATTGGCATTTTCGTTTTCGTGAGCATCTATACAAAAAGTCCGGTAAGGGTTCAACACGAGTGATGCAACACATGAAAGATGAACATAATAATAACCCATCTGCACTGAAGTTTCACGGCATAGAAAGAATCCCAGTTAGAGTGGGAAAAGATAGGAAAATATCCTTTTTTGTACAGAAGCCACATTGATTCTAAAAATGGCAGCTCAAGGGAATCTAGGACTTAATGACAAGATAGACCTAGGAATCTTTCTATGAATATATATTTAACAACTTTCTATATATAGATTGCCCATGTATTGGTTTTAATTTTAATATGTTTTTAGATCACGTGATTACCTGTGAACACCTGACCAGTGACGTTGACAACTTCAGATATTTACCGGTACTGGCGTCACTGGTAGGTGTGGTCTGACAAAGCCTGCATGCGCTGGTGAAACAGCTGTCACACCTTCAGACGTCCGCAGCGTCCTGCACTAACTCCCATCCTCGTGTTTTTGCACTGCATTAAATGAAGATTCTCTACCAGATGTGGTGAGTGCATCTTTTCTTTATGGACATACCTTAGAAGGTTATAGAACTTTGAACAGGGATTAAGTTTTATTTGCATAAAACCAGGCAACTCCATTACTTTGTAATTAGAATGTTTCTGATTGGACCAACATTCTGTAAATATTTAAAAGGTAAATTAATAAACTTGTCTGTCAAGTTATATCACATGATATCACTTTTATCACAGAATTTTCTGAAATAAATCAAATATGAACCATATATTAGTCTATTGTCAAAAAAATAATGCAGCTCTTAGCAATATATAGAGAGGAAAAATTAATTTTAAATTTATATATATATATATATATATATATATATATATATATATAAGGCTAGAACAACACTATAGGAAAGGCAAGAAAAGTGTAATTTTTTCCATTACGTATTTTATGTTCCAAATACTCATGTGAGAATGAGACCTTAGGGCACACTTGCATAAATGAGCCCACTTGCACAGTTGGCCCAAAAGAAAAAATATATATATTTTTTGATCTGTTTTCACAAAACCCTTGGGGGGAACAAACTCCAACAACCTAACTGTTAGTTGAACAGACATGTGATAACCTGTGTTGGCTAGTTTCTGACAAAAGGCTCTCAATTAATAGTGTTGCTCGCGAATATTCGCAATGGAAATTTTATTCGCGAATATCGCATATTTACGAATATTTTTTTTTCCCATAGTATGCATCGCAGCGATCACCCCTCTCTGCTTCCAGCTTGTGCGGTGTAAAGAAGGCTCTAATACTCCTGTGTGAGATTGGCGTGCAAATTTTCGCCTATGCGGAAATTTGCTTATGCTAATTTTCGCATATGCGAATTTTCGCTTATGCTAATTATTGTTTATGCAAATTTTTGCATACGCGCATTTTCGCATATGTGAAAATAAAACGCGAATATTCCGAATATGCAAATTTAGTGAATATATGACGAATATTCGTCCATATATTCACAAAATATCGCAAATTCGAATATGGCCTATGCCGCTCAACACTATCAATTAAACAAAGTTAACTCTACATCTTCACTAATTCATTTTCTTTTAGAAAATAAGCAAATTACTGTATACTTCGGGATGAAGAATCATGCAAACATTTTCAATGGAGTCCGCAGTACCATGATGCAGTATGTGACTATTCTTGTGCATGCATGTGTGTGTATATATATATATATATATATATATATATCTATATAGAGTATCTAATATAAGTGAGTACATTCTCACACATTCATAAATATTTTATTACATATTATCATGTGACAACACTGAAGAAATAATACTTTGCTATCAAATCGTGAGTGCACAGCCTGTATGACAGTGTTTAATGTTGTGTCTTCTAAAAATAACTCATCACACAATCATTAATGTCTAAAACTTAGGAATAGGTGTCTTAAATTTTGTGTTATCACTTTCATATTCTCTAATACTGGTCACTGAAATTTACACATGGCACCTCATAGCAAAGAACTCTCTAAAGGATCTAAAAAAAAAAAGGTTTTTTTTGCTCTACATAAAGATAGCCTAAGCTATAAGAAGATTGACAAAACCTTGAGACTGAGCTTCATCATAGTGGGCAAGATCTTACAGCGGTTGCACAGGACAGTTTTTACTCAGAAGAGTCTTCGCCATGCTCAACCAAGGATGTTGAGTGCACGTGCTCAGCTTCATATCCCGATGTTGTCTTTGGGAAATAGATGTAAGAGTCCTGGCAGCATTACTGCTAAGGTTGAAGGGATGATGGGTTAGCCACTGCATTAAATTGGTCTGCATGGCTTTCATCCCAGAAGGTAGCTTCTCTTTCAAGATGAAGCACAAGAAAGCCCACAAACAGATTTCTGGAGTTGTCTGCAGACTAATGACAACGATTACTGGAAACATGTTGCCAAAACAAGGGAGGAATACAAAGACGAGTGGGAATATCATGGTCGGGTCTGCATGAGTGCTGCTTGCACTGGGGACACATGAATGAATTGTTGGGTACCAGTACATGTTAGGATCCGTGAATGCCAACATGTACTGTAACATACTGAAGCAAAGCATGATGCTCTACCTTCAGAGACTGGGCTGCAGGGCAGTATTTTAACATGATAACATCCCCAAACACACCCCCAAGACAAACACTGCCTTTCTAAAGAAACTGAGGGCACAGGTATTGGACTGGCAAAGCATATCCCCAGACCTAATCTCTATTGAGCATCCGTGTGGAATCCTCAAATGGAAGGTGGGAGAGCTCAAGGTCTCTAACGTCCACCAGCTCAATGATGTTGCCATGGAGGAGTGAAAAAGGACTTCAGTGGCAATCTTTGAAGCTCTGGTAAACACTATGCCCAAGAGGCTTAAGGCAGTGCTGGAAAATAATGGTGGCCAAACAAAATATTGATTATTTTATTGTCAAGGTTTAAACATTAATGGCTGCTGTCTACAAATACTTCTACATCAGTGTTTCCCAACCAGTGTGCCTCCAGCTGTGGCAAAACTACAACTCCCAGCATGCCCGGACAGCCAAAGGCACCCCCTAACGAAGCCATTGTAGCAAAAACGTATTTGGGGTAGGAGGTGAGAGGTGCCCTTCAGGTGCATGGGTTATGTATACTTATTCTTGTAGCTACTATGTGTAGAGGTCATTCTACAGATTTATGCACTTTAATGCTGGCGACATTTCAGTTTATTCTATTGTAAATATGGCATGTACTATGTAATTACCAAGGAAATTTACCCATTTTAGGAATTATCCTTTTATTATCTTTTGCTTGCCCCTGGGCACTTTATGTATTAGTGCCATCATCTCCTTCTCTTCTGCCTGGAGTTTCTGTTGCATCCATTCAATATATATGTTTTTTATAGCATGATTTTAGATTTTGTGATATTCTAATAAAGATTTTTGTCATTTTCCTTATAAATGTATCAGTATGGTCTTTCATTTTTGGTGTTGGTGTTTATGCTGACCATATGATAGTGGTTCTCGGATAGCCATAACATTGTTTGGTAGCAACATTTTTAACTAACCAATCTTTGCCAGAGAAATAGACCTAATGCTGGGGTGGACTTGAATGCAGGAACAACTGCAAACAAAACCCCCAAATATTATGGAAATTACTTGCTTGTATGTGGCAGGTAGGAGCAAGGAGAGATAGCTAGATGGCTGAAACTTTAAGCGTGTGTGTGGTGGTGGGGGGGGGGGGGTTGCAGGCGGGGTGAGTCCCTCCAGATTTGCCATTTACTGTCCTAAAAAGTCATCCTTAGCTGCAGTGTGTTATTTTCCATCAGCATCAACTTTTCCTGAAGCATTTCAGACATTTTGTCTAAATGCCAAGAGCACAGCCCATATACACTCAATGAAAGCAGTTTCTCTTGACCTCTCCACTTCTCATTTTCTCTCCTAAGTTGGAGCGAGAAGACTAGAGGCTGCTGAGAAGACCAAAGAACACCTGGAGCAGCTATCTAAGTTGTTACCAATGGAAAAGATAGGGAAAACAAGAGAAGACCAGGGAAAGAAGATGTACCTTATGCTAGGGCTCTGATCCCAGCAATGCATGAAAAATACATGGAAGCGGACTCTGCTGCCTTATCCAAAGTATCCTTAAAGAAGTAGTCCCGTTTAGAACCTGGTGCCGGCATATAAAACAACAAACTAGACTCACCCGCCGCCATTCCCTTGCTGCCCCAGTATCTCCGCTCCAGTCCTCCTGTGTCATTTCCTTTCTGGTTGCCATTGGTCAACACGTTACACTGTTGATCAGCAAACATGTTACACCTTAACGGATAGTGAGGCAAAGATGTCCCACCTCAATAGATAGCGACAGTGTGAGGCATTGAGCCCTGGCACCAGAAAAAAAAAAAAAAAAACAGTGCCAGTGGTCAATTCATCACACTGCTGCTTAGCCTATTGCCAGCTGAGGCGGGGCATTGCTGCAGCCTGTGACCAGGAAGAAGCACTGGAGCAGAGATATGTGGGCAGCAAGGAAGTAGTGACATGTGTTGTTTTATATGCCGGCAGCCAAGGGGTGAATGCATCAAAATGTTTTAAATGGGACTACTCCTTTACTTTCCCTAAGGGAAAGAAATAAGGAGGGTCTGGGATCATACCCTGCTTGTAATGCCATGAGGATATAGAGGGGAAATGGCAATCTAAAGAAACTGCATTGAATTTTAACTATTTTTTTATTTTTTTTTGGTGGGGGGGATGTTTCTCATAAGTAGGAATTTAGTATGCAATCTGGCAAAAATAGATGGAAATTGCTGATTTCCTCTGCCTTAATAAAGATGTTTTAGAAAACTATGCTTTAGATTGTTTTGTTAATTCATAGGAAAATTAAAATTACTCTTTCCCCTGCACCCTTGCCAAATTTATGCAAATCAGACAAAGTGGAATATGGCTTTTATTCCTAACATTACTTGAAAATAAATTTACTAGCTGAAATTGTCTTCACTGTAAGACACATTAGTATTAAAAGCAGCGAACAAATGAATAGATGTGTGTTCTCAGCTGGGGAGAAGGCTTAGGGACTATACATACACACTCATACATCATTGCTTAATTGAGTCAAGTTAATAGACTCTCTGAAGAACTAAATTATTGAAGTATGAAGTGAAATGCTTTTGTAAAGAAAACCTGGGAAGGATTTTTTTAAGTGTACACAGTGGATAGAGGTTCTTTGCATATTAATCTTTTCATGTGTAATTTTTTTATTCACAATGCATTTTGTGATATAAAAAAAATAGGTTACCTCTTTGTCTGCACCAATTTTTTGTAGATAAATTGTGGCTGATCAAACAAATGAACATTTCATCTAAAAATTCATAGCACATGTGAGAAAGGATGCATGCATATAGTTACATCTCAATTGCCTATAGTAGACAGCTTTATCATAATGTCTTAAAGGTGTACTCCGGCCCTGAGACATCTTATCCCCTATCCAAAGGATAGGGGATAAGATGTCTCACCACCGGGGTCCCGCCGCTGGGGACCCCCACAATCTTATATTCACCACCCACCTGTTTAAGCTGCATGCCGTGGCGCCAGCTCACAAACAGTCGGGTGGCGACCATTGGGCCGGTGTATCTTGACGTCACAACTCCGCCCCCGTGTGACATCACCCATCCCCCTGCCCCCGCTATGCAAGTCTATGGGAGGGGGTGTGACGGCCCTTTGGATAGGGGATAAGATGTCTCAGGGCCGGAGTACCCCTTTTAAGGAAATCTGTCAGCTGTGGTGCACATTCCAAACTGCTGACACTGTTAGATAGTAGTAAGGACAAGGAGACACATGCTACCTTTTATATATCTGTCTGTGCATCCATAACATTATTTTGTTCTCTGGAGCAGAGTCAAAAAAATTTTCATAAGTCCCTGAAGTGTTAAAGGCTGGAACACCCCCTCTCTCCAACCCCACCTTCCCTATCCTTATCTTACAAACCTCACACCCAGGGCCACCATCAGGGCAGTACAGACAGTACTGCTGTCAGGGGCCCAGACAGGGGCCCACAGGCTATCACCCTCCTCCTGCACTCCACACTGCATGTCAGTAAAAAGCTCCCCCTGCCCTGCATGGACTCGGCAGGACTTACCTGCTTGGAAGCTCCCAGGCTCAGCATTTCCCCATACACATGGAGGAAGATGTACCCCAACCCCTGTCCTATCCCCTGGGCCCATCCCCCTCCCCTCAGTAAGATCCCCGGCCTCCTGCTGTATACATGTCTGCAGTCGGGGGAAAGGAGGAGGGGCGGGCTGCAGGCTAGAAGTGAAGCTGGTGGCTACACAAGATGTTGACCCCTTAAAACTGCTTAATCTTGCATAAAAAGTAAGTGTGTATGTGTGTAAATGTCCTTTGCCTAAGTGTGCTTGCATGTCTGTTAGTAATGTAATTACATACAGGTAATGTGAGTATGTATATGTTTATCCACTGTGTGGGTCACTAGGTATATGCTCTCTTCAGGAGACTGGGAAAGCTGGGTGACAGGCAGTACACAGTTAAGAGCTCACACTATTTCCCCAGCTTTATGTGTACTTCCTGTCACTCAGCTTTCCCAGTCTCCTGAAAGGAGTATCTGTCTGGTGAAGCAGCCATATTGGAGAAGAGACATGGAGTAAAGTACCTGAAGGGTCACACTAGTATTCTGAAGTGTCACACTAGTATTTTGCCATTCAGGAGTCTTAGTGCAGGACCTACAGTACTTCCCCAGCTTTATAAGTCTCCTGAATGGCAGACTACTAGTGTGACATCTGGTACTTTATGTCTTTAATGCGGCTGCCTCACCAGACAGATATTCCCTTCAGGAGACTGGGAAAGCTGGATTTACCAGGCAGTACACATAAAGCCGAAGAAGTACTGTGAGCCCTGCACTCTGTTCTGTGTGTCACCCAGCATTCTAAGCAGGGGCAGACTGACAACACTCGGGGCCCCCGGACCAAAAAAAGGCAAAAAAGCAAGGGCCCCTGCTAGGCTCTGCAGCTCGTCAATCTTCTGCCACACCCTATTCCACCCAAATCCCACAAACAATAAACAAAAATTTATATATGTAAGAAACACTTTAACGTAGGTAAATTTCCATGACCAATAATACTGGTATACAAGGAGTAAATATATAACACCACACAATAACTGGATAAAACCACCATACTGTACTGAATAAAACCACTATACACAGACCAGTATACTATAAAGGATCTGTATACAATATAAGTGATTATATACAGGACCATATGGCGGTAGATAACAGCTGTACACAGGATCTGTACCATATAAGTGATTACAGTTACATTTGGGGACTCATAATTATGTCTTTTCTGATCCTTTTCTTCTCTGTCCTGATAAGACCGCCATGTGGATCTCTATACATCTGCAGGATAAACATGTCAGACTCTGCATTTTTCCAGTGCCCTCCCCTTTTCTAAACTGTCATAATGCCCTCCTTGGTGTCCTGCACAGTAAAAGGGCAGGTAGGTAGGTAGCCAGGTAAATAGGTAACTAGGTAGGTAGATCAGGAAGCCAGATATGTAGGTAGGTGACAAGCCAGGTAGGTAGAGGGCTAGCTAGGTAGTTAGGCAGCCATGTATGAAGGCCAGGTATGTACATAGGTAGCTGGGTATGTAGTTAGTTAGTATCCAGATAGCCTGGTATGTAGGTAAGTAGTTAGGCATCCAGTTTTAAAATTAGGTAGCCCCCCCTTCCCCGTAGGTATAGGCAGCAGAATTAACCCCCCTTCTCTGCAGGTATAGGCAAAAGAGTTAACTCCCTTCACTGTAGGTATAGGCAGCAGAGTTAACCCCCTTCCCCAAAGGTATAGGCAGCAGAGTAAGCCCCCCACTCTTCCCCATAGGTATAGGCAGCAGACTTAACTCCCCTTACCAATAGGTATAGGCAGCAGAGTTAACCACCCCCTTCCCAATAGGTATAGGAACAGAGTTAACCCCCCTTTCTCCTTAGTGTATAGGCAGCAGAGTCCCACCCTTTCCCTGTAGGTATGGGCAGAGTTAAACCCCATCATTCCCCATAGGTATAGGCAGAGTTAAACCCCCTTTCCCCCATAGATATAGGCAGAGTTACCCCCCTTTCCCTATAGGTATAGGCAGAGTTACCCCCCCCCCCCCCATTCCCCATAGGTATAGGCAGAGTTACCCCTCTCCCTTCTTCTCCATTGGTATAAGCAGAGTTACCACCCCCCCTTTCCCCATAGGTATAGGAAGAGTTACCTCCCCTCTTTCCCCATAGGTATAGGCAGAGTTACCCCCCTTTCCCCATAGGTATAGACAGAGTTACCCCCTCCCCTCCGCTATCCCTTTCCACATAAGTATAGGCAGAGTTACCCACCCCCCTCTTCCCCATAGGGATAGGCAGGGTTACCCCCCCTTTCCTCCCCTTTGCCCATAGGTATAGGCAGAGTTACCCTCTGACAATGTCCGATTGGACTGGCCGGTCACTCCGCCCCTGTTTCTAAGTCACCAGAAGCCCTAACCCCAGAAGTGATGCTGTCTGTCCTCCCTCCACTTATCACTTAGTATGACAGCTGTACCTCTCCCTGCCTCCGCTTTCATCGCCCCTTCCACTAACTCTGTGAAACGAGAGCTCACCATGCTTCTCTGCGCCCCTTCTTTCCTCAAACCACTGGCAGGTATTGAAATAGGTATCAGGAACATTTGCACGAGTACAAAACCTCGTGCAAATGTCCAGTAACAGCACTGATACTGATATTGGAACATCACTACTATCTTCTGTGAGAAGCACTATATTTGGATCAAACTACTGTGGGGACTATTAGGGGGTCACCACTGTGTGGGGGCACAATTAATGGGGAAACTACTGTCAAAGGACTTTTATCAGGATAACTACTGAGTGTGGCCACTATTGGGGGGCAATCTACTGGAAGAGGGTACTATTAGGAGAGTAACTACTGTGTGGGACACACTAATTAAGAGGCATTATCACAGTGTGGAGCGCTATGGATAGAAAGTCTGTATAAGTAGTCTGTATATGTAGATGCAGGAAAAGTGCAGAGCCTAAAATGTTTGTCTGACAGATTTTGCATAAACAAGCCTGCTGGAAGAAGTCGCCATTTAGGCCTGGAGGAAAAATAAAGTAACTACTCCGGGTTTTATTCAGTATCAGTATATTCGGTCACTGTATTTTGTGCACAATTGATGCTGTGTTCAATAATTTACTTTACATTGAAATCTGCAGCTTCAAATCCTGCACATCAAATATGGGCAGAATACTGTGCATGTGAATACACCCTAGAAATATATGTTGAATTTCTTAGGGAAAAGTTTAGCACTTTGCTCTGGTATATTACAATTCACATCTTGATTGTAGATCCACAGTGCAAGAAACCATTGCAGTATTTGATAGCAATGGCTGGACTTATCCCTGAGGACCAAGAAAACTCTTTTGTTCCTTTATTCTGATGATCAGCAGGATCTCAGCAGCTGGACCCCCACTTTTTTGAATAAAAGATGATTTACAGACCCCTTTTTTTATCCGTTTACATGCCACAATTTGGTCATTTTGTGACTTATCATGCTGCATGAAATTGGGGGGGGGGGGGGGGCAGACGCTATGGTTCTATGGGGTCCCAAAATTCCTGATAGCGGCCCTGCTCACACCTGGGCAAAATGGGGGAGATTTATCAAACCTTGGGTAGAGGAAAAGTTGACCAGTTGCCCATAGCAACCAATCAGTTTGCTTCTTTCATTTTTCAGAGGCCTTTTGGCTGGGCCCTCGGACAATGGGGGGTATGTATGAAGCTTTTGAAGTTTATGAAGTTTTTTTGTCTGTGATTTGTCGCAATTTTCCCTTTATGTCATTTTTTGCGACAAACAATTGTGCCAAATGGTTTAGAACAAAATCACTGATTTCACTTTGTTAGTCGTGAGTTCAGTTACAATCCTTCTTTGGTCTGGAATTCATTAATTGCGACTTTTCAATTTGGCTCAAGTTTAGGCGCAAATACCTTCATTTAGGTGCAAATCTACACCATGAATAAAGTGACAGAGAAAATAGCTACAATAACAATAGAACGTCCCAAAGTCAGATTTACTGCCTGGAATTCTGGGGTCTGTGCCTTTTGTAGGGCTACATTTGTACCAAAATTACAAACTTGTGTACGACAATTGATAATTTTGGCGCAAATATGCTCCATTTGACGCAAAAAAGCATACATAAAATCACACATTGTTACACCATTATTGATACATGTCCCCTAATGTCCATGGTATTTTGCACTAACATTTCCCTCATCTGTCAACAGGACAAGCTTTTTGGGGTATGCCATGTCAGGGTTAGTCTCCCTGACACTTTTTCCCTACCCTGTTTTCTAACTAACCCAGCTAGCGGCCTCATTGTTCTGCGCATACATAACCACTCCCCCCTTTCCTCTCCAAAGAGTGATTGCTCAGTGAGTTGTCCATGTACCTCAGTTTTGCTAGTTGCTCCTTTCGATCAAGGCTTCCAAATGAACAACTTGCAGACATCTAACACAGAAATATGCACCCGCAAAAACCCACTGTTCAAGGATTTAATGCATTGAGCAAGATATACTGTACACTGGACAGCATTGTGAAACATGGAGGACATTTTAGTAATGGGAATAGCACAAATATCAAACAGACAGAATCAGATAGTAAATAATACAATTAATACAACTGATTCTTCTCTAAACTCTCTGGGGGAGATTTATCATTGCCTTTAGAGCATTTTTCTTGTCTATGTTCAGGCGCAGTTCAGACGCAAGCAGCATATTTTGAGACTTTTATGAGCCTTTTGATATAGACAGTTTTACTATTTTTACCTACACGTAGAACTTTTTCTTTTTGACCATGCAGTGGTCATGTATTTATAATTTGTGCCTTTTGTCAAAAATCGCTATTTTGTGCACAAAGGTACTTTTTTAGGCGTAAAGCTACATCACCTACCACTTGGCGTGAGAATAATTTCTACCTTCCACAATTCAACCTTTAACCCCTTCCCGCAGAATCCAGTCTATAGACAAATTGCGCGGGTCCTTCGCGCATTCTGCCATCTATAGACGGCAATCAGTTAACCCGGCGATGCCCGGCATCACGCGGGTTAACTGGCAGAAGTCCCGCTGTTACCAGCCCAATAGCCGATAACTTATACCGATATTCCGGTATAAGTTATCGGCTATTTCTCCCCCTTCCCCCCCTCAGAAGCCACTGCAGATCAATGATTTAAAGCGGGCGCTTTAACTCAATGAACTGCAGGGGCTTTTGCGGGGCCAGAGACCGCCGCCGCCTGCTTCTCTCCCCCTGCCTGTCTGGGGTCCTCCCTAGTCCAACCACCACCGCTGCCCCATTTCCTCCCCCATCCCCAGTTCTATAATTACCTGTTCCCAGGGCGCGGGGTCCACGCTACTTCTGGCTCCGGCGGTTCCTGAGCTGTCACTGGGCGCACTGATGGTGACGTCATTGCACTGCGCTGCGCAGGAGCCAGAAGTAGCGTGAACCCCGGGCCCCGGGAACAGGTAATTATAAAACCGGGGATGGGGGAGGCAATGGGGCAGCGGCGGCGTCGGCATCAGAGGCAGCAGTGAAGATCATCAGTAATCTTCGCTGCTGCTTCTAGGAGTTTCAAAACTACAACTCCCAGAATGCCCTTTCTGCCTTTGGCTGTCTGGGCATGCTGGGAGTTGTAGTTTTGCAACACCTGGAGGGCCACAGTTTGGAGACCACTGTACAGTGGTCTCCAATCTGTGCTCTTCCAGATGTTGCAAAACAAGAACTCAGCATGCCCAGACATTCCAGGCATGTTGGGAGTTGTAGTTCTGTAACATCTGGCCCTGCAGATGTTGCCGAACTACAACTCGCAGCATGCCTAGGCAGTTTGGGCATGCTTGGAGTGGAAGTTTTGCAACATCTGGAGGGCCACAGTTTGGAGACCACTACACAGTGGTCCCCAATATGTTCTCCTCCAGTTGTTGCAAAACTACAACTCCCAGCATGCCCTTCGGCTGTCTGGGCATGCTGGGAGTTGTAGTTTTGCAACAACTGGAGGCACACTGTCTGGGAAACATTATCTGTTTTCTAACTCAGTGTTTCCCAACCCGTGTGCCTCCAGCTGTTGCATAACTATAACTCCCAGCATGCACTGACAGACCATGCATGCTGGGAGTTTTAGTTTTGCAACAGCTGGAGGCACACGGGTTGGGAAACACTGAGTTATGTAACAAACTCTGTGTTTTGCAACCAGTGTGCCTCCAGCTGTTGCATAACTACAACCCCCAGCATGCATGGACAGCCAAAGGGCATGCTGAAAGTTATAGTATTGAGCATCCAGCTCTTGCATAACTACAAGTCCCAGCATGCCCTTCTGTCACTGCATGTTGAGAATTGTAGTTTTACAACAGCTGGAGGTTTGCCCGGCTATGCGCTAACAAGTACTTGCCAGTGCATGGCCAGTATTTTTCGGCGCTTTCACATACCAACGCTCAACCCGCAGCATACCCGTATGGGTACGTGTACCACGGGTTGAGAACCCAGGCCTCTGGTTGTTGGTCTGACTTTTTTAGAAAAGGTGTAGGTTAGGCAACTTTTCATACTAAAGGAGAGCTGCACCTTATTCATCATTACGCTGCACATTATTGATGAATAAGGCGCGCGCTAGTCAGTATAAACAAGTATAAACAAAAAATGGTGGAAATTTGATCTAACATAGACATTTCTTGATAAATCTCTCCCTCTGAATCTAAATACCCTAAATCTTAAATTCTCACACTTCGTATTTGGTTTAAATAATTTTTATCAGATTTTTTTTGAGAAATTTACAACAAAGGAAAAATTGGCCAAAGAAAACAACGTGGCCAAGGAACAATACATAACAAATATAACGCAGTTATATAAATGTTACTAAAGCAATCACTCAGCTGTATGTAGAAATATGAATTTGCTGAATTATGTCTTTGGATGTTACGATATTATAGACATATCCGGTAGATCATTATAGTATCTGCTCAGTGGCGTTGCTAGGGTTGGTGTCACCCGGTGCGGTAGAAAATGGTGTCACCCCCATACCTACCCCCTCCCCCCAGTAAGTTTTTAGCCTGTTGTGACAGACACCACTGTTGTAGCGCATTGTGAGAAATTCCAGTATAATAATCAGATATACCAGTTGCCACAGAATAGGAAAGTGTTAAGGAAGTTTTCACCATTTAAATATACAGCTCCCAGAATTACTTAAAGGGGTACTCCACTGGAAAACATTTACTTTTATATCAACTGGTGCCAGAAAGTTAAACAGATTTTTAAATTACTTCTATTTAAAATATTAATCCTTACAGTACTTATCAGCTGCTGTATGCTCCACAGGAAGTTGTGTAGTTCTTTCCAGTCTGACCACAGTGCTATTTGCTGACACCTCTGTCCATGTCAGGAACTGTCCAGAGCAGGATAGGTTTGCTATGGGGATTTGCTCCTACTATGGACAGTTCTTGACATGGACAAAGGTGTCAGCACAGAGCACTGTGGTCAGACAGAAAATAAATTAAAAAAGAAAAGAACTTCCTGTGAATCACTTATACAGCAGCTAATAAGTACTGGAAGGATTAAGATTTTTAAATAGAAGTAATTTACAAATCTGTTTAACTTTGTAGCACCAATTGATAAAAAAAAAATAATGTTTTCCAGTAGAGTACCCCTTTGAGCAGTGGTGAGGTTATGCTGGGAGTTGTAGTTTCACTCACCATAACTGTAGAACTTACAAGTGACTACAGCTCTGATAGGACATAGAGAGGAGAATGTACAATGATATCAGTGACTACAGGTGATGTCTTCTCTATAGTGAGAATACACAATGATATCAATGATTACAGGTGACGTCTTCTCTATAGTGAGGAGAATACACAATGATATCAGTGACTACAGGTGACGTCTTCTCTATAGTGTGGAGAATACACAATGATATCAGTGACTACAGGTGACGTCTTCTCTATAGTGATGAGAATACACAATGATATCAGTGACTACAGGTGACGTCTTCTCTATAGTCAGGAGAATACACAATGATATCATTGACTACAGGTGACGTCTTCTCTATAGTGAGAAGAATACACAATGATATCAGTGACTACAGGTGACGTCTTCTCTATAGTGAGGAGAATACACAATGATATCAGTGACTACAGGTGACGTCTTCTCTATAGTGAGGAGAATACACAATGATATCAGTGATTACAGGCGACGTCTTCTCTATAGTCTTCCCTTATCTAATTCAGATGGTACATACCGCCAGGACTTGTTCCAGCTAAAACTTCTGTCTGCAGAATGTGACGCCCAGACGTCTCCTCTCTATGTCAGCGCATTCTCATCCTCTATATGAAAACAGTTATTATTATAAACCTGCCAGACACAGTATCCTCTAAATATAATACTACTATACACTATACTCTTTGATTATAAATCTTCCATACACCATACCCACTGAATATAATACTACCACACACTGTACATTCTGAATACCAACATATACTGTACACTCTGAATATAAATCTGCCACATACTGTAACCCTGAATATAATACCGCCACACACTGTACCCTCTGAATATAATACTGCCACCCACTGCGCCCTCTGAATATAATACTACCACCCACTGCGCCCTCTGAATATAATACTACCACACACTGTGCCCTCTGAATATAAACTGCCACACACTGCACCCCTGAATATAAATCTGCCACATACTGTACCCCTGAATATAATACCGCCACACGCTGTACCCACTGAATATAATACTACCACATATTGTACCCTCTGAATATAATACTACCACCCACTGCGCCCTCTGAATATAATACTACCACAAACTGCGCCCCCTGAATATAAATCTGCCACATAGTGTACCCTCTGAATATAAATCTGCCACATACTGTACCCCTGAATATAAATCTGCCACATACTGTACCCCTGAATATAATACTACCACCCACTGCACCCTCTGAATATAATACTTAGAGATGAGCGAACTACAGTAAATTCGATTCGTCACAAACTTCTCGGCTCAGCAGTTGATGACTTTTCCTGCATAAATTAGTTCAGCTTTCAGGTGCTCCCGTGGGCTGGAAAAGGTGGATACAGTCCTAGGAGAACTAATTTACGCAGGATAAGTCATCAACTGCCGAGCCGAGAAGTTCGAGACAAATCAAATTTACTGTAAGTTCGCTCATCTCTAATAATACTACCACAAACTGCGCCCTCTGAATATAATACTACCACAAACTACGCCCTATGAATATAATACTACCACAAACTGCACCCTCTAAATATAATACTACCACAAACTGCGCCCTCTGACTATAATACTACCACAAACTGCGCCCTATGAATAACATTGCCATACAGTGCACCCTCTGAATATAATACCACAACCGCAGTAACACCACTCAACATCCGTTAGCTGATGCTATTACCACGGGAGGGGGGGTATTTGTGGTGTTGCTAGTGGATGATGGGGGTGCTACTACTGGGGGGTGTTGCTGAAGGATGATGAGGGTGCTACTGGCCATCCCCCCTGGCAGTACCACCCCCATCATCCATCGGCAGGATCATCCTCCTGGCAGGAGCACTGCCATCATCCACCACCAGGATCTGCTGATGGAGGTGCTGCTGCTGGGGGGTGGGTGTTGCTGGTGGATGATGAGGGTGCTACTGCCAGGGGGGAGCATTAGGTAGGCAGCAGTTCCCCCACATTAGGTAGGTAGCAGTTTCCCCACATTAGGTAGCATCTTTTCCCCACATTAGGCAGCATAGATTCCCCACATGTGGTACCAGTTCCCCCACATTAGGTAGGTACCAGTTACCCCACATTAGGTAGCAATTTCCCCACATTAGGTAGCACAGATTCCCCACATTATGTAGCAGTTTCCCCACATTAGGTAGCATACATTCCCCACATTTGGTAGCACAGATTACCCACATAAGGTAGCACAGATTACCCACATAAGGTAGCATAGACTCCCCACATAAGGTAGCACAGATTTCCCACATTAGGTAGCATAGACTCCCCACATTAGGTAGCATAGACTCCGCACACTTGGTAGTAGTTTCCCCACATTAGGCCGCAGGTTCCCCACAATGGGTCAAAGTCTCCCCACATTAGATCGCTGGTTCAACCCCCCCCCCCCCCCACACACACACACACACAAAAAACCACATACAACACAGAGAGACACACACACACAAACACACACACAGTCAGATAGACACACACACACTCACAGACAGACAGAGAGTCACACACACAGAGTCACACACACACACACAGTCACACACACACAGAGTCACATACACACACAGTCACACACACAGAGTCACACACACACACAGAGTCACATACACACACAGTCACACACACACACACACAGAGTCACATACACACACAGTCACACACACACAGAGTCACATACATACACACACAGTCACACACACACACACAGAGTCACATAACACACAATCACACACACACAGAGTCACACACACACAGAGTCACATACATACACACACAGTCACACACACACAGAGTCACATACACACACAGACAGAGAGACAGACACACACACTCACCCATCCAGCAGCGCTCCTTCTCACCTGGCGCCCTGCGAGTGACGTCACTGACGTCCTCCTGCGCGGCCATGCAGTGTGACGTCAGGCCGGCGCAGACGTGGGAGCGGAGGCCGGGCACAGTGCTTGTAACGGCGAGGGGATGTGATGACGGACGGGCTCACAGTGCAGGTGAAAGAGGGGGGTTGCTGACGGACGGAAGGGGGCGCACCGCACACACAGCGCGGGGGGGGGGGGTGCTGACGGATGGGTGGCCGGTCAGGCACAGATGGGGGGTGTCTGTGTAGCGGGGGGGGGGGTGCTGCGGAGCATCTTGGTGTCACCCCATTAGGTTGGTGTCACCCCCCGCACCCGGGTCGCAACGCCACTGTATCTGCTTAGTAGTAAACACAAAAGGTCACACACAATATACCTTTTTCTCAACACAGTTAAGCAAGGAACATTTACTGTTCTTTTTGGTGCATTGTGCTTAATAAATATGTCTTAATTGTTGTGTGTCACAGTTCTGGTGCATGTGGAGTCAAACAAATATCACAACAGTAGTAAATTTGAACCAATATGTATTGTAAGTTCAGGACCAAAGAGAAGGATGGTGAAAGGATTTTTGCCACCCTAGGAAAAATCTAATTTTGACATTCCCTTGACTCCACCCATTGGCCTTCCCTTTAACACGCCCCACCTTACTACTGGGGTTACACACTGTAACAAGCCCCTCCTCATGTAATCTCCTTACTGTTGGGGTGACACATTGTAACTAGAGATGAGCGAATCAAAGCTGACAAACCCAAATTCATTAAGAACTTCATGAAATATTCGATTTGCAAAGAATGCGAATATCGCCGCGATTCGGTTCATTAAACTGCATTTTACAGCGTTCCAGACTAAAGGAGACCTAAAATGGCGGGTCCACATGTCACTACATGGTGCAGGGGATTATGGGAGGGCTGGAAAGTACGGCGGGAAGGGAGGTAGGCGGGATGACCCTAAGTCACATGATTGATACAGCCTATCAGCACCCATTCACTCCTGTGATGTTACTGCGCTATGTAATCCCCGTCCATTTTACGGAGGCTCATTTCATACATGCACTCAGAGAGAGAGGATGGAGCCTGCAAGTGTGTTTGTGTAGTGTATCACAGACATGCTGAACTTAATAGCACAGTGTTTCATCTGCTAGCCAGCCAGTGACATTCCACTCACTGTTGTTGTAGCGAGACTGCAGTGCGCCTGTGTGACATTGAAAAGGATTTTTACAACCTTTAACTTAGTCACTGAATTCAGCCTTTTATCAGAGAGGGGCAGATTGCATATCATGCCTCATACATGAAAACAAGCTGCCTCCAGCCTCTTGAACCTTAGTATGAAAGGCAGGAGGGATTTTCAGTGCAATTTTGTGCATTTTTTCCCACAAGAAAGACTCTGCCGTTTCATAGAAGTGCTTAGACGGTATATATAATAACCAGCAGTTCATTACTTTGTTAATACTCTCTGACAGAGTGCAATCTTGTGTTTAATAGAAATGTTTCATTATTTTTTTTTCCTTTGTTGCTGCAGTGTTGTGTACTGGTGGTGTTGTGCAAAAATACATATTTTCAGCAGACTGTAGTGCATATTTCTGCTCTCATACGTGCATACCACATATGTACATTAAAGCAGTCTACTATTTTGAGCTGTAAATCTGTAACAAGGGTACAAGGATACATACTGGGAAAGTCCATGCCAAAGTAATCACTGGCAGTTGTTTTACGAAAATACGTTTTCCAAGTGTATAATATTTTAGTTTTTTTGCTCTCTTATATGTGCATACCACATACCTACATCAAGTATTGATTTTTTTGCTTTTGTTTCTTTTAATCCGTAACAAGCCCACATACAGTAAAAGGCAAGGGAAAATAAATCACTGGCAGTCATACGTGCATATCACATACCTACAAATAAGTAGTGTGATTTTTTTCCCCCTGTTAATCTGAAACAAGCCTACATACAGTGAAAGGCCGGGGAATAGTAATCACCGGCTGGTGTGTTACGAACATATATTTTCCAAGTGTACTATAAAGCCTTTATTTGTTGGCCTCATATGTGCATACCACATACCTACAAATAAGTAGTGTGCTTTGTTGTACCTATTAATCTGAAACAAACCTACATACAGTGAAAGGGCAGGGAATAGTAATCACCGGCTGGTGTGTAACGAAAATACGTTTTCCAAGTGTACTATAGACCCTTTTTTTTCTGTCATATGTGCACACCACATACCTACAAATAAGTAGTGTACTTTTTTGTACCTGTTAATCTGAAACAAATCTACATACAG
The DNA here is from genome assembly GCF_029499605.1 of Hyla sarda. Taxonomy (NCBI): domain Eukaryota; kingdom Metazoa; phylum Chordata; class Amphibia; order Anura; family Hylidae; genus Hyla; species Hyla sarda. The sequence goes on along the minus strand of NC_079195.1, from coordinate 145,874,962 downwards.
TGAAAGGCCATGGACTAGTAACCACCGGCTGGTGTGTTACGAAAATACGTTTTCCAAGTGTACTATGCAGCCTTTTCTTTTCTGTCATATGTGCATACCACATAGTTATATGGATTCTATTAGTAGGATTCTTGTAGCTGTCTTATTCGTATACAGAATGTATATACCGAAGTATAGCGAAGTAAATCAAACAGAGCCATGTCGGTTTCAAATGCTTCTCTGCCTTTATTCAGTCCTTCACTTGGCTATATAACCTCTTTAATTAGCATAAGTTCCCACCCCCTAATAGGGGGAAAGATATGCCATTCCTGACATGATGGGAGGGGGGAGACCGGAAGGAGCAGATGGGGGAGTAGCCTTGTCCTTGTGGTATGCTGCTTCCTCTACATGATGATGGGGGCAAGATGGGAGAGAGCAGATGGGGGAGGGGGGCTCCTAAATGAACATTTTACATTAAAAACCTAGATACATCTATTACAAGAGCTACATGTAAGTGGTGTACTTTTTTGAACCTGTTAATCTGCAACAAGCCTACAATAAGTGAAAGGCGTGTAGTGAAGCGTATTTTACTCCCCTTGTATACGCACTAAGTATGTCAGGCAGAGAAGTGCCAGGACGTGCTCAGAGGAGTGGCAGAGGGCTAAATTTATCAGGCAGAGGTCGCAGCAGACTAGGGGCGAGTGGCAGAACGAGTCGCAGCAGGAGGCCTGTGCTCCCAGAATCAGCTCCCGGAATCAGCTAGCGGTCGTGTCTCTACCGACAACCCATCTGTCGTCGTCGATTGGTTGACGCGGTCGTCCATTTCATCACAAGCAACATCTGATACCCCCAGTCAACAGTCGGTGGGTTCCTTAGACACCACCCTCAGTTGGCATGGCCTGGGAGCAGTCCCTGTCCCCAAACTGACTCTGTCCTATGCTGTTCCCTCCCCTAAAGTAGTATCTTACGCAGCGGGTTCAGCTCCACTATTCAGTGAGGAAGATGTATTAGACCAGTGTTTCCCAACCCAGTCCTCAAGGCACACCAACATTCCGGGTTTTTTCAGCTACTCCATTGGAATAGAACAGGGAAAAATTCAAATCCTGGGCTTTTGGTGTGCCTTGACGACCGGGTTGGGAAACACTGCATTAGACAACGGTCAGCAGCTACTGCCCAGCCAATAAGTGGAGGAGACATATGCTGCTTCCTATGCTAGGCGGGCAATTATTGATGAGGAGGGTGATGTGAGAGGTGGTGTTTCCAGCATTCAGGGTCCTGAATCATACACTGTTGAGGAACCTGAGGAGGACATCAGTGACATGCAGACAGAACTCGATGAAGATGAAGCCGATCGCACTTGGGAGCCGGGTGCAGAGGGGGTTTCATCATCAGCAGCAGAAGAGAGTTACAGGTTGCCCGTGAGGCAGCAGATGAGCCAGCAAGGTGGTAGCATGGTTTGCAATCAGCATGGTGGCAGAACTGGAAATTTAGGAGCCAAACGTGCCTGGAGTAGGCCACCTGCTTTGTGGCAGCCCACCTTCCCAGGAGGTAGTGGAACAGGGGTTCCTGGAGACGGTGGCAGTAGCAGTCAATTATTCCGCACTGTTGGTGGTAAAATCAGATATTCGTCAGTCTGACAGTTTTTCATCAAGCATCCGGAGGAAGTTAACACAGCCACATGCAAGAAATGTCGGCAGAAGGTGAAGCGTGGCCAGGGTAGCAATGTTGGCACCACGGCCCTGCGTCAACATATGATGTGCCACCATAAATCGGCCTGGGAGAACCGTGGCTCAGGGATGGTGGTCCAGCCTGCCTCATCACCCAGTTGCACGCCACTCCCTCTTTCAGCCAGCCAAGGGTCCACCACCTCAGGAGAAGGGAGCTGTGTGTCATACCCTCCTTCTGTCGCTCCAGATGCTTCTGCTCCTCCTACTTGTAGTCAGCCATTCTGCCAACAATCCGTAGGCGAAGCCATGTCCAAAAGACAACAGTATGCGCCCACTCATCTAATGGCTCAGAATCTGAATGTCCTCCTTTCCAGGTTTCTGGTGCTGCAGTCCCTCCCATTTCAAGTGGTGGACTCTGCACCTTTCAGAGAATTGTTGGCTTGTGCCGAGCCAAGGTGGAGAGTCCCAAGCTGTCATTTCTTTGTGAAGAAGGCAGTACCAGCCCTGCATAATTTTGTGCAAGAGAAGGTGTGCCAGTCCTTGAGCATGTTGGTGTGTTCAAAAGTGCACAGCAGCGCCGATATGTGGAGCTGTAAGTAGGGGCAGTGACAATACATGTCTTTTACCCACTGGGTAAATGTGGTTGCTGCACAGCCACAACACAACTTGGACAGGTCACACCGCTTCCTCCTCCACGCTTTAGCTCTCAGGCAGTTGGTCCTGTGACAGTGTGCGACTCAGCCTCCTCTTCATCCACTGTGTCCTCGGCCTCAACTGCACGTACTAATCTCAGTGGCCCTTCATCGTACCATGTGTGTAGGGCATGGCGGTGTCACGCTGTTCTTCACATGGTTTGCCTTGGTGAACGGAGTCACAAAGGGGGAGGAACTGCTAAAATTCATTCGTCAAGAAATCGGAGTATGGCTTACTCCATGAAATTTGGAAATGGGAACCATGGTGACCGACAACAGGAAGAACATTGTGTCCGCGCTGCTACAAGGAAGTGTGAAACATGCGCCCTGCATATCACACAGGATGAATCTGGTTGTCAAGCACTTCCTGAAGTCTTCACCCCATTTGCAAGACATCCTATCAATGGGAAGGAAACTGTGCATGCACTTCAGCCACTCGTACACAGCAAAGCACACCCTCCTTGAGCTGCAGCATCAGAACGGTATCCCACAACATAGTCTTTTTTGTGACATTGCCACACATTGGAATTCCACCCTCCATATGTAGGACAGACTATACAAACAAAGAAAAGCCATCACTGTTTTCTTGATGTTCCAAGCAGATAGGGGTACTCCCCTGTGTAACTTCAATGTAAACCAGTGGAAGCTCATACGTGACACCTGCCATTTGCTGAGGCCCTTTGAGGATGCCACATTATTTGTAAATTGCCTGGATTACGGGATGAACAACGTAATTCCACTCCTACATTGCCTACAACAAATCATGGAAACGATGGCTAGTCACGGCAATGGAGACGTTGTGCCTACATCTCACGGCTACATGAGCCCTGTGGGGGCTGAACTGGAGGAGGAGGATGAGGGACAGAGTGAAGCACAGTTTAGGATTGATGAGAAGGGCGGTGTTTCTAGTCATCAGACAGGAGAGGAGGAGCATGATCAGCTAGAGGACCTAGAGGGATATTATGAGGAAGGCGAGACAGAGGACCCAGACACACCTTGACAGTATGCAGTGGAGATGGAGGCAGGGAGTCCCTCCGAGTCACTGGTGCAAATTACACGTTGCATGCTCAGTGGCTTGCGTAGTGACCCCCGAATTGTCAGAATTCGTCAACGGGATGACTACTGGCTCTCCACCTCATTGGACCCTCGCTACCGTCACAGAATGGGGGCCTTTTTTTTTACACCCACTGTGTCTGTAGACTCAAACTGACCTACTAGAGAGATCCTACGTAGTCAGCTGGCCAATGCCTATCGGCGACATGGTCCATCTACTCACAGGACTGACTCGGGGGGGGGCCCTTTGCGCTCAACTTCCACTGCCAGGGTTGCTGGGGAGGGGAGGAGTGGCTGGAGCAGTACCAGCTCCATTATCAATAGCCTAAGTCTTCGCTGATGAGTAGCTTTCTTCACCCGCATAGTGAAGCAACTCATCAGCAGCAGGTAGATATGGACCAGGACCTGAACCAGCAGGTGGTGGCATACCTTGACATGGCTATGCCAACAAACATTGAAGATCCGCTGGACTTCTGGGCAGCCAAACTTGATTTATGGCCGCAACTAGCCGAGTTTGCCCTGGAAAATCTTTCCTGCCTAGCCAGTAGTGTGCCAACAGAGCAGGTGTTTAGTGCGGCCGGGGCCATAGTCACCCCAAGGCGAACTCGTCAGTCCATGAACAATGTGGAGAGACTGACCTTTGTGAAGATGAATAACGCATGGATCAGCCAGGATTTCCAGCCACCAATGCCAGATGCCTCAGAGTAGATTGACCATGCTGCTACACCAACACCACCCTGTGTCTTTCAGGAACTACTTGCCTCACTGTTGCTTCTGGCCTTGGGCCTTCAATTTTTGGATGTTTAGCAGTAGCTAAATACATGCTTAATGCAAATTTCAACATTGATCTTTAAATGTAAGGGGTTATGAAACCCTCTTGGGTAATGTGAATGCCTGCTCCTGACTGATCCTGTGTCTTTCAGGAACTACTTGCCTCACTGATGCTTCTGGCCTTGGGCCTTTAATTTTTGGATGTTTAGCAGTAGCTAAATACATGCTTAATTGAAATTTCAAATTTGATCTTGCAATGTATGGGGTTTTTAAACCCTCTTGGGTACTGCTGATGCCTGCTCCTAAATACTACTGTGTGTTTGAGGAACTCCTTGGCTCACTGTTGCTGCTGAGCCTGTAGCACTAGCACTAGCTAACATACCTCTTCAATAGAGATTTCAACAGTCATCTTTTAATCTTAGAGGTAGTCATTTTTTCAAGACTGAGGCCCTTTGGCCGTCGACGTCATATTACCTGTGGAATTATCACTAGTGTTGCTCGCGAATATTCGCAATTCGAATTTTATTCGCAAATATCATATATTCGTGAATTTGCGAATATTCACTTTTTTTTTCTTTTTTCACAGTACATATCACAGTGATCACTGATCATCCCTCTCTGCTCTTCGCATATGCGCATATTCGCGAATATTGAGCCCTCCCTTCTTTAATGGTATGGGGAACTAATGGGCTGACTAGTACATTAAAGGGGTACTCCACTGCCCTGTGTCGGAAGTTTATTGTTCCGGACGCTGTGTGCGGGCTTTTGTGTTCAGGGCTGCCCCTCGTGATGTTACTCCCGCCCCCTTTGTGACATCACGCCCAGCCCCTCAATGAAAGTCTAGAGATAACATCTGTCTGTCTATAGATAACATCCTGTCATCTATAGACAGCTGTATATACAGGATAGTGCACAAAGACTTAACCCAGAACTGATCAGCGGCAACGTGGGTTAACGCTTTCCTTGCTGGGCAACTGTATAGTATACATGGGTACACAATGCACCCCTGTATACCATACAGCTGGCGGAGGTAAGTAGTGATGCTCTGCACCCGGTATATGTATATGCTATACATCACTCCTCCCCTTCTTAAACTCTCTGGGCTTGGCGCTCTGCATCTGACCCGTAGAGTGGTACCTGAAGGCAGTGAAAAAAAATTATTGTTTCCGCACACCAGCAAAAATGCAAGAAAAAAACGCAAGAAAAAGCTGTGACAGTTTTTCTGGTGTTTTTGCTGGTGGACAAAAAAAAAAAAAAAAACAATGGTTCTTAGCCTCAAAGCAATAGAGCAAAATCTGTGTCCACTTTTCCTGTGAGGTGTAGATCATGTGTACAAATAGAACTGTGTGTAAATTTTGAACTTTGCACGAAATTTATCATTTGCCTTACACAAGTATGGTAAATTTGGTGCAATTGCAACAAATTTAGACCAACCAAAGTGATCTAAAAAAGACGTCTACCTACACCAACATTGATACATGTCTCCCGTAATGTGTAAGGCTGGGTATGAATGAATGGGAGGTTAAGGAACATAACATGATATTTATCAATACCTGTGCAGAGTAAAGGTTGCCCAGGTGCCCATAGCAACCAATCCTGGGAAATGGCAGTTTGTAGGTGGAAATAGGGAGAGGTTCCTGTGTGGGGCTGCCCTTTTTAGGGAGAGTAACACTTTCCAAGAAGGGAATTAATAATACGAGAGTAGGGCCTTACAGGGGGAGTTTTTACCCCCACCGGTTACAATGGACCATACATTGTTCCCTTCTACATTTTAGAAGTCTTTGCATCACATCAATACAAGGTGGTGTAGGTGGCACATGGTGTTTTTTGCACACCTTTCCTTTTGTTTGATAAAAAAAAAAAGTTGGGTCCATATATTTTATTCTAAGCATATTAATAAAAGTTAATGTGGTGTCCCGGTACCGCATCATATACGGTACCTATGTATGTTTGGGTCCCCATAGCCAGAGTCCCTAGGACGTAGGGATCCCTGTCACTTATTTAATCCCGGCTAGCCAGTATACCTTTTGTTTACTAACTAACAGGTAACTTATTGTTGGCACATAGGATGTGTGAGATAGTACAAATGTCTAGTCAGCTTGGAGCTAACTGTATATAGAGCTTTACTAATGTCTTAATTAGTTATCTAATTGTCTAGTGAGACCTAATTGTCTAGTAAACTTCAAAATGTATAATAAGTTTAATAAAGTTGTATAGAAAGCTAGAAACTAAAGGATAGATAGCTTCTTTAAATGTCTAGATAGCATCAAAATGCCTAGATAGATTTCTAATGTGTTTAGTCTACTTAGGATGTATAGCAAAAGGTACAGATCATCCTGTTCTATAGCATCCTGTTCTAGTCCTAGTCCCTCTGTCTCAGGGGACAGACGTCAAGGCCGACTTATTTTTAGTAAGGGGGTTTGTGGTGTCCCGGTACCGCATCATATACGGTACCTATGTATGTTTGGGTCCCCATAGCCAGAGTCCCTAGGACGTAGGGATCCCTGTCACTTATTTAATCCCTAGTCGCCTCTATTCTAGTGTATAAATCACTAAGTTATTCAAAGGTTAATGTACATAGAATAACATATGTAAATAAATGGTTAATTATTTGTTTCCAGGACCTGCGGGTCATGTGACTAGGTGAACTCTATGGTATTAAGCTTAAGGACCTTTGGAGGCCCTGTGACGTAAGCAATCCCAATACACCATGTAATGGTGAATGTCAGATGTTCGGACCAATCAGATTTACCCCACCCCTTGCCCATATAGGGGAGCGGCGGCCATCTTTTCTCTCTCTTGTTCCTGGGCAAGCAAGCAAGCAAGACCTGCACAGCAGCTAACGCAGTGAGTTAGGCCTGAGCCTTGCGGCGACGGCTGGACAATGTAATTATAGAGTGTATTAATTCCCAGACACTCTGCAGCATCACTGGACCTAATAATTCCCCTAAATCCGGACAGATCTGCAAATCTCTCCCTAAATTCACAGACTGTATATCTAGCTCAAGGTCCGCTACAACTGCCAGTCACTAAGCAACCTAAGGACTGTTTGTATGAGACTGTTACTGTTAGATATTGCAAGCACTTCAGTAAAAAGTTATTCAAGTTCAAGTTCAATCTCTTTTTGGACCTTCAGTTATTTTATGCACCTATCGTTACTGGGAAGGGCGACAATAGGGCTGAACATTGATTCAGCATACCAGCCTTCAGCCTGGCGTCACGAACTCTAGGGTTAACATTAACCCCTTCTCTACCTATACCAAACCACCACTACCATACACCCCCCAAGGGCTCCCACATTAAGTTTTACGTAATGCATATACTCAATACTTACTTGTGCACACTAACACTTTTACAAAAGAGACCATTTTCTTCTGCCTACCTGCCTCAGCTACTATTCTGATCCTGCCACCCACCTGATACCACACATCTGATGACAAGTTCTCCTTTTTTTCACCTACCTTCGTCACCGGGTATTGGTATTGCATCACTCTGTCACCAGGTCACTTTCAAGACTCCTGATGCTGCTGCCACCTCCAGGCTGTCTCATTCTGCCACAATATGTTCTCCTCGTGCTGATGCCAACTCCAAGTTGTCTCATTCGCCCACCATATGTTCTCCTTATGCTGATGCCAGCTCTAAGCTGTCTCATACTAGCACCATATGTTCTCCTCATGCTGCTGCCACCTCCAGGCTGTGTCATTCAGCACTATATGATCTCGTTATGCTTCCGCGACCTCCAGCATGTGTCCTTCAACCACTATATGTTCTCCTCATGCTGCCGCAAACTCCAGGCTATGTCATTCAGCCACTATATGCTGCCGCCAACTCGAGGCTGTGTCATTCAGCCACTCTTTGGTCTCCTCATGCTGCCGCCAACTCCAGGCTGTGTCATTCAGGCACTGTATGGTCTCCTCATGCTTCTGCCACCTCCAGGCTTTGTCATTCAGCCACTATGTGGTCTACTCATGCTGCCGCAATCTCCAGGCTATGTCATTCAGCCACAATATGGTCTCCTCATACCGATGCCACCTCCAGGCTCTGTCATTGTGAGGCTCTGCGACAGTGATTCTAATAGTGAAGCCTCTGATCTGCATGTCAAACTGAATAACAGTATTATTTCACAAACCCAGCACACACCCTATGCATGTTACAGCAAGGCAAAGTGTTCTACACCCCTATTGAGACTCTCTGTAGGCCAGAAATAGCTGTTTTTAATACATGCCTCAGCTACTATTCTGATCATATTACCCGCCTGATGCCGCACATCTGATGCCAAGTTCTCCTTTATTCATCCACCTTCGTCACCGGGTACTGATATTGCCACCCACCACACTACTCTGTCACCGGGTCACTTTCAGGACTCCTGATGCTGCTACTGCCACCTCCATGATGTCTCATTCTGCCACCATATGTTCCCCTCGTGCTGATGCCACCTCCAGGCTATCTCATTCTGCCACCATATGTTCTCCTCATGCTGATGCCAGCTCCAAGCTTTCTCATACTTCCACCATATGTTCTCCTCATGCTGCTGCCAACTCCAGGCTGTGTCATTCAGCACTATATGGTCTTGTCATGCTTCCGCGACCTCCATGCTGGGTCATTCAGGCACTATATGGTCTCCTCATGCTTCCCCCACTTCCACGCTGTGTCATTTAGCCACTATGTGTTCTCCTCAAGCTGCCGCAAACTCCAGGCTGTGTCATTCAGCCACTATATGCTGCCACCAACTCCAGGCTGTGTCATTCAGCCACTATGTGGTCTCCTCATTCTGCCGCCAACTCCAGGCTGTGTCATTCAGCCACTATCTGTTCTTCTCATGCTGCTGCCACCTCCACGCTGTGTCATTCAGCCACTATATGGTCTCCTGATGCTGCTGCCACCTCCACGCTGTGTAATTCAGCCACTATATGATCTCCTCTTGCTGATGCCACCTCCATTGTGCCGCTCTGGAACAATGATTTTAATAGTAACGCCTCTGATCTGCATGTCATACTGAATAACAGTAATATTCTATTAACCCAGCAAACATTCTATGTGCCTTACAACAAGGCAAAGTGTTCTACACCACTATTGAGGCTCTCTGTGGGCCATAAATTGCTGTTTTTAATACCGGTTTGCCGCAAATAAATTTGGACCGAATAAGGAGCCCAACCTTACTGTACCTGGAATGTTCTTTAACCCTTTAAGTACTAAGCCCATTTTGGCTTTAACCCCTTAACCCCTTAAGGACACATGACGTACTGGAACATCATGTGTCCACTCCCGATCTATAACACGGGGCCACGGCGTGTAACAACGGCCGGGACCCGTGGCTAATAGCGCGCGGCATTGATCGCTGTGCCGCGCGCTATTAAACCTTTAGACGCGGCGTTCAAAGAACCCCTTAATAATGATAATGGGGAGGTTGTCACGGGCGATCAAGAGAAGGAGGAGCTACTAAATGGGTTCTTTAGTTCTGTATACACTATGGAAAAAGGAGCTGACATTGGCCAGGTCAGTGCTGGTAACACATCATGTAATGTACTGAACTGGCTTAATGTAGAGATGGTACAAGGTAAGTTAAGTAAAGCAAATGTGAGCAAATCTCCAGGGCCGGATGGACTACACCCAAGAGTTCTTAGAGAGGTAAGTTCAGTAATATCTGTACCCTTGTTCATGATATTTAGAGATTCTCTGGTGTCTGGTATTGTGCCAAGGGACTGGCGCAAGGCGAATGTGGTACCAATCTTCAAGAAGGGCTCTAGGTCTTCGCCAGGCAATTATAGACCGGTAAGTCTAACGTGCATTGTGGGTAAATTGTGTGAAGGACTTATAAGGGATTACATACAGGAATACATAGGGGATAATAGTATTATAAGTGATAGCCAGTATGGGTTTACTACGGATAGAAGTTGTCAAACCAATCAAATTTGCTTTTATGAAGAGGTGAGTAGAAGCCTTGACAGAGGAATGGCTGTGGACATAGTGTTTCTGGATTTTGCCAAAGCGTTTGATACTGTCCCTCACAGACGTCTGACAGGTAAGTTAAGGTCCTTGGGCTTGGAAACTTTAGTTTGTAACTGGATTGAACACTGGCTCATGGATCGTACCCAGAGAGTGGTGGTCAATGATTCGTACTCTGATTGGTCCCCGGTAATTAGTGGTGTACCCCAGTGGTGGTCCCCGGTAATTAGTGCTGTCTGATCGCCGAATGACTGCTCAGTGCCTGAGATCCAGGCATGAGCAGTCAAGCGGCAGAATCATCGATCACTGGTTTCTTATGAGAAACCAGTGATCAATGATAAAGATCAGTGTGTGCAGTGTTATAGGTCCCTATGGGACCTATAACACTGTGAAAAAAAGTGAAAAAAAAAGTTAATAAATATCATTTAACCCCTCCCCTGTTAAAAGTTTGAATCACCCCCCTTTTCCCATAAAAAAAACACAGTGTAAATAAAAATAAACATATATGGTATCGCCGCATGCGGAAATGTCAGAATTATAAAAATATATCGTTAATTAAACCCCACGGTCAATGGCGTGCGCGCAAAAAAATTCCAAAGTCCAAAATTGTGCATTTTTGGTCATTTTTTATATCATGAAAAAATAAATAAAAAGCGATCAATAAGTCCTATCAATGCAAAAATGGTACCGTTAAAAACTTCAGATCACGGCGCAAAAAATTAGCCCTCATACCGCCCCATACACGGAAAAATAAAAGATGTATAGGGGTCAGAAATGACAATTTTAAACGTATTAATTTTCCTGCATGAAGTTATGATTTTTTCCAGAAGTAGGACAAAATCAAACCTATATAAGTAGGGTATCATTTTACCCGTATGGACCTACAGAATAAATATCAGGTGTCATTTTTACCGAAAAATGTACTACATAGAAACGGAAGCCCCCAAATGTTACAAAACTGCGGGTTTTTTTCAATTTTATCTCAAAATGATTTTTGTTTCAGTTTCACCGTAGATTTTTGGGCACAATGATTGACGTCATTACAAAGTAGAATTGGTGGCGCAAAAAATAAGCCATAATATGGATTTTTAGGTGCAAAATTGAAAGAGTTATGATTTCTTAAAGGCAAGGAGCAAAAAACAAAAATGCAAAAACGGAAAAAACCCCGGTCCTTAAGGGTTTAAGGATTCAGGGTTTTTCAGTTTTTGCACATTCGTTTTTTCCTCCTTACCTTTTAAAAATCATAACCCTTTCAATTTTCTACCTAAAAATCTGTGACATTAGTCATTTTACCCAAAAATTCACAGCGAAACGGAAAAAAAAAATCATTGTGCGACAAAATCGAAGAAAAAAACGCCATTTTGTAATTTTTGGGGGCTTCTGTTTCTACGCAGTGCATATTTCGGTAAAAATTACACCTTATTATTCTGTAGGTCCATACGGTTAAAATGATACCCTAGTTATATAGGTTTGATTTTGTCGTACTTCTGGAAAAAATCATAACTACATGCAGGGAAATTTATACGTTTAAAAATGTCATTTTCTGACCGCTATAACTTTTTTATTTTTCCACATACAGGGCGGTATGAGGGCTTATTTTTTGCTCCGTGATCTGAAGTTTTTATCAGTATGATTTTTGTTTTGATCACTTTTTATTCATTTTTTAATGGTATAAAAAGTGACCAAAAAAACGCTTTTTGGGACTTTGGAATTTTTTTGCGCGTACGCCATTGACCGTGCGGTTTAATTAATGATATATTTTTATAGTTCCGACATTAACGCACGCGGCAATACCACATATGTTTATTTATTTTTTTTATTTACACTTTTTTTATGGGTAAAGGGGGTGATTCAAACTTATTAGGGAAGGGGTTAAATGACCTTTATTAACACTTTTTTAAAACTTTTTTTAGCAGCGTTATAGGTCCCATAGGGACCTATAACACTGCACACACTGATCTCTCATGCTGATCACTGGCGTGTATTAACACGCCTGTGATCAGTGTTATCGGTGCTTGACTGCTCCTGCCTAAATCTCAGGCACGGAGCAGTCATTCGTCGATCGGACACCGAGGAGGCAGGTAAGGGCCTTCCCGGTGTCCTGTAAGCTGTTCGGGATGCCGCAATTTCACTGCGGCGGTCCCGAACAGCCCGACTGACTAGCTGGGATACTTTCACTTTCACTTTAGAAGCGGCGGTCAGCTTTGACCGCCAATTCTAAAGGGTTAATACCGCACATTGCCACGATCGGCGATGTGTGGTATTAGCCGCGGGTCCCAGCCGCTGATGAGCGCCGGGACCGACGCGGTGTAATGCTTCATATAGCGGGAGCCGGCGCAGGACGTAAATATACGTCCTGCGTCGTTGAGGGGTTAAGGACCAGGCCAATTTTCATTTTTGGACTTTCGTTTTTCACTTCTCACCTTCTAAAAATCAAAATGCTTTCAATTTTGCACTTACAGACCTATATAAGATGTTTTGGAATCACATCAATCAATTCACCACAAAATCAACGGTGAAAGAATAAAAAATATTTGGAGTGAAATTGGGAAAAAAAGCAGTTTTGTAACTTTGTGGGGCTTCCATTTCTACGCAGTACACTTTTTGGTAAAAATGTCACCTTTATTCTGTAGGTCCTTACAGTTACCAGGATATCCAATTTATGTAGGTTTTATTTTATTTTACTACTTTAATAAAATTATAACTACATGCACCAAAATTTGTATGCTTAAAATTGTCATCTTCTGACCCCTATAACTTTTTTTTTTTTTTTGCCTACTGGGCTATATGAGGGCTTATTTTTTGCACCATGATTGGTAGTTATTATTGATACCATTTTGTTTTGATGGGACTTTTTCATCATATACCATAACAAAATCAATAAAAAGTGAAGTGATCAAAAATGCACAATTTTGTAGGTTGGTGTTTATTTTACTGTTATGCCATCGACCGTGTGATTTAACTAACCTTATATTTTAATAGTTTTGACACTTACGCATGCAAATGTACCATATATGATTGTTTATTTTTGATTATATTATTTTATTTTTCAAAATGGGACAGGGGCTGATTAACATTTTTATTAGGGAAAGGGTTAATTCTCTTTTATTAACTTTTTTTTTTAAACACATTTAACTTTTCTTTTAAGTCCCCATTGGGTCTATGCCATGCAATCTTTTGGTTTCATACACTGTTTAATGAGCTTTGCCTCAGCATTGATCAGTGTTATTGGTGCTCTGCTGCTCTAGCCTTCCATGGGTGGCCAGAGCTTCAGAGTAATGAGCGGAAGGTCAGGAGGCAGGTAAGGGCCTTCCGCCATTCAGTCAGCTGATCGGGACCTGCGATCAGCTGCCCCAAGCTAACCTGCATTGAAAATCCCACATTTTAGACCTCCACAATCAACTTTGATCGTAGCGTCTAAAGGGTTAATGCTGAGCACTGGCCGATCGGTGATGTGCATAATTAATCATGGATCCTGGCTGCTCATAGCTACAGGTACGCCCTTGGTCCTTAAAGGGGTACTCCGCTGAAAAACATTTTTTTAAATCAACTAGTGCCAGTTCTTTTCTTTTTGAATTTCATTTCTTTCTGACCATAGTGCTCTCTGCTGACACCTCTGTCCATTTCAGGAACTGTCAAGAGCAGAAGAAAATCCATAGCAAACCTATCCTGCTCTGGACAGTTCCTGACATGGACAAAGGTGTCAGCAGAGAGCACTGTGGTCAGAGAGAAAATACATTAAAAAATAAATGAACTTCCTGTGGAGCATACAGCAGCTGATAAGTGCTTGAAGGATTAAGATTTTTAATAGAAGTAATTTACAAATCTGTATAACTTTCTGGCACCAGTTGATTTAAAAAATAAATAATCCACTAGATTACCCCTTTAAATACCTGGACGCAAGGGCATACCTGTATTCCCTTTGTCCTTGAGGAGTTAAAATTATAATATACAATAAAAATTTTATATGAATAAGCATACAGTTTAAGTATTTGAAACAAAATTCAATGTCTAATTTGAACGTTGGCCAAAAAAATGTATTAGCTTTTCAGACAATAATCAGAACACATTTTTAAGAAGATTAATGCAGCTGAGCTTACAATTTTAAAAGTATTCAATAATCTTAAAATCAAAGTTAATTTCCAAATAGCGCTAATACAGATTCATATGAATTTTTAAGAGCCTAATCTCTTATTTACTTTAGAAGAAATATTTCAAAGAGGAAGAAAAACAAAGGGATACATTTGGCATCTTTAAGTAGATTTTTAGGCAGTAAATTGGAAAGTGCCATGATCTTTAAATTTCTTATTATAATGTAATTTAGCACAAATGTATTATGACATATATAACAGTCTAAAATCATAACCAGTTTAGTAAAACATAGCCTAGCCATATTAACTTCACCAATTTCAAGTACAGTGAGTTCAAAAACAAATTAATAAAAAAACATGTTTTTATTATATATTAGTACATACAAAACATGCATATTGTCATAGAGATGTAATAAAAAAAAGACTTCTTGCACTTTTACACCTTTTGCAAATTTTGCCCCTTATCAATATTTTGCCTGGGAACTCTGTATTTCACTGTATTTAGGGTCTGATTAGAATAGGAGACAGGCTGTGGGGTGGGTGGTTTTGGTTGGGGTGAGGGGTACCCTTGTAAGGGCCAGGACTCCATCTACATGCCGAAAAGCTAGGGACTGCCTAGTTTGAGGGTAAGACACAGTGTAGGAAAGGTATGAACATCCCCCATTGCTGTGTACCTGTACATTTACCACTGTTAAGTTTTTGATATGCTTATTAATTTATTCAAGTATTTAGGTGCCCATGTAACCAATTGATAATTTTGTTTCATTGGTGCTTTAATATATGTTAAATAAATCTCTGTAATCCTGTAAACTATTGGCATTTATTTTTTTACCTAGGTGTTTGGTCAAACTGTACTTTTTTTTCAATTCTTTATTTTAAAGATTTTTCAAATGAAACAGGTACAAAGAACATACAAATAAACAGGTATATAAGTCACGCAGGACTTATCAGAAAGGCAGGCCACCTAAACAAGAATGGGTAGTGTGGTAACCGCCCTTGTTGTGTGGTCATACGGATGGTGATTACGTTACCAACACTCGCTAATAATATCTAGAACTTATCGCTTGACACTTGGTTGTTCAGATGCTAGGTATCAATACAAGCATTTGGTGGCCCATTTAAAGGGAAACTAACAGAAAACAACAAAAACAGGATATGTCTTGTCCCCGCCTATCCCCAGGTAGTAGGGTACCGACAGGGCCTGAAACTACTCGAGAAATTATAACAGAAAGATCAAAGAAGACAACAGAGGAAGTGGGAGAAGAAAAGCTCAGGGAGACAAGGCACAAAAAGGGGGAGAGTGACAGCATCAATTGAGGTGTGAAAAGAACCAGGGGGAATAAAAGGATCAGCAAGAGAGGTGGAGGAGCATGGGGGGGGCAGAGAGTAAGAAGGGGGAAAGGTAGTGGGGAAGGGAAAGAGTTCCAGGAAGTGGGGGTAAGACAAGGAAAATGAAGAAGAGAGGGGGGGAGGAGATCCGACACTCCTTCATGGGGGGGGGAGGAAGGGGTGGTGGGAGAGAAGGGAGGGTAGGGGGGGAGGGAAAGGAAAAGGAACAATGTGGGTTCTCAGATCATGTTGGGGTGGAAGGGGAGGACCCCTGAGAAGGGGGGACCCCTGAGAAGGGGGCGAGCAGGGGCAAGGTGAGGCGCCTGCATCACGAGGAAGTGCTGGGGAGTCAGGTCGGTGCGCTTGGGCTGACGAGTAGCATAGCCACTGTGACCAGACCTTTAGGTAAGTGTCATGAGAGCTTATGCCCTAACACACCAGCTCCTCCATTCTGCACAATTCGTGCAACTTCCGATGCCATTGAGCCAGTGAAGGAGCCGACGTCTGCAGCCAATGTAAAGGAATTAGGGCTTTCGCTACAGAGAGTAAATGGGCAACCAATGATTTCTTATGGAGGTTACAGTCAGTGTTAGACAATCCCAGTAGCACCAATGCAGGAGTCAGTCGAGCAGATTTCCCCATCACCCTCAAGAGTAGCCCCTCTACCTTCCTCCAGTACTTTGTAATGCCCGGGAAGGACCACCAGATGTGTAGGAACGAACCTACGTCTGCTTGGCACCGCCAACACAAATTAGTTGTAACCAAGCCCCTAAGATAAAGTAGTTCAGAGGTGCGATACCACAGAGAAAGAAGCTTGTAGTGGCCCTCCTGCAGTTTGACGCAGGAAACCATGGGAATGCCTCAATAGCGCCGCTCTCTCTTCTGTAGTCAAGGAGATA
Organism: Hyla sarda; assembly: GCF_029499605.1. Lineage (NCBI taxonomy): Eukaryota > Metazoa > Chordata > Amphibia > Anura > Hylidae > Hyla > Hyla sarda. Next base: position 145,858,535 of record NC_079195.1, on the reverse strand, counting down.
TTTAGCTCTTTTTCCCAGGAAAGCAGAAACTGCGGGGTCGTAAGCTCATCTTCCTTAGATAGGAAGGAGCAAATAGAATGTAGAGTAAGGCGAGAGGAAGGGGCGACAAATGTCAGGCTTTCAAGCCAATGGAGGTCGGGACCAAGAACACACACCCCAAGCATCGCTGCATAGGCCCTCCTAATTAAATAGCAATGATAGAAATTCAAAGTTATCGTCGGTAGCAGTGCTTGGATACATTCAGGGGAAGACACTAAACTCTGTAAAGTGGTAAACACTATAGCGGACAGTGCACTGTTTCAAATGGATCTGGATAGGTTGGAGGTTTGGGCCGGGAAGTGGCAGATGAGGTTCAACACTGATAAATGTAAGGTAATGCACATGGGGAAGAAAAATCTGGGCTGGGATTATGTATTAAATGGGAGAACACTTGGGACGACTGACATGGAAAAAGACTTAGGGGTCTTAGTTAACAGTAAATTTAGCTGTAGTGACCAGTATCGGGCAGCTGCTGCCAAGGCTAATAAAATCATGGGGTTCATCAATAGGGGCATAGATGCCCACGACAAGGAAATAATTCTACCGCTGTACAAATCACTGAAGAGGGTTCAAAGACGGGCAACCAGAGTAATACGGCGAATGGGAGGACTACAGTACCCAGAAAGATTATCAGAATTAGGGTTATTTAGTTTAGAAAAAAGAAGGCTTAGGGGAGACCTAATAACTATGTATAAATATATCAGGGGACAGTACAGAGATCTCTCCCATGATCTATTTATACCCAGGACTGTATCAATAACAAGGGGTCATCCTCTACGTCTAGAGGAAAGAAGGTTTCTACACCAGCACAGATGGGGGTTCTTTACTGTAAGAGCAGTGAGACTGTGAAATTCTCTCCCGGAGGAGGTGGTCATGGTGAACTCTGTAATAGAGTTCAAAAAGGGGCTGAATGCATTTTTGGAGAGTAATAACATTACTGGTTATGTATACTAGATTTATAGGGACAGAAGGTTGATCCAGGGATTTATTCTGACTGCCATATTTGGAGTCGGGAAGGAATTTTTACCTCTAGTATGAGGGTTTTTTGCCTTCCTCTGGATCAACTCAACTCAATAGGGATGTATTAGGGTTATAGGTTGAACTTGATGGACTCTGGTCTTTTTTCAACCTTATCAACTATGTTCCTATGTTAGGGCATAAGTCACCTGTAGGAATATGTTCCAATCGTCGCCAGACATCATCAATCTCTAAGGTTTGGGGGTGGGCCAGAAAGGGAACAAGGTAGCTGGGCAAGGCCGGGGATATGAGCCCACGTGTTCCCACCCTCCATATGTGTCGGCCATCATAAGCCTGTTTCAGTGTCATTGTGGCTTTAGTCAGTGGATCAGTCACCGTCTTAAGGTATTGCGTTGAGGGGAGCCAGACAGCCCTAGTTGGAGAAACCACCTCCTTGGCCAATACATGTAACTCCAGAGAATCAATGGAGGGGAAGGATTTCAATTCTGCAATTAATATAGCCCACCTCTGTAAATGTACTGTGTGATGTCAGGGACACCTAGGCCCCCTGAGCTTTTATCCCTAATCAACAAGGAGTAGGGTAAGCAAGGTTTTTTTTACCTGACCACAGGAACGTACGGAATAGCTACTTCCATTGAAGTAGGTATGATTGGGGTAACAATATGGGAACCATGCTCAGCATATACAATACTGTCGGGATAACATAAGTTTGTAATAAGTTCCTCCTACCTACCCAGGAAAGGTAAGGAAGTTTGTATTGCTCCAGTTGTAAATTGAGTTTGTTAAAGAGGGGAACATAATTTGCGGTGAAGAGGTCAGTTAATGAGCTCAGGACCATGATCCCTAGATATTTAACCCCAGAGGGAGGCCAGCAGTATGGGGATGTGGATTTTAACAGCACAACTTTATCAGGCGGGAGGGTTATGTTCAAGATTTTCGATTAAGTGTAGTTTACTTTGAAGCTAGAGAGGTTACCGTATGTGTCTAGAAGAGTCTGAATCCTGGGGAGCGAGCCCCTAGAGTTAGTAGTCATGATCAAAATATCATCTTTATATGCCGCCACCAGGTGAGTCCGTCCCTCAATGTGCTCAGACCCTCAATGTCCTTATCTTGGCGTAAGGCCTGCATGAGTGTCTCCATAACTAGAATGTACAAGGTCGGAGAGAGGGGGCAACCCTGCCTCGTCCCATTCCTTATCAAAAAAGGAGGAGAAAGGGTACCATTGACCTTCACACGAGCTCTAGGGTCTGAATAAAGTGACATAACGGCCTGAACAAACTCAGAAGGGAAGCCCAGCCGCGACATAGTGAGACGCAGATAGTCCCAGGCGACCCTATCAAAAGCTTTTTCTGCGTCTGTTCCCTGGAGAAGGAGAGGAGTCCCGGTACGGTGTGCGAGATGGACAAGGTGCATGACTCTGTGGGAATTGTCCCTACCCTCCCTTCCCTTAACAAAACCTGTCTGGTCAACATGGATGAGCTTTGGTAAAAGCACTGCCATTCGCAAGGACAGGAGCTTAGCCCAAATCTTGACATCCAAATTAAGCAAGGAAATGGGTCTGTAGTTCGAGCAAGCTGTGGAGTCCTTACCCTCCTGGGTGGGCTTCTAAAGCCTGAGTCGGCAAGGGTATTCCAGAAAGCAAAGCATTGCACCACGTAGTCAGCCGAGGGACAAGTACGGACCCAAATTTTTTGTAATAGAGGAGACTAAGACCATCAGGGCCCAGGCTTTTCCCCATCGGGAAAGTTGAAAGGACCTTACTCACTTCTTCATCAGTGCAGGGGCCTAGGAGTGTGGTTCCCTCCTCTTCAATAAGAGCAGGCAATTCTAGAGCATCCAAAAAGGATCGGATAGCCTAGGGCCTGTCGGGGGGGGGGGGGGGGGGGGTAGAGGTTGTCGGGGTAATGTTGTATAACGAGGCATAGTAGGCCGAGAAGGCTGAAGCAATGGAAGCTGTGTCAATTTGGAGTTGTCTTCCAGACTGCCCTACAGAATGTATGTACATGTGTTCCCTGCATTTTTTAATCATAGAAGATATTAACCTGCCCCCCTTATCTCCATGAAGAAAAAGCTTTTGTTTAAACCGTGCAACAGTCGCTGCATACTTAGTATGAAGCAACTGCTTGAGGTCTTCCCTCAGTTGCGTCAGGACCTCCTCTCCCGCTAAGTCACCCCCTGATCCCCCTCTACTCTCCAGCACAGCAATGCATTTCAGAAGTGTGTCTATGGCCCTCGATCTGTCCTTCTTAATCTTGGACCCCAAGGCTATCAGTAGACCTCTCATATAGCATTTATATGTCTCCCACACAGTGGGGAGAGAGACGTATGGTGTCGTATTAATGTCAAAAAATGAGCGTAATTGATCCGTCAAAGAGGCAACATCCTTGTCATTATCTAAAAGCATATCATTAAGCCTCCACGTCCGGTAGCTGGGAAAACAAAATTGTAATCTAAACTGGGGCGTGGTCCGATAGTGTACGATGGCCAATGTCCGCTGATGTGACCAGGGGTAGTAGACTGTCGTGACAAAGGAGATAATCCAAGCGCTGCGCCGACTGATGGGGGAAAGAGAAGAAGGTGTATGTGCGGTCTCTCGGATGCAGGCACCTCCATGTGTCCACAAGGCCCAGAGTACGTAATTTATTCCTCAGGGTGCTGAGGGCCACGGAGGAAATGGCCGACCGTCTCGAGGACGTGTCCCATTTGGGATCAAGTGCCACATTAAGGTCTGCACCAATTATGATAGGCCCTTCAGCAAAAGCCTTAGATCGTCCAAGGTCCTCAACAACCAACGTACCTGATGTCTGTTCAGAGGGTACAGCAAGGCTAGTGTGTACGTCCTGGTGCTGATCATACCTTTAAAAAACAACGCTCTGCCATCACCGGAGTCATGTTGAGTCAGGAGCCGAAAGGGGACATCCTTGTGAAAGGCAATGGAGACACCCTTGGAGGAGGAGTTTCTGCTTTCACTGTGATACCAAAGAGAAAAATAATTAGTAGGCAATTTGGGAATACAATCTTGAAATGTGTCTCCTGCAGGAAGGCCACTGAAACCCCCTCTTCTTTTAACAAGGATACTTCACTGTGTCGTTTAGCTGGCGAGTTGAAGCCCTTCACATTGTACATCAAGAGCTTCAAGGAGGACACGACAATCTCAATTTGGGGAAGTGGGATGAGAAGAGTGAGGTCCCAAAAAGGAAAACAAAGGAGGAGGGGGAGGAGGATAGAAAAGGGGGGGAGACGACCAAGCCGGGGGGGAGGGGGTGAGAGAGGAGAGATGGAGGAAGCCGGACTGAAGGAGAAAGAGAGAGTAAGGGTGGGGGGGGGGAGGAAGAGAGAAAGGAAGTAGGAAGAGACTAAGAGCAATCACAGAGAAAAATAAACCCACAACAGTAGGAGAGATAGGGGAAACAGTAGCAGAGAAACTAGAGAAGGAAAAAGAGAGTGAGATAGTCTAGGCAAGGAAGCCCAGGCAGACACAACAGAAAATAAAAAAAACAGTGAGTACACTAACAAAGGCACTCAACGGGGTACGGCTGTGTTCCTGAACCGACAGCCTGCCTGATCTAAGACAAAAAAAAGAAAGAAACCTTTCCATAGAGGTAAAATAAGGGTAAAGACAAAAATATTAGTCAAACGTGAGCAAAATATCAGCAGATTGCTGTATCAAAAAGAAAAAAAAAACATTGAGTGGTGTGGGACATTCGGGGGTCAGCAAAAGTCACCTCAAGTCGAATCACTCAGCTTGCAATTTCGGTTCTTCTGGGACCCTTTACGAGCCCTGGGTGACTTCTGGTTTTTGGCAATAGCCCATGGTATAAGCGCTGGTAGCTGTGGGAGGTTGTGGGCTAGCTGCACAGGTAACCAAGACGGTATGTCTATCGGAGGGATGTCGAACAGAATCCACAACTTCGCAAAGTGCTCCTCTGGTTGCCGCAACTGTTGTGCCACGGCCCCCTCCAGATATTCCATATGGTGTCCAATTTGGCGAACTTCTGCCTTAATTTCAGCTAGTTCTTGCATGATGGGTGACAGAGCTCTCTGCAAAGCTTTGGCAACTGCTTGATGGACTACCTTCTTATCAGCGAGCGGGAGAGGGGGCCCCGGGTATCTTCCCCTCCAGAATCAATGTGGCTGCTGGATAGGCTGTCTGAGTCCTCATCTCGCTCTGCCTCCCTCATGGCGTCCGGGCTCTGATGAGACTTCTCCCAGAAGTACTGCGCCATATATGTTAGATTTTTTTTCATTTTGGGGTGGCCTGAGGGTTCCCCTGGCTTCTGCTTGTCTTTGTTGCCCATTTATGTGGGGTGGCGAGGAGCTAATACGCAGTATCAGGTCCGGCCATGGAGAGCTGCTCGTTCAAGCTGCCATCCAGCTCCGTGGTCAGGCTCCCCCCCGGTCAAACTGTACTTATGCACATTGATAACAAGTGGCATATTTGCTAAAAGGCTTACATATGAATGAAGGTTTTATATGAATTTCAAGACTAAATTGTATGTATCAATATTTTCAGGCTTATTCACACATCCCAAATGAAGAGTACTCAGCTCACATGTAGTACTGGCACTATGATCCAAAGAAAAACTTGACACCTCATACAAACAATTCCTCATACAAATATAAAACTAATCCAGTGTTGTTAAAATGTCCAAACGATCCAAGACAATGACATGCATTTCAAACTGCCTTTCTAAGCTCTTAAATGGTAAATTTAGCTCTCTTAAATTGCAAATTTGGCTCGCCTCAATGGTAAATTTGGCTCTATATAACTTTGGTGTTACGCCTAGCGCTCCGGGCCCCCGCTCCTCCCCGGAGCGCTCACGGCGTCTTTCTCCCTGCAGCTCCCCGGTCAGTCCCGCTGACCGGGAGCGCTGCTCTGTCATGGCCGTTGGGGATGCGATTCGCACAGCGGGACGCACCCGCTCGCGAATCGCATCCCAGGTCACTTACCCGTTCCCGTCCCCTGCTGTCATGTGCTGGCGCGCGCGGCTCCGCTCTCTAGGGCGCGCGCGCGCCAGCTCCCTGAGACTTAAAGGGCCAGTGCACCAATGATTGGTGCCTGGCCCAATTAGCTTAATTGGCTTCCACCTGGTCCCTGACTATATCTAACCTCCTCCCATGCACTTCCTTGCCGGATCTTGTTGCCCTTGTGCCTAGTGAAAGCGTTTTGTGTGTTTAAAGCCTGTGTACCAGAACTTCTGCTATCTCCCCTGACTACGAACCTTGCCGCCTGCCCCCGACCTTCTGCTACGTCCGACTTTGCTTCTGCCTACTCCCTTGTACCTCGCCTATCTTCAGCAGTCAGAGAGGTGAGCCGTTGCTAGTGGATACGACCTGGTCACTACCGCCGCAGCAAGACCATCCCGCTTTGCGGCGGGCTCTGGTGAAAACCTGTAGTGGCTTAGAACCGATCCACTAGCGCGGTCCTCGCCATCCCTCTCTGGCACAGAGGATCCACTACCTGCCAGCCGGCATCGTGACAGTAGATCCGGCCATGGATCCCGCTGAAGTTCCTCTGCCAGTTGTCGCTGACCTCCCTACGCTGGTCGCCCAGCAAGCTCGTCAGATCGCCCAACAAGATCACCAGCTGTCGTACTTGACCACCATGACACAGCAACTCCAGTCACAACTACAGCAAGTACAGTCACAGCTACAGCAGCAACAACCATCTCCTCCGCCAGCTCCTGCACCCCTTCCGCAGCGAGTGGCCACTCCTAGCCTCCGCCTGTCCTTGCCGGACAAATTTAATGGGGACTCTAAGTTTTGCCGTGGCTTTCTTTCGCAATGTTCCCTGCACTTGGAGATGATGTCGGACCAGTTTCCTACTGAAAGGTCTAAGGTGGCTTTCGTAGTCAGCCTTCTGTCTGGAAAAGCCCTGTCATGGGCCACACCGCTCTGGGACCGCAATGACCCCGTCACTGCCTCTGTACACTCCTTCTTCTCGGAAATTCGAAGTGTCTTTGAGGAACCTGCCCGAGCCTCTTCTGCTGAGACTGCCCTGCTGAACCTGGTCCAGGGTAATTCCTCCGTTGGCGAGTACGCCATACAATTCCGTACTCTTGCTTCTGAACTATCCTGGAATAATGAGGCTCTCTGCGCGACCTTTAAAAAAGGCCTATCCAGCAACATTAAAGATGTTCTGGCCGCACGAGAGACTCCTGCTAACCTGCATGAACTCATTCATCTAGCCACTCGCATTGACATGCGTTTTTCTGAGAGGCATCAAGAGCTCCGCCAGGAAAAAGACTTAGATCTCTGGACACCTCTCCCACAGTCTCCACTGCAATCTGCGCCTAGGCCTCCCGCCGAGGAGGCCATGCAAGTGGATCGGTCTCGCCTGACCCTGGAAGAGAGGAATCGCCGTAAGGAAGAGAATCTTTGTCTGTACTGTGCCAGTACTGAACATTTTTTGGTGGATTGCCCAATCCGTTCTCCACGTCTGGGAAACGCACGCTCGCACCCAGCTCTCGTGGGTGTGGCGTCTCTTGATGCTAAGTCGGCTTCTCCACGTCTCACGGTGCCTGTTCGGATTTCTACTTCAGCCAGCTCTCCCCTCTCAGCCGTGGCCTGCCTGGACTCTGGAGCTTCTGGGAATTTTATTCGGGAGTCCTTAGTGAATAAATTCCGCATTCCGGTGACCCGTCTTGTCAAGCCACTCCACATTTCCGCGGTCAACGGAGCCAGGTTGGATTGCACCGTGCGTTACCGCACGGAGCCCCTCCTAATGTGCATCGGACCTCATCACGAGGAAATTGTATTTTTTGTCCTTCCTAATTGCACTTCTGAAGTTCTCCTTGGACTACCCTGGCTTCAACACCATTCCCCAACCCTGGATTGGTCCACTGGGGAGATCAAGAGTTGGGGTCCCTCTTGTTCCAAGGACTGCCTTCAACCGGTTCCCAGTACTCCCTGCCGTGACCCTGTGGTTCCTCCTGTATCCGGTCCCCCTAAGGTCATTAAGGACTCTGCCTGCCACAGGAAATGCCTCTCCCCCCCTCCCAGTCCCATCAGGCAAGCCTCTGTGTCCCCTCATGGCCCTCGTCCTGGTGTCACACTGCCCCGTGCCAGGTCTCGCCCTCTGCCCTCTCTCCCCATTCCTACTCCTGCTGTTCTGCCTGCCGTTGAGGAATCCCTCCATCCTTTCCCGGTGTCCTCATCCCAGGGGAGGCAGTTACCGGACAAAGAGAAGGGGAGACCTAAGGGGGGGGGTACTGTTACGCCTAGCGCTCCGGGCCCCCGCTCCTCCCCGGAGCGCTCACGGCGTCTTTCTCCCTGCAGCTCCCCGGTCAGTCCCGCTGACCGGGAGCGCTGCTCTGTCATGGCCGTTGGGGATGCGATTCGCACAGCGGGACGCGCCCGCTCGCGAATCGCATCCCAGGTCACTTACCCGTTCCCGTCCCCTGCTGTCATGTGCTGGCGCGCGCGGCTCCGCTCTCTAGGGCGCGCGCGCGCCAGCTCCCTGAGACTTAAAGGGCCAGTGCACCAATGATTGGTGCCTGGCCCAATTAGCTTAATTGGCTTCCACCTGGTCCCTGACTATATCTAACCTCCTCCCATGCACTTCCTTGCCGGATCTTGTTGCCCTTGTGCCTAGTGAAAGCGTTTTGTGTGTTTAAAGCCTGTGTACCAGAACTTCTGCTATCTCCCCTGACTACGAACCTTGCCGCCTGCCCCCGACCTTCTGCTACGTCCGACTTTGCTTCTGCCTACTCCCTTGTACCTCGCCTATCTTCAGCAGTCAGAGAGGTGAGCCGTTGCTAGTGGATACGACCTGGTCACTACCGCCGCAGCAAGACCATCCCGCTTTGCGGCGGGCTCTGGTGAAAACCTGTAGTGGCTTAGAACCGATCCACTAGCGCGGTCCTCGCCATCCCTCTCTGGCACAGAGGATCCACTACCTGCCAGCCGGCATCGTGACATTTGGCTTCTCTGGTCTGATATTCTAGGCCATCAAAGCCTTGTAGTCAAAGGCTTGTGCTATTGTGCTTACCAATAGCACACTCTGTAGTTTCTTTAACCTATTAAAACTCCTTTAAGTATGTACCTCTTTATTTGGTTGTCTTTATCTCTGTGTTTGTTACATTATATTATGAGTGGTAACTAGTGTTGAGCGCCATAGGCCATATTCGAATTTGCGATATTTCGTGAATATATGGACACATATTCGTCATATATTCCCCAAATTCGCATATTCGTAATATTCGCGTTTATTTTCTCATATACGAAAATTCACATATGCGAAAATACGCATATGCGAAAATTCACATAGGTGAAAATTAACATATGCGAAAATTAACATATGTGAAAATTAACATATGCGGAAAGTGGATTTCAAAATAAGCTAAAAAAAAATTGCATATGCGAAAATTCGCACGCCAGTCTCACACGGTAGTATTGGAGCCATCTTTACACCACACAAGCTGGAAGCAGAGAGGGATGATCACTGTGATGTGTACTGTGAAAAAAAATAATAAATAAACGAATATTTGTAATTGCGAATATATAGTGCTATATTCGCGAATATTCGTGAATTTGCGAATATACGATATTCGCGAATAAAATTTGCATTGCGAATATTCGCGAGCAACACTAGTGGTAACCTGTCTAAGCCATGCACCCCTTTCTTTTTCTACGGGAGGATTTAAAAATGATAGTTGATCCTGCATGTCACCCACTCGGAGGCTTTATGCCCAGCAGAGGTGAGCATGTAATGGTCACCTCTACGTGGCCGATGGGGGACATGTTTTAATAAAAATCGTGCATAAAGAGCTTACTGTGGCAAATTCAAAAACACAAAAAGTATGTTGCAGCAACACTCTAGATCAAAAAAGATCTAGAGTGCTTCTGCAACCTACTTTTTGTGTTTTTGCATTTGCCACAGCAGTATGCACCCGTGTATTTAGTTGTTGTGCTGGCTATCTCTGTGTTTGTTACACTGTATATAGCATTTAAAGTTAGCCTGATTTGGACTCTGACTGCCATAGCAACCATCCACATGTTCTCTGATGGGTTACAGGAGTAACCACCTCCCCTGTCAGGCTGGTAGATGCAGTTGTTGTACTCAACATGACATATAGAGGAAAAACTGCAGCTCTACTTAAAGTCGCAGTTGGAGTCCAGCTGCAAATGACAGCCAGCTCCTGTTGGTATACCCATCACAGAGTCCATCAAGATGAACCTATATCCCTAATTAGTCCCTACTGAGTTGATCCAGGGGAAGGCAAAAAACCCTCATACTAGAGGTAATAATTCCTTCCTGACTCCAAACATGGCAATCAGAATAAATCCCTGGATCAACGTTCTGTGCCTATAAATCTAGTATTCATAACCAGCGATGTTATTACTCTCCAAAAATGTATCCAGACCCTTTTTGAATTCTTTTATAAAGTTCCCCATGACCACCTCCTCTGGCAGAGAGTTCCATAGTCTAACTGCTCTTACAGTAAAGAACCCTCTGTTATGGCTGGTGTAAAAATCTTCTTTCCTGGGTATAAACAGATCATGGGAGAGATCTCTGTACTGTCCCCTGATATATTTATACATAGTTATTAGGTCTCCCCTAAGCCTTCTTTTTTCTAAACTAAATAACCCCAATTCTGATAATCTTTCTGGCTACTGTAGTCCTCCCATTCCCCGTATTACCCTGGTTGCCCGTCTTTAAACCCTCTCCAGCTCCACTATATCTTTCTTGTACACTGGTGCCCAGTACTGTACACAGTATTCTATGTGTGGTTTGACTTGTACAGCGGTAGAATTATTTCCTTGTTGTGGGCATCTATGTCCCTAATAATGCACCCCATGATTTTATTTGCCTTGGCCGCAGCTGCCCGACACTGGTCACTACAGCTAAATTTACTGTTAACTAAGACTCCTAAATCCTTTTCCACATCAGTTGTGCTCCCATTTAGTACATAATCCCAGCCCGGATTTTTCTTCCTCATGTGCATTACCTTACATTTATCAGTGTTGAACCTAAACTGCCACTTCCCAGCCCAAACCTCCAACCTATCCAGATCCATTTGTAACAGTGCACTGTCCTCTATTGTGTTTACCGCTTTACAGAGTTTAGTATCATCTGCAAAGATTGCTACTTTACTATTCAACCCCTCTACAAGGTCATTAATGAATATATTAAATAGAACAGGACCCAAGACTGACCCCTGTGGTACCCCACTAGTCACCCAATCAGAATAAGTACCATTAATAACCACCCTCTGTTTCCTATCACTGAGCCAGTTACTTACCCACTTACACACATTCTCCCCCAGTCCCATCCTTCTCATTTTATGCACCAATCTTTTATGTGGCACAATATCAAATGCTTCGTAAAAATCCAGATATACGACATCCAGCGATTCCCTCTTGTCCAGTCTTGAGCTCACCTCCTCATAAAAGCTGATCAGGTTAGTTTGACAGGACCAATCCCTCAAAGCCATGCTGATATGGAGTCATACATTTATTTTTATCAAGATACTGCAAAATAGCATCCCTTAGAAAACCCTCAAACAATTTACATATAACAGAGGTTAAACTAACAGGCCTATAATTCCTGGGGTCACCTTTTGACCCCTTTTTAAATATTGGCACTACATTTGCCATGCACCAGTCCTGGGGAACAGTCCCTGTCACTATAGAGTCCCTGAATATAGAAAATAGGGGTCTGTCTATTACAGTACTTAATTCCTTTAGAACACGGGGGTGATTAACATCTGGACCTGGTGATTTGTCTATTTTGATTTTTTGTAGGTGGCATTGTAATTCTTCCTGGGTTAGACAGGTGACTTGTACAGGGACGTTCACCTTATCTCGCTGTATTTCACCTGGCATTTCCTTTTCCTCGGTGAATACAGTGGAGAAGAATTTGTTTAATATATTTGCTTTTTCCTGATCCCCGTTTATAATTTCTTCTTTATCATTTTTTTAAAGGGACAACACTTTTATTTTTAACCTTTTTGCTATTTATATAGTTAAAGAACATTTTGGGGTTAGTTTTACTCGCTTTGGCAATGAGTCTTTCTGTCTCTATTTTTGTGGCTTTTATCTGTTTTTTACATATTCTTCATTTTTCTCTATAGCTTTTTAATGCTTCTTCACTGTCGTCCTGTTTTAGTAGTTTAAATGCTTTATTTTTGTCATTTATTTAACATTTTTAATATTTGTATTCATCCATGTTGGTTTTCTTCTATTTCTGACCCTTTTATTCCCATAAGTTTCATACATCTTAGAGTGATAATTTAATATCTTTTAAAAGTCTCCCATTTAGTGTCAGTATTCTTGTTTTTGAGGACATTATCCCATTTTATATTGTTAAGGGCTTCTCTGAGATGATCGAACTTTGCCTTCCTAAAGTTCATTGTTTTTGTGGCCCCTCACAAGATTCCCTTATTGAAGAACAAGCTATAATGTATTATATTATGATCACTATTTCCTAGGTGTCCTTCTACTTGCACATTAGTTACTCCGTCAGATCTGTTGGTTCATATTAAGTCTAGCAGTGCACCCCCTCTGGTCGGGCCCTGCACCATTTGGGACAGACAATTGTCTTTAATTATAGTCAGAAACCCCGTTTCCTTTATTAGATTCACAGGACTCCGTCTCCCAGTTTATATCAGGATAGTTAAAATCCCCCATTATTATCACCTCGTTCTGATTTGCTGCCTTGTTTATTTGCCTCAGTAATTGGTCTTCTGCCTCTTCCATTATGTCTGGTGGCTTATAGCAAACCCCTATCAGAATTTTTTTTAATTTTTATCTCCATGTATTTCTACCCATAATGACTCTACATTATCGTTTCCCTCCCATATATCCTCCCGCAGTGCAGCCTTCAGACTGGATTTTATGTAAAGACAAACTCCTCCCCTTTCCGTTTTGTCCGATCCTTCCTGAATAGACTATAACCCTATATGTGGACCGCCCAGTCACAGCTATTGTCCAATCAAGTCTCTGTTATATCCACTATGTCATAATTCTCCTCAGATATCAACTACTCCAGTTTGTCAGTTTTATTGGTCAGACTTCTGGCATTAGTCAACATGCATTTCAATAGTATATGTTATTTTTTTTCCTATGAAGCCTATCCCTATTAACTATTCTAACCCCTCCCTCCTCTCCACTTCCAGGTACATTAATAAGTCCCCCATCTCTATCTACACTATCTTCCCCCTCTACGTTGTAGGTTCCCTCCCCCAGTCCCTAGTTTAAACATTCCTCCACCCTTCTAGCCATCTTCTCCCTAAGAACAGCTGCAGACTCCCCATTGAGGTGCAGCCCGTCCCTACGGTAGAGCCGGTATCCAACTGTGAAGTTGGCCCAGTTCTCCATGAACCCAAACCCCTCTTTCCTACACCAGCTTCTGAGCCACTTGTTTACCTCCCTAATCTCCCACTGCCTCTCTAGTGTGGCTTGTGGTACAGGAAATAGTTCAGAAAATATTACCTCGGAGGTCCTTGCCTTAAGCTTGCGGCCTAAGACCCTGAAATAATGTTTAAGGACATTCCAAGTACCTCTTACTTTGTCATTGGTGCCAATATGTACCATGACCGCTGGGTCCTCTCCAGCCTCACCCAGCAACCTGTCAACCCGATCCGCGATTTGCCGAACTCAAGCGCCAGGAAGACTACACACTTGTGACATTGTGACAGATTGCCCTGTCTGTCTCCCTAATAATTGAGTCTGCCAGTGCCTGTACTATTGTTACGCCGAGCGCTCCGGGTCCCTGCTCCTCCCCGGTGCGCTCACAACATCCTCGCAATTGCAGCGCCCCGGTCAGACCTGCTGACCGGGTGCGCTGCGATACCTCTCCCAGCCGGGATGCGATTCGCGATGCGAGTGGCGCCCGCTCGCGATGCGCACCCCGGCTCCCGTACCTGACTCGCTCTCCGTCGGTCCTGTCCCGGCGCGCGCGGCCCCGCTCCTTAGGGCGCGCGCGCGCCGGGTCTCTGCGATTTAAAGGGCCACTGATTGGCGCAGTTGGCTTAATTAGTGTGTTCACCTGTGCACTCCCTATTTATACCTCACTTCCCCTGCACTCCCTCGCCGGATCTTGTTGCCATTGTGCCAGTGAAAGCGTTCCCTTGTGTGTTCCTAGCCTGTGTTCCAGACCTCCTGCCGTTGCCCCTGACTACGATCCTTGCTGCCTGCCCCGACCTTCTGCTACGTCCGACCTTGCTCTTGTCTACTCCCTTGTACCGCGCCTATCTTCAGCAGTCAGAGAGGTTGAGCCGTTGCTGGTGGATACGACCTGGTTGCTACCGCCGCTGCAAGACCATCCCGCTTTGCGGCGGGCTCTGGTGAATACCAGTAGCAACTTAGAACCGGTCCACCAGCACGGTCCACGCCAATCCCTCTCTGGCACAGAGGATCCACCTCCTGCCAGCCGAATCGTGACAACTATGATATACAGTAACTCACATCATAAAAAATTCAACTTGGATTGAGCAAATGCATGTGAAAACATGGACTTCTTATATTCAGCTTGTGCAGATATACAAAAATAGCCATAACAGCCATAACACCAACACATTTCCGGTACCTACAAACAAAGAACCTCCGGAGAAAAGGGCTTGATTACAAAGGGTGCTGGGAGCCAGGAAAGAGTAGTCCACATTTATTGCCCATAATGCTTATAGCAGTGTGGGCAATAAATGTGCAATACTCTTACCTGACCCCCAGCGCCCTTTGTATTCCAGCCCTTTTCTCCTGAGGTTCTTTGTTTGTATGCTGCACACGAGGCCTGGAGTGGTAGCAGGGTCCCGGCTATGGCTTACACTCTATTCCCAATGTTGTACTTGGTTGGCACATCCCACATTGGTGAGCAGTTACCGTATTGAAAATATCATCCTTGGTATTTAACTATATTACATCACAGATCGCTGTATTTCTCTTTAATTGTATTTCCGGTACCTAGGCACCCTTAGTCATGACTGGAGCTGAATAAAAAAATGTCCATGCTTTTACTTGTATTTTCTGGATTCAAGTAGCATTTATCTTTGATTTGGAAGGGTATGTTCACACTACGGATTGTGAACGGAATCTCCGCTCGCGGAGATTCCATTCTGGCGACCGCTGCTGAAATACTTTGGCGGTAGGACCGCGCAGCACTGCGCCATCACCATTGACGGCTATGCAGTGTTCGCGGACTTCCACGCAAAGTAAGAACATGTTCATTCTTTGCGCGGAAGTCTGCGAACACTGCATAGCCATAGAATTGTCCACTGAAATTCTGCAGTGTGAACGGGTCTCACAGAAACCCATTCACACTGATGTTTATGTTCTCAGCGCATAATTCTGTTAGCGGAATTCAGCGGGAATTACATAGTGTGAACATACCCTTAGTTTCTAGAATCAAGGATACTGGATCCCTGCAGTCAAAAGTAAGTAATGTGTAAAAGTAATGTGATAGTAATGTGGTGAGCTGGATGAACATCTGTGTATACCTATCATAGTTTTGTAAATGTGTCATTATATCTTTTCATGTGACAACTCTGAAGAGATAGCACTCTCCTATAATGAAAAGTAGTGAGTGTACACCCTGTGTAACAGTGTTTAATGTTGCGATTCCCTCAAAATAACTCAATGCACTGCCATTAATGTCTAAACCTTGGCAACAAAAATAAGGGCACCACTAAGTAAAAATTGCCACTCTGTGCCCAATTAGCTATTTTTCCTCCCTGGTGCAATGTGACTGGAAAGTGTCACAAGATCTCAGGTGTGAATAGAGAGCAAGTGTCTTGAATTTGGTATTCTCTCAGTAATACTGGTCACTGGAAGTTCAAAATGGCACCTCATAGCAAATAACGTTTTGAGGATCTGAACAAAAGAATTGTTGTTCTGCGTAAAGATGTCCTTGGCTACAAGAAGGTTGTCAAGACCCCTTAAACTAAGCTGCACCATGGTGGGAAAGACCATACAGTGATTTCTCAGGACAGGTTTTACTCAAAACAGGCCTTACCATGGTATACCAAAGAAGTTGAGTGCACATGCTCAGCGTCATCTAGAGGTTTTCTCTGGGAAATGGACATTTCGGTTGCTGCCAGAATTGCTGAAGAGGTTGAAGTTGTGGTGGTGGAGGGGGGGGGGGGTTAGCTTATCAGTTCTCAGACCACATAACACACACTGCATCAAATTGGTCTGCATGGATGTTGCCTCAGAAAAAAGCCTGATACAAATAGTTAGCTGAAGACAAGCAGAGAAAGGACATGGATTACTAGTTTAAATCGCATTTGGTTTGGATTGTATTAAGTGCGTGTGACAACAACCAGGTGGGGAGTATAAAGACAAAGAGTGTCTTGCCTACAAAGTGTGTCTTGACTACAGTCAAGCATAGTTGTAAGGCTGGGTTCACACCACGTTTTTGCAATACAGTTCCCATATCAGGTTTTTGATTAAAAAAAACGGATTCCTTAAAACCTGACTAAACTGTATCAAAACGTGTTTACAAATTTTAATCCATATACGGTTGGAATCCGTTTTTTAACCCCTTGGGGACGGAGGGTTTTTCCGTTTGTGCATTTTCATTTTTTCCTCCTTACCTTAAAAATCCATATGATGGCTTATTTTTTGCACCACCAATTCTACTCTGTAATGACATCAGTCATTTTACCCAAAAATCTACGGCAAAATGGAAAAAAAAATGATTGTGCGACAAACTTGAAAAAAAAACGCAATTTTGTAACTTTTGCTCCTGTCTCTATGCAGTACATTTTTCTGTAAAATGACACCTTATCTTTTGTCTGTAGGTCCATATGATTAAAATGATACCCTACCTATATAGGTTTGATTTTGTAGTACTTCTGGAAAAAATCATAACTACATGCAGGAAAATGTATACATTTAAAATAGTCATCTTTTCATCCCTATAACTTTTTTATTTTTCCGCGTGCAGGGCGGTATGAGGGCTCATTTTTTGTGCTGATATCTGAAGTTTTTAGCGGTACCATTTTTGTATTGATCGATCTTTTTGATCGCTTTTTATTAATTTTTTCATGATATAAAAAGTGACCAAAAATACGCTATTTTGGACTTTGGAATTTTTTTTCACGCGTACACTGTTGACCGTGCAGTTTAATTAACAATATATTTTTATAATTCAGACCTTTCCGCATGCGGCAATATCACATATGTTTATTTTCATTTACACTTTTTTTTTATGGGAAAACTTTTATTAGGGAAGGGGTTAAATGATCTTTATTCACTTTTTTTCACTTTTGTTGCAGTGTTATATCTCTCATAGGGGGCTATAACACTGCACACACTGATCTTTTACATTGATCAATGGTTTCTCATAGGAAACAATTGAACAATGATTCTGCCGCTTTACTGTTCATGCCTGGATCTCAGGCACTGAGCAGTCATTCGACAGTGAGGAGGAAGGTAGGGGACCCTCCTGCTGTCCTACAGCTGTTTGGGATGCCACGGTGATCCCAAACATCCCACTGAGCTATCCGGGAGCAGTTTACTTTCATTTTAGACACAACGTTCAACTTTGAACGCCGGGTCTAAAGGGTTAATAGCGTGCAGCACCACGATCAGTGCCGTGCACTATTAGCCATGGGTCCCGTCCTCTAACATAGCCCCACGTTATGGAAAGGGAGAGGGTGGAGAGCGTACTGGTACGCCCTTCGTCCCCAACAGGTTAGGAATTTTTTTTATATGTTTCTAACTTTTCATTCCATTATGAAAAAAGTTTCACTTGTTTGATTGAAATTCCAAGAAAAAAACTGTGTAAAGTAAAAAACTGTATCGTGAAAACTGGATGGAACTGTACACACATACGGTTCTGTACCCATTTACTCCCATGTAAAAAAAAAAAAATACGTGTTTCAATACGTTTTTTTCCCCAGACCAAAAACCGTGGTAGGCTATGGTTCTGGGTATGGGAAAAAAACTGACAAAACCATACAGGATGCAAAACGGACACAACCTGATGCATCCTTTGGCATATGGTTTTCAATGGAGAGTCAATGCACACAGTTTTCAATACGGTTCCATACGGTTTTCAAATTGAAAACGTATACAATAACTGTATGTCAGGGACCGACCGGGGGACTGGGAGAGTGAGCCCTAACTGACCCTAAAAAGACTCTCCATGCCTATTTGCCCATCCATCCTAAATGATGGATCGAAAACTGGGTACAGGTCCATTACTGTGCTAAAGTGCAGTGGCGTAAAAACACATACATAGTTGGTCAAAGGCAAAAACAGAAACGGAAAACTACTAGACAACCAGAAATAAAGGACAGGATACAAATACTAACAGGGAAGAATATAAACAGGCAAACTGATACAGGAACATAGGACACTGTTCATACTGGTACACTGAACAAATAAACTGGACACCCTACTCCACAAAAGGAGTAGCCATTGATAATAAAGCCAAATAGGCTACTGGCCACAGGACAAACTCCACCGTGCTCACAAAAGGCCGACCCAGTAGGAAACAGAAATATAATACATGAAACACTAGACTAGAACCGGATGAGTCTGAATAGACTCCAGAATACCAAACATGAATATAACATACAGAACACAGGTAACAAGCAAGACTCAGACACAGTGTGAACACAGACAGAGCAGAACGAACAAACATAATCCTAAAACCGACTAATGTAACACAGACTAAAATACAAGGAGCATGCTATATAACCATGGCTAAAAACATGACAAGATAAAATGACAAGATAAATACAAAGTAAATGTTCAAGCAGATAGTTAGCATATTGCACAAACAGATATACTGGCATTTAACTAACAGACATCATAATATTGCACTGAATAACCAGTACCAGAGTGCAGGAGAACTCCAGTTAAATAACCATACCCGAGTTTTCATTCGTTCAGAGCATTAACTATTTCCTATCCAGGTAAAATAGCAAACTGCTCTGAACAAACTAGTGTGTGAATACACACCTAAACAGAAAAATACAAAAACAAATAAAAGGACATTACACTGTATTGCAAAAATGTGGTGTGAACCCAGCCAAAGAGTGTTATGGTCTGGGGCTGCATGCACTGGGGAGCTACAATTTATTGGGGGAACCATACATGCTAACATGTACTGTGATATACTAAAGCAGATGTTAGGATTCGGCTAGCTGGATGTTGATCCTCTGTGTCAGTGAGGGATTGGCGTGGACCGTGTCGGTGGACCAGTTCTAGGGATGCTACTGGTTTTCACCAGAGCCCGCCGCAAAGCGGGATGGTCTTGCTGCGGCGGTAGCAACCAGGTCATATCCACCGGCAACGGCTCAACCTCGCTGACTGCTGAGAAGGCGTGGGACAGAAGGACTAGGCAGAGGCAAGGTCAGACGTAGCAGAAGGTCGGGGCAGGCGGCAAGGTTCGTAGTCAATGAGGATAGCAGGAAATCTGGAACACAGGCTTTGGACAACACTAAACGCTTTCACTGGCACAAGGCAACAAGATCCGGCAAGGAAGTGCAGGGGAAGTGAGGTAATATGGACAGGGAGCAGGTGGAAGCTAATTAGGCTGATTGGGCCAGGCACCAATCACTGGTGCACTGGCCCTTTAAATCTTAGAGAGCTGGCGCGCGCGTGCCCTAAGGAGCGGAGCCGCGTGCGCCAGGATGTGACAGCCGGGGACCGGGACAGGTGAGTGACTTGGGACGCGATTCGCGAGCGGGCGCGTCACGCTATGCGAATTGCATCCCCGCCGGCAATGTCAGTGCAGCGCTCCCGGTCAGCGGGTCTGACCGGGGCGCTGCAGAGAGAGGAACGCCGCGAGCGCTCCGGGGAGGAGCAGGGACCCGGAGCGCTCAGCGTAACAGTATCCCCCCCCCCTTAGGTCTCCCCTCTTTTTGTTGGGATGTTTCTTCATCCGGGATGAGGCCTGTATGAGGGATTTTTGAGTCTCTTTCCAGATGGTGGAGAAGTCCCGGGAAACCTCATCAACAGCGGGCAAACCAAAAGGCGTGGGAGTGGGGAAGGAGGGAAGAGGGTGAAGCTGGGCACGGGGCAAAGTGTTACCAGGACGGGGGCTATGAGGAGGAGACACAGCATAGTCCTGATAGGCCTTGGGGAGACCAGGTAAAGGAGGAGACACTGAGGTTTGACTGACGGGACTGGGAGCAGACGTGAGGCAATTTTTATGGCAAGAAGCACCCCAACTCTTGATCTCCCCGGTGGTCCAATCAAGGGTAGGAGAGTGGCGTTGGAGCCATGGCAGACCAAGGAGGACTTCAGAGGTGCAGTTGGGCAAAACAAAAAGTTCAATTTTTTCGTGATGCCGTCCAATGCTCATGAGCAGGGGTTCTGTGCGGTAACGCACAGTGCAGTCCAATTTCATTCCGTTGACCGAGGAAATGTAGAGCGGCTTGACGAGACGGGTCACCGGGATGCAGAACTTATTCACCAAAGAGGCCAGAATAAAATTTCCAGAAGAACCAGAGTCCAAGAAGGCCGTGGCTGAGAAGGAGGAGTTGGCAGAAGGAGAAATCCACACGGGCACGGTGAGACGTGGAGAAGCAGACTTCGTACCAAGAGACGCTACACCCACGTGAGCTGGGTGCGTGCGTTTCCCAGACGTGGAGGGAATATCCACCAATAGGGCAATCCACCAAGAAGTGTTCGGTACTAGCGCAGTACAGACATAAATTTTTATCCCTACGGCGAGTCCTCTCTTCATGGGTCAGGTGAGACCGATCCACTTTCATAGCCTCCTCGGCGGGGGGCACAGGGGTAGATTGCAAAGGATACTGTGAGAGAGGTGCCCAGAGATCAAGGTCTTTTTCCTGGCGGAGCTCCTGGTGTCTCTCAGAAAAACGCATGTCAATGCGGGTGGCCAAATGGATAAGTTCTTGCAGGTTGGCAGGAATCTCTCGTGTGGCCAGCACATCCTTGATGTTACTGGATAGGCCTTTTTTAAAGGTCGCACAGAGAGCCTCGTTATTCCAAGAAAATTCGGAAGCGAGAGTACGAAATTGGATGGCGTACTCGCCTACTGAAGAATTACCCTGGACCAGGTTCAGCAGGGCAGTCTCGGCAGAAGAAGCTCAGGCTGGTTCCTCGAAGACACTACGGACTTCAGCGAAGAAGGACTGGACAGTGGCTGTGGCAGGATCATTGCTGTCCCAGAGCGGTGTGGCCCAAGACAAGGCCTTTCCAGACAGGAGACTCACTACGAACGCCACCTTAAACCGTTCTGTAGGAAATAGGTCCGACAACATCTCCATATGTAGGGAACATTGAGACAAGAAGCCACGGCAGAGTCTAGAGTCCCCATCAAATTTGTCCGGCAGCGACAAGCGGAGGCTAGGAGCGGCCTCTCGCTGCGGAGGAGGTGCAGGAGCTGGCGGAGGAGATGGTTGCTGCTGTAGCAGTGGCAGAAGTTGCTGTAACGTGGCGGTCAACTGCGACAGCTGCTGTCCTTGTTGGGCAATTTGCTGCGATTGCTGGGCGACCACCGTGGGTAGGTCAGTGAGACTTGGCAGCGGCACCTCAGCGGGATCCATGGCCGGATCTACAGTTAGGATTCGGCTAGCTGGATGTGGATCCTCTGTGTCAGCGAGGGATTGGCGTGGACCGTGTCGGTGGACCGGTTCTAGGGATGCTACTGGTTTTCACCAGAGCCCGCCGCAAAGCGGGATGGTCTTGCTGCAGCCGTAGCAACCAGGTCGTATCCACCGGCAACGGCTCAACCTCGCTGACTGCTGAGAAGGCGTGGGACAGAAGGACTAGGCAGAGGCAAGGTCAGACGTAGCAGAAGGTCGGGGCAGGCGGCAAGGTTCGTAGTCAATGAGGATAGCAGGAGATCTGGAACACAGGCTTTGGACAACACTAAACGCTTTCACTGGCACAAGGCAACAAGATCCGGCAAGGAAGTGCAGGGGAAGTGAGGTAATATGGACAGGGAGCAGGTGGAAGCTAATTAGGCTGATTGGGCCAGGCACCAATCACTGGTGCACTGGCCCTTTAAATCTTAGAGAGCTGGCGCGCGCGCGCCCTAAGGAGCAGAGCCGCGCCCGCCAGGACGTGACAGCCGGGGATCGGGACAGGTGAGTGACTTGGGACGCAATTCGCAAGCGGGCGCGTCCCGCTATGCGAATCGCATCCCCGCCGGCAATGTCAGTGCAGCGCTCCCGGTCAGCGGGTCTGACCGGGGCGCTGCAGAGAGAGGAACGCCGCGATCGCTCCGGGGAGGAGCAGGGACTCGGAGCGATCGGCGTAACAGCAGAGCACGATCCCCTACCTACAGAGACTGGGCCATAGGACAATATTCCAACATGATAGTGAGGCCAAAGTCACCTCCAAGATGACCACTGCATTGCTAAAGAAGCTGAGGGTAAAGGTAATGGACTGGTCAAGCATGTCTCCAGACTTTAACCCTACTGAGCATCTCTGGGACATTTTGAAATGGAAGGTAGGGGAGCGCAAGAGCTCTAACATCCACCAGCTCTGTGATGCCATCATGGAGGAATGGAAGAGGACTCCAGTGGCAACATGTGAATCTCTGGTTAACTCCACCTCCCAGAAGCTTAAGCCAGTGCTTAAAAATAATGGTGGCCACACAAAATATTGATATGTTTGGCCCAATTTTGGCCATTTCCATCTAAGGGTGTTCTAACTTTTTTCAGGTTTAGACACAAATGGCTATATGTTTAGTTATTTTGAGAGAACAGCAATATGAAACACTTTAATAGAGGCTATGCACTCCCTACCTTACATTGTAGAAGAGTGTAATTTCTTCAGTGGTGTCAAAAGATATAGTAAAATATTTACAAAGCTATGAGGTGTGTACTCACTTATGTTAGATACTTTATAAATATGTCATATAGTGAGAAGGGGTTTAAGCCTCACTGTTTTAATTCCTGTGAACCACCTAAAAGGTCACAAAACTTTCTACATGCTTTATTGAATTCTTTCAGAGTGCAATTTTTAAATAAGGTGGATTGTTGCAAGGTTTATAATATAGTCCTCTCAAAGCTTTACTGGTTCTTAAATAAAAATGAATTGTCGCCAACTTCCAATCTTCTAAGGATGCATTCACACCATGTTTTTGCAATACAGTTCCCATATCAGGTTTTTGATGAAAAACAGATTCCTCAAAACCTGACTAGACTGTATCAAAACGTGTGTACAAATTTCAACCCGTATACAGTTAATAACTGTGTACGGTTTACAAAATGATGTCCGGTTGCATCCGTTTTGTAAGAAAAAAACTTACACGTTTTTAACTTTTCACTCCATTTTGAATAAAGTTTCACTTGTTTGATTGAAATTCCAAGAAAAAAAATGTGCAAAGTCAAAAACCATATGGTGAAAACTGAATGGAACCATATGCACATACGGATCTGTACGGTTCTCATTGACTCCCATGTTAAAAAAAAAAAAATGTATATGGTTTAATACAGTTTTTTACCCAGACCAAAAAACATGGTAGACTACGGTTTTGGGAACGGGAAAAAAAACAGAAAAAAAAAAACACACAGGATGCAAAAAGGACACAACCTGATGCATCTTTTGGCATACAGTTTTCAATGGAGAGTCAATACATACGGTTTTCAATACCTTTCCATACGGTTTTCACATTGAAAATGTATACGGGAACTGTATTGCAAAAACGTGGTGTGAATGTAAGATTTAATTATTATTACCTAAATTAGATTAACTTTCTTAGAAGAAGAGAATTAAATGTTTTGAAAAATGCTAACTTTTCACATACTGACCCAGATTTAGCAATCTGCCTGAAACCTAAACTGTCGGGTTTGCCCATAGCAACAAACTTTGGTAAAATTAAGCTGTGTTTAGTTAATATGGGTGAAATCAGAAAGTTTTGATTTTAGGCAGATAGACAAATTAGGGACAGTGTTGGTGTTCACATAAATAAAGTGCAGTATGTCAGAAGAAAATTTCACAATTACTTTGAAGAGTGAAAGAATTACCACATAAATGCTATTACAATGTAAAATGACACATCAGATTTAATAAAAAGGATCTGTCCTGAGTTTCCAAATAGGTGGCATCCTTAACCCCTTAAGGACGCATGACGTAAATGTACGTCCTGGTGCGGTGGTACTGGAGCGATGCCCTTGTCATGCGCGGCTGATCCCGGCTGCTGATCGCAGCCAGGGACCCGCCGGCAATGGTCGACGCCCGCGATCTCGCGGGTGTCCGCCATTAACCCCTCAGGTGCCGGGATCAATACAGATCCCGGCATCTGCGGCAGTGCGCAATTTCAATTAATGATCGGATCGCCCGCAGCGCTGCTGCGGGGATCTGATCATTCAGAAAGCCACACGGAGGTCCCCTCACCTTCCTCCTTCCGGCTCCCGGCGTCTCCTGCTCTGGTCTGAGATCGAGCAGACCAGAGCAGAAGATCACCGAAAACACTGATCTGTTCTATGTCCTATACATATAACAGATCAGTATTAGCAATCATGGTATTGCTATGAATACTCCCCTATGGGGAGTATTCAATTGTAAAAAAAAATGTTAAAAAATGTTAAAGTAAAGTAAAAAAAAGTGAAAAATCCCCTCCCCCAATAAAAAAGTAAAACGTCCATTTTTTCCTATTTTACCCCCAAAAAGCGTGAAAATTAATTTTATAAACATATTTGGTATTGCCGCGTGCATAAATGTCCAAACTATTAAAATAAAATGTTAATGATCCCGTACGGTGAACGGCGTGAACGGAAAAAAAAAAAAAGTCCAAAATTGCTACTTTTTTAATACATTTTATTTTAAAAAAAATTAAAATGTATTAAAAGTTTTTTATATGCAAATGTGTATCAAAAAAAATTATAGATCATGGCGCAAAAAATGAGCCCTCATACCACCGCTTATACGGAAAAATAAAAAAGTTAGAGGTCATCAAAATAAAGGGATTATAAACGTACTAATTTGGTTAAAAAGTTTGTGATTTTTTTTAAGCACAACAATAATAGAAAAGTATGTAATAATGGGTATCATTTTAATCGTATTGGCCCTCAGAATAAAGAACACATGTCATTTTTACCATAATTTGTACGGCGTGAAAACGAAACCTTCCAAAATTAGCAAAATTGTGTTTTTCTTTTTAATTTCCCCACAAAAATAGTGTTTTTTGGTTGCGCCATACATTTTATGATATAATGAGTTATGTCATTACAAAGGACAACGGGTCGCGCAAAAAACAAGCCCTTATACTAGTCTGTAGATGAAAATATAAAAGAGTTATGATTTTTAGAAGGCGAGGAGGAAAAAATGAAAATTTTAAATTTAAATTGTCTTGAGTCCTTAAAGGGGTAGTCCAGTGGTGAAAAACTTATCCCCTATCCTAAGGATAGGGGATAAGTTTGAGATCGCGGGGGGTCCGACCGCTGGGGCCCCCTGCGATCTCTCTGTACGGGGCCCCGGCTCTCCGCCGAGATAGCGGGTGTCGACCCCCGAACGAGGCGGCGGCCGACACGCCCCCTCAATACATCTCTATGGCAGAGCTGGAGATTGCCGAAGGCAGCGCTTCGGCTCTGCCATAGAGTTGTATTGAGGGGGCGTGTCGGCCGCCGCCTCGTGCGGAGGTCGACACGCCCCCTTCCAGCGGGCTGTCGGGGCTCCGTACAGGAGATCGCGGGGGCCCCAGGGGTCGGACCCCCCGCGATCTGCAACTTATCCCCTATCCTTAGGATAGGGGATAAGTTGCTCACCACTGAATCACCACTGGACTACTCCTTTAAGGCCAAAATGGGCTGAGTCCTTAAGGGGTTAAATGAGTTGTCCAGGAAGCACAACAGGTCCTACCTCTTCTGCTTCCTGGCACTCCACTTCCACTACATAATGCATCTATTGGAAATCATGTGTGGGCATTTTTAACAAAAAGGCATACTAAATACAAGATGTGAACATAGCCTGACTTACCACCCTTCTTTGTGTCTGTCATCCTCCAGTGTAGCTCTGTGTCTAGTGATGTTATTACTAGAGGTGAGGCTACACAGGAACAGGCCGGAGCAGGGACAGAGGTGGGTTAGTGGACATTTGACCACAGTATACTGTATCCAGTCATCTATATACTATATGAGTTCACTACTGCTGCTTTTTTTTTACTGCTTGTTAACTATTTCATTTTATATTGCTCAGCCAAGCATAGGTTTACAGTAAACCAACAATTTATAGAGATTGCTGGTTTACTGTATCCTCTTTCTGGATAGGAGATATACAACAGGGAGCAGGGACTACTTCCTCCTTTACACTCTGAATTCAAAAAACAGTGGCAGTTTTTGTGGCTTTTTTTTTTGTCTAAAACATGGCAACAAATAAGTTGTGTGAACGATTAACGTAATTTTGTAAAATTTTTAGCCTAAAGTCTATCTGCGTGTTATACGCCGATAAGCCGCTGCAGTTCAATGATTTAAAGCGGGCGCTTTAAATCAATGAACTGCAGCGGCTTTTGCAGGTGCAGAGACCTGCCGTCACTGCCGGCTTCTCTGTCCCTGCCTGTCCTGGGGTCCAGAGACTGCCGGCGCCGCTGCCCCGTTGCCTCCCCCATCCCCAGTTGTATAATTACCTGTTGCCGGGGTCA
This sequence comes from Hyla sarda, assembly GCF_029499605.1. Classification (NCBI taxonomy): domain Eukaryota; kingdom Metazoa; phylum Chordata; class Amphibia; order Anura; family Hylidae; genus Hyla; species Hyla sarda. The sequence continues at coordinate 145,832,011 of NC_079195.1, read as the reverse complement.
GGTCCGTGTTGCTTCTGGCCTCCGGTGTGGCGTCCCCTGCGTCGTTGCTATGCGCTGTGTGGCGCGGTGCAATGACGAGTGACGTCACGTTGAAGACGTCCCTCATCATTGCGTCTCGCAGCGCATAGCAACGACGTAGGGGACGCCACACCGGAGGCCAGAAGCAGCACGGACCCGACCCCGGCAACAGATAATTATACAACCGGGGATGGGGGAGACAACGGGGAAGCGGTGCCGGCAATGGGTGCCGCTGCCCCTTCTCTCCCCCTAGCTATCAGGGCCGCTGCCCCATTGCTGGCGCCACTTCTCTCCCCCTGGCTATCGGCGACGGCAATGGGGCAGCGGCGCTGATAGCCGGGGGGGGGGGGGGGGGAGAGAAGCAGCAGCAGCAGGGCTCTAGACCCCAGGAAAGGCAGGGGGAGAGAAGCGGGCAGCAACGGCCTCTCTCCCCCTGCCTTTCCTGGGGGCTTCTGCGGGGTCAGAAGCAGTGTATCGGGGTATACACATGCACACACACGCACGCTCATTTTACCAAGGATATTTGGGTAAAAAACTTTTTTTACCCAAATATCCTTGGTAAAATGAGGGTGCGTGTTATAGGCCGGTGCATGGTATACCCCGATAAATACGGTAAGTCATTTTCCTCCTTTTTAAACACATTTAACTGTGGGTCTTTTATGCTTGCTTGTTTTATTTATTTATTTTTTTGTTTGTTTGTTTCTTTTTAGCTTTCAGCTATTTACATGCCACATTACATGCCAAAATATGCAAAAAATGAAAAATAAAAAGGGGGAGGCCTGACACTTTATTTTAAGATTAAACTTATATGTATGTGCATTGGTACACACATATTAGAACACTTCAATAGAACCCAATGGGAAAAATCTGTCAATTTTTGGTAATTTTTTGGGAGACTGAATCACAGTGGACCTCCCCATGCCTCAATGTCTTTAAAGGGGTACTCCAGCATTCTGAACATTTTGTTCAGAACCTGAGGCCGTGATTGTGATGTCATGGCCATGCCCCTCCATTCATGTCTATGGGAGGGGGAGTGTCGGCCCCGAAGGATCCATGTAAACCTAAAGCTCGCCCAGAGGGCTGTAGAGTTAGTGTAGTTCATAGTATAGTGGTGGTCTCACAATTCTTATGTGATCTTTGCCCCGATATTTATTTTTAACAGCATACAAAAGGAGTGTCATCTCAGGTTTTCACAGGTTGCCATGCGGTCCGAGACTTTACATCACTAGTCAGTTGTTCAAAGGAGCCTGCCTGCTTCAATGGGTGGAGCGACCACTGGGTGGGAAGGGGATCATTCTGCAGTGAATTGTACTTTAGCAACAGATGGAGGCACCATGTTTGAAAACACTAGTCTATTGTTCACAGCAAAGCATGGAAGGCAGCACACCTGTGCTTCAATTGGCCTCTAGGGCTAGGCAACCTCAGCCTCTAGGGCTAGGCAATTACATAGAGTGTTACAGAAGAAATTACCCCACCACCACCACCATCATCATCTTGAGATGTGGGGTGCTAGGCAGTTACCCCTTAAGGACACAGTCCACTTGGACCTTAAGGACACAGCCAAGTTGAAATTTTGAAGAAATTGTTAAACTTGAAAAAGTAGCAGTCATTGAGCTTTCCTAGCTCAATGACTGCAGCTTTTTCACTAGTTATGCTATGGTAATTCTTTTGCACTCTTATCACTATTAATTTCAGATATACTATTTGGGAGGCTGAGAAAGCTTGGGGACAACTACTATGGGAGTTGTAAAGGTGACTTCCGGAAACCAGGCAGGTGAGAAGCAGCTAAAACTAAGTAATGGATGAACAGAATAACAAAAAGGACAATTCTGATAATCAGCTTTATAGTTTGTGCTTTCCTCTCTGTCCCTAGCATAAAGGTAAAAAAAAACAATTTTTTTTTAAAATGAGTATGCTCAAAATTGTCCTAGTCCAATTTTTGGGCTATAAAACAGATGTTTTGGTGTTGCTTGACAGACTAAAAACCGGCAGAAAAACAAAATGTGAACATACCAAATCTTCAGAGCCTTAAAAAAATACAAAAAGAAACAGAAACCATGACAAAAATGTCTCTGGTGCTGTTATTAGTGTAAAGTATACTAGGTGGATCAAAGGGTGTGGATAGTGGATAGGATGTCTGATTGCGGGGGTCTCGCTGCTGTGGCAGTGGTCATTACATCATGGACACGCCCCATGTGACACCACTCCCCCTCTGTTCATGTACATTGGAGGGCCGACACTCCCCCTCCCATAGACATGAATGGAGGGGCATGGCCATGACATCACAATCACGGCCTCAGGTTCTGAACAAAATGTTCAGAATGCTGGAGTACCCCTTTAAAGACATTGAGGCATAGGGAGGTCCACTGTGATTGTGTCTCCGAAGGATCCATGTAAACCTAAAGCTCGCCCAGAGGGCTGTAGAGTTAGTGTAGTTCATAGTATAGTGGTGGTCTCACAATTCTTATGTGATCTTTGCCCCGATATTTATTTTTAACAGCATACAAAAGGAGTGTCGTCTCAGGTTTTCACAGGTTGCTATGCGGTCCGAGACTTTACATCACTAGTCAGTTGTTCAAAGGAGCCTGCCTGCTTCAATGGGTGGAGCGACCACTGGGTGGGAAGGGGATCATTCTGCAGTGAATTGTACTTTAGCAACAGATGGAGGCACCATGTTTGAAAACACTAGTCTATTGTTCACAGCAAAGCATGGAAGGCAGCACACCTGTGCTTCAATTGGTGTGGTGGCTGATGTGTGGGAGTGAGTAAAGTGACCTCACACTTACAAACAAGGGAACCTGGGACTTGTAGTTGAAGGGTGGGAACTCTAACAGGAAATAGCCAGTTCACAAAAAAAAAAAAATCTGCAGCGTTATAGTGGAATCACAACATAGCCATTTAGCCTCAAGACAAGCACTGATCCTTCCTAAGCAAGTCCATTACTGTCTGGCAGGTAAGTACTAAAATCCCCTTATGTTGGATAACCCCTTTAAATTGAGTAATATAAGCAAAGCCATAATGCCTATATTATAACATTTTAAATAGTAGCAACAATTGGGTTATTTATGTGTAGTTGTTAAGTATTTCAATTGATGGTTAATACAACACGGTTTTGTACATTGGTGCTAAGTCAACAGTACGCTTGGAAATAGCAGTTGGTACAAAATCATTAACAATCTGGAGCTTGAATTTAATTAGATGAACCATTCATGTGTGAAAGGATTTTAAGAATCAGTTCAAGAAAAGTTAGAAGCAAGGTCAAGCACAGAAACTGAGAAATATACTTTTAAGACAGTCATGAAATAAAACACCTTAAATAGGAGAATATAATTTTACATAAAGAATATATCAAAGATGTTTAATTTTAATTACATTTTACGGAAAAAAAATAATTGGTGAGTGCCTATCTGTAGCATGTGTTATTATAAGAGATATAGCTTAGTAGCAGCAGCAGACCATGTACTGTATATCCAATTAAAGGTGACCTATTCTGGTTAACCACAACATATGAAGTAGATTTGCAGCATAACCTACATCTGTTTTGTGGTTTCAAATCTCATTTGTCATAATATTAAGTATGTATTACCAATTATTATAAATTATATACGCATACAAAAGAAACCAGGATTACCTCCTAGTTCTAACCAGTCAGCAGGTGCATATGTACCATAGATGTAGACAATATAGCTGATATGGGGGACTTGGAGAGAGGAAGCCGACTCGTCATCCATCCCATTGCTTTTGCTACTGGCAGAAAACTGTGCAATACATTTCTCCCTAAGGAAACTTTTTTGTCAGCAAATAAAGCTATTGATCTAAGAGTCAAGGAAGATGAGGGAAAATAAACACCAGACCTTTCTGTTTAGGGATGGGAAGGGGCAAAATGAAATTTCATATTAAATTTGCCCTTTAGTACACTGAGGGCGTGACTGTACCTTAGCTATCGTTAGTAGCAACCTCAGCCTCTAGGGCTAGGCAATTACATAGAGTGTTACAGAAGAAATGACCCCACCACCACCACCATCATCATCTTGAGATGTGGGGTGCTAGGCAGTTACCCCTTAAGGACACAGTCCACTTGGACCTTAAGGACACAGCCAAGTTGAAATTTTGAAGAAATTGTTAAACTTGAAAAAGTAGCAGTCATTGAGCTTTCCCAGCTCAATGACTGCAGCTTTTTCACTAGTTATGCTATGGTAATTCTTTTACACTCTTATCACTATTAATTTCAGATATACTATTTGGGAGGCTGAGAAAGCTTGGGGACAACTACTATGGGAGTTGTAAAGGTGACTTCCGGAAACCAGGCAGGTGAGAAGCAGCTAAAACTAAGTAATGGATGAACAGAATAACAAAAAGGACAATTCTGATAATCAGCTTTATAGTTTGTGCTTTCCTCTCTGTCCCTAGCATAAAGGTAAAAAAAAAAAATTTTTTTTTTTAAAATGAGTATGCTCAAAATTGTCCTAGTCCACCCTGCTGTATCAGAGCGTTTTTCTTTAGCGCTGAGATCTAAAGTTTTAATCGGTACCACTTTTGTGTATACAGTCATGGAAGTAAATGTTGGCACCCCTGAAATTTTTCAAGAAAATGAAGTATTTCTCACAGAAAAGGATTGCAGTAACACATGTTTTGCTATACATATTTATTCCCTTTGTGTGTATTGGAACTAAACCAAAAAAGGGAGGAAAAAAAGCTAATTGGACATAATGTCACACCAAACTCCAAAAATGGGCTGGACAAAATTATTGGCACCCTTAACGTAATATTTGGTTGCAAACCTTTTGGAAAAAATAACTGAAATCAGTCGCTTCCTATAACCATCAATAAGCTTCTTATACCTCTCAGCCAGAATGTTGGACCACTCTTTCGTTGCAAACTGCTCCCGGTCTCTCCTATTGGAAGGGCACCTTTTCACAACAGCAATTTTAAGATCTCTCTACAGGTGTTCATTGGGATTTAGATCTGGGCTCATTGCTGGCCACTTCAGTACTCTTCAGCGCTTTGTGGCCATCCATTTCTGGGTGCTTTTTGACGCATGTTTGGGATCATTGTCCTACTGGAATAACCAATATCTCAGACTCAAACTCCGCTTTCTGACGCTGGTACTGTACAGTGTGACCAAAAATCCGTTGGTAATCTTCAGATTTCATGATGCCTTGCACACATTCAAGGCAACCAGTGCCAGAGGCAGCAAAACAACCCCAAAACATCATTGAACCTCCACCATATTTCACTGTAGGTACTGTGTTCTTTTCTTTGTAGGCCTCATTCCATTTTAGGTAAACAGTAGAATAATGTGCTTTACCAAAAAGCTCTATCTTGGTCTCATCTGTCCACAAGGCGTTTGCGCACTGTTGCGCACTTTGGACAAAGGCAAATCTAGATCTCTGGAGATGGACTGGTAACCTTGAGATTGTTGATATTTTTCCACAATTTTGGTTTTCAACTCCTCAGACAGTTCTCTTCTCCTCTTTCTGTTGTCCATGCTTAGTGTGGCACAAACAAACACACAATGCAAAGACTAAGTGAACTTCTCTCCTTTGTATCTGCTTTCAGGTGTGATTTTTATTTTTCCCACACCTGTTACTTGCCCCAGGTGAGTTTAAAGGAGCATCACAAGCTTGCAACAATCTTATTTATCAACAATTGTATAAGGGTGCCAATAATTTTGTCCAGCCCATTTTTGGTGTGACATTATGTCCAATTTGCTTTTTTTCCTCCCTTTTTTTTTTCAAAGTAATGTTTTATTGAAGTGTAATAAAAGTATACATTCAAATAACAGCTGAAAACATCAATCAGAACACTGCCACTGGAACGTCTGCTCATTTCTCAAAAAGGAACAATCCCAATAAGTATGTAGGAGGCATAAACATCAGATACAGCTGTCCATTATTCCATTTTTTTTATTCCTTTTTTTTGAGGGGATGTGATGTGAAAAAAAATAACACTTTTAAACTATGATATTTTTTTTTAGGTTTACATCGTTCATCAAATGGGATCATTAGCATAAATTTTTAAGTTTAACATCAACATTTTTAAGTTAACTGTCTAAACTTAATGAAGGCCCTTGCCATATCAGTACTCTTAGTATACCATGCTAAAGGTATGGTGTACTAGAATACATGTGAGATAGTATTGCACTGAAATATACTCATTATTGAAGGGGTATTCTGAAATTTTTGGTTCTTCCAATGTGGGACAGTTAGCCTAGTTACTAATATACTTTGCTTAAATATGTTTGGTGGCTGATATCCAATTTCTTTCATTTTTCCAGAAGTAATTTTTGGGCAGCATACAAAATGAATGTTGTCTTGGACTTTTCCCAGCTTACAAGTCAGGTGCTGAAAGGGAGCTTGGCTGCTTTGCTGATGACATTACCATTGCACATGCATTCATCATTGTGCATATCCACAGCTTATATGTCATGCAGGGGCATTGCTAGTACTTCAAAGGATCTGGGGCTAGAGTCCAAAGCCCAGCCATGCCCCAAGCCACACCCTAAGACACGCCCATTGCCAACCCCCAGACATGCCTCCGACAGACTCACAACCACCGTCATTACCACCACAGTCCATATACAAGATATATATATATATATATATATATATATTGTAAGGATTCCTCCTTGGGGATTAGCTCTGGGATCATTCTGGTTACTTGCACGGGACACGTTTCCTCGCAATAACTCGCCAGACATCCGTTCAGCATACAAGTCTGGACACAACTTTATGAACACAGGTTGCAGGTAAAACAAAACATAACTCAGGAACAAACCAAAGTCCTAGACCGTCCGGTCACTGACTACACATGTAAGCATGCCCTGACTATTAATTGTTGAGCTACCCTCAGCCAGCATAAAAAATGTGCCCCTGCAACCTGTTTTATTCACAGTTCACACTGTCACTTGGGGCCACTCACAGATTCCAGCTGTGTGCTTCCTCAACAGGGCCCGAGTGTCTCCCCCTACAGCGACATGCTGTTTCCCAGGGAGAGCCCACACTATTCTGTTTATTTTCCTTTTAAACACACTTTCCCTTCCTGATACTTCATTAATCACTCCACAGGTGGAGTTAGCAAGGGAAATACACCCTTTCCTTGCCACACTGCCACATACCCCCCCCCCCCCCCTCTGCTCAGACCAATGGGAAGGAGCCATTGTATTCAAAAGGCCAACTGCCTTTCCTTTTCCTTGAACAACTCCGTCCAACAGGTTTTGAGGCACTTTGCTTCCTTCATCAGCAGATTTTAACTGCACCCCTTCAATGGTACACCCTTCTTTCATTCGCACTTTCATCAGCCACTGAGTAAAAGACCTTTGGTCACCTTTGACGAATTCCTTGTAAAAAGCTCCATTCATGTCACACCTTTCCAACACCAGGTTCTTCATCTTGGTCTGTACAGTACTCTGGACACTAGGTGCAGACAAGGCAAATGCTCCAGGCCTTTGTCTTCTTCTGTCACCGGTATGACCATCTCCCGAACTTTGCTGGTGGGCAACCGAGCCTGTATCACCCATTTGCAGGACTTCTAAGACATCCTCCACAATTTTGGAGGCTTCCCTTTAATGCACCTGTCCATCTTTTCCTTGAGATGGACTCTTCTCCAAATTCTACTTCTGCTGACTTTCTTCCGGTGTTTTCTGGAACTATTCTAGCACCTCTCAGGGTTTCTAGCACGACCCAGTCGTCTATCACAGAGACCTCTTTTTAAGGCTTTCTTATTAGCCCTTTCTTTAGGGACACTGGCCTTCACAGGCTCATTTTTAGGCTGGGAACTCTTGGCTCCTTTAGGCAGTTTTTCACCTGCACCTTCAGATGTGTCATTGACTTTACTAGCAGCTTCTGCAGTTATCTCTGGTTTAACTTCTACCTCAGAGAACTTCTCTGCCTCAGCATTTTCACCATCCAATGTCAATATCTCTGCAGCTTCAGAGGACTTCCCATATGGTTTCACCTCAGTCTCAGCTTCAGAGGACCTCTCATATGGCTTCTTCTCATGGTCTTCAGACTTTTCTGTTTCTTGAGTCCATTGTTCAGACTCTGCCTTTTTTAGAGGAAGCATTCCTGTCTCCAGTAGCTTTTGCCCCTCAAGCAGTTTTTCTTCTTTTACACGGACGGCTGTGGCTTTGGCCTCAGTTTCCATCTGAGACACTTTTAACCTATCATTAGCCAGCTTTACTATAGCTTGGTCTCTGCTTTCTTTTAGGACCTTCATTTCCCCTTCCAGCTTTCTGCTGCTGGACTTTACCAGACTTATTACACAACTAGGTTCTAACATAACCATCCTCTTTTTACCTTCTATTGCCAGCTCACACAGGTTTTCTTTTGTCCTGTCAGGCTAGGGTTCCACTTGTTTTTTTTTTTGTTTTTTTTTCTGGCAGTTTTTGGAAAACTGCCACTGCAGTTTTTGAGCCAAAGTCAGAAGTGGATCCATAAGGGAGGAGAAGCATAAGTACTTCCTTTATATGTCCTATTCCTTTTGAATATACTTCTGGCTTTGGCTCAAAAACTGCAGTGGCAGTTTTCCAAAAACTGCAAGAAAAAAAACCAAGTGGAAACCTAGCCTCAGAGTTGGCAGCAGTACTCTTTACATCTGAACACATCAACATAAGTTTTTCAACAAAAACATTATCAGATTGCACATGTTCAAAATTAGTGTTGAGCGGCATAGGCCATATTCGAATTCGCGAATATTCGCGAATATATTGACGAATATTCGTCATATATTCGCGAATATTCGCATATTCGTTATATTCTCGTTTTATTTTCGCATATGCGAACATTCGCGTATGCGAAAATTAACATATGTGAATATTAGCATATACAAAATTAGTATACGCGAAAATTCGCATATGAGAAAATTAGCATATGCGAATTTTCGCATATGCAAATTTTCGCACGCCAGTCTCACACAGTAGTATTAGAGCCTTCTTTACACCACACAAGCTGGAAGCAGAGAGGGGTGATCACTGTGATGTGAACTGTGAAAAAAAACAAAAAAAAAAAAACGAATATTCGTAATTACGAATATATAGCGCTATATTCGCGAAATTCGCGAATTCGCGAATATGCGATATTCGCGAATAATATTCGAATTGCGAATATTCGTGAGCAACACTATTCAAAATTTACAGGACAGTTCATAGCACTAGGACCTAACTCAAGCAAAGTGTGTTTTGTTAAATTTTCTCCCAGTCCTGCATTCAACATTTTCTGTTCACCAGATTTTTTCAATCCGATCTGCACAGTGTGAACAGTCTCATCAGTCTTCATGAGGGGTTCCCAACCCTCGCATGATTTTGCAACTGGACATAGGTTGGTACCACCTTGAACACTGTTCACACAGTCAACTAGGGAAATACTACCCTCTGACTCAGCATTTTCATGCACAGTCCCATCATTCTTATGTACAGTCTCATAGTCTCCCCTGGAACAGTCTTACCAGAATCTCTTGCCGTCCAATCAGTTAAGGGCTGGCGCTGGACACCTCTCACCAGCTTATCTGCTGCAGAACATCGCTCCACTTGCTCTTTAAGTAGCTCTGCAACTTTAAATCCAGCATCACTGTTAGGCTGCAGTGCACACTGTAGTCTTGCAGCTTGGCTTACTCCCACTTGAGTCAGGATTTCTGTCTTGACTTTCTCATAGTCCCGTAAGATCTTTGGATCCAGTTCACAATGGAGTTTTTGGGCCTCTCCTCCAAGGAATCCAAACACCAAGTTTCCCCAGTGTGTCTTGGGCCATGCCTCATGCGTAGCAATTCTTTCAAACTCTGCAAAGGTTGCTTCCTCTTGCGCTGCAGCCGTCTGCAACACAACACTTATCAGGACATCCATCTTGCAACACAGCACAGTCCTCTGCCAAAATGTCAGCCGCTTGCCAACAAAATTTTCCGTTGCCCCTAGCAACGCCTTTATACACAGTCTCAAAACTTAATTTGCACTCTGCAGGTGGCCCATCCTCCTGCCTCCTTATTTGAGAAAGAGCGCCCACTCGATTGATGGGATCTGTTGCCCCTAGCAACAACTTCCCCACAGGCTCAGTCCTGCTCTTGTACTCCACAGCTGGGCCCATCCCACTGTTTCCTCTCTGAGAAAGAGTACACTCTTGCACCATGCACGGTAGTTTTCTCTTGGCAACAACTTCACTGCAACTCGACCACTGATTGCTCCTAGTAACGTGTTTGCCCGCATCCGACACCAATTGTAAGGATTCCTCCTTGGGGATTAGCTCTGGGATCGTCCTGGTTACTTGCCACGGGACACGTTTCCTCGCAATAACTCGCCAGATATCCGTTTAGTATACAAGTCTGGCACCTCGCCAGCTTTATTAACACAGGTTGCAGGTAAAACAAAACATAACTCAGGAAAAAACCAAAGTCCTAGACCGTCTGGTCACTGACTACACAAGTAAGCATGACTATTAACTGGTGACCTACCCTCAGCCAGTATAAAACATGTGCCCCTGCAACCTGTTTTACTCACAGTTTACTGTCACTTGGGGCCACTCACAGATTCCAGCTGTGTGTTTCCTCAACAGGGCCCGAGTGTCTCCCCCCACAGCGACATGCTGTTTCCCAGGGAGAGCCATAACTATTCTGTTTATTTTCCTTTTAAACACACTTTCCCTTCCTGATACTTCATTAATCAGGCCACAGATGAAGGATTCTCCAGAGTTAGCAAGGGAAATACACCCTTTTTTGCCACACACACACACACACACACACACGCACACATTTAGCCAGGATTTCTTTTCACTTCCGCACGTCACACAAGTGGTATTTTGTTTGTGATGTCATAGGCAGTGAGGAACTCTGGATAGGCACTGGGGGAGACTGTGACAAGCTCTGGACAGGATAGTGGGACCCAGGCGAATCATACACTGCGATGCTGAGTTCACATGAAATATAGAATCCAATACACGTCCAAAACACAATAAGACTGATCTATATAGCACTCACCAGTCGTAGTTCGGCATAAATAACTCTACTTTATTCAAGCTTCAGTAGTCACATAAGAATGATGCACCTGGTGCAGGGAGGGAGAAAAAGCAGCCAAAGCCACAAACAGGAGCACAGCAAAGGAACGATAGACTGTTTTGTGTCAGTGACGCTTCAGCAGGTTCATTTTTACCTTAATGACCGAGCACATTTTTGAAATCTGACCTGTGTCTCTTTAAGTGGTAATAACTTTGAAATGTCTGAGCGAAAAAATGATATGTATGGCAAAATATGGAGTTCACAATACAGTAAAACTGAGATGTTTACTTATCTATGGGTCAGTAGGATTCCAATGATACCAAACTTAGATGATTTTTGTTTTGTTTTGAGGATTTAAAAAATTTGAAAAAAAATAAATAAATACTCTATGCCGTATTCTGAACCCTACAAGATTTATTATATTTTTCAATATACGGAGCTGTATTAGGGTCTTTTATTTGCACCATTTGTAGTTTTTAATGGTACCAGTGCAGTTCTGGCTTTTTAATTTTTATTATTGACTTTTTATTTAAAAAAAAATTGTGATGTGATGTGACCATAAATCAACAATTTTTACATTGAGAAGAAAAGAAGGGCAAAAAGAAAGGGCATTCCTTGTACAATACGATAGGTAATGATGAGATCCCCACTAGAATATATCCAGCTAACCAAACTGTGTTGTGCTGAGGGCACCTGAGCTGGTGTGATTTTTATTATTATTTTCATTTTTACTGGCATTTTGTTTTTCAAGATCTTCCAATGTGTTTTTTCCTCCCCGCTTTCTTCCAGTTTTCTTTTGTTCTTGTTCTTTTGGAATATTGTTGGTATTTTCAAACTGCTTTCTGGCTGACTTATCTCTAAAAAATAATTTTGAGTGGTGTATCAATAGAGAATGAAAAAGGGAAGATTGCAGTCATGACACATGACTGCAATCTTCCCTTTTTCATTCTCTATTGATACTCCCTCCTCTTGATGGTCTACATTATCCTGGGTATTACCATTTGTCTTTAAAAATCGGGCAAGTTACCTCTTGTTCTCCATGTTATCCACTAAAGTAACCCCCTCTTTTTCTTTTGTTTGAAAGAGGTCCATTGGTGTTAGGTTAAATTATGCATCTATAGATATAGATGTGTCATGTATAGAATAGTCAACGCGATCCAAGGATATATTTAATCCATCTTTGATACCGTATGTTTGTATGTTAGTGGTGCGCATATCACATTCTTTGTTCCTTTGTTTGTTAGAAGTGTCGCTTGATTCAATATTTGATAAATTGTTGTTACATTATGCGTTCCGGCCGCACACGCTGCGTGAGCGCATGGTCCCGTTACCTGCTGCTGCCGGCGGGGCTGGGACTCGCATCGCGGGATGCACCCGCATGCGAGCCCCAGTCCGTCACTCACCTGTTGCTTCTCCTGTCCCAGCCTCTGCCTAACTGCTCTGGCGCGCATTTCCCCATCCCCTAGTGCGCTCATTAGTGCAATTCACCTCGGGCTCATTGATAAATTCTTCCACCCTCCCCACTTCTTTGCCGGATCTTTGTTGCCTTGTTACCTTACCGTGTATCTGATCCTTTGCTCTGTGACTTGACCTTGCTCCTCTGCCGCCTGCCTACTGACCTCCTGCTATGTTCTGACTACGCTACTTTGCCGCCTGCCTTCACCTTCTGCTATCCTGACTAGGAGCTGCCTTATCCCTCCTGTTCTTCGCATCTCCTCAGCCGCCTGTGTGGTTGAGCCATGCCAGGGGTAGCGACCTGGGTGCCACCTGCCGCAGCAAGTCCATTCTGCTTTGTGGCGGGCTCTGGTGAAAACCAGTGGTACCTTAGACTCCGCTCCCTGGTATGTTCCAAGTCATCTGCTACACAGGTCCAGCGGATCCACATCCACCTGAGTTCCTGTCTTCTGAAATGTGAGTGTTACAATTGTCATGGAATTTACTATATTTTTTGCTCAAGCTTGAAGTATCTTCTAGGTGTTTCCTTTTATTATTTTGCATCTCTTTTCCATCCTCTTGGGTTTCATCTTGTTTTCCAGTTTCTGAAAGAATTATCATGTCTTGATCTTTTTTATTTTTATTTTAGTTTTTGCTTTTGCTATTCTCCCCTCCTGTATTCCAAGTGTTCTCTGTTCGTATAGTTTCATTGGGCGGTAATCCAACTTCAAATTTTTCGGGTTCTCTGTCCATTAAAGTTTTTCCGTTTTTCATGGTGTTGTTATCCATATCCGTATATGGCCTGTTACCATATTTACTTTTTCAATTATTTCATGACCATGGATCACCCTGTGAGTAATCCAGTCTGTCCCTCTTTAGTTTATGAGCTTTTTTCTCAATAGTTTTCCTTTCGAGTTTATTTAAACATTTTGAAATATTATTATTCATATTTTCATATTTGACATGACAGGAAAATGGTTGTAATTCAGACATTAAACAAGAAATATCATTATTGCTTTCATTGCATAATGACCGGTGCTTTACAGATAAAAAAAAAATCAAGCATTTTAAAAGTACATTAGTCCAAAAGCTCATACCATTGGTTGCTATATATAATATCATTTTTAAAAGTAGAGCCAAAAGGCAGACGCAAACCTCTTGGTGTGATATTCTAAAAACACAATATCAATTTGTTGTTGCATTTCATCTCTTAGTTTGGATTCAAGTTTATAAAGCGGATTGTTAAGTTCATCTAAAGTTTTTTCATCAAGATTCTTGGTGGTACAGTGTTCATTATCATTACCTTGATTTTTCAGCATTGCATTTAAAGTCAGTTTGTTAATGAGTCACTTTGATGCAGCCTATTGTCATAGTAATCCATATTGCACTTTTGGCGGAGCTGCTACCTTTAGGAGAAAAAAATTCTCTGACCCGAGTGAAAATCACCCGGGTTAACTGTGAGAAGAAAAGAAGGGAAAAAAGAAAGGGCACTCCTAGTGCAATACAATAGGTAATGATGAGATCCCCACTAGAATATACCCAGCTTACCAGACTGTGTTGTACTGAGGACACAACACCTGGATGTGTGTGTAAACTTGCTTGGCATTGGGAGACCTCTTGTCGATATGGAGGTGGCAGCTTCCACGTAGACCTGGTCCTCAGCAGGGGCGTCAGGGGGAACAACCAGTATTTTATCCCATAAAATAAAAAAATAAAACTTATTAGACCAATTGGTTCCGGAATAGGGTTTATTAGTGCAACATAAGTTTCAAACCTGACCCAGGTTCTTTGTCAGGCAGTCAATACATTGTAAATGCAGCAGAATTTAAAACACAATTTTGATTTCCTTCTGGTTCAACACATTACGTAACTCACAAAATTATCTTAATAAAATTGTTTAAAAAAAAAGAAGGGGAGGAAAGAAAGGAAGAACAAAAATAGGATATAAAGGAAAAGTACATCTTTGTTGTAAGGAAATGAAACATAAAACAAAGGAAATAATTTCAAAAGAAACAGAGACTCACAAGTCATCTTTTATTTATGTAATAGAATGCATCTGTGAGATGCAATATGTAGGGAGAACGATGCAACCGCTCCACTGTCAGATGAACAAGCACCAACAGAATATAAAGAAGAATTTTCAGCTACATGGTTTATCCCGACATTGTTCCATCAGTCATCCGTTAGCAATAAACCCAGTTAGGATCATACCCATTGAGCAAATAAAAGAAGACATTTCCAATCGCTTTGAAACCTTGAAAAAGAGGGAGTTTTTTTGGATATATAAGTTGTCCACTATCGCGCCAAGAGGTTTAAATGAAATTAAAGAAATCATTATATAGTCCTAACTATTCTGTATTAATGGATATTGATATAATACCTCTCAAGTAGAAGCTGCAGCATTAACATCGCTGAGATCAATGAACCATAAGGTAACAGCAGCACCAAGACACCCCGAGCAATACATTTTTTAGAGCTAACTGCACGCATGCGTGAAATCCAAGTAGAATTCACATCATCAGAACAAGTGCATATGAGCGAGGGACCCAATCATGTAAATCCATTGGAACTATTTGTACACATGCGCGCTAAACGCGCTGGTAAACGACAAGTGAAATTTTAATCTGGGATTCTAGAGTAAATAAAATACAAATTTTTTATTTATTGTATTATTATATGGTAAATAGCTATCTGTGTATATTGGTTATATGCTATTTTTGTTCTTCTTTTCTTTCCTCCCCTTTTTCTAAACACTTTTACGTAAGGACCCAGGGCGAACCTGTACGCCCGTGGGAATTTTGGTCTCCTCCACGTGCCGGGTGGGGGCCTGTCCGGGATGACTGCAGATATCTATCAGCAGGCACACCGTGCAAAACCTTGGGGGGGCAGCAGCAGCAGCGGAGGCGGCAGGATAAAGCAGGAGATGATATGCTGGGAGTTGTAGTTTTGCAGCCACTGGAGTTCCAACTACTACTCCCAGCATGCCCTTTGGTAGTATGTGCATGCTGGGGGTTTTAGTTATGCAACAGCTGGAGGCACATTTTTTCTATGAAAAAGTGTGCATCCAACTGTTGCATAACTACAACTCTCAGCATGCACAGACTACCAAAGGGCATGCTGGGAGTTGTAGCAGTGTGTCTCAAGCTGTTGAAAACTTCAACTCTCAGCATGCCCTTCGAACATCAGTGCATGCTGAGCGTTGCAGTTTTGCAATAGCTGGAGACACATTGGTTGTGAAGCAGAGTTTGTGTCCTAACTCAACGCAACCAGTGTGCCTCCAGCTGTTGCAAAACTTCAACTCCCAGCATGCACTGAGAGACTGTACATGCTTGGAGTTCTGCTTTGCAACAGCTAGAGGCACACTGGTTGTGAAACACTGAGTTAAGTAACAAACTCTGTGTTGCGCAACCAATGTGCCTCCAGCTGTTGCATAACTACAACTCCCAGCATGTATGGTCTGTCAGTGCATGCTGGAAGTTGTAGTTTTGCAACAGCTGGAGGTTCCCCCCCCCCATGTGAATGTACAGGGTATATTCACACGGGAAGGGGTTTACAACAAGTTTTCTGCGGCAAGTTTGAGATGCTGCAAATTTCCCGCTGCAGCTCAAACTCCCAGCTCAAACTTACTGTAAACCCGCCCGTCTGAATGTACCCTAAAAACACTACACTACACAAAATAAAAAGTAAAACACTGCATATACACACCCTTACACAGTCCCCTCCCCCCAATAAAAAAAAACAAAAAAAAATCTCATACGGCACTGTTTTTAAAACAGAACCTCCAGCTGTTGAAAAACAACAACTCCCAGGATTGCCGGACAGCCACTGACTGTCAAGGCATGCTGGGAGTTTTGCAACAGCAGGAGGCACCCTGTTTGGGAAACACTGCTGTAGGGTATTTTGGTGGTGGATGCAAATCCTCAAAATAGGCCTCAAATGCGCATGGCTCTTTCTCGCTTTGGAGCCCTGTCATATTTTAAGGAAACAGATTACTGCCACATATGGGGTATTTCCGTACTTGAGAGAAATTGTGTTACAAATTTGGGGGGCGTTTTCCCCTTTTACCCCTTATGAAAAGGTAAAGTTGGGGTCTACACCAGTATGTTAGTGTAAACATTTTTTTTTTTTTTTTTTACACTAACATGCTGGTGTTAAAGGGAAAAAAAAAGGCAGTAAAAGGGAAAAAAAGAGCCTCAAAATTTGTAATACAATTTCTCCTGAGTACAGAACTACCCCATATGTGGGTGCAAAGGGATCTGCGGCTGCACAGCATGGCTCAGAAGTGAGAGCGCACCTTGTACATTTGAGGTCTAAATTGCTGATTTGCACTGGGGTGGCTGATTTTACAGCAGTTCTGAGATAAATGCAAAACAATAAATACCTCCCCTCACGGAATTTAACAAGGAGTATGGTGAGCCTTCACACTCCACAGGTGTTTGACGAAGTTTCGTTAAAGTTGGATGTGAAAATGAAAAAAAAAAAAATTTTCACGGGAGAACAGGAACCCAAAAAAAATTTTTAGCCCCATTTCTTCTGAGTAAGAAAATACCCCATATGTGGATGTAAAGTGCTCTGCGGGTGAACTACAATGCTCAGAAGAGAAGGAGCGCCATTGGGCTTTTGGTGAGAGAATGTGTCCGAAATTGATGTCCATGTGTCTTTACAAAGCCCACATAGTGCCAGAACAGTAGACCCCCCCCCCACATTATACCCCATTTTGGAAACTACACCCCTCACAGAATTGAATAAGGGTGCAGTGAGCATTTACATCCCACAGGTGTCTGAAAGATTTTTTAAACAGTGGTCCGTGAAAATGAAAAATTTTATTTTTCATTTGCACAGCCCACTTTTCCAAAGATCTGTCAAACGTCAAATGGGTGTAAATCCTCGCTGCACCCCTTATTTAATTCTGTGAGGGGTGTAGTTTCCAAAATGGGGTCACATGTGGGGGGGGGGTCCACTGTTCTGGCACCACGGGGGGCTTTGTAAACGCACATGGCCCCGACTTCCATTCCAACCAAGTTCTCTCTCCAAATGCTCAATGGCGCTCCTTCTCTTTTAGATAGCAGGGGGGTCCGAGCGCTGGGGACCCCGCAATCTCCTGTTTGGGGCCGCGGTAATGCACAGGAAAGGGGGTGTTCCGTCCCCGCATGATGTGGCAGCCCGCATGCCCCTCCATGAATCACATGGAGATACATGGAAGGGCGTGCTGGCTGCCGCATCATATGGGGACGGAACGCCTCCTTTCCTGTACATTGCCGCGACCCCGTAACGGAGATGGGGGGGGGGGGCAGCGCTCGGACCACACACGATCTAAAACTAATCCCCTATCCTTTGGATAGGGGATGAAGTTCAGAGCACTACAGATCTCCTTTAATCCTGTCTGTTACAGATTAAAATTACCTTCTTCATTTAAGGTTCATAATGTGTTCTACTGCTCTTTGTTAAAACTGTATGTTCCCACTTAGTCTCCACTCTCGGTGCCTCCTCCTCCAGTTGAGATCGACGGAGAACTGGAGTATGAGGTCTTCAAAATACTGGACAGTCGTAGGGTACAAAATTCTGTCCAGTATTTGGTTTACTGGAACGGTTGCAGTCCGGAGGAGAGGTCGTGGGTTCCAGCCTCTTCTATTCATGCTTCCACTTTGGTAAAATGGTTCAACGATTCTCATCCAGACAAGCCTAAACCCAAATGTAAGGGTCCAGCCTCCCCTCTTAAAAGGGGGGGGGGGTACTTTCAGAACCTATAAGGTTAATAGGTTCTGACAGATTCTTTGTTTTTGTTGCCGGGTTACGCTTAGCTGTCTGGTTGGTTAGCTACCTAGTGCGTTATCCCAATATTTTAGAGTTTTTTTTTTTTTAATCTAGTAATGTGCTCACCTTGAGCGCAATAAATGTGTGCATATCACCCAAATTTTGGATACCAGTGTCCAGTGGATTCCTAGGAGTGCTGTGATGCCGTATGGTTGTGAGGACGGGTGGAAGACTGTCCACAGGTAGATCAGAAAGTAGCGAAAAAAGATCCCTCTCTAGGTGCTGCTTTTCCCAATGGAATCACACAGAAGAGGTTTTCTGGCAAAAAGGTATTCTTTATTGGCCAATCTAATTCCCATCACTGGAATTAGATCCTGCATTTCTCTATAGCTAGATAGAGACCTCTTGATGTAGGTGCAAAAAGGATGGTGGAATGGCGCTCATCTGTAAAATGTATATTCTCGGACAGACTAAAACGGACAGTAAATGTAATAAACAAGAATATGGTTTAATAAAAGAATATAAGTGCTACAGGACTACGCGTTTCAAGGGGTGGGACCCCCTCTTCTTCAGGTCCAATGATTGGCTTGATGGCATAGCATGTCGTTTATACAGAAAAAAAAAACTTGAAACTGGCGGGTTAAAAAGTAAAATATGCAATCAGACAAACACTGTTTAGTAACAGGTGTGGGTTGAAGAAGTGCTAATCCAGCATGAAACAGCGCTGTCCCACGCTGTGTTCCCCTCTGCCCTTTCCTGTCTGTGACCGGTGTGATGGAGTGAACTTGCAATAAAGCTTCCAAGCAGCAGTGGTGAGTCGCCACGTTTTTCTTTTCTTCTACATATTTAACTGTTTAGTAATATACAATTCAGCGGAATCCATAAAAGACATAGTTGTCTTTTATATCATAGTAAAATTAAAAAGTTCTTTCATAAAAACAGAGGTATGAAAGACCTGTCGGTCTGTGTGAGCGCTGTGCTAAGAAGGGAGGAAACGTGACAGCCGTTGCAAGGGAGGGCATCTTGGCAGTGATTTTATAGGGGACTGTAAATGAACCAGGTACCTGTGGAGAATTCCGAGAACAAGCTTCACGTGATGGATAGAGCAGGTAGTTTATAATGTTCAGAAACACAGAATATTAATGGGGGAACATCTCATATGCTGTTTTTTTTTTTTTTTTTTTTTACCAAAGGTTATATTATTTAACAGCAGTGGGCGGATGTACATGTATATCCGCCAGCTGCTGTTAAATAATTTTACTTTTGGTACAAAAAAATATTTTTTTCTCCCTTCTTAGGACATCTACGTCCGCCCATTGCTGTTAAATAATATTACCTTTGGTACAAGCATTTTTTATATAAGAAGTTTCCCCATTATACACTACCTGTCCTATCCATCACTTGAAGCTTGCTCTCGGAATTCTCCTCAGCTACTCGGTTAGTTTAGGGTCCCCCATACAATCACTGCTGAGATGGTCTCTGTGCAACAAGGGCCACTCCTGGGTTCCCATTACGTTTTTTCCCATATGGGAGCACATACGGCAGGGGGGAGCTAAAAACTTGTGCTCCCGTATGCCTGCGTATGCGCTCCCGTATGTAATTCATTTCAATGAGCCGACCGGAGTGAAACGTTCGGTCCGGTCGGCAAATTTTTGCCCCGTATGCGCTTTTTCCCAGCACCTAAAACCGTGGTTGATGCGTAGCACTCACACAGGCCTTTTTTTTTGTCATTTGTCAGCAGCATATGCCCTACTGTACAGAGGTATGTGTAGAAAAAGAACAACGATTTTAAACATGTCAGCTGTCAGCTGCCTCATGTAATAAGACCCCATAGCTCCTCATTCCAACACCCCTTGCCTTTGCCCCAAATGGAAATAATGTTCCAGGTAATAACACTGCCTTCTAAGCAGCAATAGTGCCCCATGTGAATAGGGCTCTCTTTGGTTTCCCTCACAGCAGTTTGTCCACACTTTGTGCCCAACATACCGTAATTAACCCCTGTGTTCCCCTATTGTAATTAAGTAATCTTTGTACCCCCATACTGTTATTTGCTGAAACCCTGAAACCCATTTGAGTTTGTTTACTGTTTAACTTTGTTTGTTTTAAGTAAGCTTACCTTATTTTTTAAGTATTTTATGTTTAGTAGTTATTACATAAATCACAAGAATAAAGAAATGTTTTATTGTATTCTGTTGAACATGAAAATTTATTCTAGCTATTTAATATTGTTTGGTTTTCATAAAAATATTAAATGCACAGTTACTTTTCCCAAACATATCTATTTTCGCTTCCAGAAGACTCAATACTTTTCAGCAATCTTTTTTTCTTATATAAAAATAGATCCTAACTATGCACATAGATGAAATGCATGCATTTCAATATGATACTATTCTACACCCAAGGCAAGGGGAGTCATTTTGACAAGGTCAACCATCATGTTATAGGAACATAGTATTAGATGGAATTGTAATTTCATTCCCTTAGTGCAGCTTACACTGTCCCCAGTGGAATTAATGCATCTTGTGCAATATTTATTTCTCAACAAAATCAAAATCACCCCATATTGATTTTTTATGTGGCACCATAAAACAGCCAAATGAAAATAAATATTAAATATATATAACACTCTAAGGGTTATATATACTGGTGTTTTATACAAAAATAATTAAATTATCTACCTATCATTTTATCTGTTTCATATATTGCTATCTAGCTATCCAATGTTCATTGGTCATTAGGATGGGGTAATGTTAATTCATTGGGTCTGAGTCATCTTAACCTACACATGATTTTTCAGTATAAATGA
Organism: Hyla sarda; assembly: GCF_029499605.1. Lineage (NCBI taxonomy): Eukaryota > Metazoa > Chordata > Amphibia > Anura > Hylidae > Hyla > Hyla sarda. The sequence continues at coordinate 145,811,019 of NC_079195.1, read as the reverse complement.
CTTACTCCTTCCCATTCCAGTGTCGGTCTCCTGCCTATGGCAGTAGATGTCCAGTATATACCAGAACTGTGTCTTTGCAGTGCCTGGCATGTTCTGATGAGGTTACCTCTTTGTAATGTCCTGTTTTGATTCCAGAACAGCTTACTACTCACATTTTCATCTGATGAACTCTTGTCATGTTCTTGGCATTAGGAAATCTTGCCTTTTCCCCATCATATCCATAATTGTTTCATTTTGGGTTTATATGGTCCCAGCAGCCACCTCCCCACCCGCGATTCAACATCTTATACCCTATCCTTTCGATAGGGAATAATATGTTTAGGGGCGGAGTACACCTTTAAGCCAGTTTTCAATCCAGTTACAAACCAAGCCAAACAAAAATGAAATTTGCCTATGTCCCTACTGAATAGACTCTGGTCTTTTGATGCCATTTTGTATATCCCATTGTAAGCATTTCTTCAAACAAATATTGCTTATTTACAAATAATATCATCAGTGCTTACCTATCCGAACCTGACATGACTGTTTTTTTTATTTATTTTTTTTTATTTGCATTTAATTTAAATCTTGTTAATAAAGACAGGTTAACTTGGAAAAAAAATAAAAGTTATTTTCTAAGAATACCATTGGAAGAATGATTGTCTGGGGAAGAAAAGGTGAGCGCCACCCTGACTCCTGTGCTGCGCAAACAGAAAAGCACCCTGAGACCATTCATGTGTTGGGTTGCTTTTCATCATTCACAGTTTTGCTTAAAGGGGTATTCCAGGCAAAAACTTTTTTTTTATATATCAACTGGCTCTGGAAAATTAAACAGATTTGTAAATTACTTCTATTAAAAATGTTTTAATCCTTCCAATAGGTATTAGCTTCTGAAGTTTTCTGTCTAACTGCTCAATGATGATGTCACGTCCCGGGAGCTGTGCATGATGGGAAAATATCCCCATAGGGGCTGCACAGCTCCTGGGATGTGAGTCATCAGAAAGCAGTTAGACAGAAAACAGCAACTCAACTTCAGAAGCTAATAACTATTGGAAGGATTACAATTTTTTAATAGAAGTAATTAACAAATCTGTTTAACTTTCCGGAGCCAGTTGATATATATAAAAAAGTTTTTGCCTGGAATACCCCTTTAAGAATTTGCCACAAATAAAGAATAGTGTCTACACATCCTCCAAGAGCAACTATTGTAAACAATCCAGGAGCAATTTGGTGAGAAATAATGCTTTTCCAGCATGAAGAAGCACTGCATGTGGCTTTGTGAACAAAACATTGGTGCTCATTCCCAATAAGCACTTGTGGTCAATCTTTAAAAAGAGGGTAAACAAACAAAAGCACAAAGACAAACATATGTGTTTCTAGGCATATGCAATGCCCCTTCCTCAAATACATTGTGTTATTTTTATATATTGTATCTAAGGAAGAGAACCATATATGCTTCAAAAGCATCATTTATGTGGACCACAATGAAGAAATATATTTGGTTACAGGCACCCAACATGGTTGACCTATTTTTTGCCATTGATATACAAACTAAAACACAGAAATTGTGATGAACTCAAAGCACTGATTAGGCAAGAATGGGCTGTCGTCAGTCAGAATTCTCACACTGTATAGCATCACAAATCTCCTATGTCTCTCATCTGCAGATACCACCAATATGAATCTTGCTGTTGTTGCATGTTGCCCCCTTTTCTGTATCTACAAAGGAGCTATATTTTCCTGAATACTATGCTTGATATTAGTATTAAGAGATGTTTCATACATCCTTAGGTTACTGTAAAAGATTCCCTTGGCCAGGGGACTGATAGACATCCATACTATACCAGGGCTAAGCAATAGCCATTAATATGGCTTATGCTAACCCCTCCATTTTACCCCCAAACTGGGAAAACCTGTATACTAGCAGACCAGGACCTTTAAAAAATGATGGTCTGTACCTGTGGCGGTAGCAGGCTGATATTAGGCTGGCAACAGCCAAATTAAGTGGCCCTTGCCACCCTAACACTATGCTGTTGCTGTTTGCTTTTTTACTTGGCTGGTTAATGAAAAAAAAGGGGGGGGGGTCCCACATTTGTCTATTTATGAAAAAAATTGTTGGGTCCCCAACAAGGGCAAGGGACATTTATTTGGGCCTTTGGCAGCCTAATGATACCAGCCTGCAACCACATAGTCCTGAAGAATCTATTTGGGTCGGAGGATCTGAGGGTAGCTGACTCTTCTTAATATCCATGGTGCTGGTGGGTACCAGGGTAATAATGGGGAGCTACAGCTAAAAGTTGCATGGGCTGAGGCTAAGTCCCAGCTACGTAATGGATACAGTCTGTCAGACAGCTTCCACTACCAAGAAATATTCAGTATGAAAAAAAGGCAAAAACCTAGTTATAATAATAATAATACTAATAATAATTGAAAACAAATTATAATAATAAAAAAACACCCAGAGGGCCCACATTAAAGAGATACTCGAGTGGATTTTTTTTTAAATCACCTAGTGCCAGAAAGTTAAACAGATTTGTAAATTACTTCTAATAAAAAAAAATCTTAATCTTTCCAGTACTTCAGCTGCTCTATGCTCCACAGGAAGTTCTTTTCTTTTTTAACTTATTTTCTGTCTGACCACAGTGCTCTCTGCTGACATGTCTGTCCATGTCAGGAACTGTCCAGAGCAGCAGCAAATCCCCATAGCAAACCTATCCTGCTCTGGACAGTTCCTGACATGGACAGAGGTGTCAGCAGAGAGCATTGTGGTCAGACAGAAAATAAATTCAAATAGAAAATAACTTCCTCTGTAGTATACAGCAGCTGATAAGAACGGGAAGGGTTTTGATTTTTAAATAGAAGTAATTTACAAATCTGTATAACATTCTGGCAGCAGTTGATTACAAAAAACTTTTCCATCGGAGAACTCTTTCAACCTGTTAAGGACCATGGACATAAGCGTACGTCCTAACTCCCTGGTACTTAAGGACCAAGGACGTACGCGTACGTCATGGAGAATTTTGGTCCCCTACGCGCGCCAGGCGGGGACCGGACCGGGGTGACTGCTGATATCGATCAACAGGCACTCCGCACAAATGCCCAGGGGGGTCAACAGACCCCACCCCATGTTGGCAATTGGCGCAAATCGCAAGTGAATTCACACTTGCGATTTGCGCCTATTCCGTGTCATACGGGTCTATGGTGACCCGGAATATAAGGGGGATCGCGGTTGTCTAAGACACCCATGATCCCCCTGAAGGCATAGGAGTGAGGTGGCAGGGGTGCCACCCCTCCTATCCCTGCTATTGGTGGTCTAGACTCGACCACCAATAGCAGATCGGGGGCGGGGGGCTTTACTTTCAGTTTCCCCGTCCTGCCCACCCACAATAGGTGGGGCAGAACGGGGAAACGACGGAGGACCGGTGCCGATGTCCACTTACCCGTTGTCAATGGCAGCGGGACACGATCAGCAGTGGCAGCAGGCGGCAGAAGAGGACGGCTATGCGGCTCCCTGGATCGTACGGAAGCCGGTGAGTTGCCTAGCAACAACTGGAGTCTGTGACCACTATACGGTGGTCTGTAACCTGTAGCCCTCCAGATGTTGCAAAACTTCAACTCCCAGCATGCCCAGACAGCTGTTTGGGCATGCTGGGAGTTGTAGTTTTGCAACAGCTGGAGTGCCACAGTTTGGAGATCACTTTGCAGTGATCTCTATACTGTAACACTCTAGATCTTGCAAAACTACAACTCCCAGCATGCCCACATAGCAGTTTGTTGTCTGGGCATGCTGGGATTTTTAGTTTTGCAACATCTGGAGGACCACAGTTTGGCGATCACTGTGCAGTGGTCTCTAAAACTGTAGCCCTCCAGATGTTGCAAAACTGCAAATCCCAGCATGCCCAAACAGCTGTCTCGGCATGCTGGGAGTTGTAGTTGCGTACCTCCAGCTATTGCATAACTACATCTCCCAGCATGCCCTTCGGTGATCAGTACATGCTGGGAGTTGTCGTTTTGCAACAGCTGGAGGCACACTGGTTGGAAAATACTGAGTTAGGTAACAGAACCTAACTGAAGGTTTTCCAACCACTGTGCCTCCAGCTGTTGCAAAAGTACAACTCCCAGCATGCACAGTCTGCCAGTGCATGCTGGGAGTTGTAGTTTTGAAACAGCTGGAGGTTTGCCCCCCCCCCCCCATATGAATGTACAGGGTACATTCACACGGGCAGGTTTACAGTAAGTTTCCTGCTTCTAGTCTGGGCTGCGGCAAAATTTTCACCGCAGCGCATACTCACCGTAACTCGCCAGTGCGAATGTACCCTAAAAACACTACACTACACTCCACTAAAACAAAATAATGGGTAAAACACTACATATACACCCCTTACACTGTCCCCCCCCCCAATAAAAATGAAAAACGTATTGTACGGCAGTGTTTCCAAAATGGAGCCTCCAGCTGTTGCAAAACAATAACTCCCAGCATTTCTGGAGAGCCAGTGACTGTCCAGGCATGCTGGGAGTTTAGCAACAGCTGGAGGCACCCTGTTTTGAAATCACTGGTGTAGAATACCCCTATGTCCACCCCTATGCAATCTCTAATTTAGTCCTCAAATGCGCATGGTGCTCTCTCACTTCAGAGCCCTGTCGTATTTCAAGGAAACAGTTTAGGGCCACATATGGGTATTTCCGTACTCGGGAGAAATTGCACTACAAATTTTTCTCCTTTTACCCCTTATGAAAAGGAAAAGTTGGGGTCTACACCAGCCTGTTAGTGTAAAAATGTTTTCATTTTTACACTAACATGCTGATGTTGCCCCATCCTTTATATTTTCACAAGTGTTAAAAGGAAAAAAAGACACCCAACATTTGTAAAGCAATTTCTCTCGAATACAGAAATACCCCAGATGTGGGTGTAAAATGCTCTGCAGGTGCACAACAGGGCTCAGGAGTGAGAGCGCACTATATACATTTGAGGCCTAAATTGGTGATTTGCACAGGGGTGGCTGATTTTACAGCGGTTCTGACATAAACACAAAAAAATAAATACCCACATGGCCCCATTTTGGAAACTACACCCCTCACGGAATGTAACAAGGGGTATAGTGAGCCTTAACACCCCACAGGTATTTGAAGAATTTTCATTAAAGTTGGATGAGAAAATGAAAAGCCCCCATAGTGCCAGAACAATGGACCCCCCACATGTGACCCCATTTTGGAAACTACAGCCCTCACGTAATGTAATAAGGAGTATTCCTGGTTGGACTTGATGGACGTATGTCTTTTTTCAACCATACTAACTATGAGTACAGTGAGCATTTACCCCCCCCCCCCCCACAGATGTCTGACAGATTTTTAGAACAGTCGTCCGTGAAAATGAAAAATTTAATTTTTCATTTGCACAGCCCACTATTCCAAAGATCTGTCAAACACCAGTGGGGTGTAAATACTCACTGCACCCCTTATTAAATTCTGTGAGGGGTGTAGTTTCCAAAATGGGGTCACATGTGTGTGTGGGGGGGTCCACTGTTCTGGCACTACGGGGGGCTTTGTAAACACACATGGCCCCTGACTCCCATTCCAAACAAATTCACTCTCCGAAAGCTCAATGGCGTTCCTTCTCTTCTGAGCATTGTAGTGAACCAGCAGAGCACTGGATGTCCACACATGGGGTATTTCCATACTCAGAAGAAATGGGGTTACAAATTTTGGGGGTCATTTAAACCTATTACCCCTTTTAAAAATGTAAAATTTGGGGGAAAAGCAGCATTTTAGTGAAAAAAATAATAATTTACACATCCAACTTTAACGAAAAGTCGTCAAACACCTGTGGGGTGTTAAGGCTCACTGGACCCCTTGTTACATTCCTTGAGGGATGTAGTTTCCAAAATGGTATGCCATGTGAGGGTTTTTTCCGCTGTCCTGCCACCATAGGGGCTTCCTAAATGGGACATGCCCCTCAAAAACCATTTCAGAAAATGCCCCACCGAACACTTTACATACACATATGAGGTATTTCCTTATTCGAGAGAAATTGGGTTACAAATTTTAGGAACATTTCTCTCCTTTTACCCCTTGTAAAAATTCAAAAACTGGGTTTACAAGAACATGCGATTCTAAAAAATGAAGATTTTGAATTTTCTCCTTCACTTTGCTGCTATTCCTGTGAAACACCTAAAGGGTTATCACATTTACTGAATGTCATTTTGAATACTTTGAGGGGTGCAGTTTTTATAATGGGGTCATTTATGGGGTATTTCTAATATGAAGACCCTTCAAATCCACTTCAAAACAGAACTGGTCCCTGAAAAATTCTGATTTTGAAAATTTTGTGAAAAATTGGAAAATTGCTGCTATACTTTGAAGCCCTCTGATGTCTTCCAAAAGTAAAATTATGTCAACTTTATGATGTAGACATATTGTATATGTGAATTAATATATAATTTATTTAGAATGTCTATTTTCCTGATAAGCAGAGAGCTTCAAATTTATAAAAATGCTACATTTTAAATTTTTTCATCAAATTTTGGAATTTTTCACCAAGGCATGATGCAAGTATTGATGAAATTTTACCACTAACATAAAGTAGAATATGTCACGAAAAAACAATCTCGGAATCAGAATGAAAGGTAAAAGTATCCCAGAGTTAATAATGCTTAAAGGGGTACTCTGGTGGTTAAGATTTTTGGCTATATTGCATCTTCTTTTAATGTTCATGTTTTTTGCAATTGACATGTATTATATGTTTGTGTAGCATGTGTCTTTTTTTCTTACCTGTTTGTGGGCCAGGAAGTTCTGTAGTGCTGTGTTGGATCTCTGACTGTTGTCCACAGGTTAGGATTAGGCTGTGTACCAGATGTCATGTTTTTTTTTTTTTTCTCTGTTCTTTCAAAACTGTATGACAGAGATAAGCCACGCCCCCTCATCTCCCCCTCCTGGTGGTCACAGGTGTGCATGAGAGCAAGAAGCTCCTACACAGCTCCTCATCTTCCCTCCCCCTGCTCTGTCTTCTGAGTACGCAGGTCTGCACTGAAAGAGAACAGAGATGTATGTGAAGGGATAACAAGGTGCACGGGCTGGGGATTTATAAACTGCAGGGGAATAAATCTTGGACTGGGGATGATTTCTATGTGTGAAGGAGGGAGGGGGGGGGGACACTCCTGAGTGACACATGCTGGAAGTTGTAGTCCCTGTTATGTGTGTGTATGCTAGTGTTTACAAACCAGTCTGCCTCCAGCTGTATCAAAACTACAACTCCCAGTATGCCTGGACAGACTTTGGGCATGCTGGGAGTTGTAGTTTTGCAACAGCTGGAGGCACACTGGTTGGGAAACATTGCTCTAGCATATTCAGCATACACATCATGTCACACCAGTGTTTCCAAAAGAGTGTGCCTCCATCTGTTATAAAACTACAACTCCCAGTGTTCCCTGACAGCCTTTGAGCATGCTGGGAGTTGTAGTTTTGCAACAGCTGGAGGCACACTGATTGGGAAACACTGGCCTAGCCTATTCAGTATATAAAAAGCAGGGCCGTTTGAAGGAATTTGGGGGCCCCAAGCGAAATGGACATGGAGCCCCCCCCCCTTTGATGTTCACGCACGTCACGCTCTAGGGCCGGCGTCAGGACATAGTAACGCCAGCCCTTGAATTCTGGGAGCGCAACGTGAGCGAACGTCGATACGACGCACATTAGGTGCAGCAGTGTTCCCCCCATATTAGGTGCAGCAGAGTTCCCCCACATTAGGGTACAGCATAGTTCCCCCCACATTAGGTAGGCAGTGTTCCCCCCACATTAGGCGCAGCAGTGTTCCCTACCCATACCCCCTTTCCAGACCCCCCCCCCCCCCAGGGCCATATTTTTTGGTGGGGGTTTGACTGCTTAGACCCCCACCAATCACCTCGGTTAAAGTGGTTCTTCAGCTGTTGGAAAGCTAAAACTCCCATCATGTCTGAAGAGCCTCTGGCAATGGGAGTTGTAGTTTTGTAACAGCTGGAGAGACACAGATCGGACACAGTTTTACCCATCATCACTGCAGAACTTACAAGTGACCACAGCTCTGATGGGACAGTCAGGAGAATGCACAATGATATCAATAACCTGAGTGACGTCTTCTGACTTGAGTGATGTCTTCTCTGTTATCTTTTCTTCTTCATCTGGTCCAGAGACCAGGTCTTCCTCCAGCTCCATCTTCTCTGCAGAGTCTGACATCCAGACATCATTGGCTCCTCACTTTGTCAGAAGATCCTCATCCTCTGCATGAAGACAGTAATCATTATAACCTTGCTACAAAGTGTACCCTAAATAAAATACTGCCCCACACTCTACCCTGAATATAATACTGCCCCATACTGTACCCTGAATATAATCCTGCCACACACACTGTACCCTGAATATAATCCTGCTATACACTGTACCCTGAATATAATCCTGCCACACACTGTACCCTGAATATAATACTGCCCCACACTGTACCCTAAATATAATACTGCTATACACAGTACCCACTAAATATAATACTACCACACACTGTACCCACTAAATATAATACTGCCACACACTGTACCCACTAAATATAATCCTGCTATTCACTGTACCTACTAAATATAATACTGCTATACACTGTACCCTAACTATAATACTGCCCCACACTGTACCCTAAATAAAATACTGCCCCACACAGTACCCTAAATAAAATACTGCCCCACACTGTACCCTAAATAAAATACTGCCCCACACTGTACCCTAAATAAAATACTGCCCCACAGTGTACCCTGAATATAGTTCTGCCATACACTGTACCCTGAATAAAATACTGATATACACTGTACCCACTAAATATAATACTGCCCCACACTGTGCCCTGAATATAATACTGCCACATACTGTACCCTGAATATTATCTTGCCACACACTGTATACTGAATATAATCCTGCCACACACTGTACCCTGAATATAATGCTGCTCCACACTGTATCCACTGAACACAAGACATCAACACATGCATACACATCATATATACATATACACCCCCTCTTATCCTCTGTGTCCTCCTCACCCCCATAACCCCTCGCCAAACCTCTCCTCACCATTACTATAACTCCCCCCCTCTCCTCATCACTATTATAACCAGGGGGGGTTATGGGGGGGTGATGAGGAGAGGTGCAGGGGGGGGCACCTCTCGTCACCCCCATAACACCCCCCCTGCACCTCCCATCACCCCCATAACACCCCCTGCACCTCTCATCACCCCCATAACACCTCCCTGCACCTCTCATCACCCCCATAACACCCCCCTGCACCTCTCATCACCCCATAACACCCCCCTGCACCTCTCATCACCCCCATTACACCCCCCTGCACCTCTCAACACCCCCATTAAACCCCCGGGCACCTCTCGTCACCCCCATAACACCCCCCCCTGCACCTCTCATCACCCCATTACACCCCCCTGCACCTCTCATCACCCCCATTACACCCCCCTGCACCTCTCATCACCCCCATTACACCCCCTGCACCTCTCATCACCCCCATAACACCCCCCGCACCTCTCATCACCCCCATAACACCCCCCTGCACCTCTCATCACCCCCATTACACCCCCTGCATCTCTCATGACCCCCATAACACCCCCCTGCATCTCTCATGACCCCCATAACACCCCCCCCCCCCACACACACACACCTCTCATCACCATTGCAGTCCCCCCCCCCCGGCCCCCCACGCCAGTTTACTTACCCTGCCGGGGATCGTTGCAGCGGCGTGAGTCTGCTGCTGCTCCTGTCACTGCACGGAGGATGCTGGAGGTTCACGTGGGGACATAAGAAGGGACAGGTCAGGTGATTGGCGTAGACGTGCGTGCCTGCGCGGGACACGTGACGTCTCTACTCCAATCCGCCCCTGACCTGTCCGGTGCCGGTTTGAATTTTTCACCTCACGCTTTGTTTCTTAAGGGGCCCACGCCCTACAAAGAGGTAATTTCATTGAAATGTGTGGGCCCCCCGAAGTGCCCCATCACTACAGGATGGGCAAGCACCGGCTCTGCTCGGGGCCCCCCAGCCAGCTCGGGGCCCCAAGCAATTGCTTGGTTTGCCGGTCCAGTAGCGACAGGCCTGATAAAAAGTGTATTGTTTCCCAACCAGGGTGTCTTCAGCTGTATCAAAACTACAACTCCCAGCATGCCCAGACAGCTTTTGGCGGTCTGGGCATGCTGGCAGTAGTAGTTTTGCAACACCTGGAGGCACCCTGGTTGGGAAACACTGGTGTTTGCCCTATAGAGGTGTGGTGAACTCCAACCCCCAGGAGACTACAGAGGCAGCATGCTGGTATTAGACCAAAGACTGAAGACTCCTGAATGACACATGCTGGGAGTTGTAGTCCCTTTTGTGTGTGTATGCTGGTGTATCCCAACCAGGACTGATTATATTAGTGTGCTGTGTATAAGGGGGCCGACCCGGGAAAATAGTAGGGTGGGTAAAGGGCGGAACAAAAAAAAAAAGGAGCTGCCCCAAACCAGCAAGGCATGTGGCATGCTGGGATTTGTAGTTTTCCGCACAGCAAGAAACAGGAAATGGAAGCAAAGATAGGAAAACAAAGTGGGGGATAAAAAGACAACAAAGAACGGAAATAGAGTAGCCTAAACAGCAAGAAAATAAATGAAACAAAACAAATAGGGTAAGTCAAAAACGGAAAAACACGTTGGCCACCGGAGTACCACTTTAAAGTGACAATGGTCGGATGTGCAAAAAACGCTATGGTCCTTAAGGCCAAAATGGGCCTGATCCTTAAGGGGTTAAAGGAGTTTTCCAGCACTAGAAAAACAGAGCTGACTTTATCAAAAAATTGCTGCACGTTTGTCAGCAGGTTGAGTGTGGTTTTGCAGCTTGGTTCCACAAGTAAAATCGAGACAAGTAGTAATACCCCACACAGGCTAAAGACAACCTGCACACACAACTCTTTCATTAATTTAAAAAAAGGAAAAATGTCTGTCTTTTTTCCAGCAAAGCAGAAAGTTACTGGGACACGCATAGAAAAACTTTCTGCTTTTATAAATTGACATGTGTATTACAGCTTCAATATTGCTAATGTAAGGATGGAAAAAAAATATCTGGGTTCGGTGTGGTGGTAATCAATTGAAAATAATATGAAGTAACATAACTTTATATCAGAACCAAACTTAATGTCGAGATCCGGCCAAAATGCCATACCAAAGTTTTAAAAAGTTTACTCTTCTTTACTTGAAACATAATATCACACATACGTGAGTAGAAATCCGGTGAACCACGATTTCCCGAACTTTAGGATTTTTCTGTCTCATCGAACGCCCTTACGCTTTTATCAGTTCGGCTATAGAGCATGGTTTTTGGTGGAAGGAAGAAGCAGGAGTCGGTGAAATGACGTAGGGACATCCGCAGATCACATGATAACCCAGGTCTATCATGTGATATGCTGCTTACGGTGTCAATCAGTACAAATGCCAATAGGACATAGCAAGGGACACAGACCAAAAAGGGCAGTGATGTCACCCACAGCATTCAGAGCACTGGAACTTCTGCACAGAGACAGAGAAAGGGAGAGAGACCGACATAGGGACATACCAGCTACAGCAGCCTGTGAGGTGCATTGATCTGTGCCACCCACCCTCAAAGCGTATTCAAGTGGCACCTATATACCTATAGGGCCTGTCAACACAGTAGTGAATATAATCGATTTTTGCAAACACCTTCAGTACGCATTGTGCTGCCATCTCTGCCACGCAAAAAGTGTGTTGGGGTTACACGGATCTTGCCTGTAGTGTTATACAGTTCTGGTGCATTTAATATTGTTCCGCAAACACCTTCAGTACTTATTGCTCATTCATGTCACGCAAAAAGCGATCAAAGCGTTGAAACTTAGATTTGACAAGTAGTTTGTTGAAAAATCACTCAAAAAGGATAAAAGTAACCAAAACAAACATGTCTGGAAAATGAATTGGTGGACCCCCGCTATGTTCACTGCCAGTAAGAATGTTTGTGGCAGTACTAGTACAGGTAGCGGCAACAGCAGCCAGGTGTTGTGTGGTAGTAATCGCAGCCGTGTCAGCCATCCCATCCCGGCTTTACTGGAAGATTTCTGCCATATGACCTTTGAGGAGCAAGACAATATGACAGTGAGCCAGCGGTCAGTGGATTCCTTTGTGTCTACACTCACATGGGGAAACGGAAAGGTCCATTGTAGAGGAGTTCTATGGGGACAGTTAAGCTTTGGAGTGTGTTGGCGAGGTGGTGGAGGTAGAATCAGTGGTCAAGCCCAGCAGAAGGGGGAAAGATGGTGGTAGGTGTTGTGGGGATACTATAAGGTGTTGAGGTGGCTATGCTAAGGGAGAGCAAGGAGCCCAAGAAGTCCATGTAGAGAGGCATGGCATGGACGATTAGGAATTTGATGTTGACTATGATGCGATGCCGGACAGGACGTGGGAACCACCTGGGCATGAACTGACTTGTCCAGAGCAGGAGGGTAGTGTCAGTGTCAGCCAAGAAAAGGGAAGCTGAGGTAGGGGAAGAAAACCTATGAAATTAAATCAGGTGACGGTGATGCTGCTGCATGTTCAGGTTCCGTTAAATAAACATCCAGAGGATGGGCACAGTCAGGAGGTGCAGTCCCTATCCGATATTCTCATGTGTGGAACTTCTTTTTGACCCTACCTGATGCAGAGAACGTGGCAATATGTCATCTCTGCAAGCAGAAAGTAAGCCGTGGCCAGGGTCCAAGTGTAGGAACTATGTCTCTACATAGGCATGAAGAGCTTCACCAAAAGGCCGCATGGGGAATCCGTGTCCTCCAGACAACAGTATTCTCCCAGTCACCCTGTTGTAGTGCGCCTCAATTCATACCTGGTCAAGTTGTTGGTGTGGCATGTCCTCCCACATCAACCTGTTGACTCCATGGCCTTCAGGCAACTAATGGGGTGTGGTCAGCCAAGGTAGCACATACCTAGTCACCATTATTTTGCAAAGAAAGTCGTCTCTGCCTTGATTAATCATGTGGCGGAGAGGGTGGACCACTCCATAAATTTGTCTGTGTGCAGAATAGTGCATGCCACGGCTGATACGTGGAGTAATAGCTATGGCCACGGACAATATGTGTCTGAAAAAAAGTTTTGCTCCATTGCTGTGGTCTCAGTGTGATTTAAAATTATTAAAAAATTAAAATTAATTTATTGCGGTTGCTTTTGCAAGCCCCCTGCGGCCAGCCAGGGCTGCTGGGCAAATTAAAATTGATTCTTTTTGACAAACCCGCTACTTCCAGCCAGGCTTTGGCCGCCTGGCTGGGGAAGAAATTCAAACTGATTTTAAAGGTTTCTTAACCTACTTCTATATGCAGGCTTCTACAACTCCTCCAGTAAACCACTGTGACATGCTGAAGGTTGCTATTGCAACCTCCCTCTCTCCCTCCAGCCAGCCAGGCCTGGGACATCTGGCAGGCCAAATTTGAATTCATTTTAACCCCTTAAGGACCCTGTCAATTTTCAGTGTAGGACCCAGCCATTTTTTGCACATCTGACCACTGTCACTTTAAGCATTAATAACTCTGGGTTGCTTTTACCTTTCATTCTGATTCCGAGATAGTTTTTTCCTGACATATTGTACTTTATGTTAGTGGTAACATTTTGTCAATACTTGCATAATTTCTTGGAGAAAAATGACAAAATTTTATGAAAAAATAGAAAATTTTGCATTTTTTTACTTTGAAGTTAGGTAACAGAACCTAACTTCAAAGTTTCCAAAATGGGGTCACATGTGTGTGTGTGGGGGGGGGTCCATTGTTTTGGTACCATGGGGGGCTTTTTAAACACACATGGCATTCAATTCCGGACAAATTGTCTCTTCAAAAGCCTAATGGCGCTTCTTCTCTTCTGAGCATTGTAGTGCACCAGCAGAGCACTTTACATCAACATATGGGGTGTGTTCTTACACAAAAGAAATGGGGTTACAAATTCTTGTGTTTTTTTCTCCTATTTTCCCTTGTGAAAATGAAAAATTTAGGGTAAAACCAGCATTTTAGTGAAAAAAAAAAAAGTTTTTTTCATTTTTCCATTCAACTTTGAAGAATTTTCATTAACCTCTCAAGGACACAGGGAGTACCTGTACGCCCTGCGCCCAGTCCCAGTGTTTAAAACGGGGTCACGCCGTGACCCCGCATCACACCGGGTCGGTCCCTGCTGCTATTCATAGCCGGGACCCTGGGCTAATAGCGCGCGGCAACGATCGTTGTGCCGTGCGCTATTAACCCCCTATGGGAGCTATAACTGCAAAAAAAAGTGAAAAAAAAAGTTAACAAAGGTCATTTAACCCCTTCCCTAATAAAAGTTTGAATCGCTCCCCTTTTCCCATAAAAAACTGTGTAAATAAAAATAAAAATAAACATATGTGGTATCACCGCATGCGTAAATGTCCGAAATTTAAAAATATATAATTAATGAAACCGCACGGCCAATGGCGTACGTGCAAAAAAAATTCAAAAGTCCAAAATAGCGTAACTTTTTATGTAATAAAAAATAATAAAAAGTGATCAAAAAGTCTGATCTATGCAAACATGGTACCAATACAAACTTCAGAACACGGCGCAAAAAATTAGCCCTCATACCAGCCCGTACGTGGAAAAATAAAAAAGTTATAGGGGTCAGAAGATGACAATTTTAAACGTATAAATTTTCCTTCATGTAGTTATGATTTTTTTCAGAAGTACGACAAAATCAAACCTATATACGTAGGGTATCATTTTAACCGTATGGACCTACAGAATAAAGATAAGGTGTCATTTTTACCAAAAAATGCACTGCGTAGAAACAGAAGCCCCAAAAGTTAAAAAATTAAATATTTTCTTCAATTTTGTCACACAATTTTTTTTTTTTTCTGTTTTGCCATGGAATGTTTTGTAAAAGGACTAATGTAACTGCAAATTAGAATTGGTGGAGCAAAAAATAAGCCATCATATGGAATTTTATGTGCAAAATTGAAAGCTTTATGATTTTTAGAAGGTGATGAGGAAAAAATGAAAATGCAAAAACGGAAAAACGTTGAGTCCTTAAGGGGTTAAACACCTGTGGGGTGTTAAGACTCACTATACCCCTTGTTATGTTCTGTGAGGGGTATAGTTTCCAAAATGGGGTCATATGTGGGTATTTATCTTTTTGCGTTTGTCAGGAGAAATTGCGTGACACATTTTGGGGGTCTTTTTTTCCTTTTATCGCTTATGAAAATAAAAAGTATGGGGCAACACCAATATGTTAGTGTAATTTTTTTTTTTTTGTACACTATCAGGCTGGTGTAGCCCCCAACTTTTCCTCTTCATAAGGGAGAGAGTGCCATGCGCATTTGAGGCCTGAATTAGGGATTGCATAGGGGTGGATTTAGGGGTATTCTACATCAGTGATTCCCAAACAGGGTGCATCCAGCAGATGCTAAACTCCCAGCATGCCTGGACAGTCATTGGCTGTCCGGAAATGCTGGGAGTTGTTGTTTTGCAACAGCTGGAGGCTCTGTTTTGGAAACACTGCCGTACAATACGTTTTTCATTTTTATTGGTGTGGACAGTGTAAGGGTGTGTATATGTAGTGTTTTACTCTTTATTTTGTGTTAGTGTAGTGTTTTTAGGGTACATTCGCACTGGCAGAGGTTTACAGTGAGTTTCCCGCTAGGAGTTTGTGCTGCGGCGAAAAATTGGCCGCAGCTCAAACTTCAAGCATGAAACTTACTGTAAACTCGCCCGTGTGAAGGTACCCTGTACCTTCACATGGGGGGGGGGGACCTCCAGCTGTTTCAAAACTAAAGGTGTCTCAACCTGCTGCTTTACGCAGACTACTACTCCTTCCTCCACTAAGCCACTATGACATGTTCTGCTGGCAGTTGCAGCCAGGTCTGCGCATACACAAACCATTCATGTCAGCATCACTAGTCCAAGAACCATATAATTGAATTTTTATTTTTATTTCAAAATAAAAAAAACTTCATTGAAACATTTTCAAATTTAATTTAAAATCCTTCACCTTCCTGCTAATACCAGTCTGCCTTATCTCCTCACGGGGGATGGGAGATAAGGATAAAAAATGTGCAGTATTTGATCAGGTAACTCGTAACCTCCCGGCTTTTGTAGCTATCTCCGAAACACACCTGACTAGGGAGACAGTTAGGACTGTAGACAAGAGATGGGCAGCACATGCATTTCACTCTGTGTTCTCCAGTTTCTCTTCAGGGATCTCAGATTATCTGCACCGAAGTTGCAAATTGGCTTTGTGGTAGCCCTTGGGGGGTGTTGGTAGTGGGGGTATTGTTTCGGTAGATGAGGGGTTACTGTTAACCCTATAATTCGTGACGCCAGGCTGAGGGCTAGTATGCTGAGGTAATCCTCCGGCCTATCGCCGCCCTTCCCAGAAACGACAGGTGCATGTAATGAAATGACTGAAGGTCCACAATGTACTTGAACTTGGGTAACTTTACTTAAGTGCTTGGTGTACATCCAATGAACAATTACAGTCTCAGGAATACAGTCTTTATATATCTCAATGACTGACAATTGTTGCGGACCTTGAAATAAATTAAAGCCTCTAAATTTAGGCTAATTGTTGCAGATCCGTCCGGAATTAGGGGATAGATGAGGTTCGGTGATCCTGCAGAGTGCTTAGGGATTGATACACTCACGATCCTAGATATATCAGCTGTTGCCGCAAAGCTCAGGCCTAACTCACTGCGATAGACAGCTGCGCAGATCCTGCTCGTTTGACAGCCCAGGAACAAGAGAGCGAAAAATGGCCGCCGCTCCCTTATATGGGCAGGGGGCGGGGTGAATCTGATTGGTCCGAACATCTGTCATTCACTGTTACACAGTGTGATGGGATTGACTACGTCACAAGGACCTCCAAAGGTCCTTAAGCAGAAATACCATAGAGTTCACTTAACCACATGACTCGCAGGTCCAGCTACGCTATGAGCAGGTAATTAACTATTTATAGAGCTTTTACATAATATTTACATGCTTCCTAAGTAAGCTATTGGAGCAATAACTATCAACTGGATGAGAGGTGCCTAGGGGTGAACTAGACAATGGGGACCCTGACGTCCTAGGGACTCTGGCTAAGGGGACCCACACACGCAGGTACCGGATAGGATATGGTACCAGGACACCACAAACCCCTTACTTAAGATAAGTCGACCTCGACGTCTGTCCCCTAAGACAGAGGGACTAGGACTAGAACAGGATGATCTATAATGTTGCTATACATCCTAAGTAAACATTGAACACATTTACATTCTCTGATACTCTTACTAGTATCTGGACAGGACAATAGAAATCTATCTAAACATTGGTGCTATCTAGACATAAATTCTATCTAGACATTAACAAAGCTATCTATACTTTAGTTTCTAGCTTCTTAGACACTTTCATTAAGCTTACTATACATTCTAAGCTTACTAGACAATTAGGCAGCTATCTGACATATAGTTGCTAGCTCCTAAGACATTTTTATTAGCTCTCTACACATTCTTGGAGGCTAAACTGAACATTAATATAACTGTCTATAGATGAGACTATCTAGACATTAGTTCAGCTCTATATACCCTTAGCGTCAAGCTGACTAGACAATTTTATTATTATCTCACACATTTTATTTCTTTGCCAACAATAAGTTACCTGTAAGTACACATAAGGTTATACTGGCTAGCCGGAAGCCAGGTCATAGTAAGGGTGGCTTCTAGGGCCTATCGGCTACACGCTACTTATCCCTAGAGCACTTTGAAAACAACATAACTAGGTTATTCTTAGAATTACGTGCTTAAAGGGGTTGTGCGCTGCCCTGAAGTTCGGAGCTCCGCTCACAGCATCCGGAAATTCATTACTCCGAACGCTGTGTGCGGGCTTCCATGTTTGCGGCCGCCTGGCGTGACATCACGCCCGGACCCTACATAACATCTCGCCCGCCCCCCTCGTGACGTCACTCCCGCCCCCTCTACCAAAGTCTAAGGGCAGACTTTCCCATAGACTTTCGTTGAGGGGGCGGGCGAGACGTCAAGAGGGGGCGGGCGAAACGTCACGAAGGGGCCGGGCGTGACATCACGCCCGGAGGCTGTGAACACGGAAGCTTTCACACAGCGTTCGGAGTAACGCACTTCCGGATGCTGTGAGCGGAGCTCCGAACTGCTGGGAAGCGCACAACCCCTTTAATTCTGTATTAGCAAGAGCACCTACTTGCCAGGCAGAGCATCTCACACACGCAACGATGGAGAAGAAAAAGTGTACCTAACAGTAGCAGGAATTGGGTATCAATATGCTACAATTCCTAAGTGTTTTCTTAAGTGAGATATTTGTTTTGATGTATGTACTAGAGAAACTTGAGGTAGTGCATTTAAGTTAGTAATCTAGGGTACTGAAAAGTGATTGGCAGAGCATTGAAGTGGGCTATCAAAGGTACTACGTGTGTAGGTACTAAATGTGAGTCCTGGTACCTGATGGGTAGTTTGCCCTGTGTAGTCCTTTGAGACCGCCGCAACACCACCTCCGAGTCATCAGGAGTTCATTCACTTGAGGATTCTTCAAGAACGTCAATCCCCGAGGGACCAGCTGGAGGGCTGGAAACCTGGTACCTGATGGATAGTTTGCCCTGTGTAGTCCTTTGAGACCGCCGCAACACCACCTCCAAGTCATCAGGAGTTCATTCACTTGAGGATTCTTCAAGAACTTCAGTCCCCGAGGGACCAGCTGGAGGGCTGGAAACGGAAGCAACATCTTCGGTCGAACTAAGGGGTTCTCTTAAGACAGGTGGAGTAGTGGCATCAATATCTGGAGCAGTCACTGGAGCAGGACTGATGTTGGCTATAGAAGAGGTGGTTGACAGGGAGCAACAGCTACTGGGAACTAGTGTTGCCCGCGAATATTCGCAATGCAAATTTTATTCTTGAATATCGCATATTCGCGAATTTGCGAATATTCGCGAATATAGCACTATATATTTGTAATTACGAATATTGTTTATTTTATTTTTTTTTTTTTTTCACAGTACACATCACAGTGATCATTCCTCTCTGCTTCCAGCTTGTGTGGTGTAAAGAAGGCTCTAATACTACTGTGTGAGACTGGCGTGCGAATTTCCGCATATGCTCATTTTCGCTTATGCAAATTTCTGCATATGCTAACTTCCGATTATGCAAATTTTCGCTTATGCTAATTTTCGCATATGCGAAAATATAACGCAAATATTACGAATATGCGAATTTGGCGAATATATGACGAATATTCGTCCATATATTCGCGAAATATTGCGAATTCGAATATGGCCTATGCCGCTCAACACTACTGGCAACTGACTGGGTGGTGCAACCAGTGGCGGCTGGCTGGATGGAGCTGGGAACGGTATGCCCCAATACATGGTAGGCTGCTGAGATGGGAACAAAGGAGTGTCCATAGTGGGATGAATTCCTTCTCCCGGCACATATTCTCTCATTGGCCTTGGTGGAGGTGGAGTAGAAGTAGCAGGAGGATCAGAAGGAGTAGGAGGAGATGAGCCAAGCATATCTTCTTTCAGGCACACTTTTATCCTATTCCGGTAAACCACCTGTGGCTCGAACCTGTCTTTTTGTATCTCGTACAAGTCCGTTTCGGGATAAAGAACCGCAGTAATGGTGTATGGCTCCGTTTCCCACAGGGAGTCCAATTTATGGGTTCTAGGAAATTTTCTGAGCCACACTTTATATCCAAGCTGCAAGGGCTGAGCCGAAGCATGTTGATTATAATCTTTCTGCTGGCGTTCATGAACTTCACCCATTTTCTTCTCAACGATGTCCTTGGCTTCCTCAATTCTTCGTTGATGCTCTGACACCCAACCTTGGGAAACCTGAGGAGAATTGTTGTAAGGTGCCTGTAGCCCGAAGGTTCGATCCTTCGACAATTGGCCGTGTTGGCCCATCATCAGGAAAAAGGGTGTATACCCCGTAGAGCAGTGAACAGTGTTGTTGTAAATTTCCAGGAGTTCAGGCAACAGCTGAGGCCACTTTTCATGCTTTGAGACAGAGGCTGCTCTGAGCATCTGGATGAACACTTGATTGATCATCTCGCAGAGCCCATTCCCTTGGGGATGGTAGGCCGTTGTCCGGAGCTTCTTGCAATCATGCAACTAGCAAAGTTCCTCGAACAACTGGGCTTCAAAGGCGGTTCCCCGATCCGTGAGGACCGATTCGGGACTCCCCAGGGGTTGGATCCAATATCGATAGAAGAGTTGAGCAGCAGTCTTGGCGGTAAGATCCTTGACGGGGACCACGACCACCCACTTGGAATAATGATCCACCATAGTTAGAGCATGACAATAGCCATATTGAGTGGGGGCCAGCTTCACATGGTCCAAGTAAACAATTTGATTCGGTCATTCTGTACAGATGGGATGCAAAGGGGCTCTTGCGGCCCTCCAGTGGTTCTTTATCACATTGCACACGGAGCACTCTGCACACCATTTCTCGATGTCTCCCCGCATCCCAATCCAGTAAAATCTCCTTCTGACGGTGATCTCTGTCTTATGGACCCCAAAGTGTCTGGATTGATCATGATAGGAATTCAGAACCATGGCTGCATCCCTTCTGGGAACCACAATCTGGTGTATGCGGTCTCCTGAGACTGGGTCCAGGTAATTTTGGTAGACCAACCCCTTGTGCAGGAGGTCCCCGCTAACCCTGCTTTCATCCTGAAGTTTCTTCCAGGTGGACAGATCTTCAGAGACTTTGGGAGATTCAGGTCTGTCACCTGCCTGGGCAGTTAGAGCATTCTGGTTAACGAACCTTCGGTAGAAGGGACGTATTTCTACATCTTCCCACACATCTTCAGTAGGAGGTGCTTCTCCCGGGGCCATGCGAGAAAGTACATCCGCATTAACATTGGTTTTTCCGCTGCGGTACTTAATGTTGAAATCATAGTTGGCCAACCGAGAGGCCCGACGCTGTTCAAGAGCTCCCAACTTAGCAGTATTCAAATGGGCCAAGGGGTTGTTATCAGTGTAGACCGTGAA
Organism: Hyla sarda; assembly: GCF_029499605.1. Lineage (NCBI taxonomy): Eukaryota > Metazoa > Chordata > Amphibia > Anura > Hylidae > Hyla > Hyla sarda. Next base: position 145,790,017 of record NC_079195.1, on the reverse strand, counting down.
GGGAGTAGCAGCCAGATAGTCCTTAAACTTCTCAGTAATAGCCCAAACCAGGGCCAGGAGCTCTGGCTTGAAGGAGCTATAGTTAGCATCATTCTTCTCAGCACCTCGAAGATGCCGGCTGGCATAGGCAATCACCCTCTCCTTGCCATCTTGCACTTGAGATAAGACCGCCCCCAGACCTTCAAAGCTAGTGTCTGTTAATAAACGGAATGGAATGCTGTAGTCAGGGGGTTCCGTGAGGAGGTACTTCAGGGCTCGAAAGGCATCTTCTTGTTCTTTGGCCCACTTTATAGGAAGCCTCCCATTATAATTATCCCAGGCAGTTCCTCTCAGTAATTCGGTAAAGGGTCCAGCTATTTGAGCAAAATGGGGGATGAAGCGCCGGTAATATCCAGCAAACTTCGGACGTCTCGCACCGTCCTGAGTGTGGGCCATTCTTTCACAGCACTCACTTTGTCTGGATCAGGCTGGACTCCTTGAGCACTGACGACATGTCCTAGGTAGTGCACTTGTGGCTTTAGCAAGTGACATTTGGAAGGCTTAACCTTGAGTCCATGTCGGATAAGGACTTGGAAAACTTCTTTCAGGTGATCCAGGTGTTCCTGATATGTTCGAGAATAGACAATGACTTCATCTAAATACAGCAGAACACTCTGGAAGTTAAGATGCCCCAAGCATCGCTCCATTAGGCGTTGGAAAGTAGCTGGTGCTTTGCACAGTCCAAAGGGCATACTTTTGAACTCGAAGAGACCCATAGAGGTCACAAATGCGGCCTTCTCTCTATCCTCTTCTGCCATTGGCACCTGCCAGTAGCCGCTCATCAGATCCAGTGTGGAGAAGTAGGCGGCAGACCCCAACGCAGTCAATGATTCTTCGATGCAAGGGAGAGGATAGGCATCCTTATGAGTTAAGTTGTTCAATTTCCGGTAATCCACGAAGAAGCAGATAGTTCCATCTTTTTTCTTCACCAGGACCAAAGGTGCAGCCCACGGACTGGCTTTCCTGGATGACATCGGCCTCTTTCATCTCCACGAGCATTTTCTTTATGGTCTGATACATCCCAGGAGCCACAGGAAGATGTCTATCTTTATTGGGTGGATTGTCTCCGGTGAGAATCCTATGTTTGATCATGGTGGTCCCGCCAAAGTCTGTGGGGAACTTGCTGAAAGCTTCTTGATGTTTCTTAGCCACCTGGATGACTCCTTCCTCCTGTTCCTCGGAGGTATCTTCGCCTCCTATCTATAGTTGGCTCCACCAAGGTTCTGCAAGATTCTGGTCTGGTCCTCGTTGGACCACCTGTGACTTTGAGACTACATCTCGGACGTCTAGATGATGTAGAGTAGCCACTGGGGTATACTTGGGTAGTTGGACCGCAACTTGAGAGAGATTAATAAGTCTCACTGGAACCTTCCCATTACGTACGGTTACCAGGCTTCTAGCAGCTCACACCAAGGGATGATCTTCTAGTAGAAGGGGTTCCAAGAGCGCTTGGTAATCTTGATTTTTCACCCCGGGTCGGGCACGGCACCAAATAACTGTCTCCGTCTGTGGCTGTAGATTAACGGCTCGGATATCTTGAATCCACACTCGACAAATTTCTCCTTGATGATTCACAAACTTCTGTTGGAGGATTTTGAGGTGGTGTTGGGCAGCTTGCCGGCCTGGGGGTGACAGGTGAGGGAGAGATGCATGCAGTGCACAGACAATATTATCAAAACAGCGCCTCATAATATTCATGTGTGGTCTTTAAGATCAGGTAAGGGGTCTCCAAGATAGCGCATAACGGAGATGCCTCTGCCTTGCAATTCATGGGGTTAAAAAGGATCTTCTGCCAAAAGGGTTTCGATGCAGTAAAAGTACTCTGAGAAACTGAGGCCCTCTGGATCCTGAGAACAAATGCGCAGGAGGCAGCGGGTCTCAATGATCGGATTGATATGGGACTTTTCCTTTGAACTTTGTTACTGTTTTTAAATGTACATGTAATTCTATGTATATTTTAAAATGTTGCCTGTTATCCCCGCCCTGCTCTTGACGTCACCTGAGAAGGTGTATTTAGGTGCCGTACCTGAGCAGGAAAGGGAGGGTCTGTGGAAGCGCAATCGTGCGAAACAATTGTCACCTGGCATTACACACTGGCGTCCGCATGGTCAGCGACCTGATGTCTGATATTTTACCTGCACTAAGAAAGAAATAAAGTCTTCACGCACAGCGGTGAGTTGCCTTTCTGCTTTCTTTGCACTTGTCTATTACTTTAACCGCGAGTCTCTTAAAAGCTGGGAAAGCCATGTCGGGATTTTGCACGGCCAGCATCCTAAGTTGGGCCTTGTCCCATTTGTTAAGCGCCCCTTCTATAAAACGGTCCATCAGTATTCGATTGCCCTGATTGGGCATGATGCCGTCCAACTTCTGTACCGCCTCTAATGTGCTCTGCAAAGCCACTGCATATGCTCGGAGGGTCTCACCTGGCTTATGGCGCCGTTCATAGAGTTGGAGGCGTACCTCTGAGGGAGAATGAGATTCAAAAACTTGAGAAAGTCCTTCAAAATCTTCCCCACTGTAGCTTTATCAGCCGCTGGCCAGGTGCGAAGTTCTTCCTAGGCGGGTCCCTGGAGGTGTCCCAGAAGCAGCTGTACCTGTTGATGAGGGGGAAGTGCATAAAATCCAAAGAGGCTGTAGAATATATCTTTAAAGTCTCTTAATGTAAAAGTGTCACCATTGTAGGTGGGAAGCACAGGATTTCCCATGAAGACAGGTGCAGCAACTGGGGTTCCCAACACATAGGGAGAGACTGAAGGTGGACTTGTTCGGTCCTGTTCCGCCCGTTCTGGAGATCTTGCTGGAATCAAAGGCAGAGCACGTCCTTGTGAGGTCGAAAGTGTTGGTGAAGGTGGCAACACTCTTCTGGGTTGGGGTGGAGACCCCATTGGTGGGGCCACTGGAGCATCGCCCCCTTGCTGTTCAGGTGGGGACTGTGGGGCTGCAAGTTCTGACATCTCTGTATTTGGTATGCTGGCCCTTTAAACAGGTCTTGAATTCCTAGGTCCCAGAGAAATACGCAGTTGTTCTCTAATCTGGAACTTGAGAACATAGATTTCAAATTTGAGAGCGGTGACCTGAAACTCAACAGCCTTTAATTTAAATTTGAGTGCGTGGCACCGAGAGCTTCAGTGGGCGGGGTCTCTGGATCACGTGCGCCGGGATATCCAACGCTAACTTGTAGCTCCACTGTACTGTTCACCTCCCCCCTTACTTTACATGCACACTTCCTCCACACAGCACCGTGTGCGCAACCCCTTACTCCGGAGTATAAGTCACAGTACATAAATAAAGTTCTTTTTCTGGGGGGGAGTACACTTTCACTAAAGGCGACTGTATTAGGCGCACACTCGTATCCTGTTCGTGCAACGCCAAAAAGGCTTTGTGGTAGCCCTTGGGGGGTGTTGGTAGTGGGGGTATTGTTTCGGTAGATGAGGGGTTAATGTTAAACCTATAGTTTGTGACGCCAGGCTGAGGGATAGTATGCTGAGGTAATCCTGCGGCCTATTGCCGCCCTTCCCAGAAACGACAGGTGCATGTAATGAAATGACTGAAGGTCCACAATGTACTTGAACTTGAACTTGGGTAACTTTACTTAAGTGCTTGCGGTACATCCAATTCTGGTGTCCTGGTACCGCATCCTATGCGGTCCCTTTATATGTATGGGTCCCCATAGCCAGAGTCCCTAGGACGTTGGGGTCCATGTTGTATAGTCCACCCCTTGTCACCTCTATTCCATCTAGTAAACCAGTAACTTATGCAAGGTTTATGTAAATATAGTTATATAAATGTAAATGAATAGTTAATTACTTGCGTGTAGCGTACCAGGACCTGCGGATCACGTGATTAGGTGAACTCTATGGTATTTCTGCTTGAGGACCTGTGGAGGTCCCTATGACGTATGCAATCCCATCATTCTGTGTACGAGTGAATGACAGGTATTTGGACCAATCAGATTCACCCCGCCCTTGCCCATATAAGGGAGCGGTGGCCATTATTCTTTCTCTTCTTCATGTGCATCCAAGCCAGCAACATCTCTCTTGTTCCTGGGCTGTCAACCGAGAAGGACCTGCGCAGCTATTCTCGCAGTGAGTTAGGCATGAGCCTTGCGGCGACGGCTGATTAATGCTAAATCGAGAGTGTATCAATCCCCAGACACTCTGCAGCATCACCGGATCTTATCTAACCCCCAAATCCAGACAGATCTGCAATATCTACCCTAAATTCAGAGACTTTCTAAATACCTCAAGGTCCGCAACAACTGTCTGTTACTGTGTAAGACTGTTACTGTGCCTTGGATGTACCGTAAGCACTTAAAGGACATCTGCAAACTTTTTTTTACCTCATTTAATAGGTCTTTGAAAGACCTTTCCAACGATGTCTCCTCTGTCAAAATTGGCCCAGCCGTTCTCCCGTTATCAGCACACGAATTACTGAGGAGAAGTGAAAGTAAAACTACATCTCCCATCATGCCTTGTGCTTACTTCCTGTAAGCTTCTACCCTCCGCCAGTTCTATCCCCCCCTGAGCAAATTATTATATTGTAACGCCCACATCTCCCTCCCCTATGCATATACCCTCCCCTTCTGATCATCTCCCCCTCCCCATGCTCGCTCCTGTCCAGTGATGAAGCAGCTGCCTCCGTACTCATGTTAGATCCTAGCAATGTAGACAGACAGTCTGCATAGCTAGAGAATCAGCAGTGTAGGCACTGGAAAGTGGATAGTGAAAGTAAAAATGGTAAAAAAAAAAACATAATTGTTTGTCTATAAAACTGTCCTGATAGGGGTCCCTCCATCTTTTTCACAACTCCAAGCATGCCCTGTTATTTTTTATGCTGTTCGGTCATGCTGGGAATTCCAGTGATGCCTCCAGCTATTGCAAGACTATAAATCCCAGCATGCCCTGTCAGCTTTCTGCTGTATGGGCATGCTTGGAGTTGCAGAGGTGACTCCAGCTGTTGCAAGACTACACATCCCAGCATGCCCTGAGAGCTTTCTGCTGTCTGTGCATGCTTGGAGTTGCAGTGGAGCCTCCAGCTGTTGCAAGACTACACATCCCAGCATGCCCTGACAGCTTTCTGCTGTATGTGCATGCTTGGAGTTGCAGAGGTGACTCCAGCTGTTGCAAGACTACACATCCCAGCATGCCCTGAAAGCTTTCTGCAGTATATGCATGCTTGGAGTTGCAGAGGTGACTCCAGCTGTTGCAAGACTACACATCCCAGCATGCCCTGACAGCTTTCTGCTGTACGTGCATGCTTGAAGTTGCATTTGTGCCTCCAGCTGTTGCAAGACTACAAATCCCAGCATGCCCTGTCAGCTTTCTGCTGTTCGTGTATGCTTGGATTTGCAGTGGTGCCTCCAGCTGTTGCAAGACTAGAAATCTCAGCATGTGTGATCCAGTGTATACAGCAGAGCTGGGTGTGTGATCGAGTGTTTACAGCAGAGTCGAGTGTGTGATCATATGTATACAGCAGAGCCGAGTGTGTGATTGAGTGTATAAAGCAGAGCCGAGTGTGTGGTCATATGTATACAGCAGAGCCGAGTGTGTGATCATATGTATACAGCAGAGCCGAGTGTATGATCATATGTATACAGCAGAGCCGAGTGTGTGATTGTGTGTATACAGCAGGGCCGAGTGTGTGATCGTGTGTATACAGCAGAGCTGAGTGTGTGATCGAGTGTATACAGGAGAGCCGAGTGTAATTGTGTGTATACAGCAGAGCCGAGTGTGTGATTGTGTGTATACAGCAGAGCCGAGTGTGTGATTGTGTGTATACAGCAGAGCCGAGTGTGTGATCGTGTGTATACAGCAGAGCTGAGTGTGTGATCAAGTGTATACAGCAGAGCAGAGGCTCTGCTCTATTGTATCTCAGTAGTCTCCTGGGATTTGAAGTTCACCAATACCTCTATTGTATCTCTGTAGTTTCCTGAGGGTTGTAGTTCACCAACACCTATATTGTATTTCTGTAGTCTCTTGGGATTTGTAGTTCATCAACACCTCTATTGTATCAGTAGTCTCCTGGGAGTTGTAGTTCACCAACACCTATATTGTATCTCTGTAGTCTCCTGGGAGTTGTAGTTCACCAACTCCTCTATTGTATCAGTAGTCTCCTGGGATTTGTAGTTCACCAACACCTCTATTGTATCTCTGTAGTCTCCTGGGAGTTGTAGTTCACCAACACCTCTATTGTATCAGTATTCTCCTGGGGGTTGTAGTTCACCAACACCTATATTGTATTTCAGTAGTCTCCTGGGATTTGTAGTTCACCAACACATCTATTGTATCTCTGTAGTCTCTTGGGGGTTGTAGTTCACCAACACCTATATTGTATCTCTGTAGTCTCCTGGGAGTTGTAGTTCACCAACACCTCTATTGTATCTCTGTAGTCTCCTGGTAGTTGTAGTTCACCAACTCCTCTATTGTATCTCAGTAGTCACCTGGGATTTGTTGTTCACCAACATCTCTATTGTATCAGTAGTCTCGTGGGAGTTGTAGTTCACCAACACTTCTATTGTATCTCTGTAGTCTCCTGGGAGTTGTAGTTCACCAACACCTCTATTGTATCTCAGTAGTCTCCTGGGAGTTGTAGTTCACCAACACCTCTATTGTATCTCTGTAGTCTCCTGGGAGTTGTAGTTCACCAACACCTCTATTGTATCTCTGTAGTTTCCTGGGGGTTGTAGTTCACCAACCCCTATATTGTATCTCTGTAGTCTCCTGGTAATTGTAGTTCATACACCAGTGTTTCCCAACCAGGGTGCCTCCAGATGTTGCAAAACTACTACTCCCAGCATTCTCTTGTTGGCAAACACTGGCATACACACACATAGCAGAGACTACAACTCCCAGCATGTGTCATTCAGTAGTCTCCACCCCTCTCACACACAGAATCATCTCCAGTATGATATTTATTCCCTGTAGTCTATACACCATCAGCTCCTGCAGTGTAATATGTCTCCTTCACGCACACGTCCTCCCCTCCCCCCTACCTGCTCTGTGGTTTGCTCTGTGTTTGCCCTGTGAAATCTTGAAACCTCCCCGTGATAAGTGAGGTCCTGTGTAGACAGAGCAGGGGAGGGGGGAGGAGCTGTGGACGTCTTCATTCTCGCCCTGCTTGAATCTTACAGATAGGGGCGTTTCTGAGGCTGAGCCTATGGCTGCCTCAGAAAGCACCCGCTTATGCATATGCATAAGCAGGGAGGAGCCCGCGGAGGCTAGGGGGAGCACAAACACTGCTGGGAGGAAGAGATCTCCGTCCCCAAGATGGCGGTTGCAATGTAATGAATAGGGGACGGACGCAGGACTACTGGGCTATGCTGGCAACTCTAATATCTCAGAAACGGCTGCATATAGGTAAATAGAACTAATTGACTGAATTGTATAACTTTTGTTTGGGGAAAATTTGGGCAGGGATTTTTGACCACTACAGTTGTCCTTTAAGTAAAGTTGTTCTAGTTCAAGTTAAATCTCCTTGTGGACCTTCAGTCATTTCATGCACCTATCATTACTGGGAATGGCGGCGATAGGCCGGAGAATGATCTCAGCATACTAGCCCTCAGCCTGGCGTCACAAACTATAGGGTTAACATTAACCCCTCATATACCGATACAACATCTCCACTACTATACACCACCCAAGGGCTACCACACAATGAACAATGACAGTCTCAGGCATACAGTCTTTATATATCTCAATGACTGACAATTGTTGCGGACCTTGAAATAAATTAAAGTCTCTAAATTTAGTGTAATTGTTGCAGATCTGTCCGGATTTAGGGGATAGATAAGGTCCGGTGATTCTGCAGAGTGCTTAGGGATTGATACACTCGCAATCCTAGATATAACAGCCGTTGCCGCAAGGCTCAGGCCTAACTCACTGCGATAGACAGCTGTGCAGATCCCGCTCATTTGACAGCCCGGGAACAAGAGAGCGAACAATGGCCGCCGCTCCCTTATATGGGCAGGGGGCGGGGTGAATCTGATTGGTCCGAACATCTGTCATTCACTGTTACACAGTGTGATGGGATTGACTACGTCACAAGGACCTCCAAAGGTCCTTAAGCAGAAATACCATAGAGTTCCCTTAACCACGTGACGGGCTGGGTGGATGCCTGGAAGGAGCTTTACGGATCAGAGATATACTATACATGCTATGGCTCTTCCCACGGCTCCACCTCGAGAATTGACCTCCTTATTTGCAACAAGCCTGCCATGGGGAGAGTAAAAAAGATAATAGTAGATCAATGTACTGTCTCAGACCACTCACCATTAACTATAATTATAGACACAGGTAATATTGAGAAGCACAGAATTTGGTCCTTTAGGCTAAATCCATATTGGTTGAAATTGATTGGGAGGGAGGAGCCCCTCTGCCAGGAAATTTCCCTTTTCTGAGACAGGAATAGGGGTTCAACATCTTCTCTAATTGTGCGGGATTTTCTAAAAGCATTTTTGAGGGGCATCCTATACAAGGAGATTGTCAGTAAAAAGAGGGGTTTTAGACAGAAAGAAGATCTATTGAGAAGGAGGGTTAAAGAGCAGGAGGTAAAACTGTACAATAACACAGGCTCTGTAGATACGCAGGAGTTGTTGAAAGTGGAGGACGAATTAGCCGTATATCTGGTTGAAAAGGCACAGAATCTTGTGTTTTCTTCAGCATATAAATACTTCACAGAAGGGGGAAAGCCTAACCATATATTAGCCAATATTATTAGTGCCAAATCCGGTAAAACCCAAATCAACGCAATCATCAATCAGGAAGGATGTAGAACGACTAGTACAAAAGAAATTCAAGACACTTTTTTGGAATTTTTCTTCAATGTTATATACATCAGAAATTAATGTGGCTGATGAGTATATCATGGAATTTTTAGAGTGGTTGGATTTGCCTAAACTAACGGAAGCACAGAGAATAGAACTAGATCAACCTTAAGTACCAGGATGTCAGGGTTTACCTGTACGTCCTTGGTCCTTAAGTGGTTAAAGCGGTACTAAGGTGCAAAAAAAAAATTTCAAATCACCTGGTGCCAGAAAGTTAAACATATTTGTAAATGAATTCCTTTAAAAAAAAATCTTAACCCTTCCAGTACTTAACAGCTGCTGTATGCTTCAGAGGGAGTTGAATGGTTCTTTTTCAGTCTGACCACAGTGCTCTCTGCTGACACTTCTGACCATGTCAGGAACTGTCCGGTGCAGGAGAGGTTTGCTATGGGGATTTACTCCTACTCTGGACAGTTCCTGACATGGACAAAGGTGTCAGCAGAGAGCACTGTGGTCAGACAGAAAAGAACAACTCAACTTCCTCTGTAGTATACAGCAGCTGATAAGTACTGTAAGGAAGGATTATTTAATAGAAGCAATTTACAAATCTGTTTAACTTTCTGGAGCTAGTTGATATGTAAAAAAGAGTGTTTTCCACAAGAGTACCCCTTTAATACAGTAGTACAGGCTACCGTCTTCTTCCCCTTAAAAAAAACTGCATTTATGGGGGACACTATAGGATGAGTATGATCCTTTTAAAGAGTGCCATGCATGTATTCTTTTGTAGCTTGCCATTCTGGCACTGACAGATTAAAGATTCTGCAATTGGTTTATTTAGCCCCAGGAAACATTTAATCATATTCTTAGTGTGGAAAGGAAATGTCAGAGGCCTTCTTACAAAAAATCTGAAGAAAAATCACAATATATATGGGAATCTTGATCTTGTTCACATTGAGACCAATGGAGATACTGTACATTTTGAAAACAACCTAAACCTAATTTAACCGACTGTCCAGGAGATCAACCAAAAATGTGGTTAGGAAGTTTTTATTAAGGTATTTCAAGGATAATACTAGCCGACAAATTTTGTTAGATAAACAAGGAACAAAATTTTAAATGTACAGATCCAATGCACCTCAGCCAGAGGTGTAGCATCAACCCCATTAACCCATATAGGTTTGGTCAATTTCAAAATTGGTATACCCAACTGCCCAGCCAAATGAAAATCCATGAAATCAGCGACAGACTGGAGTCCACAAAGCCAACCACAAGTGTGCTTTACCCGTATACGATACACTTAAGATACACTTGAAACCAGACTTAGGAAATACCTGTGCACCCAAGTGGATGCCCTGTTAAGCACTTAGGCACTGTTGAACAAGGAGTGATAAAAGCTCACCTCCACCCTTGTTAATCCACTTGTAAAGTAACTTGCCAGCAACATTCCTTGCTTGCGTACACACCATGTGGTACACATAGTACACACTGAGTACACATAGTCCAAAACGCATCAGTGTTTTTGCTGCATTCCTCGTGCATGTTTATATGGAGTTTGGATATCATTAAAGCAAGTGCATTCTTGTATCTGACAGACAATTGCTTTCTTGTATCTGCCTGGTGCCTGACAACTTTATTTCTTATTCTTGGGTGCTGTGGTTCTTCAGGATGTGTACATTTAAGACAGGACCTTGAAAAATGACCAGCTTTCCAACAGTGTAGCCTTTTCTTCTCATCTGAAGTCAATGTGGAACCAAGCCACATGGTTTCCTACTTAGGTTTAGGTGGGCGCGTTAGAGATAGAGATGGGCCAGACACAGGACAAGCGTTAGGCCTTGAGGACTGGTCTTACTTGTGTTCCCGTAGTCGTCTGTCCAGTCTTCCTATGGTCATGGTTTTGTCAAGGGTATCAAGTGGCGGGTAGCTAACCAACAATTCCTCAAAAGTATCAGAGTGATCCAGTCTAAAATGACAACACAGGGCTGGATCATTCCATAAGAAAGCTACACATCATTGCCTGAAATCTGTGCAGTACTGCTCTGCTGGTGTTTGGCCCTGTCATAAAACGACTAGCTGTGATTTGGCAAATGTGGCCTTGTCTGGTTCGTCATACAGACAAGATATAAAAGATGTAGATGTACACGCCCAAACTATAAAAGATGCTGTGCAGAGATGACAATTCAGGAACATCAGGGAAAAGGGAGAATACCCACTGTTGGAGATCACCTTGCAGTTAGGACATAACTATTTTACCTTTTTGGGCCTCAGAGCCAGAGATATGGGGTTATAGACAAAGCACAGATTGTAGCTTTTGCAAAATGACAGTAAGGCTTTCCTGATACCTATAAGTGGTCAGGAAGTTTGGCCTGACGTTGCAGAAGAGCCACAGAAGGAATGACAGGAACCTGGGACTATAACATCTTCTAATGGCATACTGTCTTTGTCAATTCATAGACCAACAGGATGATTCTGTTTGCCACCAGCACAGCTATGGCTTCCTTTACTTATTTGGACAATCAGCTGTAAATGGTGTCCCCAATTTAGCGATGGTCCCTACAATGGACTTAGTACATGGGTTATCAGTCAGATAGGACAGGTCAGCAACACATGAGCACAAAGGTACAATATGAGCAGACAACAGGGAAAACCAGGGACAATCCAGAGAGTCAAAACCCTACAGGGTCAGAACAAACAAGGATCAACCCAATAGGGTAGTGTTGTACATAGTAAGCAGGGAAAGGTAGGGTCAGGACACAAGCAAGGATCTGGTTACAGCAAACACAAGGTACAAGAATGCAGGTGAAGAGAAGAATCCACAATCATGGGCAAAGACTGTATATATGAAAGTACTTAAATATTCTGCCACTGGGTGAAAGGAGTGCTGGTGCCACATATGATTGGCCCAGTGCTCATGCCTTATCATTGGCCAGGCCAGCCATGTCACAAGTGTCATCAGGACAACGGAATATGCTGCCGGATGCACTGAATGGAGACCAGAGACAGAGATGGAACCAGGTAACCAGTTTATTGGATATTAGCATTCAATGCAAGTGGTAGTTCAAAAAACAGTTTAATATTGCCTATTACAACTGAAGCTGTTGCCATCAGCTACTCTTTAAAGTGAAATACTTTAGTGTGTATTATTTTTTGTGATTCTCATGTGAGCATGTTGCCTAAAACTTATACTGAAAAGTTTGTTCCTTGCAGTCTTCCTGGAGCTGTTCTTTTTTTAACCCCTTAAGGACTCAGCCCATTTGGACCTTAAGGACTCAGACAATTTAATTTTTACGCTTTCGTTTTTTCCTCCTCCCCTTCAAAAAATTATAACTCTTTTATATTTTCATCCACAGACTAGTATGAGGGCTTGTTTTTTGCGCGACCAGTTGTCCGTTGTAATGCCATCACTCACTTTAACATAAAATTTATGGCGCAACCAAAAAAATACTATTTGTGTGGGGAAATTAAAAAGAAAACCGCAATTTAGCAAATTTTGGAAGGTTTTGTTTTCACGCCGTACAATTTATGGTAAAAATGACATGTGTTTTTTATTCTCTGGGTCAATACCCATGATTATACACTTTTCTATTACTGTTGCGCTTAAAAAAAAATCGCAAACTTTTTAACCAAATTAGTACGTTTAAAATCCCCCTATTTTGAAGACCTATAACTTTCTAATTTTTTCGTATAAGCGGTGGTATGAGGGCTCATTTTTTGCGCCGTGATCTTTACTTTTTATTAATACAATATTTGCTTATACAAAACGTGTATTACATTTTTTATTCATTTTTTGGGAATAAAATGTTACAAAAAAAGCAGCTATTTACGTTTTTTTACGTTCACGCCGTTCACCGTATGGGATCATTTACATTTTAATAGTACGGATATTTACGTACGTGGCGATACCAAATATGTATATAAAATAATTGTTTTACACTTTTTGGGGATAAAATAGGGAAAATGGGACAATTTACGTTTTTATTGGGGAAGGGGGTTTTTCAAATTTTTTTTACTTTACTTTTTTACTTTTATTTTAACACTCTTATAGTCCCCATAGGGGACTATTTATAGCAATCACTCGATTGCTAATCCTGTTCAGTGCTATGTATAGGACATAGCACTGATCAGGCTTATCGGTCATCTTCTGCTCTGGTCTACGGGAAGGCAGATCAGAGCAAAAGACTCCTGGAAGACAGCGGAGGCAGGTGAGGGGACCTCCGTCTGCCGTGCAGGATGATCGGATCGCCGCGGCAGCGCCGCGGGCGATCCTATCATCCTGTTAAGTGATCGCGATGCTGCAGATGCCGTGATCTGCATTGATCACGGCATCTGAGGGGTTAATGGTGGACATCAGCGGGATTGGACATCACTGCGATCCACAGCCAGGACCTGCCGCGCATGATGCCGGCATCGCTTCGATGCCCGCAGTTATGCTCAGGACGTAAATGTACGTCCTGGTGCGTTAAGTACCACATCACCAGGACGTACATTTACGCCCTGCGTCGTTAAGGGGTTAAATGAGCTACTCCCCATATCAAAGGGAAGTTTTTTTTTTCTTTTTTTTAAAGGATAAAAGTGGATACAGGAGGACTTACACTCACAATTGGCTCTATGGCTCTGTTTCTGATTCTGACACTGACAATTGCAATGATATCTGCAGTGTCATTAAGTGGTGGCTTTAATATGTGACAGTGCCACAAGAGTTGATGTCTAGAGGGACCAGGACCAGGCCAAGAAGCACTCCCACTCTTTAAGGCACCATGACAAATGTATAAAATATGGAATTCCCCTAAAAGGGGACCAAAAGAAGACGCAGATTTAAAGGGGTGTTCCGGCTTTATACATCTTATCCTGTTGTGCGGTAATAACTCAATTATGAATCATGGCCATACAAATATTAATTATGAAAAATAAAAAAATGTTGACAATAATGAAAAATATCAAAATTATGACCTAGTGAATTGTAGACAGATCAACACAAGAGTCGGATGGACACTGCAAACACCTTTAAACTGAGATAAATAGTTCATAGGTGTAGTAAGAAGCCTTGGGGTGCTAGACAGTAATAGCAGGCATGTATATCGATATCTTTATGCAAGAAGAAAAATGTCTGCACTCACCACTTGACTTCAAAGGAAATTCGGACTTTATTCAGCGTAGTAGCAATGTCCATAGAAAATTCAAAAAATACACCCAAGTGAGCAGGGAGGGGGAGTAGCTGTTCTGGTAGCATGGGGGCATTGAAAACGCACCTGGCCCCAGACTTCCATTCCAAACAAATTCTCTCTCCAAAAGCTCAAAAGCTGATTCTCTTCTGAGCGTTGTAGTTCGCCCACAGAGCACTTTACATCCACACATGGGGTATTTCCATACTCAGAAGAAATGGGGTTACAAATATTGGGGGCATTTTCTCCTAAAATATCTTGTAAGAATAGTAAATTTAGGGGAAAAAAGGCAATTTAGTGATTTTTTTAAATTTATTTACACATCCGACTTTAACGAAAAGTTGCCAAACACCTGTGGAGTGTTAAGGCTCACTGTACCCCTTGTTACGTGCCTTGAGGGGTTTAGTTTCCAAAATAGTATGCCATGTGTTTTTTTTTGTTGCTGTTATGGAACCATAGGGGCTTCCTAAATGCAACATGCCCCCCAAAAACCATTTCAGCAAAATTTGCTTTCAAAAAGCCAAATGTGACTACTTTTCTTCAGAGCATTGTTGTGCGCCAGCAGAGCACTTGACGTCCACATATGGGGCATTTTCTCCTATTACCTCTTGTAAAAATTGTAAATTTGGGGAAAAATGCATTTTAGTGAAAGAAAGAAAATTTCATGTACACATCCGACTTTAACGAAAAGCTGTCAAACACCTGTAGGGTGTTAAGGCTCACTATACTCCTTTCTCTTGTAAAAATTCAAAAACTGTTTTACATGTTAGTGTAAAAAATGGATATTTTGAATTTTCTTCTTCCCTTTGCTGCTATTCCAGTGAAACACACTTTCTGAATATCATTTTGAATACTTTGAGGGTGACGTTTTTATAATGGGGTATTTCTAATATGAAAACCACTTCAAAACTGAACTAGTCCCTGAAAAATTCCGATTTTGAAAATTTTCTGAAAAATTGGAAAATTACTGCTGAACTTTGAAGCCCTCTGATTTCTTCCAAAAGTAAAAAAAAAACATGTCAACTTTGTGATGCAAACATAAAGTAGACATATTGTATATGTGAATCAATATATAATTTATTTGGTACGTCTCTTTTCCTCACAAGCAGAGATCTTTAATTTTATAAAAATGCTACATTTAAAAAATTTTCATGACATTTTTGCATTTTTCACCAAGAAATCATGCAAGTATCAACAAAAAATTGTCAAGTGTGACTCTTTCATTTGTGGTTATCAACAAAAATGTATCACTATGATAAAGTAGATAAAGTAGAATATATCATGAAAAAAACATCTTGGAATCAAATTCATAAGTAAAAACAACCCAAAGTTATTAACCCCTTAAGGACTGAGCCCTTTTTCACCTTAAGGACTCGGCCATTTTTTGCAATTCTGACCACTGTCACTTTAAACATTAATAACTCTGGAATGCTTTTAGTTATCATTCTGATTCCGAGATTGTTTTTTCGTGACATATTCTACTTTAACGTAGTGGTAAAATTTTTTGGTAACTTGCATCCTTTCTTGGTGAAAAATCCCAAAATTTGATGAAAAATTTGAAAATTTATCATTTTTCTAACTTTGAAGCTCTCTGCTTGTAAGGAAAATGGATATTCCAAATAATTATTTTTTTTATTCACATATACAATATGTCTACTTTATATTTGCATCATAAAATTGATGAGTTTTTACTTTTGGAAGACACCAGAGGGCTTCAAAGTTCCGCAGCAATTTTCCAATTTTTCACAAAATTTTGAAACTCGCTTTTTTTCAGGGACCAGTTCAGGTTTGAAGTGGATTTGAAGGGTCTTCATATTAGAAATACCCCATAAATGACCCCATTATAAAAACTGCACCCCCGAAAGTATTCAAAATGACATTCAGTAAGCGTTTTAACCCTTTACGGGTTTCACAGGAATAGCAGCAAAGTGAAGGAGAAAATTCACAATCTTCATTTTTTACACTCGCATGTTCTTGTAGACCCAATTTTTGAATTTTTGCAAGGGGTAAAAAGGAGAAAATGTTTACTTGTATTTGAAACCCAATTTCTCTCGAGTGAGCACATACCTCATATGTCTACGTAAAGTGTTCGGCGGGCGCAGTAGAGGGCTCAGAAGGGAAGGAGCGTCAAATGGTTTTTGGGGGGCATGTCACCTTTAGGAAGCCCCTATGGTGCCAGAACAGCAAAAAACCCCACATGGCATACCATTTTGGAAACTAGACCCCTCGGGGAACGTAACAAGGGGTAATGTGAACCTTAATACCCCACAGGTGATTCACGACTTTTGCATATGTAAAAAAAATATATATATATTTTTACCTAAAATGTTTGGTTTCCCTAAAGTTTAACATTTTTAAAAAGGGTAATAGCATAAAATACCCCCCAAAATTTGAAGCCCAATTTCTCCCGATTCAGAAAACACCCCATATGGGGGTGAAAAGTGCTCTGCTGGCCCACTACAGGTCTCAGAAGAGAAGGAGTCACATTTGGCTTTTTTGAAGGAAATTTTGCTCTGGGGGCATGCCACATTTAGGAAGCCCCTATGGTGCCAGGACAGCAAAAAAAAAAACACATGGCATACCATTTTGGAAACGAGACCCCTCAGGGAACGTAACAAGGGGTAAAGTGAACCTTAATACCCTACAGGTGTTTCACGGCTTTTGCATATGTAAAAAAAAATTAAAAAAATGTACCTAAAATGCTTGGTTTCCCAAAAAATTTACATTTATACAAAGGGTTAAAGCAGAAAATACCCCCCAAAATTTGAAGCCCAATTTCTCCCGATTCAGAAAACACCCCATATGGGGGTGAAAAGTGCTCTACTGGCGCACTACAGGTCTCAGAAGAGAAGGAGTCACATTTGGCTTTTTTAAAGCAAATTTTGCTCTGGGGGCATGCCGCATTTAGCAAGCCTCTATGGTGCCAGGACCGCAAAAAAAGCCCACATGGCATATCATTTTGGAAACTAGAGCCCTCGGGGAATGTAACAAAGGGTTAAGTGAACCTTAATACCCCACAGGCGTTTCACGACTATTGCATATGTAAAAAAAATAAAAAAAATTTATCTAAAATGCTTCTTTTCCCAAAAACTTTACATTTTTAAAAAGGGTAAAAGCAGAAAATACCCCCCAAAATTTGAAGCCCAATTTCTCCCGAGTACGGCGATACCCCATATGTGACCCTTGACTGTTGCCTTGAAATACGACAGGGCTCCAAAGTGAGAGCGCCATGCGCATTTGAGGCCTAAATTAGGGATTGCATAGGGGTGGACATAGGGGTATTCTACGCCAGTGATTCCCAAACAGGGTGCCTCCAGCTGTTGCAAAACTCCCAGCATGCCTGGACAGTCAACGGCTGTCCAACAATACTGGGAGTTGTTGTTTTGCAACAGCTGGAGGCTCCGTTTTGGAAACCGTGGCGTACCAGACGTTTTTCATTTTTATTGGGGAGGGGAGGGGGGCTGTGTAGGGGTAAGTGTATATGTAGTGTTTTTTTACTTTTTATTTTATTTTTTGTGGTAGTGTAGTGTAGTGTTTTTAGGGTACAGTCGCACAGGCGGGGGTTCACCGTAGTTTCTCGCTGGCAGTTTGAGCTGTTGCAGAAAATTTGCTGCAGCTCAAACTTGCAGCCCGATACTTACTGTAAGCCTCCGCCCATGTGAGTGTACCCTGTACATTCACATTGGGGGGGACATCCAGCTGTTGCAAAACTACAACTCCCAGCATGCGCTGACAGACTGTACATGCTGAGAGTTTTAGTTTTGCAACAGCTGTAGGCACACTGGTTATGTATCACGGAATTTGTGACCTTACTCAGTGTTTCAAAACCAGTGTGCCTCCAGCTGTTGCAAAACTACAACTCCCAGCATGTATGGTGCATGGTGTAAGGTGACTGCTGGGAGTTGTAGTTTGCAACAGCTGGAGGCACACCAGTCGTGAAACACTAAGTTAGGTAAAAAAAAAATGGGTTTCACAACCAGTGTGCCTTCTGCTGTTGCAAAACTACAACTCTCAGCAGTCACCGACAGCCAACGGGCATGCTGGGAGTTGTAGTTATGCAACCAGCAGATGCACCACTACAACTCCCAGCACGCACTTTAGCTGTTTGTGCAAGCTGGGAGTTGTAGTTATACAACAGCTGAAGGTACACTTTTCCATAGAAAAAATGTGCCTCCAGCTGTTGCAAAACCATAAGTCCCAGCATGCCCATGAGGGAATGCTAGGAGTTGTGGTGGTCTGCCTCCTGCTGTTGCATAACTACAGCTCCCAGCATGCCCTTTTTGCATGCTGGGAGCTGTTGCTAAGCAACAGCAGGAGGCTCAGGGATCGGGGTCCCCAGCACCCGGGGTCGTCTTCCCGCACCCGCTCACGCCCTCCGGAAGAGGGGCGGAGCGGGTGCGGGAGTGACACCCGCAGCAGGCGCCCTGATTGGTCGGCCGGTAATCCGGCCGACGAATCAGGGCGATCGTGAGGTGGCACCAGTGCCACCTCACCCCTGCAGGCTCTGGCTGTTCGGGGCCGTCAGAGACGGCCCCGAACAGCCAGTAATTCTGGGTCACCGGGTCACTGGAGACCCGATTGACCCGGAATCGCCGCAGATCGCTGGACTGAATTGTCCAGCGATCTGCGGCGATCGCCGACATGGGGGGGCATAATGACCCCCCTGGGCGATATGCCGGGATGCCTGCTGAACGATTTCAGCAGGCATCCGGCTCCGGTCCCCAACCGGCTAGCGGTGGGGACCGGAATTCCCACGGGCGTATGGATACGCCCTGCGTCCTTAAGGACTCGGGATGCAGGGCGTATCCATACGCCCTGCGTCCTTAACAGGTTAATGCCTAAAGTGACAGTGGTCAGATCTGCAAAAAATGCTCTGGTCCTTAAGGCCAAAATGGGCTTAGTCCTTAAGGGGTTAATGAAGGCATGCATTCATCCTGCAGCCACCATTCAGATCAGTCGCATCCACGACCCTCCATCCATGAGGAAGTGTTTGACATACGGCGTGAAAAAGCCTCAAAACACTCTACCAGACTCATTTGCAGAATATTCTGAGGAACGGCTTGGATAAGAAAACAAGAAATAAGTTATAGGCGGAATGCCCGAGACCCACTCTGTCACTCAATGCTGCCCAAACACCTGAGTTGACTCATTTAGCATCATCGGAACCCTCCACACCTACAGAAGGGTTTCTTTTTGGAGAAAGCTTCATTAAAGCCAGGGCCGTTTTCCCAGCTGAGGCCCACAATATAGAAATCAGTATAGAGGCCCCCAACAACAATAATATAGATCAGTTTACTTCCCGGCTCCCACCCAAGCTCTATCCTTCTTCTCCTTCCATGTACGCCCTTGGAGGGCAAGAGGCCAGAGAGGCTCAACACGATCCAGACCACCAGGTCAGTCTTCTCAATTAAATTTTTCCCCTCTTCCATTGGGCAGAAGACTCAATTGGGAGATGATATCTTCCGATCACTGGATTATCAATACAGTGAAAGGTTATCAAATAGAGTTTATATCCACTCCCTTCCAAACCCATCTTCCTCATCCCATATATTTTTCAAAGGAAAATCAAACACTCGTAAACTGAGAAATAGAGGAACTTTATTCCAAAAATGCTATCACTCAGATACCTTTCAATTCCCCTGGCTTTATCAGTAACCTCTTCTTAGTAAAAAAGAAAGATGGCAATTACAGACCTGTGATAAATCTAAAACTTGTGAACAACTTTGTTTACTACCATCATTTCAAGATGGAAGGAATCAATCTTCTCAGAGATCTTTTACTACAGGAAGATTGGTTGATAAAAATCGACCTCAAGGATGCGTATCTCACGGTTCCTATTCACCCCTTATCTCAACCCTTTCTCCAGTTCATTTGCAATGACAAGAAATGACAATTCACTTGCCTTCCCTTTGGCCTTTCTTCAGCTTCATGGTGTTTCACAAAATTGATGAAACCCGTCGTAGCTCTTCTTCTTTCTCGAGGGGTCCGTCTGATAATTTATCTATACGATATTCTCATCATGGCTTCCTTACGTCATCAGGCCTATCTTCATATGAATTGGTCTCTAAGTGATAGCAATGCACCTGCGGCAATATAGGAAAACCGATCCCCGGGCTAAAGTGGTTCTTGCAAATAGATCTGGCTCTGGCTATAAGTGATATGTAGCAGTGAAATTCATATGAAGAAAAGAAAAGCCGGCCACTCACCATAGTCCCTCTTCTTGCTTTTACTGCAGCATAAAATACTTACAAGTATACTAAGGCAGAGAGGGAGCAGGTGGTACAAAGGCAACAAGCTCTGTTTCACACTATAACAAGTGCTTCTTCCGGCCATACCAAGTGGCCGGAAGAAGCACTTGTTAAGTGTGAAACAGAGCTTGTTGCCTTTGTACCCTACCGCTCCCTCCCTCTCCCTTTGTATACTTGTGAGCATTTTATGCAGCAATAAAAGGAAGAACCCCCTTCAAAAAGTCGCAAGTCTACTCCAGGTCTGACCTGGAGTGCAAAACTCACGCACATGAGCACATTTAAACAGTGTTTTTTTATTTTTATTTACTATACAGGCTTAGTAGTGGAAGCTATCTTATAGATGGAATTCATCACTAAGCCAGACTTAGCGTTAGCATCAAAAGCAGCTAGCGCTAACCCCTAATTATTACCCCGGTACCCACCGCCACAGGGGTGCCGGTAATAGCTGGTACCAACAGACCCAGAGCGTCAAATATGGGACTCCTGGGCCTAGTTGGTAACAGGCTGGCATTATACAGGCTGAGGAGGGCCAGTAACAATGGCCCTTGATCACCCTGGTAACATCAGGTTTTTGCTATTTAGATTGCATCTGGCTGAGAATGAAAATACAGGGAACCACACGTGTTTTTTTTATTTATTTATTTTTTCCATATTTTCGGTATCTGTCAGATACAAACCAAACAGCAACAGCCTGATGTTACCAGGGTGGGCAAGGACCATTGTCACTGGTCCTCCCCAGCCTAAATAACACCAGCCTGTTACCTCCTAGGCCAAGGAGCGCCATTTTTGATGCTCCAAGCCTGTTGGTACCGGTACCACTTTGGCAGTGGGTAACTGGGTAATAATTGGGGGTTAGTGCTAGTTGTTTTTGAGGATAACACTAAGCCCTGGCTTAGTAATGCTTCCACTTAGCCTGTAAAGTAAATTTTATTAAAAACACAACTTTAAAAAAAATAATATTCCACAGAAACACACCCCCTACAAGCCCTCTTTAAGCATTTTATTAATTAAAAAAACACTGGTCATCTACGTAGTCCACTAAAGACAAAGAAGTCCTCTGCATACACGGATCTAAAATGAAAAGAAAAAAACACAAAAAATCATTTTTGCTTATGTAAGCCAAATTTATCAACCCCCTGTGATAGTATAATAAATAAGTCATACATAAGCAAAACCAAAGCAAAAAAAAGAAAAATGCCTACAGAACTCGCTTACCAAAGAAACAAAGATAAATGTCCCCGTATCTCTTTTGACCAATCTTGATTTTCTTATAAACTGCGACAAATCTATTCCAATTCCTTCTCAAGAAGTGGAATCCTTAGGATTTCTAATCAATACCCATTCGGCATTACTAAGCCTTCCTACAAAGAAACGAAAAACTATCCAAAATAAATTTGATCTCTTCTCAACAAGAATCGGAAATCCCTTTGATCAATAGCCCGAGTTGTTGGTCTTCTATCAGCATCAATTCAAGCAATATTTCCAGCCCCATTACATTACAGGGCACTCCACAACTACTAAAGATTCAGCATCTGAGGGAAGGTTTATTATACTCCTGTCTTTAGAAGCCAAAGAAGAATGGAATGACAAAATGATTTTCAACTCCCCTCCAGATGTGATTCTGGAGTCGGATGTCAGTCTCAATGGTTGGAGAGCTCGTTGCAGTCCCCTATCCACAGTTGGCAAATGGTCCCCTTCGGAGTCTCAACTACATATAAATTGCTTGAAACTCATAGCCGGCTTCTTTGCTCTGAAAAGTTTTGCAAAAGACAGGTCACAATGTTGCATTCTTCTTCAGATGGACAACATTTCTGCTGTCCAATAGATAAATCATTCGGGAGGAACTAAAGAGAACTTCTGGTCAATATAGCAAAAGATCTTTGGCATTTCTGTCTGGACAAGTATATTATTCTAAAAGCAGAATATGTTCCTGGTCTTTTCAGTACTGTTGCAGAATGGAATTCTCAATATCTTGTAGATTCCAGCGTTGGAAACTGGATCCACTGATATTCCGACAAATCAACCTCCTTTGGGTCCCCTTCATTTAGACCTGTTTGCATCGCACCTTAACCATGAACTTCCTCCATTCTTCAGTTGGCACCCCGATCCAGAAGCATCGGGAGTAGATACACTTCTCCAAACCTGGCCTATGGAGACACTTTATGTGTTCCCTCTATTTACCCTCATCCCCAAAGTCTTACTACAAGTTATCACTAAGAAGTCGACAATAATCCTAATCATACCTTGGTGGCCAACTCAATCTTGGTCTCCTCAAATTCTCGGAATGTAATAGACTTTCCGAGAATTCTTTTTCATTTTCCAAATCTTCTACTAAACCCTTTAGAGAACCCTCACCCTCTCATTCTTTCGCTTCACCCTTCTCTGGTTGCTTTGCTAATCTCGGGTCAATCACTTTTTTCAATACACTAGATTTATCCTCTCTGAGGCTTGGGCACCAGATACTAGGACTGCTTACCGATCAGCCTGGAAACTTTTGGTTGATTGGTGCGCACAACAGAATCTGGATCCCATACTCCCATATCTCCCACATCTTAAATTATCGTTCTGCCTCTTTTGACTCTGGCAAAGCTTACCATACCATAAATCTCTATGGCTCTGCCATATCTTTTTATCATGATCCTGTTAATTCTGTTCCTATCGGTAAACACCCTTTAGTTTGTAAGCTCCTTAATGGTATTCGTTTTAAGCATCAACCTTTACCCAAATATCATTTTACTTGGGACGTCAATTTACTTATTAATTTATTCACTTCTTGGGATGAAAATGACTCCTTATCTTTAAAATTGTTATCTTTTAAACTCACAACTCTTCTCTGTCTTATTTCCATTAAAAGAGTTTCCGATGTCAGAGCCCTAGATCTCTTGTAGACATTATTCCCCTCAAGGAGTTTTATTTACTATTCATGGAAGTACTAAGACCAATTTACAGGAAGTATTTTACCCTGTTGTTGTTTGTTGCCTTAAATCTTACGAATCCAAAACACAATCTCTTAGAGGTTCATCTTTTTGCCAACTACTTATTTCTTACTGTAAACCTAACTTACCTGTTTCTTCAGCGCCCTTAGCTAGATGGATTAGACAGGTTATGATTTTAGCAAATACTGATGTTTTGGCATTTGGGGCAAATTCTACTAGAGGAGCCGTCTTTACCAAGCTTATTCACGCAACGGTTCACTTTCAGATCTTTTGAAAGCGGCAGATTGGCCTTCTAAATCTACCTTCAAAATATTTTATTTTAGATCTGACTCTCATGTTTCCATGACCCTTCTTTGAAATGTAAGGAAAAAATAGAATAGGATGGCTCTCTTATACTAAAACAACAGTGTGTAGACCGGGAAACTAGTAAAACACCAACCGCAGATGTCTATAAAATAAAAATAACAAATGTAACTAGTGCTCAAGATCTGAATATATGCCAAATGTTTTTTTTAAAGTACTTAAAATTACATATTTGTCAAGTCAACATTACACAATGCTTCCCCCAGCAGGACCCTTGCTGATAGGAGGCTATCAATTATTACAAATAGACCAAGGTAAAATGGTATAAAATGCTAAATGATAAAAATAGATAACAGGTTTAAATGTCCATCCTGAAATTGCCTACAACGTTTCCCTGATTGAGGTAGTTGGAGATCACGCTGGTTTGTAGTAGCAGTGAAGGAAAAAAGAAAAAAAAGGGGGAAGTGCAGGAAATTGAAGGAACAGGGATTTGAAATCAAATGGAATATAGCATAAGCTTAGTATGCTGATATTTAGACACATTTTGACCCCTCCTTACTGAGGAACATCCCTAAGAAGGGACCAAAACATGCCTAAATATCAGCTTACTAAGCTTATGCTATATACCATTTGATTTCAAATCCCTGTTCCCACACTTCCCTGCCACGAGGACGCCGAGTTTTTTTTCCCTTTACTGCTACCACAAACCAGCATGATATCCAACAATGTTACTGGCACCTTCAATATTACTACAGGCATCTCTGCATACATTCAGGTCTGCACGCTACTATAGAGTGCAAGAACAAGGAGAACGACAATTGGGTGAGTGGTACGCTGTACCATCTAGGTTCTTCATAGACTTATACAAACTTGCTTCTGTTTTACTACTACATCAATCAGGAAAACGTTGCAGGCAATTTTGGGATGGACATTTAAACCTGTTCACTATTTTTATCATTCAGCATTTTTACCATTTTACAATTACAAACACAAAAAAATACAATAATGATAAAAATGGAACAATGAATGAATTATAGGTAGCAGATTATACAAACAAAAGATACATGCATTTAATAAATAGAAATTGCAATACGTAATCACTTAAAAACAAGAGCTAAGAAGCAAGGACTAGAGGTCAAAGCAAGCCCCGCTCCTGTGCACCGGCAGTACTGCACGAGAGCGAGGCTTGTCATAATGTAAACATAAACATAGTATGTTTAAAACTGTCGGGCCACGTGTAGCTCCGATCTAGAGAGGCAGAAGCGGAGGAGCTGGTTGCCACGGACGCGCCGTGGTGGTAAGTGGCGGCCATGTGGTGCAGCTGAACCAATTGGAGAAGAGGGGAGTGGAACAGCTCTCCTAAAGTAAACAGTGCGTATGATGTGAATGAAATAGCGCAGAGGAGAACGGAGAAAAGCCACGTGATTGCAGCAAACAGCCGACGGCGGTCCTGTGGGAAAATAGAGCGATACAACAAGTTAAAAACATTGGACAATTTAGATATCAATATGGATACATACATAGAGTAGTGTAGAAAGTGGTGATTGTAATATATAAACTTCAAAGTGTATGGGCACATAGTAATCATAACAGAAGATGTATTAAGGGGTACAAAAAATGTACCACATACAAATCTATAAAGGAGCTGAATGGGTGAGTGACATACTTATAAAAAATATATATGAGATAGTAAAAAATATATAAATATAATAATTAAATAAAAAATCAAATAGAATGACGTGAATAAAAATTACATAGAGAGGTGAACAGATGCATTAATAATAAAGTGCAAATAGCTAATTTGTAAAAATAGAATATAAACTGTATATCTAAATAAATAAATAAAGTTACAGATACACAGAGTCTATAGACGAAAATATACTAATAATAATAATAATACATGTATACATATCGATAAAAAATATGGGTCATATGAAAAAAATAATATATATCAATATTTATAAAAATAATAAAAAAATATTAGTAATAAATTATAAATAGTAGTTATATAACCTGATGAGATCCATATTGTGATTCTATAAAAGAAGACATCTGAGTGCAAATATTAAAAAAATATATATAAAAAGAATGCATGAAGTTAACAGATAAGCGCATAGAGCTCATATAAGACACATATAAGCCATAAAGTTGTGAATAATTATAATGAACTCTCAATTAGTTCATTTAAACCAAGTGGCATAAGAGAGTGCAGCTTATAAATCCAGTAATTTGCACGTCTTTTAATGAAGAGAATTGATAGGGATTATCTTTAGAAATGTCTTCGATTGGGGTGATAGAGATAACCCCAAAGTCAGAGTTATGCCGCTCAACCATATGACGTGACACACTATGTTGTAAAAAACCTAATTTAGTATTGCTTCGATGCTTATTAACTCTATCACGAAGGCATTGTATAGTCCGCCCAACATATTGCAGGCCTCAAGTGCACTGTATAAGGTAAATAACATATTTCGAGTTGCAGTTCAAGAATGATTTAATTGGAAAGGACTCATGGGTAACAGAAGACAAAAATTCCTTCTTTTTGTTAGAGATTACTTCACAGCATTTACATTGTGAATTACCACATTTGAAGCTCCCTAATTTACTAAGGAAGGTGTCACTATTCTGTATTTCACTTTTTAACCTGCTTGGAGCCAAAATGTTTCTGAGGGTACGATTCCTCCTGAAGGTTACTCCTGGTTTCGAGGGCAAATGAGGCTGAAGAAAGGGGTCCTGTAGCAGGATGTGCCAGTGTTTGTTGATGTTTTTTTTATGTCTCTATTTTCTTTACAAAAAGTAGTGATAAAATTAATTGACCACTCCTTATTAGAATCGACATTGGGTGGTGTATAGTTATTATTATTACTATTATTAGAGTTACGACCAGGTAGAAATCACTCTTGTTGGCTGAGATCACTAGCTCTTGTATAAGCAGATTCTATATGTTGTTTGGAATACCTTTTGGCCCCAAATCTAGCTTTAAGAATATTGCTTTGGTCTTGAAAGTCCGATGTAGAGGAACAGTTACGTCTAATTATTTTGAATTGTCTGAATGGAATGTTTGTTATCCATTTTTTATAATGTGCGCTCCGAAAGTCAAGATAGCTGTTGCTATCGACTACCTTGAAAAATGTTTTAGTTTGCAAAAGACTCGAGTTATTATGAAAAACAGTCACATCTAAAAACTCTGCATAATTATTGAAAACAGAATGTGTAAAATTGAGACCCCAGTTATTCTCATTAATTAGCATTAAAAATTGATTAAGATCACTGAGACTCCCACTCCAGATAAAAAAGATATTGTCAATATATCTTTTATAAAAACGACAGAATTTCAAAAGGGGGATAGAATAAATAATATTACTATTTTATCTGGAGTGGGAGTCTCAGTGATCTTAATCAATTTTTAATGCTAATTAATTTCATGCATTTTTTATAAATATTTTTTTCATATTTTCACTCAGATGCCTTCTTTTATAGAATCACAATATGGATCTCATCAGGTTATATAACTTCTATTTATTATTTATTACTAATATTTTTTTTTATTATTTTTATAAATATTGATATATATATATATTTTTTTTTTCATATGACCCATATTTTTTATCGATATGTATACATGTATTATTATTATTATTAGTAGTAGTAGTAGTAGTAGTAGCAGTATCTATTCGTCTATAGACTCTGTGTATCTGTAACTTTATTTATTTATTTATTTATTTAGATATACAGTTTATATTCAATTTTTACAAATTAGCTTTATTATTAATGCATATCTGTTCACCTCTCTATGTAATTTTTATTCACGTCATTCTGATAGATTTTTTGTTGAATTCATCTCCATTATCCTTAATATTTTTCAACCCAGTTATTTTAAATTAATTTTATTATGATATTATAATAAATTACTTACTCCCACTCCAATAACCATTTACATTTTAATGCATATTATATTTATATATTTTTTACTATCTCATATATTTTTTATAAGTGTGTCACTCACCCATTCAGCTCCTTTATAGATTTGTATGTGGTACATTTTTTTGTACCCCTTAATACATCTTCTGTTGTGATTACTATGTGCCCATACACTTTGAAGTTTATATATTACAATCACCACTTTCTACACTACTCTATGTATGTATCCATATTGATATCTAAATTGTCCCATGTTTTTAACTCCTTGTATCTCTCTATTTTCCCACAGGACCGCCGTCGGCTGTTTGCTGCGGTCACGTGGCTTTTCTCCGTTCTCCTCTGCGCTATTTCATTCACATCATACGTGCTGTTTACGTTAGGAGAGCTGTTCCACTCCCCTCTTCTCCGATTGGTTCAGCTGCACCACGTGGCCACCACTTACCACCACGGCGCGTCCCTGGCAACCAACTCCTCCGCTTCTGCCTCTCTAGATCAGAGCTACACGTGGCCCGACAGTTTTAAACATACTATGTTTATATTTACATTATGGCAAGCCTCGCTCTTGTACAGTACTGCCAGTGCATGAGAGCGGGGCTTGCTTTGACCTCTAGTCCTTGCTTTTTAGCTTTTGTTTTTAAATGATTACACATTGCAATTTCTATTTATTAAATGCATGTATCTTCTTGTTTGTATAATCTTCCACCTATAATTCATTCATTGTTCTATTTTTATCATTATCGTATTTTTTTGTGTTTGTAATTGTGATCCCTCCCACCATTTGTACTTCCTTGTTATATTGTATATAAAGCACCTTGCAATGCTATACTGTATGCCATTCTGAGGAAGGAGGTATGATCCTCCAAAACGCGTCTATCTGGTATTTAAATAAACGCAGTGCTTCCTAGCACTTTCATCTCGATCTGGCTTCCACCTGATTCTTCTGATGTTCTGAACAGCGCCTTCTGACTAGGTTTATTTCCCTGTACTCTGCATGCATTTTATGGGAGAAGTTCCCTTCTACCCATTCCATCCTTGGGCCCAGCAGTTCAAACTCAGAGGATCTCTCCATACCCCATAGGGATTATATGCGCATATTCTACGTGGTCAGGTGAGCGGCCATTTCAAAGAGCCCCCCCTCTGCCCTGAGTCATTCAGGGACCACGGTAACTTGGGTAATACGCGAGGCGCTGTCCTCTTTTTCTCTTTTTCTTTCCACTATAGTATCACCTAGGTTGCTCTCTCATTGGCTATCGTTATGTATAGCATGTTTGGTTGTGAATATGTACCTAAAAAAAATGTTCTCTTATTTATTGTAAAAAATGTTTTACTATTTTGCTGCTTAGCTGTGTGCAGTAAAGAATGAATTGCATAATGTTCGCCTCCTGTCTTTCATAAAATCTATATTTTCCATCACCTAGGATAGGAAAATCTTTAATTGTCCTGACATTCATTAGTGTTGTGCCTAAATTGCACAACCCAAGAAGGTTAGCCTGTTGAGCCTCAATTGAGCGTTACAGGTGTATCTATGGTAATATAAGGAAGTGCCTCTCTGTATACCTTTTGTGGGTACTCCTCTCTTCTTCTGGACCATAATTAGAAGAACTGAGCTAGCAAGTTATTTAATATATATATATATATATATATATATATATATATATATATATAATCTTTTGAGCAACAGCTTTTAGTTGATTCTACCCTTCTATCCACCCCACCCACTGCAGCAAAGCCACGTTCCCCTTGAGGCCATGTGACTTATGGCATATTGTTTCTAGTTTCCAGGAATGCTGGGAGAAGTCAGTTCCAAGTTTTGGTCCTGCTCAGGAAATGGGACAAAGTGAAATAATAGAAGGATATTACAATACCAGAAAGAGAGGGTAGAGTCAAACTTCATAATTCAGATAGATGTCTCAGAATACATTTCTCCTCACAAATAGATGATGTACTGTACCAAGCTATGCTCACCCACAGAATGGCTATAAGAACACTTACCTGCATCCTCACTAATAATACACTGCCAAAAGCCAGTCAGTGTCTCCAATAGTGTGTCAGACATCAGGGATTTTACCTCCCATAGACTTTGATTGCCTGGTAAGTCAGGTTCTTTGCCTCAGTTTCTATTAGGATATAATTAGACTTTAGGACAGTCATCCACTTACAGCTTCAATGGATAATTATAATTATTATTCCTGACAAATTAATCACTTTTACTCAAATGACGATTGTCACTGTAATAATGAGGCACCTGTTTGAGACCTAATGAAATACACTTTCCTCTAATGAAACCTGATTTCCATGATGCAAACATGACATAAGGAAAATGTGCATTAACTAAAGATGCTTTAAATGGCTCCATTGCAGAATTATTGTGTCAGATAAATTATACTGTAAAAGTTACTTATATTATAATTTAAGATCTATGCATCTTTCATATCATTTATGCTTCTTTAATTGATGTAATAGGAATTTCTACAGGTTTAATAATATGTTCACAATCACCTTTTGTGTAATTAGTTAGAGTAAGCTTAACCCTTTAATGACGGAGCCTTGATTTGAACTTTCATGTTTTTTGTTTTTGTTTTTTTTTTCCTCTTTGCGTTTTACAAGCTATCTAAAACTCTTTGAATGTTTTACTGACAGGGCTAAATGAGGACTTGTTTTATGCAGAACCAATTGTACTTTGAAATTACACAATTACTTCTACCACTAAATCTATGGAGAGGCCAACAAAATGTATGTATTTTCAAGAGTTAAATTTAAATTTAAAAAAAGCAATTTTAATGTCCTGTTTTTTTTTTTTTTTTTTTTTTTGCTACCCTGATGCTTTTTATTAGAGATGAGCGAACTTTTCAAAAATTCGATTCGCCCGATCCGCCGAATTTTCCCGAAAAGTTTGTTTCGATTCGAATTTATTCGCGGCGAATCGATGTTAAAAAAAAAGGCTATTTCTAGCCTACATACAGCCTCTATAGGGGTATAGAACACTTTGCTGTGTCCTAAAACGCATATGGAGTGTGCTGGGATAGTGAAATAATACTGTTATTCAGAATAGCATGCAGATTACCGGCATCGCTCTTAGAATCACTGCCGCACAGCAGCACAATGACAGAGCCTGGTGGTGGCATCAGTGTCAGGAGACCATATAGTGACTGAATGACATAGCGTGGACATGTTGGCAGTAAGAGGAGACCATTTAGTGGCTGAATGGCACAGCGTGGAGTTGGCTGATGCACTAGTACACTACACACCAGGGCTTCACAATCCCCCCCAAAAAAACAACACAATATATGAAATTTTTGACAAAGATTTCTCATTGGTAGCACCCGCTATCCAAAAATTAGAAATTTCCAGACCCAGGCCCCACCTCTGCGGCATCAGTAACCCATATATTGCCTGTAGGACACAGCCTGGAGTTGGCTGATGAACCAGTACACACCAGGGCTTCACAATCCCCCCTCCAAAATCAGCACAATGAGAAATTTTTGTCAAAGATTTCTCATTGATAGCACCCGCTATCCAAAAATTTGAAATTTCCAGAACCAGGCCCCACCCCTGTGGCATCAGTAATCCATATATTGCCTGCATGACACATCCTGGAGTTGGCTGATGCAAGAGTACACACCAGGGCTTCACAATCCCCCCCCCCCAAAAAAAAAAAAAAAAAAAAAAAAAACACAATATATGACATTTTTGTCAAAGATTTCTCATTGGTAGCACCTGCTATCCAAAAATTAGAAATTTCCAGAACCAGGCCCCACCGCTGCGGCATCAGTAACCCATATATTGCCTGCATGACACAGCCTGAAGTTGGCTGATGCAAGAGTACACACCAGGGCTTCACAATCCCCCACAAAAAACACCAACACAATATATGAAATTTTTGTCAAAGATTTCTCATTGGTAGCACCCGCTATCCAAAAATTTGAAATTTCAAGACCCAGGCCCCACCACTGCGGCATCAGGAACCCATATATTGCCTGTAGGACACAGCCTGGAGTTGGCTGATGCACCAGTACACACCAGGGCTTCACAATCCCTCCTCCAAAATCAACACAATGAGAAATTTTTGTCGAAGATTTCTCATTGGTAGCACCCGCTATCCAAAAATTTGAAATTTCCAGAACCAGGCCCCACCCCTGCGGCATCAGTAACCCATATATTGCCTGCATGACACAGCATGGAGTTGGCTGATGCAAGAGTACACACCAGGGCTTCACAATCCCCCCCCCAAAAACCAACACAATATATGAAATTTTTGTCAAAGATTTCTCATTGGTAGCACCCGCTATCCAAAAATTAGAAATTTCAAGACCCAGGCCCCACCTCTGCGGCATCAGGAACCCATATAGTGCCTGAAGGACACAGCCTGGAGTTGGCTGATGCACCAGTACACACCTGGGCTTCACAATCCCCTCCAAAAAACAACAACATTTTAGAAATGTTTTAAAGAAATACCTTTGTGTAAGAACAAGCACATATCCAACAGTTCACAAGACTCTATAATGCAGGACAGTGGACCACCCAAAGACATTCTTCTCAAAAATAATAAACCACACAATGTTTGAATTTTTTTTACAAAAACTAATTCAATATGTGTGTAAGCGCATCTGTCTCCAAAAGATCAGATCACCAAAGGACTTTTTTCGCCCAAAATGATGAAGCAGAGTTAATCCCTGTCCGTATTTTATTATTCTTATTTTTTTTTCATTAAAAAATCCCATGCAACAAGCGTTCCGTTGTGTAATGATTAGCATTCTGGAAAATTCTATTTTATTACTGATAAAATTATCAGTAAATTAAAAAAAAAAACACTACCCAAGAGCGTTTAATTACCCCATACATTGCACCAGGAGCAGTCAAGAGTGGGCCTCAGCAGTACCCAAGAGGCTTTAATAACCCCCTACCTTTGCACGATCAATTGCGAGATCGAGCAATACCAGGTGTGTTATGACCTCTGATTTCCGGGTCCGCAGGTGCGCTCCACTGAACGGATTAGCGTGTCTCTATCTTTTATCGACCGGTGCTGGTAACCCGCTAACTCCCGGAAAGGTAAGCTGCCGCAAAGCAGGTGGTCTCCCCTGGGCACGTTTGGCTCCAGAATTTCCACTACTGTAACACCACGCTGACTGCCAACCGTGCTACCGCCTTGCTGACTCAAGGGTAACCTGCAACTCTCTTCTCCCGATGAGATCGAGCAATATCAGGTGTGTTATGCCCTCAGATGTCCGGGGCCGCAGGCGCGCTCCACTGAACGGATTAGGGTGTGTTCATCTTTTATTGTAGCACCCGCAATCCAAAAATTTTTAATTCCCAGACCCAGGCCCCACCTCTGCGGCATCAGGAACCCATTTATCGCCTGAAGGACAAAGCCTGGAGTTGGCTAATTCACCAGTAGACACAGGGCTTCACAATCCGCCCCAAAATCAACAAAATTGTATATATATATATTTTTTAAATTTACAACTTTGTGTAAGCACAAGCGCATATCCAACATTTCAGAGTCTATAAGCAGGACGGTGGACCACCCAAATTCTTTCTTCTCAAAAATAATGAACCACACACTTGTTGAATTAAAAAAAAAATTTGAAATTCCTAGACCCATGCCCCACCTCAGCTGCATCAGTAACACATAGATTGCCTGAAAAACACAGCCTGGAGTTGGCTGATGCACGAGTACACACCCAGGCTTCACAATCCACCCCAAAAAATGCACATTTTTTTGAAATTGTCTGACAAAATACCTTTTTGTTAAAACAAGCGCATGTACAGCAGTTCAGAAGACTCTATAATGCAGGACGGTGGACCACCCAAAGACATTCTTCTATAATATAATAAACCACACAATATGTTAATTTTTTTTTAAATAATTGAAATTCCAAGACCAAGGCCCCACCTCTGCTGCATCAGTAACCCATATATTGCCTAAGGGACACAGACTGGAGTTGACTGATGCATGAGTACACACTACACACCCGGGCTTCACAATCCACCCCAAAAAAACGCAAAATTTTATCGAAATTGTCGGACAAAATACCTTTTATAAAAAAAAACAAGTGCATATACAGCAGTTCAGAAGACTATAATGCAGGATGGTGGACCACCCAAAGACATTCTTCTCAAAAGTAATGAACCACACAATGTTTGAAATTTGGTTAAAAAAATTATTACATGTGTGTAAGTGCATCTCTCTCCAAAAAATCAGATGGCAAAAGGATTCTATTCGCCAAAAATGATTTAACAGAGTTAATCCCTCTCCATCTATTTATTCATTTTTTTCATTAAAAAATCACACGCAACAAGTGTTCCGCTGTGTAATGGTTAGCATTCTGCAAAATTCACATTTATTACTGATAAAATTACCAGTAAATTTAACAATAACACTACCCAAGAGTGTTTCATTACCCCATACATTGCACCAGGAGCAGTCAGGAGTAGGCCTCAGCAGTACCCAAGAGGCTTTAATAACCCCTTACCTTGCCCGATCAATTGCGAGATCGAGCAATAACAGGTGTGTTATGGCCTCAGATGTCCTGGGCCGCACTAGCGCTCCACTGAACCAATTAGCGTCTATCTATCTTTCAAGGACAGGTGCGTTTTGCACCCTGAAACCAGTTCGTGATAGGGATCTGTGATTGCAATTATTTAATCTTAAAACGAGGAATTACCAGTAAGTGAGGGTCATAAGCTGGCGTTTATTAAGTCCCTGCCCTTTGTACACAACGCCCGTCGCTATAAGCGATTGGATTAGTTAGTGAGTTGGTTAGTGAGGTCCTCGGATCGGCCCAGGCGGGGTAGGAGAAGGCCCTGGCAGAGCGCCGAGAATTTAACGATTGTTGTTGAAATTTGCACTAAGCATGTATTTAGCTACTGCTAAACATCCGAAAATTTAAGACCCAAGGCCAGAGGCACCAGGGAGGCAAGTAGTTCCTGAAAGACACAGAATGAGTCTGGAGCATGCATTTGCAGTACCCAAGAGGTTTTCATAACCCCTTACATTTAAAGATCAATGTTTACATTTGCATTAAGCATGTATTTAGCTACTGCTAAACTTCAAAAAATTATAGGCCCAAGGCCTGAGGCACCAGTGAGGCAATTAGTTTGTGAAAGACACAGAATGGAACATTGTGCACTTTTCCGGTGCACAGGTGATAGGGATATTACAGTGCTGTCCACAACCAAGGTGAATAGTTTAAAAGTTTTTTATTTTATTACTTGCATTAAGCATGTATTTAGCTACTGCTAAACTTCAAAAAATTATAGGCCCAAGGCCAGAAGCTTCAGTTTTCCCCATATTAGGAGCATAGTTGTCCCCCAGATTAGGCAGCATAGATGTCCCCCAGATTAGGACCATAGTTGTCCCCTAGATTAGGCAGCATAGATGTCACCCAGATTAGGAGCATAGTTGTCCCCCAGAGTAGGCAGCATAGATGTCACCCAGATTAGGCAGCATAGATGTCCCCCAGATTAGGAGCATACTTGTCCCCCAGATTAGGCAGCATAGATGTCCCCCAGATTAGGCAGCATAGTTGTCCCCCAATCAGCGCGGGCCGGTCAGAGCCAATCAAAGGGCCGTATGTGTCAAGCGGGCTGTACAATCCCCAGGTCTGCCCCAGAGGGTTTCATAACCAACCACAATAGAGAAAATTTTGTTATAGGAGCATGGTCAATCTACTCAGACCCATCTGTCATTGGTGGCTGGAAATCCTGGCTGATCCATCCCTGATTCATCTTGACAAACGTCAGTCTCTCCACATTTTTAGTGGACAGACGAGTTCACCTTGGGGGGACTTTGGCCCCGGCCGCACTAAACACCCGCTCTGATGGCACACTACTGGCAGGGCAGGACTGCTTTTCATGGGCAAACTCCGCTAGTTGCGGCCATAATTTCGAGTTTGGCTGCCCAGAAGTCCAGCGAATCTTCAACGGTTGTTGGCAGGGTCATGTCGAGGTAAGCCATCACCTGCTGGTTCAGGTCCTGCTCCATGTCCACCTGCTGCTGATGAGTAGCTTCACTATGCAAGTGAAGAAAGCTACTCATCAGCGACTGTAGACTCAGGCTGCTGCTGATTGAGCTGGTACTGCTCCTGCCACCCCTCCCCTCCCCAGCAGCCGTGGCAGTGGAAGGTGAGCTCAGAGGGCCCCCCGAGTCAGACCTGCGAGTGGATGGACCATGTGGCCGATAGGCATCGGCCAACCAACTACGTAGAAGCTCCCTGAAGTAGGTCAGTTTGTCCTCCCTCGCAGTGGGTGTAAAAAAGGCCCCCATTCTGGGCCGGTAGCGAGGGTCTAATAAGGTGGAGATCCAGAAGTCATCGCGCTGACGAATTTTGACAATTCGGGGGTCACTACGCAAGCAACTCAGCATGCATCGTGCCATTTGTGACAGTGACTCACTGGGACTACCTGCCTCCATCGCCACTGCATACTGCTACGGTGTGTCTGGGTCCTCTGTCTCGCCTCCCTCGTAATAACCCTCCAGCTCCTCTGGCTGCTCCTGCTCCTACCCTCCTGTCCAATGACCAGAAACACCGGCCCTCTCATCCAACGTAAACTGTGCTCCGCTCTGCCCCTCATCATCCTCCTCCAGTTCATCCCCCACAGGACTCATGTAACCTTCTGATGTAGGCGCAACATCTCCATTGCCGTGACCAGCCATGTTTTTAATAATTTTTGGGAGTAAATGTAGGAGTGGAATTACGTTGTTCATGGCGTAATTCGAGCGACTAACAAAAAATGTGGCTTCCTCAAAGGGCCTCAGCAAACGGCAGGTGTCACGTATGAGCTGCCACTCGTTCACATTGAAGTTACACAGGGGAGTACTCCTATCTGCTTGGATCATCAAAAAAATCTGTGATGGCTTTTCTTTGTTCGTATAGTCTGTCCAACATATGGAGGGTGGAATTCCAACATGTGGCAACGTCACAAATGAGACTTTGTTGTGGGATACCGTTCTGACGCTGCAGCTCAAGCAAAGTGTGCTTGGCGGTGTACGAGTGGCTGAAGTGCATGCACAGTTTCCTTGCCATTGTGAGGACGTCTTGCAAATGGGGTGAAGACTTGATGAACTTCTTGACAACCAGATTCAATATGTGTGCCATGCAGGGCGAATGGATCACACTTCCTTGTCGCAACACGGCCACAATGTTCTTCCCATTGTCGGTCACCATGGTTCCCATTTCCAGATTTCGTGGAGTAAGCCATACTCGGATTTCTTCCCTAATGAACTTCAGCAGTTCCTCCCCTGTGTGACTCCATTCCCCAAGGCAAACCATGTGAAGGACGGTTTAACACCGCTGTGCCCTACACACGTGGTACGATGAAGGGCCACTGAGATTTGGATGTGCAGTGGAGGCCGAGGACACAGGGGAGGAGGAGGAGGCGCACACTGTAAAAGGACCAACTGCCTGGGAGCGAGAGCGTGGAGGAGGAAGCGGTGTGACCTGTCCAAGTTGCTGTTGTGGCTGTGCATGAACAACATTTACCCAGTGGGCCATAAAAGACATGTATTGCATGTATCCCTGCCCGTAGTTACAGCTCCACACGTCGGTGCTGCCGTGCACTTGTGAACACACCGACAGGCTCAAGGACTGGCTCACCTTCTCTTGCACAAACTTATGCAGGGCTGGTACTGCCTTCTTCGCAAAGAAATGACGGCTTGGGACTCTCCACCTCGGCTCGGCACAAGCCATCAATTCCCTGAAAGCTGCAGAGTCCACCAGTTGGAAAGGGAGGGACTGCAACACCAGCAACTTGGACAGGAGCACATTCAACTTCTGCGCCATTGGATGAGTGGGCGCATACTGTTGTCTCTTGGACATGGCTTCGCCGATCGATTGTTGGCGGAATGGCTGACTACAAGCGGAGGAAGCAGGAGCGCAAGAAGGATGGTTTGACACAATGCTCCCTACGGCTGAGGTGGTGGAGCCTTGGCTGGATGACGGAGGGAGCGGATGGCCTCTGGGTGATGCGGCAGGCTGGACCACTACCTCGGAGCCACGGTTATCCCAGGCCGCTTTATGGAGGCGAATCATGTGTTGACGCAGGGCCGTGGTGCCGAGATTGGTACCCTGGCCACGCTTCACTTTCTGCCCACAGATTTTGCATGTGACTATGCTAAGGTCCTCCGGATTCTTTATGAAGAACAACCACACCGCAGAGTAGCTGATTTTCCCACCCGTAGTTTGCACTATTTCACTGCTATTGGTGCCGTCTCCAGGAACCCCTGTTCCACTACCTCCCTGAATGGTAGCTTGCCGCGAAGCAGGTGGTCTCCCCCTGGCACGTTTGGCTCGTGAATTTCCACTACTGCCACCACCACGCTGATTGCCAACCGTGCTACCGCCTTGCTGCCTCATAGACAAAGAGCAAATCTCTTCTCCTGATGATGATGAAGCCCCGGCTTCTGCACCCGGCTCCCAATTGCGATCGGCTTCATCATCATCAAAAGATGTGTGCAAGTCACTGATGTCCTCCTCGTGTTCCATAACAGTGTCTGCCTCAGGACCCTGAACAATTGAAACACTGCCTCCCACGTCACTCTCCGCATCACTACTTGGCCACAGGCACAGAGACAGAAAAAAAGGTGGCATATGGTACACTATTTGCTTGAATTTAGGCCCTTTGCAATGATAAGGCCACTGAAAAAGCGTATTTTTATGCAGGATAACCTTTTTTTTTTTTTAATACACCGGCAGGTGTATATTGTGTGGTATAAAACAAAAATACAAGTACTAAATAGTACGCTATTTGCTTGTATGAAGGCCCTTTGCAATGATGAGGCCACTATTAAGCGTATTTTTACGCAGGAAAACATTTTTTTCTTTAATACTCCGGCAGGTGTATAACGTGTGGTATAACACTTAATTTAGCACAGAGACAGAAAAAAAGGTAGTATATGGTACACTATTTGCTTGTATTTAGGCCCTTTGCAATGATAAGGCCACTGTTAAGCGTATTTTTACTCAGGAAAAAACATTTTTTCTTTAATACACCGGTAGGTGTATAACGTGTGGTATAACAATGAATTTAGCACAGAGACAGAAAAAAAGGTGGTATATG
Source organism: Hyla sarda (assembly GCF_029499605.1). Classification (NCBI taxonomy): domain Eukaryota; kingdom Metazoa; phylum Chordata; class Amphibia; order Anura; family Hylidae; genus Hyla; species Hyla sarda. The sequence continues at coordinate 145,751,592 of NC_079195.1, read as the reverse complement.
GTACGCTATTTGCTTGTATGTAGGCCCTTTGCATTGATAAGGCCACTGAAAAAGCGTATTTGTACTCAGGAAAAACTTTTTTTCTTTAATACACCGGCAGGTGTATAACGTGTGGTATAACACTTAATTTAGCACAGAGACAGAAAAAAATATAACGTGTGGTATAACACTGAATTTAGCACAGAGACAGAAAAAAAGGTAGTATATGGTACGCTATTTGCTTGTATGTAGGCCCTTTGCAATGATAAGGCCACTGAAAAAGCGCATTTTTACTCAGGAAAAACTTTTCTTTCTTTAATACACCGGTAGGTGTATAACGTGTGGTATAACACTGAATTTAGCACAGAGACAGAGTAACAGGTGAAAAATGGTAAAAAGGCACTAAAGTCCACACTAATATGACTTATTTCTGAACAGCAGCAGGACCCAACAGTGCAGCACCACCAAAAAAAAAAAAAAATCCAGGGATTAAACCCTAAATTACACTCTGTCACACAATTCTAAGCATCAGAAGATTTGTGGAGAAAAAAAAATTTATAGAGCTGAAAAATGAGGAGATAGGATGCTTCAGAAAGTTCAGGCAGCTTGGAGATCTGTATGAGGCAGCTGACAGCTATCTGCCCCTCTCTGCTGCAATGCTCAATAACGTGAATAGGAGGTTTAGCTATCAATGAATAATTTCACTGACAGTCGGACACAATGGTGTCCTATAGCTATTTTCTACCAGAATAACATTAAACCATGTAGCTAAAAATTAACAATTTTATTTAATCCTCGTAAAAAACCCAATGACAATAGTATAATTAGTATCAATACATAAGAAAAAAAGGGCTCTCCTATGATGAACAACCGTATATCCCAACGCGTTTCCCCGTGTATCTTGTGATATACAACGGTTCATCAGGGGATGACAACAACAGTATACAAATATATACCTAATAGGCACCGAGATATGAAGGAACAATATATATAAATAGCGTGCAACACATGGACAAAGGCACAGCTCAATGTACAATAGATGAAAGGACATTTAGAACTATACATAACATATGTTATAATACATAACAGCAGGCATAAATACAATACAAAGCACGTGAATGCAGATAGGAGATAGCAAGGCTTATTTGTGGCTTCATTTGAATATCCTCCGACTGATGTAACAACCTGTAGCAGGAAGCAAAAAAAGGAAGAACAAACAAGGATAGAAAGAAAGAAGACACAACATACCACATAAAACATAGCATTAGCTTTAGTACACAAATATTCCATTCTACATATATTTGTAAGGCAAGAAAAAAAAATATATATAATAATAAATAATAAAAGATGTAAAATAGGATAACATCACATGCCAAAAGATATTGAGACATGAAAAATGTAAAGATTATAGTGTAGATAATGGATGTGTTGAAGATAATAACGAAAGTAAGTAAAGAAGAAAACAGATAAATACTGTGTTAATGACAGGCCAGGTGCCAAAAAGGAAAAGGGAAGCAGATAAAGTCCCTAAATTACACCAAATGTGGTCTCAAAAAACTCCCAAAGAAAAAACAGAGACATATATATATATGTCATTACCTCTAGGTAGCAGAGAACGAGATCACTGATAAAGTGAGGACCCTACGATAAGGGCTCCTCCACAGAGAAGGGGAAATAGGCTTAGTAAATGGCCCCCTAAAAATGGCAAATAGTAATAATCATGATAAGCCATACCAAATCTACCATATATATATATGGACCATTTCAATAGTAGTAAAGCCTGTACCTGGAATAAAGACCTGAAAATAGTTGCTTCCTTACTATAGATAACTCCAGACCACAATTGTCCAATCGCCAGGATCTTGTTTGACCCTCCAGATTATTAGATAAAGAGTTCAGATAATAGTGCCACCTATACACAGACAGGGGAGGGGGGGGGAGTAACATCAGTACAAATGGTATATGCAAATAGTCCAAGGTTTCAACCCCAGCACCCTAGTCCTCACCTAGATAAAGAAACCTCTATGATGTCCACATAACCACAGTATAGTCCAAAAAATGTCCAGCCATTATCCATGTGTAGTTACTGCAATAAATAACTAAACTGATTAACCTACTTCCTAACACCACAATAATTCATGCACAGTCCACTGCTTACCCCCATATCAAAATGCCGTAGGCATGATACGTCCGTCTGCGACTGACGATCCACGTCGCAGATAGCTAAGTATATCCCAGCCTCTGTCTTAAATACCTCCACACTCGCGCGCATATCCGGGACGCCAAATGCGTCACTTCCGGTAGCCGCGCATCATGTGATAGCATCTCCAAGGACGCCGTAACCAGATTAAACCACATGATACTAGGTCATGTGATGACATCTCCAAGGACGCCGCAACCAAATTGGATCACGTGATAGTAAATCACGTGACCCATTACGTCCAACACTGCACTGCACGTCCAAGGTAGTTTAATGAAGATAGGAGTGGGAGGAAGATTGAAAAGAAGGCTGGAAAAAGATAGTGCTGTATGACAAATAAGCGCACCACAGGAGAACTTGAATAAAGTAATATATATATAAATTTTAAAGAGAAAAAGTATCAATATAAATATAGATTATTGTATAACAAAATAAAATAAAAACTACGTAGTTTTTATTTTATTTTGTTATACAATAATCTATATTTATATTGATACTTTTTCTCTTTAAAATTTATATATATATTACTTTATTCAAGTTCTCCTGTGGTGCGCTTATTTGTCATACAGCACTATCTTTTTCCAGCCTTCTTTTCAATCTTCCTCCCACTCCTATCTTCATTAAACTACCTTGGACGTGCAGTGCAGTGTTGGACGTAATGGGTCACGTGATTTACTATCACGTGATCCAATTTGGTTGCGGCGTCCTTGGAGATGTCATCACATGACCTAGTATCATGTGGTTTAATCTGGTTACGGCGTCCTTGGAGATGCTATCACATGATGCGCGGCTACCGGAAGTGACGCATTTGGCGTCCCGGATATGCGCGCGAGTGTGGAGGTATTTAAGACAGAGGCTGGGATATACTTAGCTATCTGCGACGTGGATCGTCAGTCGCAGACGGACGTATCATGCCTACGGCATTTTGATATGGGGGTAAGCAGTGGACTGTGCATGAATTATTGTGGTGTTAGGAAGTAGGTTAATCAGTTTAGTTATTTATTGCAGTAACTACACATGGATAATGGCTGGACATTTTTTGGACTATACTGTGGTTATGTGGACATCATAGAGGTTTCTTTATCTAGGTGAGGACTAGGGTGCTGGGGTTGAAACCTTGGACTATTTGCATATACCATTTGTACTGATGTTACTCCCCCCCCCTCCCCTGTCTGTGTATAGGTGGCACTATTATCTGAACTCTTTATCTAATAATCTGGAGGGTCAAACAAGATCCTGGCGATTGGACAATTGTGGTCTGGAGTTATCTATAGTAAGGAAGCAACTATTTTCAGGTCTTTATTCCAGGTACAGGCTTTACTACTATTGAAATGGTCCATATATATATATGGTAGATTTGGTATGGCTTATCATGATTATTACTATTTGCCATTTTTAGGGGGCCATTTACTAAGCCTATTTCCCCTTCTCTGTGGAGGAGCCCTTATCGTAGGGTCCTCACTTTATCAGTGATCTCGTTCTCTGCTACCTAGAGGTAATGACATATATATATATGTCTCTGTTTTTTCTTTGGGAGTTTTTTGAGACCACATTTGGTGTAATTTAGGGACTTTATCTGCTTCCCTTTTCCTTTTTGGCACCTGGCCTGTCATTAACACAGTATTTATCTGTTTTCTTCTTTACTTACTTTCGTTATTATCTTCAACACATCCATTATCTACACTATAATCTTTACATTTTTCATGTCTCAATATCTTTTGGCATGTGATGTTATCCTATTTTACATCTTTTATTATTTATTATTATATATATTTTTTTTTCTTGCCTTACAAATATATGTAGAATGGAATATTTGTGTACTAAAGCTAATGCTATGTTTTATGTGGTATGTTGTGTCTTCTTTCTTTCTATCCTTGTTTGTTCTTCCTTTTTTTGCTTCCTGCTACAGGTTGTTACATCAGTCGGAGGATATTCAAATGAAGCCACAAATAAGCCTTGCTATCTCCTATCTGCATTCACGTGCTTTGTATTGTATTTATGCCTGCTGTTATGTATTATAACATATGTTATGTATAGTTCTAAATGTCCTTTCATCTATTGTACATTGAGCTGTGCCTTTGTCCATGTGTTGCACGCTATTTATATATATTGTTCCTCCATATCTCGGTGCCTATTAGGTATATATTTGTATACTGTTGTTGTCATCCCCTGATGAACCGTTGTATATCACAAGATACACGGGGAAACGCGTTGGGATATACGGTTGTTCATCATAGGAGAGCCCTTTTTTTCTTATGTATTGATACTAATTATACTATTGTCATTGGGTTTTTTACGAGGATTAAATAAAATTGTTAATTTTTAGCTACATGGTTTAATGTTATTCTCTTAGCTATCAATGATCCTTCTCAGAGTAACAGCACTCTGCACTCCTGCCTTTCCCTAATGCTGATGTGACTAGCAGTTGCAGTGTAACGTTGTGGTATGAGCTATTCACACACACACAGTCCCGTCCTCTCCATCTGAGTGCATAGATGAAATGAAGTGAGGCAAGATGGCTGCCGATTATATAGGGCCTGTGACATCACAGGGGTCAGTGAACACTGATAGGCTGCATCTCAAATGTGGTTCTGGGTCAGCCCGCCTACCTTCATTCCCGCCGCTGTTTCCCGCCCTCCCATAATTCCCTGCCCCATGTACTCACATGTGGATTTGCCATCTTATTTCTACAATAGCCTGGAACGCTGTAAAATTGAGTATAATGAAGCGATTTGTGCGATAGAATTGCGGCGATATTCGTATTCGTTGCGAATCAAATTTTTCATGAAATTCGTAACGAATTCGGGTTCGGAAAGTTCGATTCGCTCATCTCTAATATGCATATCATTTTTATGTGTCTCGGACCTACCGTATTTATCGGGGTATACCACGCACTAGCCTTTAACACGCACCCTCATTTTACCAAGGATATTTGGGTAAAAAAACTTTTTTACCCAAATATCCTTGGTAAAATGAGGGTGCGTGTGTGCATGCGTATACCCCGATACACTCCCAGGAAAGGCAGGGGGAGAGGGGCCGTCGCTGCCCGCTTCTCTCCCCCTGCCTTTCCTGGGGTCTAGAGCCCTGCTGCCGCCGCTTCTCTCCCGCTGGCTATCTGCGCCGCTGCCCGTTCTCTCCCCCTGACTATCGGTGCCGGCGCCCCATTGCCGATAGCCAGGGGGAGAGAAACAGCGCCGATAGCCAGGGGGAGAGAAAGGGCACCGCTGCACCGTTGCCTCCCCCATCCCCGGTTGTATAATTACCTGTTGCTGGGGTCGGGTCCACGCTGCTTCAGGCCTCCGGTGTGTGTCCCATGCGTCGTTGCTATGCACTGCACGGCCCAATGACGAGTGACGTCATTGCGTCTCGCAGCGCATAGCAACGACGCAGGGGACGCACACCGGAGGCCTGAAGCAGCGCGGACCCGACCCCGGCAACAGGTAATTATACAACCGGGGATGGGGGAGGTAACGAGGCAGCGGCGCCGGCAATGGGTGCCGCTGCCCCTTCTCTCCCCCTGTCTGTTGGCGCCGCTGCCCCATTGCCGGCACCGCCTCTCTCTCCCTAGCCATCAGCGCCGGCAATGGGGCGCCGGCACCGATAGTCAGGGGAAGAGAACGGGCAGCGGCACCGATAGCCAGGGGGAGAGAAGGGCTGGCAGCAGGGCTCTAGACCCCAGGACAGGCAGGGGCAGAGAAGCCGGCAGTGGTGGCCGTCTCTGCACCTGCAAAGCCGCTGCAGTTCATTGATTTAAAGCACCTGCTTTAAATCATTGAACTGCAGCGGCTTATCGGCGTATAACACGCAGGTAGACTTTAGGCTAAAAATTTTAGACTAAAAAGTGAGTGTTATACGCCAATAAATACGGTATATATTCAGAGATATAAGCATTTATCTGCTGGTGAGTTACTTTTTCATTGTGCAAGCTGGAGGGGGCGTGTCAGTGTGTCTCCCTCACAGGAGCAAGCCTGGGCAGTCAGCCAATCAGTACTCTCTACTCTTTAACCCTTTCCTCTCTGGTTTTATGCTGTGTCATGTTACAAAGAGAAAGATACTTGGAGCTTGCCTGCAGTAATCAGAAGACATTATGGTGAATTCATAACAGGATACAATTTATAAATATAAGAATAGATCTTTATAAAATTAGTGCAAGAATTTTTTAGATAAAAGTACAGCATTTTTATGAATACATGTTCTATCTGTTTTATCTTCTCTTAGTAAAGCTGGATGCTAATCAGCAGAGCTGTCACTATGTGTGTCATTCATCTTTCACAGACTCCTGAATGTCTGATCAACTTCTTTGTCATTCAGGAGTCCGAGAAAGCTTTGACTATTTCAGCATGCTGGGAGTTGCTGTTTAGTAACAACTGAAGCTGCAATGTTTGTAAATAACTGTGCTAGAGCAGTGTTGCCTCCAGCTGTTGTAAAACTACAGCTCCCAGCATGTCCACACATCGTTCATCTGTAGTTTTGCATACACTCAATAGAAATCTCCTATACTGGATACGGGTATGCTTTACGGCCGGTATCCAGTATGCTGTAAAATCTAGACTAGTCTGTCTGGCTAAAAGACAGGCGACCCTTAGTGGCAGCTATTTTGAGCTTGAATTTCAGGTGAAAATTTTAATTTTTTTTAAAAGGTGTATATTGTGAAATGTCATATTATAATGAGTCCTGCAATATATGAAAAGTTTTTAACAATGACAGTGTCTCTTTAACAAAAAGTCGTCAAACACCTGTGGCTTGTTAAGAATCACTGCACTCCTTGTTACGTTCCTTGAGGGGTGTAGTTTCCGAAATAGATTGCCATCTGTTTTTTTTTTTTTTTTGCTGTTCTGGCACCATAGGGGGCTTCTTAAAAGTGACATGCCCCCCAAAAGCGATTTCAGAAAAACTCACTCTCCAAAATCCCATTGTCGCTCCCTTCTGAGCCCTCTACTGCGCCCCCGACTTGACATACACATATGAGGTATTTCCTTACTCGAGAGAAATTGGGTTACAAATGTTAGGAAGATTTTTTCCTTTTTACCCCCTGTAAAAATTCAAAAACTGGGTCTACAAGAACAAGTGAGTGTAAAAAATGAAGATTTAGAATTTTCTCCTTCAATTTGCTGCTATTCCTGTGGAACACCTAAAGGGTTAACACACTTCCTGAATGTCATTTTGAATACTTTGAGGGGTGCAGTTTTTATAATGGGGTTACTTTTGGGGCATGTCTAATATGAAGGCCCTTCAAATCCACTTCAAAACTGAACTGGTCCCTGAAAAATGTTGATAATTTTGTGAAAAATTGGAAAATTGCTGCTGAACTTTTTGAAGCCCTTCATGTCTTCCAAAAGTAAAAACATGTCAACTTTATGATGCCAACATAAAGTATACTTATTGTATATGTGAATCAATATATCATTTATTTGGAATATCCATTTTCCTTATAAGCAGAGAGCTTCAAATTAAAAAAAATGCTCAATTTTCAATTTTTTCATCAAATTTTGGAATTTTTCACCAATAAATGATGCAAGTATTGATGAAATTTTGCAACTAACATAAAGTAGAATATGTCACGAAAAAACGTTCTCGGAATCAGAAGGAAAAGTAAAAGCATCCCAGAGTTATTAATGCTTAAAGTAACAGTGGTCAGATGTTGAAAAAATGGCCAGGTCCTTAAGTAAAAATGGTCTGGGTCCTTAACCCATACAGGACCTAGGGCGTATGGATACGCCTTCTGTACTTGGGTCTAAAGGACCCAGGGCGTACCTGGGACCGGACTGGGGTGACTGCTGATATCGATCAGCAGGCACCCCGTGCAAATGCCCAGGGGGGTCATCAGACCCCCCCATGGTTGCGATCGGCGCAAATCGTAGGTGAATTCACACTTGCGAATTGCGCCGATTCCAGGTCATACAGGGCTATGGTGACCCGGTGACCCAGAATATAAGGGGGATCGCGGTTGTCTAAGACACCCACGATCCCCCTGTAGCGATAGGAGTGAGGTGGCAGAGGTGCCACCCCTCCTATCTCTGCTATTGGTGGTCTAGACGTGACCACCAATAGCAGATCAGGGGCGGGGGAGTTTACTTTCATTTTCCCCGTTCTGCCCACCCACAATAGGCGAGGCATAACGGGGGAAACGACGGGGACCGAACGCCGAAGATCCACTTACTTGTTGGTGGAAGCTGCGGGACGGGATCGGTGGCGGTGATCGGCGCGGGCGGCGATGTTGTGCTGCAGAAGAGGACGGCTCCCTGGATCCGACGGAAACCGGTAAGTTGCCTAGCAATATCTAGAGGGCTACAGTCTGAGACTGTAACCCTCCAGATGTTGCAAAACTACAACTCCCAGCATGCCCAGACAGATTTGCAGTTTTGCAACACCTGGAGGTCTACAGTTTAGAGACCACTGCACAGTGATCTCTATACTGTAGCACTCTAGATCTTGCAAAACTACAACTCCTAGCATGCCCACACAGCAGTTTGCTGTCTGTGCATGCTGGGATTTGTAGTTTTGCAACATCTGGAGGTCCACAGTTTGGAGATCACAGTGTAGTGGTCTCTATCTGTAGCTCTCCAGATGTTGCAAAACTGCAAATCCCAGCATGCCGAAACAGCTGTCTCGGCATGCTGGGAAAAGTAGTTGCTTACTTCTAGCTGTTGCATAACTAGATCTCCCAGCATGCCCTTTGGCGATCAGTACATGCTGGGAGTTGTAGTTTTGCAACAGCTATAGGCACACTGGTTGGAAAATACTGAGTTAGGTAACAGAACCTAACTGAAGGTTTTCCAACCAGTTTGCCTCACTGTAAACCTGCGCCCGTGTGAATGTACCCTAAAAACACTGCACTACACTAAACTAACACATAATAAAGGGTAAAACACTACATCTACACCCCCTTACACTGTCCCCCCCAATAAAAATGAAAAACGTATTGTACAGCAGTGTTTCCAAAATGGAGCCTCCAGCTGTTGCAAAAAAACAACTCCCAGCATTTCCGGACAGCCACTGACTGTCCAGGCATGCTGGGAGTTTAGCAACAGCTGGAGGCACCCTGTTTGGGAATCACTGGCGTAGAATACCCCTATGTCCACCCCTATCCAATCCCTAATTTAGTCCTCAAATGTGCATGGCGCTCTCTCACTTCAGAGCCCTGTCGTATTTCAAGGAAACAGTTTAGGGCCACATATGGGGTATTTCTGTACTCGGGAAAAATTGTGTTACAAATTTTAGGGGGCTTTTTCTCCTTTTACCCCTTATGAAAAGGAAAAGTTGGGGGGCTACACCAGCCTGTCAGTGTAAAAAATTTAAAATTTTACACTAACATGTTGGTGTTGTCTTTTACTTTTTATTTTCACAAGTGTTAAAAGGAAAAAAAGACCCCCAAAATTTGTAACGCAATTTCTCCTGAGTACGGAAATACCCCATATGTGGCCGTAAAATGCTCTGCGGGCACATGACAAGGCTCAGGAGTGAGAACGCACTATGTACATTTGAAGCCTAAATTGGTGATTTGCACAGGGGTGGCTGATTTTACAGCGGTTCTGCCAGAAACGCAAAAAAAGAAATACCCACATGTGACCCCATTTTGGAAACTAAACCCCTCACGGAATGTAACAAGGGGTATAGTGAGCCTTAACACCCCACATGTGTTTGACAAATTTTCATTAAAGTTGGATGGAAAAATGAAAAAAAAAATCACTAAAATGCTGGTATTACCCAACATTTTTCATTTTCACAAGGAAAAATAGGAAAAAAGCCCCCCAAAATTTGCAACCCCATTTTTTCTAAGTAAGAAAATCCCCCATATGTGGATGTAAAGTGCTCTGCTGGCGCACTACAATGCTCATAAGAGAAGGAGCACCATAGGGATTTTGAAGATAAAATTTGTCCGGAATTGAAGGCCACGTGTGTTTACAAAGCTCCCATAGAGCCATAACACATGTGAGGTTTTAAGGCTCACTGTATCCCTTGTTGTGTTCCTTGAGGGGTGTAGTTTCTAAAATAGTATGCCATGTGTTTTTTTTTTTTTTTGCTGTTCTGGTACCATAGGGGCTTCCTAAATGCGTCATGCCCCACAAAAACCATTTCAGCAAAATTTGCTTTTCAAAAGACAAATGTGACTCCTTCTCTTCTGAGCATTGTAGTGCGCACGCAGAGCACTTGATGTCCACACTTGGGGTATTTCCATACTCAGAAGAGATGGGGTTACAAATTTTGGGGGGCATTTTGTCATATTATCCCCTGTAAAAATTTAAAATCTTGGGGAAACTAGCATTTTAGTGGAAAAAAATAAATAAATAATTTTCACATCCAATTTTAACAAAAAGTCGTGAAGCACCTGTGGGGTGTTAAGGCTCACTGGACCCCTTGTTACGTGCCTTGAGGGGTGTCGTTTCCAAAATAGTATGCCATGTGTTTTTTTTTTTGTTTTTTTTTCTTTTCTGGCACCATAGGGGCTTCCTAAATGCGACATGCCCCACAAAAACCATTTCAGAAAAACTCACTCTCCAAAATCCCATTGTCGCTTCTTCCCTTCTGTGCCCTCTACTGCGCCCGCCCTACACTTGACATACACTTATTAGGTATTTCCTTACTCAAGAGAAATTGGGTTACACATTTTAGGAAGATTTCTCTCCTTTTACCCCTTGTAAAAATTCAAAAACTGGGTCTACAAGAACATGCCAGTATGAAAAATGAAGATTTTTAAATTTCTCCTTCAATTTGCTGCTATTCCTGTGAAACACCTAAAGGGTTAACAAACCTTTTAAATGTCATTTTGAATACTTTTGGGTTGCAGTTTTTATAATGGGGTCATTTGTGGGGCATTTCTAATATGAAAGCCCTTCAAATCCACTTCAAAACAGAACTGGTCCCTGAAAATTTTTGATTTTTAAACTTTTGTGAAAAATTGGAAAATTGCTACTGAACTTTGAAGCCCTCTGATCTCTTCCAAAATTAAAAACATGTCAACGTTATGATGCAATCATAAAGTAGACATGTTATATATGTAAATCAATATATAATTTATTTGGAATATTCATTTTCCTTATAAGCAGAGAACTTCAAAGTAAAAAAAAAAAAAATTTCATCAAATTTTTGAATTTTTCACCAAGAAACGATGCAAGTATCGACAAAATTTTACCACTCACATAAAGTAGAATATGTCACGAAAAAACAATCTCGGAATCAGAATGAAAGGTAAAAGCATCCCAGAGTTATTAATGCTTAAAGTGACAGTGGTCAGGTGTGCAAAAAATGGCCGGGTCCTTCAGTGAAAATTGGCTGGGCTGGGGTTAAGGGGTTAAAGACCAGGCATATCTTAGTTTTTTCCTCCCCTTCTAAAAATCACAACACTTTCAATGTTGCACCTACAGACCCATATAAGGGCTTGTTTTTTTTTTATGTCACCAGTTGTATTTTGTAATGACATTAATCATTTCCTAAAGAAATCTATGGCAAAACAAAAAAACACATATTTGAGGGATGAAATAAAAAAAAAAGCCATATTATAATTTTTTAGGCCTTACGTTTATATGCAGGGAACACTTCGGTAAAAATGACACCTTATCTTTATTCTGTAAGTCCATATGGTTACTAGTGTTGAGCGGCATAGGCCATATTCGAATTCGCGAATATTCGCGAATATATGGACGAATATTCGTCATATATTCGCGAATATTCGCATATTCGTTAAATCATCGTTTTATTTTCGCATATGCGAATATTCGCGTATGCGGAAATTAACATATGTGAATATTAGCATATACAAAATTAGCATACGCGAAAATTCGCATATGCGAAAAGTCGCATATGCTAATTTTCGCATATGCGAAGTTTCGCACGCCAGTCTCACACAGTAGTATTACAGACTTCTTTACACCACACAAGCTGGAAGCAGGGAGGGGTGATCACTGTGATGTGTACTGTGAAGAAAAAAAAAAAAAAAAAACGAATATCCGTAATTACGAATATATAGCGCTATATTCGCGAATTCGCGAATATGCGATATTCGCGAATAATATTCGAATTGCGAATATTCGCGAGCAACACTAATGGTTACAAGGATACCCAATTTATGTAGATTTTATTTTATGTTACTACTTTAAAATAAAACTATAACTATGTGAACCAAAATTAGTATGCTTATAAATGTCATCCTCTGACCCCTATAACTTTTTTATTTTGCTGCATATGGGGCTATAAGAGGACACATTTTTTGCTGTGTCTGTGTCGTTTAACTAACCTTATACTTTAATAGTTCGGACATTAGTGCACGCAGCGATGCCACTTATGATATGTTTATTTTTTATTACATTATTTTATTTATTTATTTTAAATAGTTTTTTTTACTTAAAAAATTTCAATATACAAAAAGAACAGTGGATACAAACGTTCACAGTGTTATCAACACCATCCAATGATATACATAAGTGCTGGGCATGTTTATGCTAATATCCAATACAAACAGTCCTGAAACAAGAAAGGACTTAAAAGCCAGAAAAGGTGATATGCAGGTTGAAAATCACTGAGAATAGAAAGTTTAATAGTCCCGTTCAAGCAGTTATGACAGCTAAATTAAGATTGCATTGACCACTGTGATATTGGAACAGGTTTAACATCAAAATGCGAAAAAGGTAATGGTTAACACATGAGCAAACAGGCAATGCATTATGAGACAGGGATATTTATGTATGCCATAGCGTGCAGTTAACCGGTAATTAATGCAGAATCACACCCTTAGGTTCCTGACAGTTATCACTACAGAGAGGAGAAGCGATCCAATGCATCCATTTTTAGGGAAGGCAGGAAGTCTCCCAGAGCCTAAAGCTATAATCATTTCATAAGAGTAAGTCAGGTTTGACCAGAGTGTCTTTAGTGGGGAATGCCGCTGACTTCCAATTGCTCACCCATACTACTTTAGCTAGTATATAAATGATACAAAATAAATCATGCAACTCTGCCGGTAGGTGATTTAACAGCAAGACAGCTTGAGGGCTCCAAAGGAGGCATACACCCACTAAGTCTCTTAATAGTAGTTTACAAAGTGTCCAAAAGGGTCTAATCATTGGACAGGCCCATAGTATATGAATAAGGCTGGGTCCACACTACGTTTTCCCCCATATGGGAGCGCATACGGCAGGGGGGAGCTAAAAGCTCGCGCTCCCGTATGTCACCGTATGCGCTCCCGTATGCCATTCATTTCAATGAGCCGACCGGAGTGAAACGTTCGGTCCGGTCGGCTCATTTTTGCGCCGTATGCGCTTTTACAACCGGACCTAAAACTGTGGTCAACCACGGTTTTAGGTCCGGTTGTAAAAGCGCATACGGCGCAAAAATGAGCCGACCGGACCGAACGTTTCACTCCGGTCGGCTCATTGAAATGAATGGCATACGGGAGCGCATACGGTCACATACGGGAGCGCGAGGTTTTAGCTCCCCCCTGCCGTATGCGCTCCCGTATGGGACAAAACGTAGTGTGGACCCAGCCTAAGAGTGCCTTTGGCTCCACAACCTCGCCAGCATAGATTTGTTACTCCTGAGTATATCCTAGTCAAGCAATCAGGAGTATAGTATCATCTTAGCAATGTTTTCAAAGCAGACTCTACGTGTGAAGAGCACTGAAAAGCTTTGTGCATACGTTTGAAAGCACTCAGCATTCCCCAGGGGAGAAGGATTGTCCCAAGTCTTTTTCCCTAAGACATAAGGGGTAGGATTTTACAAATTTAGTAGCTATGGAGAAGTTGTTGTAATAAAAGTTCAAACTCCCTTTGGGGGTAAAGAGAATTTACCGAGAGGCGCTTCGTCTACTGTGACCGGTAGAGATGAGCGAATCGAAGCTGACGAACCCGAATTTGTTACAAATTTCAGGAAATATTCGATTCACAATAAATGTGAATATCACCACGATTCTATCACATGAATCGCTTCATTAAACTCCATTTTACAGTGTTCCAGGCTCCAGGGCATCTAAAATGGCGGATCCACATGTCAGTACATGGGGCAAGGGACGCTGGGAAGGCGGGAAGGCAAGGCAGGAAGGGAAGTAGGCGGGAAGGACCCTGAATCACACGGAGGATGCATGTGCACTTATGAGGGCAGAAAAATGCGCTACAATGCACCTAAAAACTCTGTAAATTTTTGATTACTTGATTTTGATTCCTTTTTGCTGTCCTTTCACAGTATATAGGCTCTTGACAGATCAACAGGTACAAAATAGTACACTACTTAGATGTACGTATGCGGTATGCACTGATAAGGGCAGAAAAATGTACTACAGGAGCCTTAAAAATATATATTTTTGTAAAACATCAGCAGTACACAACAGTGCTGCAGCCAGAAAAAGCTGTGTACTAAACACAAAATTGCACTCTGTCACAGACTATGAGGAATGGACTGCTGGTTATCATACCATCTACAAACTAGTAGGACCAGTAGATGATTTTTTGAGGAACAAAGACACTGAATTGCGCTGAAAAATTGTGGAAGTTGGTGGGAAAATCAGCCACTCGGCAGTGTGGCAGTTTTTCATCAAGCATCCAGAGGAGTTTCACATAGCCACATGCAAGATATATTCGCAGAAGGTGAAGCTTGGCCAGGGTCCTAAGGTTGGCACCACAGCCCTGCGTCAACATATGCTTTGTCACCATAAAGCGGCCAGGGAGAACTGTGGCTCCAATGTAGTGGTCCAGCCTGCTGCATCACCCAGTGGCACGCCGCTCCCTCTTTCAGCCAGCCAAGGCTCCACCTCCTCACCCGAAGGGAGCTGTGTGTCATACCCACCTTCTGTCGTTCCAGATGCTCCTGCTCCTCCTACTTTTATTCAGCCATTCTGCCAACAATCCATTCGCAAAGCCATATCCAAGAGATAACAGTATGCTGTACCAGCTCCATCAGCAGCAGCCTGAGTCTCAGCAGCAGGTAGACATGAAGCAGGACCTGAACCAGGGGGTGACATTTTTGGATGGTAGCACTGGCTAACGTACATCTTCAATAGAGATTTCAACATTCACATTTTAATGTTACGGGTTGTGAACCCCTCTTGTGTACTCATGCTGCCCCTGCTCCTGTATGTGTCATATAGCAACTACATGGTTTAGTCATGCTGCTAGGCCTAGGACATTACCTATATATGCTTATGGTAGCAAACATCTTCAATTGAAATGTCAAAATTCATATTTTATTTGGAACGCCGAGCGCTCCGGGTCCTGCTTCTCCCCCGGAGCACTCGCGGCGTTACACTCCTGCTTGCAGCGCCCCGGTCAGACTCGGTGACCGGGAGCGCTGCTCTGTGTCCCTCGGCGGGGATGCGATCCCCGCGGCATGACGTGCCCGTCCGCGGGTCGCATCCCGTGTCACTCACCGGCCCCGTCCTTCTGCTCAGTCCCGGCGCACGCGGCCCCGCTCTCTAGGGCGCGTGCGTGCCGGGTCTCTCAGATTTAAAGGGCCAGTGCACCATTAATTGGTGCCTGGCCCAATTAGTTCTATCACTCCTTACACTATAAAAACCCACTTCCCCTTCCTGTCCCTGTCGGATCTTGTTGCCTTGTGCCCTGATAAAGCGTTTTGTGAATTCCCTAGCCTGTGTATCTGACCTTCTGCCGTTGCCCCTGACTACGAACCTTGCTGCCTGCCCTGACCTTCTGCTACGTCTGACCTTGCCTTTGCCTTGTCCTTGGTACCACGCCTGTCTCAGCAGCCAGAGGGGTCGAGTCGCTACTGGGGGACACGACCTGGTAATTACCGCTGCAGCAAGTCCATCCCGCTTTGCGGCGGGCTCTGATGAAGACCAGTAACTGCTTAGAACCGATCCCCCAGTACGACCCGCGCCATCGCCTCTATGGCACAGAGGATCCACTTCCAGTGTCCTCACCAGCCGCTAGTCCGGATCCTGACATTATTATTAGAGATTGTGAGGCCCTATTGTCTCCTCATCTGCCGCCAACTCCAGGTTGTGTCATCCAGCCACTATATGGTCTCCATATATTGACTGTGTATTGTAGGAAACATGTGGCTATCCTTAAGTTACTCTCCCAGCATTGTTGCCATGTTGATGTTACGCTGAGCGCTCCAGGCCCCCTGCTGGCCTCGGAGCACTCACAGCGTGTGTCCCCAGGCAGCGCTCTGGCATCACAGCGTGTGCATCCCCGCTCTCTAGGGCGCGCGTGCACCGGGACTCTTAGATCTAAAGGACCAGTGCACAGGTGATTGGTGCCTGGTCCAATGTGGTTCATTAAGGGTTAAGCTTTGTGGGAGGGCTGTTTTGACTTAATTAGGCCTCACCTGTGCACTGCCTATAAGTACTGTCTCCTCCCACAGCCTCCTGCCGGATCTTTGTTGCCTTTGTGCCTGAGAGAAAGCATTCCTTGTTCCTTTGTTACCCTGCCTGTTGCCGTACCCGTTGCTACTGACTACCGCCTGTGAACCGTTGCTGCCTTCCCTGACCATTTGCTACGTCTAACTACGCCTTTGCCTGATCCTCTTGTACCTTGCCTTATCTCAGCAGCCAGAGAGGTTGAGTTGCTACTTTGTGGAACGACCTGGGGGGCTACTTGCCGCAGCAAGTCCATCCCGCTTTGCGTCGGGCTCTGGTGAAAACCAGTAACTCCTTAGACTCTGTTCCCCTGGTACGGCCCACGTCATCACCTCTCTGGCACAGCGGATCCACCACCAGCCTCCGCTACCAGCCCGGATCCTGACAGTTGATACCAGTAATAAAAGGAATATTGCCATGGACTGGCAAAAACAGGGAACTGTGGATACTGACCACCAGCTGTTGGAATTTACTGACTATCCAAGGTGGTAAATTTACCATTTTGAAGTTATTCAGTTCCAATAAGCTTAAAGTCGTTCATTCTTTGATGTGATTTTTTCAGTTGCAGAATTAAGTTGTATCATGTTTCCTGTTCCTCCGATGTTTTCCTGTTCCTCCGATATATATATTATTGTATGATTCTTATCAAAAAGTTCTAAAGAATAATGGAATAGATTGTACAGATAAAGTTCTAGGCTTTCAGGTGGGGGCAATGTAAATAATAAGCCTGCAAGACTATAAAATCTACTTATTTGTAGATGTTGTGAGCAGTTCAAAGCAATCTGAGCCACAATGAAGTCTGGGGTTACTTTGAAAAAGTAGCCTTATCTGGTGGACCTGGCTTATGCTAGGTCT
Source organism: Hyla sarda (assembly GCF_029499605.1). Taxonomy (NCBI): domain Eukaryota; kingdom Metazoa; phylum Chordata; class Amphibia; order Anura; family Hylidae; genus Hyla; species Hyla sarda. Next base: position 145,734,256 of record NC_079195.1, on the reverse strand, counting down.
ACATGAATGACCAATTATGTAATATAATGCATAAAATATTTTGAAGAGATCCTTTCAATCACTATGGTCTTAATTAAAATAATTTAGGTATACAATGGTCTTTTCTATAGTTAAATGTAGTTACATATAGTCATTTACATAGGTGCCAGTCAGTAGTACTTTCTTTATTTACACACACTTATACACATTATTATTTTTATTTATTTACTCTCCCTATGGAGATAGATTTATTAAGACGAAATGTTGACCATTTGAACATAACAACCATTTAGATGGCTTCTTTCATTTTTTAAAGGCCTTATCAAAAATGAAAGAAGTAATCTGTTTGGTTGCTATGGGCAACTAGTCCACTTTTCCTCTGCACAGGTTTTGATAAATTACATTGCTATACCAACCTTACATCCTATTTATTTGTTTTATTGAGATAACAGACAGATTGTTGTAACTTTTAATGTTTCTTATATTTGAGAATTGGAGCAAATATGTATCCATTTTAATTGGAAGTTAATGGTAATTGATATTAGCTAGCTTCAATCCATTTTATTTGCCATTCTGTGTTAGCTTCTGCATTAATTCATTGATCTAATCTAAGACTGCGACCATCCTTTATCAAAATCAGTCAGCCAACAAGAGGCGACTGTCATTAGTGCCACTGTTACAATTTTACAAGCCAGTTGAGGATAGTTAAGCTAATAAGGTCAAGTGTTCAATTAAAATTTGATGAGTGTGGGCAGTGAAACGTAAGCAGTGAAGTATGCTTTAAAGCGTGCACTTTGGAACGGTCACATCTCTAACACCACTTCAATTTATCATATAGGGTAGCCTGATCTTACCAAGAGAGAGAAAGCTAAAACGGTGCACATGTTTTGTGTATATTGGATAATTATGATGTAATATACTTTTACACAAAACATTCATGACAAAAGTTTGTAAAGTGTTTTCCATGTAATAGTAACAAAACAATTGCATGCAAGATGTAATCTGACCTGGCCTTCTAGGTTTCCACTTTTTTTTACAAAAATGCCAATAAAAACGCCCATTCTGCTGCGTGGCATTTTTTTGTGGAAAAACGCTGTGGCCAGATGATAGCTGAAAGTCAATAGGGAACTGCAAAATGCCAAATCCACTTGGCGTTTTTCAGTTTGGCGTTTTTTTTTTTTTATCTCTTTGTCGTTTTTGGGCTCCTTGGCAGTTTTTCAAAAACAACCTCTTATCGAGACTTTGTTGTTTTTTGGGGGAAAATCTTGGAAGTCTATAGGAGTGAAAAAACGCCAAGAAAAACTCCATGTGGGTTTTAACTTTGGCGTTTTTTCAGGCAGTTTTTATTCTTTTTTGGACTTTAGCGATCCAAAAAAGTGATGGAGATACCTTTTTTATTAAAATTTTGTAGGGTACCATTAAAAAATAATAATAAAAAAGATACAATAGTGATGGAAAAAATTGTATTTAACGAAATTTATCTTTTTTATAACAACATTTTTATTCATTATTAAACAGGGATCAATTTTTGTGGGCGGGCAGGGAACTAAAAGGCTAGGTTTCCACTTTCCTGCCTTATGGCAGTTTTTCTGGCGTTTTTTCTGGCATTTTCCCTGGTGTGTGGAAACAGCCAGTTTTGTCCCCTGTGGCAGTTTTCTCACAGCCTTCAGGTACCACTCTGTTGGTTGAATGCTGAGCGCCCGGTCCACAGAGTGTAAGGAGGTGAGGAGTGATGTATAGCATCACTACTCACCTCCACCGGCCATATGTTATACAAGGGTGCATAGTGTACCCGTGTATACTATACAGGAGTCGGGAATCCTGTCACCAGACTGACAGGTCTTCTGCTCCTAAAGCCCCCTTTGTGCGGGATACAGTATATACAGCTATCTATAGATAGCTGTATATAGTGTATACAGAACACGATGTCCACTTACCTGATGATACCTTAGTGATGATGTCATTAGGGGACAGAGCTACAGATGGGATCCGGGCTGGTAAGTCTAAAGCTCTGTTAACAAAGGCGTTCTGGGCATGCTGGGAGTTGTAGTTTTGCACCAACTGGAGGCTCACTGTTTAGGTAGACATTGCATTATGGGGGCTCTCCCCTGCGGAGAACGCAAAATATGTCCTAACCCAATTTTGTGTTTTTTATTTTTTCTTGTTTCAGATCCATGAATGCAGAGGATTACAGCTGATTTGGATGAACTGGATTTTTTTTAGTTTAATAAAACGGTTAAAGAGAGCTGTGGGGAAGTGTTTTTTTAAATAAAATAATTTTTCCAATGTGTGCTTTTTTTAAATTGAATTTTCAGGCTTAGTAATGGAGGCTGTCTAATAGATGGAATCCATTACTAAGCCGGGGCTTAGCGTTAGCCCCAAAAACAGCTGGCGCTAACCCCCAATTTTTACCCCGGTACCCACCGCCACAGGGGTGCCGGGAAGAGCCGGTACCAACAGGCCCGGAGTGTCAAAAATGGCGCTCCTGGGCCTAGGCAGTAACAGGCTGGCGTTATTTAGGCTGGGGAGGGCCAGTAACAGTGGTCCTCGCAAGCCCTGGTAACGTCAGGCTGCTGCTGCTTTGTTGGTATCTGGCTGATACTGAATATACAGGGAACCCTATGCGGTTTTTTTTTCATAAATAAAAAAAATAAAAAAAAGACATAGGGTTCCCCCTATTTGCAGTATCAGCCAGATACCAACCAAGCAGTAACAGCCTGACGTTACCAGGGTGGGCAAAGACCATTGTTACTGGCCCTCCCCAGCCTAAATAATGCCAGCCTGTTACTGCTTAGGCCCAGGAGCGCCATTTTTGACACTCCGGGCCTGTTCGTACCGGCTCTTCCCGGCACCCCTGTGGCGGTGGGTACCAGGGTAATAATTGGGGGTTAGCGCCAGCTGTTTTTGGGGCTAACGCTAAGCCCTGACTTAGTAATGGGTTCCGTAATTAGACAGCCTCCATAACTAAGCCTGAATATTCAATAAAAAAGAAAACACAACACATTGGAAAAATGATTTTATTTTAAAAACACTCCCCCACAGCCCTCGTTAACCATTTTATTAAAATATAAAAAATCAAGTTCATCCATCGTAATCCTTCGAATCCGTCATAATCCTCTGCATACACGGATCTGAAACGAGAAGAAAGAAAAAAAAATAGGTTAGGACATTTTTTGCGCTCTCTGCAGGGGAGAGCGCCCATAATGCAATGTCTACCTAAACAGTGAGCCTCCAATTGGTGCAAAACTACAACTCCCAGCATGCCCAGACAGCCTTTGGCTGTCTGGGCATGTTGGGAGTTGTAGTTTAGCAACAGCTGGAGTCTTCCTGTCTGGATAGACACTGGCAGAAGGGTCTGTTCACATTATCCAATAAGGACAATGTTAACAGAGCCTTATACCCTTGCCAGCCTGGATCACATATGTAGCTCCGCCCCCTAATGACATCATCATAAGAGGTGGAGCTACATGGACATGCGGGGACTGGACGGAGGTAAGGGGACTTCTCCATCTTCTGTATATACTATATACAGCTATCCAGCAGTGTAAGTTAACTCTTTCCTTGCCGGGCTGGCTTAGCGCACAGCTCAGCAAGGGGTTAAGTGAGCCAGCAATGTGTATACTGTATACACATTGCTGGCTCACTGTAAGTTCTTGCTAGGCAGTGGGTATACAATGTATATCTTACTGCTCAGGATCAGCTGTTCTCCCGGCTCTGTAGCCTTGAGAACAGCTGATCCCGACAGTCACTTCAGGATGATCGCAGCGGGTGTCAGGAGAAGTGACATCCGCTGTGATCTGTCCCTTACTGCAGGTACTAATACTCCCAACATGGAGCACACTCTGCTGGGAGCTGTAGTACCTGCATTAATAAACAGATCACAACAGCGAGTGTCACTCCTCCTGACACCCGCTGTGATGCTCCTGTATAATGTATAGATACGGGCGGCTGCTCTTCTACGGTCCCCTGCACTGACGTATATATACACATATTCCTATTTCCCACAGAGTTGTGATTGGCTGGAACCATCTGGCCAATCACAGCTCTCTGCGGGAAATATGAATATGTGTGTATATATATATATATATATATATATATATATATATATATATATGGCAGTGCAGGGACCATAGAAGAGCGGCCGTCTCTATACATTATACAGGATCACAAGGGCCCCCAGCGATCTGTCAATTAGTACAGGTAACTACTACTCCTATCATGGAACAGAGAGTTCCATGCTGGGAATAGTAGTACTACCTAAAAAATAAAAAATAAATGAAAAGTGAAACACACACACACTACATTTTCATTATTGTCGGCTACATTTTTAGCGCCCTACCTGCACACATTAATTGATCCCTGTTTAAAAATTTATAAAAATTTTGTTGTAAAAAAGATACATTTCGTTAAATACAATTTTTTCCATCACTGCTGTATCTTTTTTATTATTATTTTTTAATGGTACCCTACTAAATTTTAATAAAAAAGGTATCTCCAACACTTTTTTGGATCGCTAAAGTCCAAAAGAGAATAAAAACCGCCTGAAAAAACGCCAAATTTAAAACCCACCTAGACTTTTATGGGAGAAAAACGCCAAGATTTTCCCGAAAAAACACCAAAGTCTTGACAAGAGGTCGTTTTTTAAAAACTGCCAAGGAGCCCAAAAATGCCAAAAGGATTAAAAAAAAACGCCAAACTGAAAAACGCCAAGTGGATTTGGCATTTTGCAGTTTACTATTGACTTGCAGCCAACATCTGGCCGCAGCGCTTTTTCACAAAAAAAAAACGCCATGCGGCAGAATGGCCGTTTTTATTGGGGTTTTTGACAAAAAAAAAAAAAAAGTAGAAACCTAGCCTTAGGACATTTTTTGCTGGGAGTTGTAGTTTAGCAACAGCTGGAGTCTCCCTGTCTGGGAAGACACTGGCAGAAGGGTCTGTTCACATTATACAAAACGGACAATGTAAACAGAGTTTCAGACTTACCAGCCTGGATCCTGTCTGTAGCTCTGCCCTCTAATGACATCATCACTAGGGGGGGGAGCTACACTGACCCAGCGGGGACAGGAACGAGGGAGGTTAGTGGACCTCCTGTTCTGTATGCACTATATACAGCTATCAATGGATAGCTGTATATACTGTATACTTCTAAAAGGGGCTTTAGGAGCAGGGAGTCCTGTCAGTCTGGTGACAGGATTTTTCGGCTCCTGTATAGTATATATAGGTACACTATGCACCCCTGTATACTATATGGACGGGGGAGGTGAGTAGTGATGCTATACATCACTCCTCATCTCCTAACACTCTGTGGACCAGGCACTCAGCATCCGACTAACAGAGTTGTACCTGAAGGCTGTGAGAAAATTGCCACAGGGGACAAAACTGACTGTTTCCACACACCAGGGAAAACGCCAGAAAAAAACGCCAGCACTGGCAGTGAGCAGTGCTGAGTTTGTCTGTGCTCCGGCTGCAGTTTGAGATTTAGGACTCCTGCATGAGTCTGAAATCTATAAAAAAAAAAGGACTGGTAGGGAGACCCCTAGTGGTCATTTTTCAAATTGGAAAATTAAATAGAAAGAAGTATATTTTTTAATAACATGCTATTGGAAAGTTATTCTGCATACATTAATCTATAAAATATAAAAAGTATTTTTGATGAAAGGTACCATTTAAAGCATAACAGAAGTTTAAATTATTTTTGACATGTCACACAGAATGTCAAAAGTTAAGATCGGTCAGGGTCTCAACACTGGCTATAAACTATAATAAACCTCTCTCCTGTAATCAGTCAACCCAAGTGTTGAGTGGGTAAGTGAAGCAATATGCCACATGCTTCATCTTTGTTGGGATATTTTGGGAGAATAACATGTGTTGACAGCATGCGGACTTGTGCTGAACAATGTCTCAGACAGGGAATAAGTGCAGCATGTGCTGCAACAGCAACTGATCAGCACAGCTGCCACATACAGGTCTTCCTGTCACACAGGAAGTTTATACAGTTTCTAACATGTGTATGTTGGGCAGCCTCAAGGGACGGCAGCACACTGTATAGCATACAGGATTATGTAATTGACATGCACTTAAGTGAACCACTCATTCACAATACTGAAAAGCCCACAAGGATTTTGCCTAACCCAGAAGACTGTCAGTCTGGGCCTGTCATTGTCCCTTCTAAAACATAACCCCTAGTTTTTCTCAGGGTTAGAAATATAGATTTGTATAGATATATACAGAGTTTTATAGATCTGTATAGATATATACAGAGTTTCCCACACACAAAAAAAAAAAAAAAATATATATATATATATATATATATATATATATATATATATGTAATTGGTAAAATGCTCCACATGATTAAATGCCTCTGCTCTGTGGTTTGTTCATTGGGGTCAGGGTACTTATTATATGCCAATTACAAAAGAGATTGTGAAAAGGAGGAGATTTACCAAAACTTGTGAAGAGGAACAGTGGAGCAATTGCCAATGATAACCAATCAGAATCCAGCTTTAATTTTTCTGAGGTCTTTAAAAAAAAAAAAAAAAAAAAAAAGACTGGGATCAGATTGCTTTCTATGGGCAACTAATCCACTGTTCCTCTGCACAAGTTCTGATAAATCCCAATACCTCAATTTCCTGTGGATTCAAGGAAAATACCTTTACAGCACTTGTGAGATAGTAAAGACAATAGTTACTTGTATAGTTAATAAATGCTTTCCCAAAGAAATAATGCTAATCCCAGCACATAAAGATAACTAGCTAACATTGAAATACAAGTGCATATAGGACAAATATATTTGCTTTTATTATAATATGCATAAATAAAAAAATATCACAATTTATTACTAAAATGTATTAGCTTTTAAAATTAAGTGCACAATAAAAAGTGCATCTTTATACAAAGCATGGAGAGAACATGACATAACATAACATAAGTATATAGCCAATAGTAAAGGTGAAAAAAGATACAATAATGCCAATGTCATTAGATTTACGTGGACATTTAAATTAGAGATGAGCGAACTTAAAAAAAAATTAGCTTCGGACCGAATTTATTTGCGGTGAATCGCTATTAAAGACAGCTATTTCTGGCCTACTGAGAGCCTCAAAAGGGGTTTAGAGCACTTTGCCTTGTCCTAACACGCATAGGGAGTGTGCTGTGTTAGTGAAATAATACTGTTATTCAGTACAACATGCAGATTACAGGCATTGCTATTAGAATTACTGCTGCAGAGTGTCGATGTGGCAGCAGGGAGACCATATGGTGTCAAAATTGAAGTTTTAGGTAATTTTAATGTTATTTAATTTTAATTTATTTACATTTTTTGAGTACTCTTCCTGGTGAGCATCTAGCTGGAGGTCCTCCACCAGGCGAGATACCACCTGTTCCAGCCTCTGCCTCTCAGCGCCCGCTGACTATGAAAGTGCAAATGTTTCATTTAATCAGTTATGGTTCATTGTTATCGCTCCAAGTTGTTCCATTGGATTCTTGTGATAATTCCACAGATAATATGACATTGACGACAATAGGGCCTCAGTCTTGAAAACATTAGATCAATTTTTTTTTTATTTAAATTTAAGATTCCCAAGTTTAATGTCCCAGTGTTTACTTTAAACTAATACTGTATGACCACAAAACCCAATCTAACAAGGAGTCACATGGCGGCACAATGACAGAGCCTAGAGGGGGCAGCAGCATGAGGAGACCATAATCTGGCAGAATGACACAGTCTGGAATTGTCGGCAGCACAAGGAGACCATATAGAACGACCCAGTCTGGAGGTGGCAAAAGCCGGAAAAGACGATAGGGCCTCAAAATAGAGAAGATTAAAGATATTTTTGACATTTTAAATTGAAGATTTTAGATATATTAACATTTTAAAAGTTTAATTTAAGGTGCCAACAGCATAAGGAGACCATATGGTGGCACAATGACAAAGCCTGGAGCTGGCGGCAGTTTGAGTAGTCAATAGGGCTTCACAATCCTCAAGATTAAAAGATGAATTTTAAAATGGAAATTGAAGATTTATGGTAGCTAATGCTACCCCAAAATATTTTTTACGTAATGTCCCAGGCCCAGCAGCATCAGTTAACCATATAGTGGCTGAATGACACAGTCTGGAGCTGGCGGCAGCATGAGTAGACAATAGGGCTTCACAATCCCTAAGATTAAAAGATGAATTTTAAAATTGAAATTGAATATTTATGGTAGCTAGTGCTACTATAAAATATTTTTAGGTAATATCCCAGGCCCAGCACCATCAGTAAACCATATAGTGGCTGAATGGCACAGCCTGGAGATGGCGGCAGCATGAGTAGACAATAGGGCTTCACAATCCCTAAGATTAAAAAATTAATTTTAAAATTGAAATTGAAGATTTTGAAATTGAAATTTAAGATTACACTCCCAAGTTTTAATGTCCCGGGCCCCGGCGTGTGGTTACAAAGGATCAATTCTAACAAGGAGTCACATGTCACATGGGGGCACAATGACAGTTTCTGGAGGTGGCATCAGTATGAGGAGTCCATATTGTGGCTTAATGACCACCTAGAGTTTGTGGCAGCATGAGGAGACCATAACGTGGCTGAATGGCACAGCCTGGAGTTGGAAGCAGCATGAGTAGAAAATATAATTGCTGATATGCACAGCCTGGAGTTTTTGGCAACATGAGGAGACCATATAGTGTCTGAATGGCACAGCCTGGAGGTAGTGAAGCATGAGGAGACCATATAGTGTCTGAATGGCACAGCTTGGAGGTGGCTGAAGCATAAGGAGACCATATAGTGGCTGAATGGCACAGCCTGGAGGTGGTGAAGCAAGAGGAGAACATATAGTGGCTGAATGGCACAGCCTGGAGTTGGCTGAAGCATGAGGAGACCATATAGTGGCTGAATGACCGCCTGGAGTTTTTGGCAACATGATGATACCATATAGTGGCTGAATGGCACAGTCTGGAGGTGGCTGAAGCATGAGGAGACCATATAGTGGCTGAATGACACAGCCTGGAGTTGGCTGAAGCATGAGGAGAACATAAAGTGGCTGAATGGCACAACCTTGAGGTGGTGAAGCATGATGAGACCATATAGAATCTGAATGGCACAGCCTGGAGTTGGCTGAAGCATGAGGAAACCATATAGTGGCTGAATGGCACAGCATGGAGTTGGCTTAAGCATGAGGAGACCATATAGTGGCTGAATGGCACAGCCTGGTGTTGGCTGAAGCATGAGGAGAACATATAGTGGCTAAATTGCACAGCCTGGAGGTGGTGAAGCATGAGGAGACCATATAATGTCTGAATGGCACAGCCTGAAGTTGACTGAAGCATGAGGAGACCATATAGTGTCTGAATGGCATAGCCTGGAGTTCATTGAAGCATAAGGAGACCGTATAGTGGCTGAATGGCACAGCCTGGAGATGGTGAAGCATGAGGAGACCATATAGTGGCTCAATGGCACAGCCTGGAGTTGGCTGAGGCATGAGGAGACCATATAGTGCCTGAATGGCACAGCCGTGAGGTGGAGAAGTATGATGAGACTCTATAGTAGCTGAATGGCACAGCCTGGAGTTGGCTGAAGCATGAGGAGACCAAATAGTGTCTGAAAGACACAGCCTGGAAGTGGCTGAAGCAAGAGGAGGACATATAGTGGCTGAATGGCAAAGCATGGAGTGGCAATACCAGTACCCGGTGATGAAGGTGGGTGAAAAAAGGTCTGATGTGGAGGAATATTTGTAACTGGGGAGCAGCGCTTTAAATCTGTTTGGTATTATCCAAATTTGTAAAGTGTTGGTGTGGCACTATGGTCAATCTACTCTGATATTGGCATCAGGCATTGGTGGGTGGGACTCCTGGCTGATCCATGCCGGATTCATCTTCACAAAGGTCAGTCTCTAGGGTCCCGCCGCACTAAACACCCGCTCTGATGGCACACTACTGGTCGGGCAGGACAGCTTTTCCTGGGCAAACTCTGCAAGTTTGGCTGCCCAGAAGTCTAGCAGATCTTCAAGGTGTGTTGGCATGGGCATGTCAAGGCAGTGGCGGTTCCAGGGGGGGGGGGGCAACGGGGCAATTGCCCCCCTCCCCCGAGATTGCTGCCCCTATTACTAAGGAGCAAGAGCTGTCCCCAGCTCCACTGTCCCCTCACCTTTCACACATTGCTCCAGCTCCTGCTGCCCCTTTAAGAGAGGGAGCTGATGGACGCTGCAACTTTGTCCCTGCTCGTCCGACCCCTCCCCCGGCTGCTCACCGCAGAGAGAGAGACACTGCCTGCCAGCTGTACAGCCTCTGCGGCCTGTATCCTCTGTCCAGTCTGACAGTCTCCGATCTGCAGGGCGACCATCAAAGGTGAGGAGCTCTGTAGTTAGGCCCCAGTGTCCAGGCATGTCAGTCACTGGCTTTATACCAGTGACTGCTGTGCCCTCTCTGGCCTACTACATATAGTATATGCAGTATGGGCCAGTCATTGATATACAGTGATGTGTTTCTCAAACAGGGTGCCTCCAGCTGTTGCAAAACTACAACTACCAGCATGCCCAGACCAGACAGCCAACCAGAGTTGTAGTTTTGCAACAGCTGGAGGCACCCTAGTTGGGAAACACTGTGGGGCTATATACATCAGCTGTGCTGTACCACTGCCCTGGCTGCTATAAATATATGCATGTATATAGTAGTCAAGGCTACAATTAATGTATATAGCCCCTCAGTGTTATGTCACTATATACCAATGTCTGTACTGTGTTCTCTGCCCTGCCTGGCCCATATTACGTATATAATATATGTAGTATGGGCCAGTTCAGAGGACACACAGCATGTATATAGGGACATAATACTGCAGGACTATATACATCAGCTTATCTTTGCTGTACCCACTGCCCTGGCAGCTATATTTATGCACATATACATATATATATATATATATATATATATATATATATATATATATATATATATATATATATATATAGTAGCCAGGGCAGTGGGTACAGCACAGCTGATGTATATAGTCCCGCAGTATTATGTCCCTTTTCTCACTGGCCTATACCGGCCTATACATGGGGACCAAAAAAGTGTAAGAAAAAATAAAAATACATTTAAAAAAGTAATAAATGTGATTTACCCCTTGCCTAATAAAAGTTTGAATCACCCTTTGTTCCCATTTTTTTAATAAAATAATGTAAGGAAAACCCTATACATAAACCCTAAACACATGTGGTAGCGCCACATGCACAAATGTGTGAACTAATAAAATATAATAGTTAAGTTGCACACTGAAAGGTGAAAGCATGAAAAAATATCAAAGTCCAGAAGTGCGTATTTTTGGTCACATCAATAACTAAAAAAAAAAAAAAAAAAATCTAAATAAAAATGGTCCTGACAAAACTTCAGATCACATCACAAAAAATAAGCCCTCATATAGTCCTGTATGCGGAAAAAGAAAAGGGTTATAGGGGTAAGAAGAGGACACTTTAAAGCATACTCATTTAATGCCCCCCTGTCATGTGCCACTCACTTATAATGCCCCCCCTGTCTTGTGCCCCTTACTTAAAATTCCCCCTGAGGGTGCAGGACAGGGGGCATTATAACATTACAGGGGCATTACATGTGAGGGGAAAATTTCAGGGGCATTATATGTGAGGGGCACAGAACAGGGGGGCATTATATGCTAGGGGGACAGGACAGAGGGCATTATTATTATGAGGTAGAACAGGGTGGGTCATAGTTATATGTGGGGGCACAGGATGGGGCATTAATACTATATATGAGGGGCAGAGAGTATAAGGAATTTCTGGGGTAGTACGGTTTTCATTAGCCACAATACATCACGGTATTGTATTCTGAGGGATATTTAGAGCGTACAGTGTGTTGTAGTAATATATTCAGAGGTTACAGTGTGTGGCAGTATTATATTCAGGGGTACAGTGTGAGGCAGTATTATATTCAGGGGTACAGTGTGTGGCAGTATTATATTCAGGGGTACAGTGTGTGGCAGTATTATATTTAGTGGGTACAGTGTGTGGCAGTAATATATTTAGTGGGTACAGTGTGGCAGTAATATATTCAGGGGTAAAGTGTGTGGCAGTAATATATTCTGGGGTAAAGTGTGTGGCAGTATTATATTCAGTGGGTACAGTGTGTGGCAGTAATATATTCAGGGGTACCGTGTGTGGCAGTATTATACTCAGGGGGTACAGTGTGGCAGTATTATATTCAGGGGTACAGTGTGTGGCAGTATTATATTTAGTGGGTACAGTGTGTGGCAGTATTATATTCAGGGGTACAGTGTGTGGCAGTATTATATTTAGTGGGTACAGTGTGTGGCAGTATTATATTCAGGGGTACAGTGTGTGGCAGTATTATATTCAGGGGTAAAGTGTGTGGCAGTATTATATTCAGTGGGTACAGTGTGTGGCAGTAATATATTCAGGGGTACAGTGTGTAGCAGTATTATATTCAGTGGGTACAGTGTGTGGCAGTAATATATTCAGTGGGTACAGTGTGTCAGAATTATATTCAGAGGGTACAGTGTGCCAGAATTATATTCAGAGGGTACAGTGTGCCAGAATTATATTCAGAGGGTATGTGCCAGTATTATATTCAAAGGATACAGTGTTTGGAAGGTTTCTAATAATAATTGTTTTCATATAGAGGATCAGAATGCGCTGACATAGTGAGGAGACGTCTGGGCATCAAGTTCTGCAGAGAGAACATTTAGCTGGACCAGGCGGTATGTACCATCTGAATTAGATAAGGGAAGACTATAGAGAAAACGTCACCTGTAGTCACTGATATCATTGTGTATTGTCCTGACTGTCCCATTAGAGCTGGAGTCACTTGTAAGTTTTGCAGTATTGATGGGTGAAACAACAACTCCCAGCATCCCCTCACCACTACTTAGGTCATACTGGGAGTTGTAGTTTTAAATGGTAAAAACTTCTTTAGCGCTTTCCCATTCTGTGGCAATTGGTATATTTGATTATTATACTGGATACATTTAATAATATTGTAAGTTCCTTAAGCAACACCTTATTTTCTGTCCGCCAACACAAAATTCTCTAATAGTGCCCCTCCCGAGACTCGACTCTGGATCCGCCCCTGTGTCAAGGTATGCCACTACCTGCTGGTTCAGGTCCTGCTCCAGGTCTACCTGCTGCTGATGAGTTGCTTCACTATGCGGGTTAAGAAAGCTACTCATTAGCGACTGTAGACTCAGGCTGCTGCTGATGGCGCTGGTACTGCTCCTGCCATGCCACCCCTCCCCAGCAGCCATGGCAGTGGAAGGTGAGAACAGGGCCCCCCCCACCCCAGATTCAGACCTGCGAGATGATGATCGATGGCACCGATAGGCATCGGCCAACTGACTACATAGGATGCCTCTGTAGAAGGTCGGTTTGCCCTCCCTCTAAGTGGGTGTAAAAAAGCCCCCTATTTTGTGGCTATAGCAAGGATCCAATAAGGTGGAGAGCCAAAAGGCATCCCGCTGCCAAATGGTGACAATTCGGCTGTCACTATGCAAGCAAGTGAGCATGCATCGTGCCATTTGTGCAAGTGACTCCGAGGGACTCCCGGCCTCTATCTCCACTGCATATTGCCAAGGTGTGTCTGGGTCCTCTGTCTCACCTTCCTCATAACCCTCTTGCTCATCTGGCTGCTCCTCCTCTCCTGTCAGATTACTAGAAAAACCACCCATTTGGCAAAACCTAAACTATGCCCCTCCCCCCCTCCTCCTCCAGTTCAGCCCCCACAGAGCTCTTGTGGCCGTGAGATGTAGGCGCCACGTCTCCATGCCATGACCAGGTGATGTCATTCTCAAAGGTTTTAAATGCCCAGACTCATATGACCTTGCCCCAACAATCAGCACCATGAGTTCTTCTAAGCAGTTGTCTAGAAATCTGAAACTGAAAATAGTTGGCGCTCACAAAGCTGGAGAAATATTTAAGAAGATAACAAAACGTTTTCAGATGTCAATATCCTCTGTTCGGAATGTAATTAAGAAATGGCAGTCATCAGGAACAGTGGAAGTTAAAGCAAGATCTGGAAGACCAAGAAAAATATCAGACAGAACAGCTTGCAGGATTGTGAGAAAAACTATTCAAACCCGACATTTGACTGCACAATCCCTCCAGAAAGATCTGGCAGACACTGGAGTTGTGGTATACTATTCCACTATAAAGAGATACTTGTACAAATATGTTATTCATGGAAGAGTCATCAGAAGAAACCTCGTCTACGTCCTCACCACAAAAATCTGCGTTTGAACTTTGCAAATGAACATATAGACAAGCCTGATGCATTTTAGAAATAAGTTCTGTGGACCGATGAGGTTAAAATTGAACTTTTTGGCTGGAATGAGAAAAAGTACGTTTGGAGAAGAAGGGGAACAGAATTTAATGAAAAGAACCTCTGTCCAACTGTTAAGAATGGGAGTGGATCAATCATGCTTTGAGGTTGTATTGCAGCCAGTGGCACAGGGAACATCTCACGAGTAGAAGGAAAAATGGATTCAATAAAATTTCAGCAAATTTTGGATGCTAACTTGATGCCATCTGTGAAAAAGCTGAAGTTAAAGAGAGGATGGCTTCTACAAATGGATAATGATCCTAAACACATCTCGAAATCCACGGGGATTACCTCAAGAGGCTTAAACTGAAGGTTTTGCCATAGCCTTCACAATCTCCTGACCTCAACATAATTGAAAATCTATGGATAGACCTTAAAAGAGCAGTGTGTGACAGACAGACCAGAAATCTCAAAGAACTGGGTGACTTTTGTAAGGAAGAATGGGCAAAGATACCTCAAACAAGAATTGAAAGACTCTTGGCTGGCTACAAAAAGCATTTAAAAGCTGTAATACTTGTCAAAGGGGCCAGTACAAGATATTAACTCTGCAGGGTGCCCAAACATTTGCAGACGCCATTTTTTTTTGTTTTCTGTTATTTTGAAAGTGTAAATGATGGAAATTAAATCTAACTTTTGTTGACATATTATAAGAATGTCTAATCTGTAATTTGATGCCTTTTGGAGATTTTTCCATCTTTTCTTTGCTTCTTTATGCACATTAATACAAATTTTTACCAGGGGTGCCCAAACTTTTGATCCCCAAAAGAACAGAACGAGAGAGCATAGATATTACAAATGAGTAGCCAAAAATTGTCAATAAACATGACAGGAGACCCATTACACCTGACAGTGTTTCCCTTAGAAAGCTTTAGGGTACTTTGTTGAGTAAAGAGCAAGCTTTATAGACTCAAATGAACCAATTAGATGCAGCAAAAGAGTGTATGATATCTACAGCTTCTATTTTCTGAGAATGTCTGATATGTACCAACATCTCTATATTGAAATCATTCTGTTTTTGAAGCCTTGTGTTAAGTAAAAAACAAAAAACTGTTGCATGGGCGAAAACGAAAATCCTGTCTAGTATATAACTGTATTGGGCTCATTACAAATATTTTCTCAATTTGCCCACACACCAAGTTTTGTGCTTTAGGGTATGTTCACACTTTCAAATTTCCGCAATTTCACTGCTATTCCTTTCAGCAAAGCTTGCTGAATGGAATTGTGGAATTCTCAGAACACAGAATTCAAGCCCCATTTACTTGGATGGGATTCTGCCATGGAATTCTTCAAAATATAAGACCGATCCTATATTTTTACTTAACCCCTTAAGGACCGAGCCCTTTTTCACCTTAAGGACCGGAGCGTTTTTTGCAATTCTGACCACTGTCACTTTAAACATTAATAACTCTGGAATGCTTTTAGTTATCATTCTGATTCCGAGATTGTTTTATCGTGACATATTCTACTTTAACTTAGTGGTAAAATTTTATGGTAACTTGCATCCTTTCTTGGTGAAAAATCACCAAATTTGATGAAAAAAATGAAAATTTTGCATTTTTCGAACTTTGAAGCTCTCTGCTTGTAAGGAAAATGGATATTCAAAATATATTTTTTTTGGGTTCACATATACAATATGTCTACTTTATGTTTGCATCATAAAATTTATGAGTTTTTACTTTTGGAAGACACCAGAGGGCTTCAAAGTTCAGCAGCAATTTTGACATTTTTCACAAAATTTTCAAAATCGCTATTTTTCATGGACCAGTTCACGTTTGAAGTGGATTTGAAGGGCCTTCATATTAGAAATGCCCCATAAAAGACCCCATTATAAAAACTACACCCCCCAAAGTATTCAAAATGACATTCAGTAAGTGTATTAACCCTTTAGGTGTTTCACAGGAATAGCAGCAAAGTGAAGGAGAAAATTCAAAATCTTCATTTTTTACACTCGCATTTTCTTGTAGACCCAATTTTTTTATTTTTACAAGGGGTAAAAGGACAAAATTTTTAATTGTATTTGTAGCTCAATTTCTCTCGAGTAAGCACATACCTCATATGTCTATGTTAATTGTTCAGCGGGCGCAGTAGAGGGCTCAGAAGGGAAGGAGCGTCAAATGGTTTTTGGGGGGCATGTCACCTTTAGGAAGCCCCTATGGTGCCAGAACAGCAAAAACACACACATGGCATACCATTTTGGAAACTAGACTCCTCAGGGAACGTAACAAGGGGTAAAGTGAACCTTAATACCCCACAGGTGTTTCACGACTTTAGCATATGTAAAAAAAAATATATTTTTTTTACCTAAAATGCTTGGTTTCCCAAAAATTTTACATTTTTAAAAAGTGTAATAGCAGAAAATACCCCCCAAAATTTGAAACCCAATTTCTCCCTATTCAGAAAACACCCCATATGGGGGTGAAAATTGCTCTGCTGGCGCACTACAGGTCTCAGAAGAGAAGGAGTCACATTTGGCTTTTTGAAAGCAAATTTTGCTCTGGGGGCATGTCGCATTTAGGAAGCCCCTATGGTGCCAGAACAGCAAAAAAAAAAACACATGGCATAACATTTTGGAAACTAGACCCCTCGGGGAACGTAACAAGGGGTAATGTGAACCTTAATACCCTACAGGTGGACTTCCGGTTCCGGCGCGGGAGATGTAGGCGGCTGAGACGGTGAGCTCCCACATCCCTGGCTGCAATCTGCCACGTACCGGCCTGTACCATCGCCCCGGGAGCCCCGCACACCACCCGCCGCTCCCCGACACCGTACAAAATGGATCGCTTCGTTCAGCGAAGCGCCACTCCAGCCCCGCAGCCCCAAACGCTGCCAGAGCTCTCATCACAGCAGCGCGGCGCAGCAAAGATGGCGCCCGCGCTCACCGCTGAGACCGCACAGACCAGCCTGCCAGCGCTGGAGGCGACATATACTCTCCCCCAACAACAGCCGAAATGCCTGGAGAGGACCAAAACAGGGGACACTTCCAAAGGTACTGCTGCCAAATCTACCAATATGCCAAGCCCACAGGAGGCTGAAACTGGCATGGACATTACTACATCAGGGGCCACCATGAGTACCACAGAGCAATGCAGCACTCCTGCTGCACCACCTGCATCACAAATCTCCCCAGATTGCCAGGGGCAACCTTATGAAGGGGGTGGCATTGACTACCAGCTAATAGCAGAAAAGGTGGCGCAGAAAATGTTCCCCACGGTGCAACATATTGTAGAAGAGGTTCTGAAGTCCACCCTCCAAAACCTACATATTGATGTGGCTTCTCATTCCACCCGCCTGCAGGAAGCTGAGCATCGCATTTCTACTTTGGAGGACTCAGACACTACCATAGCTAAACGCTTGCAATTGGCCGAGACGGAACTCCGGCGGATCTCTGAAAAAAAGACTTAGAAAATAGATCCCGCAGAAATAATCTCCGTATTGTGGGAGTAAAAGAATCAGTGGCGCCTCAGGACTTACAGCGATTCTGCGAAAGGGACCTCCCAAAAGCCCTAGGCCTAAACCACCCTTGCCGGGTAGAGAGGGCGCACCGCATTGGCCAAGGTCAGGCTCCAGTTTCATCGCAAGGTCCTTCATCGACGATGGATCACCGCCCCCGACAAGTAATCCTCCGCTTTTTGGATTTTAATGATAAAGTGGAAATTCTCCAAGCATACAGGCGCTTGTCTCAACCGTTTGAACTTTTTGGAATGCGCCTTCTTCTATTTGAAGATTATTCGGCGGAAGTAGCGAAACGACGGAGAGCCTTCAGTGCAATCTGCACTTCTCTATTCAAGGCCAAATACAGATTCCAACTACAATATCCAGCAATTTTGCGTGTATTTCACCCTGATGGCAGCATTTCAGTTTTCAAGTCTCCAGAAGCTGCTTCAACGGCCCTGGATCATCTTCATAAGTCATCCACACCACGTTCATCGAGGCGAGCACACCGGAGATCTCGCTCGCCCAGAGGACCACGCCGCTCAAGATCTTCCACGAGAATCTCTGCCTACTCACCGGACCCAAGAGATCGTCGCAAAAGGCTACGCTCCCCAAGAAGAGGTAGTGGGGACAATCGTCGATCCTCGCCGGAGTGAAGAGATAATCTGTGACGATGGACTATGATTTTGCCTTGTTCCAGTTTGCCACTGGTTTGGAGTGATTATTGCCCTGATCTCCTTCTCAGGTCGTATGTGAATACACTGTCTAATTAATACATTTCTTGCGTGCATGTAATAATTAAGTATCACTTCTGTGTCTTGTTTGCCAATGTGCTTTGTACTCTTGCTAACACGTGGGGAACAATTAGTTGCACACTTTTTCACGATACCAGTTGTGGGGGCCCGAGGGGTGATGTGCCGGGGATGGGGGGGCGGAGCTGTCAATCCTCTAAATGTGGCTGTTTTCTCGCTCACCCCCTGCACCCCCCGAAAAAAGGGAGTCCTATACCCCAAGAGAAGCAGGGAGTTTAGCCCTGCCTCCCAGGAGGATGCCTTCTGTTTAGGTTTTTATGTTTCCCTGGTTTTTGTTTTCTTTTGTTCAGGAATACTTAGTTTATTCATGTTCAGTCACGCTCATTACACTACAATGTATGCTTAGCCCTCAGTATATGTCGTTCATACTCTTGATCAGACACCTCTTGCTGCAGCACTCTTATTATGGCAGGAACAATCAAACATTTCAACGCTATTTTGTTTTAGTCACCTGACAATATAGTTGCAATGGTATCTTTTATCTCTTGGAATGTCAAAGGTCTCCGTTCACCTCATAAGCGACGTATGTTCTTAAGACACCTGAAAAAAATGCAGCCGGACATAGTTTTACTACAGGAGACTCATCTGACAGACTTAGACTTCTTTAGGATGCAGCAGCAATGGGTGGGACATGCTTATGGTTCATCAGCTCAAGAGGGGAAGGCAGGTGTTCTTACACTCATTAATAAATCATTCCCGTTCACGTTCATTTCCCACGACACAGACTCTGAAGGGCGACTTTCCCATCTCCTTATAGATCATCACGGGGAAGTACTTAGCATTTTTAATGTCTATGCCCCAAACGGGGCTAACACGACCTTCTATAGAGACTTAGTGACCAGGACGCAGTCAGACACCAACTTGAGCAGAATATTTGGGGGTGACTTCAATTCTGTAGTAGATCCCTTGGTGGATAGGAAGTCTGTAGGCGCCCGCCCGGTACCCATCAGGACCAGTGACCAAATTCTCCCGACCTTTATGGAGCAGCTGGGATTACAGGATGCCTGGCGATTATGTCACCCTGATGATCGTGAGTTTACTCATTATTCCAATGCCCATGGTTCGTGGTCAAGGATTGATTATTTTTTCCTCAGTGATGATCTGAGTGGCCGCCTGCGAACTGTGGACATTGGGGAACTGGCACTCTCTGATCATGCCCCAGTAATCTTGTCCTTACAGCCGACATTCCCAAAAGGCTCGGATATATTATGGAGATTCCCCTCATTGCTAACCAAAGATGAATCATTTCTAGAACTCTTGAGGGGATGGTGGTTAGAATATGATTCCCTAAATTCAGAACATAAAACTGACTCGCTATTGTTTTGGGAAACGGGAAAAGCAGTATTGAGAGGTAAATTAATAGCCCACATGTCTGCCCTGAAGCGAACTGCCTTGACTAACTATGTAACAGCTAGGGATAATCTCAGAAAGGCGTACTCAGCATTTGTGTCATCCCCAAATGTAGAACTTAGAAATAGATGGAACGATGCTAGAACCCAGTATGAAACGTGGCTCGATCGTAAGGAACGTTTAAAAAGATCATACTTTGAGGTAGATCTCTTCCGTTATGGTAATAAGGCAGGACGTCTCATGGCCCGCTTGGCCAAGGGTGGTCATGCTCCCCATCATATAATCCAATTGAAAGATTCCACGGGTCAATCTCATACGAATCCCCACCATATAAATAGGATCCTAGCACAATATTATGAGAATTTGTATAAGGACGCCCCGTCGGATTGTTCTGCCAGCCAACGCTTTTTAACTGATATTGAAATGCCTACACTGGCGGAGGATCAACGGGAAATCCTTAATGCCCCGATCACAGAAGAGGAAGTAAATCAAGTCATTAAACATTTACACAACTGTAAAGCTCCGGGTCCGGATGGATATCCCGGGGAATTTTACAAGGCCCTGTCGATTCATATTTCACCAACGCTAGTAGGTGTCTTTAATAGCTTTATGACGACAGGACACCTCTCCAAAGAAGCCTCTCTAGCCTACATAAAAGTGCTTCCGAAACCCGGAAAAGACCCCTAAGACCCAGGATCGTATCGTCCAATATCATTATTAAATCAGGATGTAAAGGTACTTTCCAAAATATTAGCCGATCGCCTTTCCCGCTTTATGCCCTCTCTGATAGGCCCTCACCAGGTGGGATTTATCAGGAACAGGTCGGCTACAATAAACTTACGGACGGTTATGGCAGTCTTAGACAGGCTTCATCACCACCCTCAGCCAGGAGACCAACCAGCATTGCTCACACTGGATGCGGAAAAAGCATTCGACAATGTACGTTGGGACTGGTTGGGGATGGTATTGGATAAAATTGGTCTTCAGGGAGCGTTCCGTACCTATTTATCGGGGGTTTACCGAACCCCGGTTGCAAGGGTATATTCCCCAGGGATCTTATCTACACCTTTCCAGTTGTATAGGGGCACGCGCCAAGGATGCCCTCTCTCCCCACTCTTATTTGACCTTGCAATAGAACCCCTGGCGCGCTCCCTCATACATTCTTCGATCTACAATGGGATCAAACTGAGAGGACGACAGGTTAAACTGACCATGTTTGCCGATGACATCTTACTTTTCATTAATGATCCGGGCACTTCGCTTCAGGGCATTCTGGCACATCTTAAACAATTTGGGGACTTTTCTGGGTATCGCATAAATATTTCCAAGTCGGAACTACTGCCATTGGGCCTCTCAAATCCTCGTGGGGTGGAGAGGATCTCGGATTTGGGAATAAAAATTGCCTCCACTCATATAACATACTTAGGGATCAAACTGGGGCGTACACCGGATAAATTATATACCCTAAATTACCCGCCTTTGTTTGAAAAAATACATGCGGAATTGAGAAGATGGAAATCGATTCCTCTTACATTCCTGGGGCGCTGTCATCTCTTGAAGATGATAAGCTTCTCCAAACTTTTATATCCACTTCAAACCCTGCCCTTACTACTACGCCACGATGATGTCAAAAAATTAAATTCGGGATTCACAAAATTTATATGGGCGGGTAAGAGGCCTAGAATTGCCCTGCGCAAACTGATGCTGGACAAACAGGACGGAGGTCTCAATTTTCCAAACATCAGGGGTTATAACTTAGCATGCCTCTTTCGCTTCACGGTGGACTGGATTCACGGCTCCTCCTTTCATGCCATCTATGACCTAGAGGCAGACTTAGCCTCTCCATGGACTCTATCTGCCCTCCTACACACGTCATACTCGAAGTTGCCTCCTCTCGTAAGGAGATCTACTCTTCTGAGAGATACGATAGTGGCATGGAAGGAGGTCCGGAAATTGTTCCATCTTCCCTTCCTGATTTCAAAACATCATCCATTATCAGGACACCCAGAAGCACCCCATAACATACCTGACAGGATTAGGGCGACATGGGCGGAAAAGGGTTTGAGGAAAGCCGGTGACTTTATGGACAAATCAAACAGCTGCTGGTTATCCCCATCTATGTTACGGGCGAAATATGACCTGCCACCCTCACATACATTCCCCCTGAACCAACTGCATTCATTTTTCGCTTCCCGCTTGCGGGCCCTAGATATAGAATTAACAAATCATGCTCTAGATTATGTGATAGGGGATGGTTCCCACAGATTAACTGTGTCCACCATTTATCCAGTCCTACGAAGAAAGTTACTCAACATTGACACCAACACCCTTTTTTCCTCATGGTCCTCATGGATACCGGGAGATGACGTTTCGGACTGCATCCTACAAGGGTGGCGCATAGTGAAACAACTTATAATAAATGAAAGATGGCGGGAAACTTATTTCAAGCTCGCTCACAAAGCCCTTTATGGTTTCAATATTCCCCGTTCTCCCGACTTCCCCGATCGAATAACATCCTGCCCGAAGTGCTCTACACCCCTGACTGACCTGTGGCATGGGATTTGGACATGTACACACACCAAGACATACTGGCACATGATAATGTCTTACATTAACACCGTATGGGATCTCATTTTACCTTATTCACCCAGAACCCTGCTGTTTCACCAATTCCATCCCCCGGATATAGCAGGCTGTCCAGGTACTAGGGTCCCCCCACTGGTACATATCACCTTACACATAGCTCTCCGCTGTCTTTTTGCTTCGTGGCTTTCACCCTCAATACCAACTTTGGGTATGGTTATTACACAAATGAAATTGTATTGCAGAATAGATAAACTAGACACTGAGAGACACAAAACCACGAAAACAGAACAATTCTTTGAAAAGTGGAAGGTTTTTATTGTTTCCCAATACACTCCAACTGAGATTGCAGAAATCGTTCGACCGTTTAGCGCAACGGAATGGTATTGTATGGGTATGTTGGGGGACACTCTGGGTGCCTTACGCTTACCTTCCTAAGAGTCAATTGTATGCCATCGTTCTCGGACATTGTGACAACGAATGTGAATCTTAATGGAGGGTACTACATGATGGCCTATATGAATCTTCCTGTATACTTAACGCAATTGCGTGAACGACTTCTGTATCCTGAGGCCCGCCACACCTTCCGGATTGCTTCTTATCTCAGGGACTGTTTATCGATGGAGAAGTGGCGAGCCTCGGAGAGGACTTTTCAGTGACTGGATGGGCTGAGCTATATGAGCAAATAATTGTTTTTCTTTTCTCTTTTTACACAAAAAAAAAAAAAAAGTTTTCCTCTTCTTACTCCTTTGCAAGGAGTATATTTCATGACCTCTGTTTATTATGTATAACTGAAATAAAATGTGTTTAAAAAAAAAATAAAAAATACCCTACAGGTGTTTCACGACTTTTGCATATGTAAAATTTATTTTTTATTTTTTACCTAATATGCTTGGTTTCCCAAAATGTTAACATTTTTAAAAAGGGTAATAGCAGGAAATACCCCCCAAAATTTGAAGCCCAATTTCTCCCGATTCAGAAAACACCCCATATGGGGGTGAAAATTGCTCTGCTGGCGCACTACAGGTCTCAGAAGAGAAGGAGTCACATTTGGCTTTTTGAAAGCAAATTTTGCTCTGGGGGCATGTCGCATTTAGGAAGCCCCTATGGTGCCAGAACAGCAAAAAAAAACACATGGCATACCATTTTGGAAACTAGACCCCTCGGGGAACGTAACAAGGGGTAATGTGAACCTTAATACCCTACAGGTGTTTCACGACTTTTGCATATGTGAACATTTTTTATTTTTTTTTTACCTAAAATGCTTGGTTTCCCAAAATTTTTACATTTTTAAAAAGGGTAATAGCAGAAAACACCCCCCAAAATTTGAAGCCCAATTTCTCCCGATTCAGAAAACACCCCATATGGGGGTGAAAAGTGCTCTGCTGGCGCACTACAGGTCTCAGAAGAGAAGGAGTCACGTTTGGCTTTTTGAAAGCAAATTTTGCTCTGGGGCATGCCGCATTTAGGAAGCCCCTATGGTGCCAGGACAGCAAAAAAAAAACACATGGCATACCATTTTGGAAACTAGACCCCTTGGGGAACGTAACAAGGGGTTAAGTGAACCTTTATACCCCACAGGTGTTTTATGACTTTTGTATATGTAAAAAATTTATTTTTTTTTTTACCTAAAATGCTTGTTTTCCCAAAAATTTTACATTTTTAAAAAGGGTAATAGCAAAATATACCCCACAAAATTTGAAGCCCAATTTCTCCCGAGTACGGCGATACCCCATATGTGGCCCTAAACTGTTGCCTTGAAATACGACAGGGCTCCAAAGTGAGAGTGCCATGCGCATTTGAGGCCTAAATTAGGGATTGCATAGGGGTGGACATAGGGGTATTCTACGCCAGTGATTCCCAAACAGGGGGCCTCCAGCTGTTGTAAAACTCCCAGCATGCCTGGACAGTCAGTGGCTATCTGGCAATACTGGGAGTAGTTGTTTTGCAACAGCTGGAGGCTCCGTTCTGGAAACAGTGGCGTACCAGACGTTTTTCATTTTTATTGGGGAGGGAGGGGGGCTGTGTAGGGGTATGTATATATGTAGTGTTTTTTTACTTTTTATTTTATTTTGTGTTAGTGTAGTGTAGTGTTTTTAGGGTACAGTCACACGAGCGGGGGTTCACAGTAGTTTCTCGCTGGCAGTTTGAGCTGCGGCAGAAAATTTGACGCAGCTCAAACTTGCAGCCGGATACTTACTGTAATCCTCCGCCCATGTGAGTGTACCCTGTACGTTCACATTGGGGGGGGGACATCCAGCTGTTGCAAAACTACAACTCCCAGCATGGACGGTCTATCAGTGCATGCTGGGAGTTGTAGTTTTGCAACCGCTGGAGGCTCCGTTTTGGAAACAGTGACGTACCAGACGTTTTTCATTTTTATTGGGGAGGGGAGGGGGGCTGTGTAGGGGTATGTGTATATGTAGTGTTTTTTACTTTTTATTTTATTTTGTGTTAGTGTAGTGTTTTTAGGGTACAGTCGCATGGGCGGGGGGTTCACAGTAGTTTCTCGCTGGCAGTTTGAGCTGCGACAAAAAATTTGCCACAGCTCAAACTTGCAGCCGGATACTTACTGTAATCCTCCGCCCATGTGAGTGTACCCTGTACATTCACATTGGGGGGGGAAACATCCAGCTGTTGCAAAACTACAACTCCCAGCATGTACGGTCTATCAGTGCATGCTGGGAGTTGTAGCTTTTGCAACAGCTGGAGACACACAGTTTGTGAAACACCGAGTTTGGTAACAAACTCAGTGATTTGCAACCAGTGTGCCTTCAGCTGTTGCAAAAGCTACAACCCCCAGCATGTACGGACAGCGGAAGGGCATGCTGGGTCTTGTAGTTATGCAACAGCCGGAGGCATACTACATTGGCTGGGGATGCTGGGGATTGTAGTTATGCAACAGCTGGAGACACACTGGTTTACTACTTAACTCAGTGTGCTTTCAGCTGTTGCAAAACTACAACTCTCAGCAGTCATCGACAGCCAACGGGCATGCTGGGAGTTGTAGTTATGCAACCACCAGATGCACCACTACAACTCCCAGCATGCACTTTAGCTGATTGTGCAAGATGGGAGTTGTAGTTACACAACAGCTGAAGGTACACTTTTACATAGAAAGAATGTGCCTTCAGTTGTTGCAAAACTACAAGTCTCAGCATGCCCATAAGGGCATGCTGGGAGTTGTGGTGGTCTGCCTCCTGCTGTTGCATAACTACAGCTCCCAGCATGCCCTTGTTGCATGCTGGGAGCTGTTGCTAAGCAACAGCAGGAGGCTGTCACTCACCTCCAACGATCCAGCAGCACAGGTCAGTCCCTCGTCGTCTCCGCCGCCGCTGCTGCTCCTGGGGCCCCGATCCCAACAGGGACGCCGGGGATCGGGGTCCCCAGCACCGGGGGTCGTCTTCCCGCACCCGCTCACGTCCTCCAGAAGAGGGGCTGAGCGGGTTGCGGGAGTGACACCCGCAGCAGGCGCCCTGATTGGTCGGCCGGTAATCCGGCCGACGAATCAGGGTGATCGTGAGGTGGCACCAGTGCCACCTCACCCCTGCTGGCAATGGCTGTTCGGGGCCGTCTCTGACGGCCCCGATCAGCCAGTAATTCCGGGTCATCGGGTCACTGGAGACCCGATTGACCCGGAATCTGCCGCAGATCGCTGGACTGAATTGTCCAGCGATCTGCGGCAATCGCCGACATGGGGGGACATAATGACCCCCCTGGGCGATATGCCGGGATGCCTGCTGAACGATTTCAGCAGGCATCCGGCTCCGGCTCCCCTCCGGCTAGTGGTGGGGGCCGGAAATGCTCAGGGCGTATCCATACGCCCTCGGTCCTTAAGGACTTGGAAACGGGGGCGTATGGATACGCCCTATGTCCTTAAGGGGTTAAAGGGGTACTCCAGTGAAAACCTTTTTTTCTTTTAAATCAACTGGTGGCAGAAAGTTAAACATATTTGTAAATTAATTCTATTAAAAAATCTTAATCCTTCCAGTACTTATTAGCTGCTGAATGCTACAGAGGAAATTCCTTTCTTTTTGGAACACTGATGACATCACGAGCACATCGCTCACTGCTGACATCTCTGTCCATTTTAGCAAAAATTGCATAGCAGATGTATGCTAAGGGCAGCATGGTGGCTCAGTGGTTAGCACTACTGCCTTGCAGTGCTGGGGACTTGGGTTCCAATCCCACTAAGGACAACAATAAATAAAGTGTTATTATTATAATAACGTCAGCAGAGAGAACTGTGCTCGTGATGTCATCAGAGAGCATTCCAAAAAGAAAATAATTTCCTCTGTAGTATTCAGCAGCTAATAAGTACAGGAAGGATTAAGATTTTTTAATAGAAGTAATTTACAAATATAACTTTCTGCCACCAGTCGATTTAAAAGAAAAAAGGTTTTCACCGGAGTACCCCTTTAAATCGACAAGCGGAATTTCTGTGGTGGAATGCCCACCGCTGAAATTCTGCTGTCTGAGTGAGACTGTAGAATCTCATTGAAAGTAATGGGCTGTAAATTCTTGCAGATTTGTGTCCACAAATGCTCAGAAAAGCTCCAAACATGGTGTTTTTCTTTTAGCTGAGAGTTCACAGGAAAATAGGAAACACCTTACCTACATGGTGCTTTTATTTTTTTAGCGATTTTGTTCACCATTAAGTGGTGTTTTTCGGCTCAGGGGCCGTTTTTAGAAATAGCTGCATGCTCTGACTATGGTGTTTTTCCTCCAATAGAACTGTATAGGTGGTAAAAAGGAAAGGTATACCTACACTTAGGCTTTTTTTCCCCTATTTCTTCAATAGAAATCCTAGCCGCATGATTTATGTATTACATGACCTTCACTGAGAAAAACCCCACAAAAAAATGGCTAAATTAATATGCACTATTTTTGGAAACAAAATAGCAAAAACTGCATCATGAGAGGTAAAAAAAAGAGGAGGTAGCTTTATGGGTGTTTTTTCAGCCCAAAAAGAAAAACTAACTTTCTGTACTTCATCTGTAGCTGTCATAAATTCTAGTAATTTCCATGGTTTACCATAACAACCACAGATGAAGTACGTATAAACAACGTTACCAAATAGGCAAACTCAGTAGGGGACATATTCAAAAATTTTGCCCCACTTTTTACCCTACCCACAAAACACACCAGATCAAAGGAAATGTAATGAAACATATTTGATACTTTATTGAAAATATAAAATAAAAGCAATTAAAATGACTCCCTGAGGAAGCCTTCACGGCGAAACGACGTTGGGGTCTGACTTGTTGCATAGGGTATGTGTATTGGGACGGGGAGACTGTTCCACCTTCTATCTGGGTAAAACTCTATTTTGTGCTTCCCTAGCCGGATTCCGATGAGATTTTGGCTATTGTCTCACCCTGGACTCCTCTATTGCCCGGCTCTGGGGTGGAACACTCACTTATCAATATTTTTTCTCCCTTGTTCCCCCTATTTGTGGTATCACCAGTTTGTTTCTTGGGATATGTGCAATATGTATTACGTTTTGGCTATTGCCTCTATGTTAAAGTGAGTACATTGTTTACATCTATCGCATGTTGCACCTGTTTTGGAGCCGTATAGATTGCACTAGTCACTTTAACCTACATATTTTTGCACATCCCCTATTTCCACACACCTAGTCTTGTAACAGTCAGTACTTTTCCTCATTATCGGTTTTGTTGCTGTCTCAATTTTAATTGCTTTTATTTTATATTTTCAATAAAGTATCAAATATGTTTCATTAAATTTCCTTTGATCTGGTGTGTTTTGTGGGTATGATTAGTTGGTGATTTGCACACCAGTGTGTTTTCTTATATTTCATAGTGCCCTGTACAGTTTGGACTACCACTTTTTACCCTCAAAGAATTTAAATCAAAGAATTTAAAGCGAAGAAAGCAACATTTTACACCATGAACTTGTTATGTAAAAGTGGGTGGAATGTTGGATTTAGTCTAGATGACAGAACATTTTCAAAGATTCACACTTGTGTTTACATGAAAAGCCTTTGAAAAGCAGTTGCCCATAGCGACCAATCTGATGAATTTTTTAAAATGCCTCTGAAAAATGAATGCTATATTCCGATTGGTTGCTGGAAGCATTGTTCTTGTGCACAAGTTTTTATAAATCTCCTCCCACAGTGTGTCAATTGGGTTGCCTTTTCCCTGACCCCACTGAACAATCTATAGAGCAGAGGAATTTAATGAAGTAGAACATTTTACCAAGTACATAAAAAGGGTGATAAATTTCTCAATATAAACACAGTGAAGAGGAGCAGATCCTCTTTAGTGGCAAAATCCCATATATAGGTTTCAGAACTTGGTAACACTGTATTTAATGATAATAAAAAAAAGATAAAGACATTTTTATTTAACCATGAATATAATTGGAGGTTATGTTTTAGGTGGGGAAGCAATGGCAGGCCCAAACAAAAAATCTGCTGGGTCAAGCAGAATCTTGCAGGTTTATTGCATTTTAATTACATATTCCTGTATGTTTTACAGTTGGCTGCTGGCCCCTGAGAATCCCTGACACCCCCCCCCCCCCCCCACACACACACACACACATATATTACAAACTTATTCACACAATGGCCTAGATTTTTCAAACTGTGTGAGAGAAAAAGTGGAGAGATGTCCACACAGTTACCAATCACAGCTCAGCCTTCCTGCCTTAACAAGCTCTGGTAAAGTGAAACCTGGGCTGTGATTGGTTGCTGTAGGAAAATCTCACTGTTTCTCTCACACAATTTGTTAATCTAGGCCAATATATACACTGCTTGCATGACAGGAAGACCTTGCATGTGGCAGCAGTGCTGATGCAGTAGCCAGAGGACAGCATTACATTAACCTGTTGGGGACAAGGGCGTATCCATACGCCCGTGGGAATTTCGGTCCCCGCCACTCGCCGGGCGGGGACCGGACCAGTGTGATTGCTGATATCGATCAGCAGGCACCCCATGCAAATGCCTAGGGGAGTCATTCACACTTGCGATTTGTTCCGATTCCGGGTCATTACGGGTCTATGGTGACCTTGTGACCCGGAATAGAAGGGGGATCGCGGTTGTCTAGGACAACTACGATCCCCCTAAAGCGATAGGAGTGAGGTGGCAGAGGTGCCACCCCTCCTATCTCTGCTATTGGTGGTATAGACGCGACCACCAATAGCAGATCGGGGGGAAGGGGTTTACTTTCTTTTTCCCCGTCCTGCCCACCCGCAGGACGGGGAAACGACCGGGACCGAATGCCGAAGGTCCACTTACCCCTCCGGAGGGTGCAGGCGACGGTGATCGGTGGGCGGTGACCCGTGCGGCCCGTGCGGCGTGCGGCAGAAGAAGTCGGCTCCCTGGATCCTACGAAAGCCGGTAAGTTGCCTAGCAACATCTGTAGGGATACAGTCTGCAAAACTACAACTCCCAGCATGCCCAGACAGCTGTTTGGGCATGCTGGAATATGTAGTTTTGCAACAGCTGGAGGGCTGCAGTTTGGGACCACTATATAGTGGTCTCTAAACTGTATCCCTCCAGATCTTGCAAAACTACAACTCCTAGCATGCTCAAACAGCTCTTTGCTCTCTGGACATGCTGGGATTTTTAGTTTTGCAACATCTGGAGGGCCACATTTTGAAAATCACTGGGCAGTGGTCTATAAACTGTAGCCCTCCAGATATTGCAAAACTGCAAATCCCGGCAGGCTCAAACAGCAAACAGCTGTCTCACCATGCTGGGTGTTGTAGTTGCGTACCCCCAAGCTGTTGCATGACTACATCTCCCAGCATGCCCTTCGACGATTAGTACATGCTGGGAGTTGTAGTTTTGCAACAGCTGGAGGCACACTGGTTGGAAAATACTGTTAGGTAACAGAACCTAACTGAAGGTTTTCCAACCAGTGTGCCTCCAGCTGTTGCAAAAGTACAACTCCCAGCATGCACGGTATGTCAGTACATGCTGGGAGTTGTAGTTTTGAAACAGCTGGAGGTTTGTCCTCCCATGTGAACGTACAGGGTACATTCACACGGGCAGGGTTACAGTAAGTTTCCTGCTTTAAGTTTAGTCTGCGGCAAAATTTTCGCCGCAGCACAAACTCCTAGAGGGAAACTCACCGTAACCCGCCAGTGCAAATGTACCCTAAAAACACTACCCTACACTAACACATAATAAAGAGTAAAACACAACATATACACCCCCTTACACTGTCCCCCCCCCAATAAAAATGAAAAACATATTGTACGGCAGTGCTTCCAAAACGGAACCAAAACTGGAAGCACCCTGTTTGGGAATCACTGGCGTAGAATACCCCTATGTCCACCCCTATGCAATTCCTAATTTAGTCCTCAAATGCACTTGGCGCTCTCTCACTTCACAGCCCTGTCGTATTTCCAGGAAACAGTTTAGGGCCACATATGGGATATTTCCGTTTTCAGGAGAAATTGCACTACAAATTTTGGTGGGCTTTTTCTCCTTTTACCCCTTATGAAAAGGAAAAGTTTGGGGTTACACCAGCCTGTTAGTGTAAAAAAAAAAATGTTTACACTAACATGTTGGTGTTGCCCCATACTTTTTATTTTCACAAGCAGTAAAAGGAAAAAAAGCCCCCCAAAATTAGTAACGCAATTTCTCCTGAGTACGGAAATACCCCATATGTGGGCGTAAAATGCTCTGCGGGCTCACAACAAGGCTCAGGAGTGAGAGACCGCCATGTACATTTGAGGCCTAAATTGGTGATTTGCACAGGGGTGGCTTATTTTACAGTGGTTCTGACAAAAAACATAAATACCCACATGTGACCCCATTTTGGAAACTACACCCCCCACGGAACATAACATGGGGTATAGTGAGCCTGAACACCCCACAGATGTTTGATGAATTTTCATTAAATTTGGATCGGAAAATGAAAAAAAAAATGTTTTCACTAAAATGCTGGTGTTACCCTAAATTTTTCATTTTCACAAGGGAAAATAGGAAAAAAGCCCACCAAAATTTCCAACCCCATTTCCTCTGAGTAAGAACATACCCCATATGTGGATGTAAAGTGCTCGGTGGGCGCACTACAATGCTCAGAAGAGAAGGAGTGCCATTGGGATTTTGAAGAGGAAATGTGTCCGGAATTGAAGGCCACATGAGTTTACAAAGCCCCCATAGTGCCAGAAAAATGGACCCCCCACATGTGATCCCCTTTTTGGAAACTACACCCCTCGTGTAATGTAATAAGGGGTACAGTGAGCATTTACGCCCCACATATGTCTGACAGATTTTTGGAACAGTGGTCCGTGAAAATGAAAAATGTTATTTTTCATTTGCACAGTCCACTGTTCCAAAGATCTGTCAAACGCCAGTGGGGTGTAAATACTCACTGCACCCCTTATTAAATTCTGTGTGGGGTGTAGTTTCCAAAATGTGGGGGGTCCACTGTTCTGGCACCCCAGGGGGCTTTGTAAACGCACATGGCCCCTGACTACCATTCCAAACGAATTATCTTTCCAAAAGCTCAATGGCGCTCTTCCTCTTCTGAGCATTGTATTTCACCCGCAGAGCATTTTACGTCCTTACATGGGGTATTTCCATACTCAGAAAAGATGGGATTACAAATTTTGGGGGGCATTCTCTCCCATAACCCTTTGTAAAAATGGTAAATTTGGGGAAGAAACTGCACTTTAGTGAAAACTTTTTTTTTTCATTTACACATCCGATTTTAACGAAAAGTCGTTAAATACCTGCGTGGTGTTAAGGCTCACTGGACCCCTTGTTACGTGCCTTGAGGGATGTAGTTTCCAAAATGGTATGCCATGTGGGGTTTTCTGCTGTTCTGGCACCATAGGGGCTTCCTAAATGTGACATGCCCCCCAAAAACCATTTCTGCAAAATTCACTCTAAAAAATCCCATTGATCCTTCCCTTGACACTTGACATACACATATTAGGTATTTCCTTACTCGAGAGAAATTGGGTTACAAATTTTTGGAGGCTTTTTCTCCTATTACCACTTTTAAAAATTCAAAAACTGGGTCTACAAAAACATGCGAGTGTAAAAAATGAATATTTTGAATTTTCTCCTTCACTTTGCTGCTATTCCTGTGAAACACCAAAAGGGTTAACAAACTTACTGAATGTCATTTTGGATACTTTGAGGGGTGCAGTTTTTATAATTGGGTCATGTGTGGGGTATTTCTAATAGGAAGGCCCGTCAAATCCACTTCAAACCTGAACTGGTCCCTGAAAAATTCCGATTTTGAAAATTTTGTGAAGCCCTCTGATGTCTTCCAAAGGTAAAAACATGTCAACCTTATGATGCAAATATAAATAGACATATTGTATTTGTGAATCAATATATAATTTATTTGGAATGTCTATTTTCCTTACAAGCAGAGAGCTTCAAATTTAGAAAAATGCTAAATTTTCTAATTTTTCATCAAATTTTGGAGGTTTTCACCAAGAAATGATGCAAGTATCGACAAAAATTTACCACTACCATAAAGTAGAATATGTCACGAAAAAACAATCTCGGATTAAAATTTAGAAGTAAAAGCATCCCAGAGTTATTAATGCTTAAAGTGACAGTGGTCAGATTTGTAAAAAATGCTCCCGTCCTTAGGGTTATAATGGGCTCCGTCCCCAAGGGGTTAAAGGGGTATTCCAGGCAAAAACTTTTTTTTATATATCAACTGGCTCCGGAGAGTTAAACAGATTTGTAAATTACTTCTATTAAAAAATCTTAATCCTTCCAATAGTTTTTAGCTTCTGAAGTTGAGTTGCTGTTTTCTGTCTAACTGCTTTCTGATGACTCACGTCCCGGGAGCTGTCCAGCTCCTATGGGGATATTCTCCCATCATGCAAGGGATATTCTCCCATCATGCACAGCTTCCGTGATGTGACATCATCATTGAGCAGTTGGACAGAAAACTTCAGAAGCTAATAACTATTGGAAGGATTAAATTTTTTTTAATAGAAGTCATTTACAAATCTGTTTAACTTTCCAGAGCCAGTTGATATATAAAAAAAAAGTTTTTGCCTGGAATACCCCTTTAATGATAGTTGTAGCCAGTGTAGGGCAGGCAGTTCTGTTAGCTATAGCCAGACGACAACAGGCAATGGTGGACTGGTAGTAGTTGTAGCCAGCGGACAGCAGGGGTGGAGGTGATACTATCTAATCAGTTTTTAATTCTTCAATGATTCACATCTGTTTCATTATAACAAACACGTTTTTTCATATTGTTGGCAGACTTGTTCGCTTAGGGTGACAATGCCACCCGCCGCACTGGACATCTCATGCTACACTGGAGAATGGACAAGAAGACAGAACACCCATGGCAAGGTGAGAAAGTTCTGGTTAATGGTCTAATCTGGTGAGGTGAACCAGAAGTTCTTGGGGTTTGGACTGATGGTGTCTACTAGAGAAAGGCCACAGCTCAGGTATACATCAACAAAACAGTTTTCGACAATCAATATGAAGAAAAAAATTACAATTTTTCAACACGGTTACTTCAGTTCTGCATTCCAAAGAGAGACATGTTCATGAATTGAATCAAGAGGTGACTCTGGGCTGGAAGCTTGAAAACATTTTTTAAAAAAAATTTGACGATCAGTCATGTTCTGTACACCAGAGAAGGACTCAATGAATTAAAGTGAAGTGGATAAACCCAGAAAATTCAGGTCAGCTCACTGCACAATGCTTTGCTCAAATTGCTTTGTAATAACCAAAAAAAGGGGGGCACAGAATACTGACCTATGGTCCAACCTTGTCTCTGGCATACAGAGAAATACAAATAATACCCAAGAAAATTACACAGAGACATAAAATAGTGAAAAAGTATATATAGTCTTTATTAGTAGTGACTGATTTTAAAAACAGAATTTAAAAGGAACGACAGTGGACAGACTACTGAGGCGTCTGGATGAGGGATAGAAACAAAACTGGGCTACAGAACATCAATAAGAAATGGGAGATAACAAAGTGACCCCCATCCGGGTGTATATACATGTAAAAGGTATAGGCTGTACAAAAATATACTAGCAATTAAATACCAACATATGTAAACATATACACTCAGAATAGCTATATAGATGTAAATCCCGTATTGCACAATGCCCAGAGACAAAAAGTTTTTTTGTGACCGCACCATGGAATAAGAAAGTGAATAAAGTATGCAATTATGAGAGTGATAAACGGGTGAAGGGATAGAGAGTCCCAGGAACCGGGATAGAAGCATACACCAATGTTCAACAATCACCGGAATCCTGGAAAATATGACTCAAGTATAAATCACCCATCTCACATCACAAGAGCATACAGCGGACATCTTACCCTAATACAGAACGCCACCCCTACAACGTTGTTTCGCAACAAGCTTCCTCAGGGACTCTCTATCCCTTCACCCGTTTATCACTCTCATAATTGCATACTTTATTCACTTTCTTATTCCATGGTGCGGTCACAAAAAAACTTTTTGTCTCTGGGCATTGTGCAATACGGGATTTACATCTATATAGCTATTCTGAGTGTATATGTTTACATATGTTGGTATTTAATTGCTAGTATATTTTTGTACAGCCTCTACCTTTTACATGTATATACACCCGGATGGGGGTCACTTTGTTATCTCCCATTTCTTATTGATGTTCTGTAGCCCAGTTTTGTTTCTATCCCTCATCCAGACGCCTCAGTAGTCTGTCCACTGTCGTTCCTTTTAAATTCTGTTTTTAAAATCAGTCACTACTAATAAAGACTATATATACTTTTTCACTATTTTATGTCTCTGTGTAATTTTCTTGGGTATTATTCAAATTGCTTTGTGTTGTAGTGTGATAGCTTTATTTGGGTTCGTTCTGCAGTGAGACTGCTGGGATTTGTAGTGCAGTGTAATTACTGGACAAAATAATGCAGGTCAGCCAACTGCCATATGCATTGCTCAAATTGCTTTGTGTTGTAAAGTAATAGCTTTCTATGAGATTGTTCTGCAGTCACTGTGCTGGGATTTGTTGTACAGTAACAGGACACAGTAATGCAGGTCTTTGAGGTCAACTCTGCACAACACTTTGCTTAACCCCTTAAGGACCAGGCCATTTTACACCTTAAGGACCAGAGCATTTTTTGCAATTCTGACCACTGTCATTTTAAACATTAATAACTCAAGAATGCTTTTACTTATCATTCTGATTCCGAGATTGTTTTTTCGTGGAATATTCTACTTCTACTGGAAAATTTTTGTGATAACTTGCATCCTTTCTTGGTGAAAAATCCCCAAATTTTATGAAAAAAATTTAAAATTTAGCATTTTTCTAACTTTGAAGCACTCTGCTTGTAAGGAAAATGGATATTCAAAATATATATATTGTTACGCCGAGCGCTCCGGGTCCCCGCTCCTCCCCGGAGCGCTCGCAACATCCTCGCAATTGCAGCGCCCCGGTCAGACCTGCTGACCGGGTGCGCTGCGATACCTCTCCCAGCCGGGATGCGATTCGCGATGCGGGTGGCGCCCGCCCGCGATG
The DNA here is from genome assembly GCF_029499605.1 of Hyla sarda. Taxonomy (NCBI): domain Eukaryota; kingdom Metazoa; phylum Chordata; class Amphibia; order Anura; family Hylidae; genus Hyla; species Hyla sarda. The sequence continues at coordinate 145,698,289 of NC_079195.1, read as the reverse complement.
CGCACCCCGGCTCCCGTACCTGACTCGCTCTCCGTCGGTCCTGTCCCGGCGCGCGCGGCCCCGCTCCTTAGGGCGCCGGGTCTCTGCGATTTAAAGGGCCACTGCGCCACTGATTGGCGCAGTCGGCTTAATTAGTGTGTTCACCTGTGCACTCCCTATTTATACCTCACTTCCCCTGCACTCCCTCGCTGGATCTTGTTGCCATTGTGCCAGTGAAAGCGTTTCCTTGTGTGTTCCTAGCCTGTGTTCCAGACCTCCTGCCGTTGCCCCTGACTACGATCCTTGCTGCCTGCCCCGACCTTCTGCTACGTCCGACCTTGCTCTTGTCTACTCCCTTGTACCGCGCATATCTTCAGCAGTCAGAGAGGTTGAGCCGTTGCTAGTGGATACGACCTGGTTGCTACCGCCGCTGCAAGACCATCCCGCTTTGCGGCGGGCTCTGGTGAATACCAGTAGCAACTTAGAACCGGTCCACCAGCACGGTCCACGCCAATCCCTCTCTGGCACAGAGGATCCACCTCCTGCCAGCCGAATCGTGACAGTAGATCCGGCCATGGATCCCGCTGAAGTTCCACTGCCAGTTGTCGCCGACCTCACCACGGTGGTCGCCCAGCAGTCGCAACAGATAGCGCAACAAGGCCACCAGCTGTCTCAACTGACCGTGATGCTACAGCAGCTACTACCACAGCTTCAGCAATCATCTCCTCCGCCAGCTCCTGCACCTCCTCCGCAGCGAGTGGCCGCTTCCGGCCTACGATTATCCTTGCCGGATAAATTTGATGGGGACTCTAAGTTTTGCCGTTGCTTTCTTTCACAATGTTCCCTGCACTTGGAGATGATGTCGGACCAGTTTCCTACTGAAAGGTCTAAGGTGGCTTTCGTAGTCAGCCTTCTGTCTGGGAAAGCTCTGTCATGGGCCACACCGCTCTGGGACCGCAATGACCCCGTCACTGCCTCTGTACACTCCTTCTTCACGGAGATTCGAAGTGTCTTTGAGGAACCTGCCCGAGCCTCTTCTGCTGAGACTGCCCTGCTGAACCTGGTCCAGGGTAATTCTTCCGTTGGCGAGTACGCCATCCAATTCCGTACTCTTGCCTCCGAATTATCCTGGAATAATGAGGCCCTCTGCGCGACCTTTAAAAAAGGCCTATCCAGCAACATTAAAGATGTTCTGGCCGCACGAGAAATTCCTGCTAACCTGCATGAACTTATTCATCTAGCCACTCGCATTGACATGCGTTTTTCCGAAAGGCGTCAGGAGCTCCGCCAGGATATGGACTTTGTTCGCACGAGGCGTTTTTTCTCCCCGGCTCCTCTCTCCTCTGGTCCTCTGCAATCCGTTCCTGTGCCTCCCGCCGTGGAGGCTATGCAAGTTGACCGGTCTCGCTTGACACCTCAAGAGAAGACACGACGCCGCATGGAGAATCTGTGCCTGTACTGTGCCGGTACCGAACACTTCCTGAAGGATTGTCCTATCCGTCCTCCCCGCCTGGAAAGACGTACGCTGACTCCGCACAAAGGTGAGACAGTTCTTGATGTCAACTCTGCTTCTCCACGCCTTACTGTGCCTGTGCGGATATCTTCCTCTACCTTCTCCTTCTCTACCATGGCCTTCTTGGATTCCGGATCTGCAGGAAATTTTATTTTGGCCTCTCTCATCAACAGGTTCAACATCCCGGTGACCAGTCTCGCCAGACCCCTCTACATCAATTGTGTTAACAATGAAAGATTGGACTGTACCGTGCGTTACCACACGGAACCCCTCCTAATGTGCATCGGACCTCATCACGAAAAAATTGAGTTTTTGGTCCTCTCCAATTGCACTTCCGAAATTCTCCTTGGATTACCGTGGCTTCAACGCCATTCCCCAACCCTTAATTGGTCCACAGGAGAGATCAAGAGCTGGGGTACTTCCTGTTTCAAGGACTGTCTTAAACCGGTTCCCAGTACTCCCTGCCGTGACCCTGTGGTTCCCCCTGTAACCGGTCTCCCTAAGGCTTATATGGACTATGCTGACGTGTTTTGCAAAAAGCAAGCTGAGACTTTACCTCCTCACAGGCCTTATGACTGTCCTATTGACCTCCTCCCGGGCACTACTCCACCCCGGGGCAGAATTTATCCTCTGTCCGCTCCAGAGACTCTTGCTATGTCTGAATACATCCAGGAAAATTTAAAAAAGGGGTTTATCCGCAAATCCTCCTCTCCTGCCGGAGCTGGATTTTTTTTTTGTGTCCAAAAAAGATGGCTCCCTACGTCCTTGCATTGATTACCGCGGACTTAATAAAATCACGGTAAAGAACCGCTACCCCCTACCTCTTATCTCAGAACTCTTTGATCGCCTTCAAGGTGCCCACATCTTTATACCAAACTGGACTTAAGAGGTGCTTATAATCTCATCTGCATCAGGGAGGGGGACGAATGGAAGACTGCATTTAACACCAGAGATGGACACTTTGAGTATCTGGTCATGCCCTTTGGCCTGTGCAACGCCCCTGCCGTCTTCCAAGACTTTGTTAATGAAATTTTTCGTGATCTCTTATATTCCTGTGTTGTTGTGTATCTGGACGATATTCTGATTTTTTCTGCCAACTTAGAAGAACACCGCCAGCATGTCCGCATGGTTCTTCAGAGACTTCGAGACAATCAACTTTATGCCAAAATGGAGAAATGTCTGTTTGAATGTCAATCTCTTCCTTTCCTAGGATACTTGGTCTCTGGCCAGGGATTACAAATGTACCCGGATAAACTCTCTGCCGTCTTAGATTGGCCACGCCCCTCCGGACTCCGTGCTATCCAACGTTTTTTGGGGTTCGCCAATTATTACAGACAATTTATTCCACACTTTTCCACTATTGTGGCTCCTATCGTGGCTTTAACCAAGAAAAATGCCAATCCCAAGTCCTGGTCTCCCCAAGCGGAAGACGCATTTAAACGGCTCAAGTCTGCCTTTTCTTCTGCTCCCGTGCTCTCCAGACCTGACCCATCTAAACCCTTCCTATTGGAGGTAGATGCCTCCTCAGTGGGAGCTGGAGCGGTCCTTCTACAAAAAAATTCTTCCGGGCATGCTGTTACTTGTGGTTTTTTTTCTAGGACCTTCTCTCCGGCGGAGAGAAACTACTCCATCGGGGATCGAGAACTACTGGCCATTAAATTGGCACTTGAGGAATGGAGGCATCTGCTGGAGGGATCAAAATTTCCAGTTATCATTTACACCAATCACAAGAATCTCTCCTATCTCCAGTCTACCCAACGGCTGAACCCTCGCCAGGCCAGGTGGTCGTTGTTCTTTGCCCGTTTTAACTTTGAAATTCATTTTCGCCCTGCCGACAAGAACATTAGGGCCGATGCCCTCTCTCGTTCCTCGGATGCCTCGGAAGTAGAGGTCTCTCCGCAACACATCATTCCTTCTGACTGTCTGATCTCCACTTTTCCAGCCTCCATCAGGCAAACTCCTCCAGGGAAGACCTTCGTTTCTCCACGCCAACGTCTCGGGATTCTCAGATGGGGTCACTCCTCCCACCTCGCAGGCCATGCGGGCATCAAAAAGTCCTTGCAACTCATCTCTCGTTTCTATTGGTGGCCGACTCTGGAGACGGATGTTGTTGATTTTGTGCGGGCCTGTACTGTCTGTGCTCGGGATAAGACTCCTCGCCAGAAGCCTGCTGGTCTCCTTCATCCTCTGCCTGTCCCCGAACAGCCTTGGTCACTGATTGGTATGGACTTTATTACAGACTTACCCCCATCCCGTGGCAACACTGTTGTTTGGGTGGTCGTTGATCGATTTTCCAAGATGGCACATTTTATTCCTCTTCCTGGTCTTCCTTCAGCGCCTCAGTTGGCAAAACAATTTTTTGTACACATTTTTCGTCTTCACGGTTTGCCCACGCAGATCGTCTCGGATAGAGGCGTCCAATTCGTGTCTAAATTCTAGGGCCCTCTGTAAACAGCTCAAGATTAAATTAAACTTCTCTTCTTCTTATCATCCCCAATCCAATGGGCAAGTAGAAAGAATTAACCAAGTCCTGGGTGACTATTTACGGCATTTTGTTTCCTCCCGCCAGGATGACTGGGCAGATCTTCTACCATGGGCCAAATTCTCATACAACTTCAGAGTCTCTGAATCTTCTGCTAAGTCCCCATTTTTCGTGGTGTACGGCCGTCACCCTCTTCCCCCCCTCCCTACTCCCTTGCCCTCTGGTTTGCCCGCTGTGGATGAAGTGACTCGTGATCTTTCCACCATATGGAAAGAGACCCAAAATTCTCTTTTACAGGCTTCATCCCGCATGAAAAGGTTTGCCGATAAGAAAAGAAGAACTCCCCCCATTTTTGCTCCCGGAGACAAGGTATGGCTCTCCGCTAAATATGTCCGCTTTCGTGTCCCCAGTTACAAACTGGGACCACGCTATCTTGGTCCTTTCAAAGTCTTGTGCCAGATTAATCCTGTCTCTTACAAACTCCTTCTTCCTCCTTCTCTTTGTATTTCCAATGCCTTCCATGTCTTTCTCCTTAAACCACTCATCAACCGTTTCTCTCCCAAACTTGTTTCTCCCACTCCTGTTTCCGGTTCTTCTGACATCTTCTCCGTGAAGGAGATACTGGCCTCCAAGACGGTCAGAGGAAAAAGATTTTTTCTGGTAGATTGGGAGGGCTGTGGTCCTGAAGAGAGATCCTGGGAACCTGAGGACAACATCCTAGACAAAAGTCTGGTCCTCAGGTTCTCAGGCTCCAAGAAGAGGGGGAGACCCAAGGGGGGGGGATACTGTTACGCCGAGCGCTCCGGGTCCCCGCTCCTCCCCGGAGCGCTCGCAACATCCTCGCAATTGCAGCGCCCCGGTCAGACCTGCTGACCGGGTGCGCTGCGATACCTCTCCCAGCCGGGATGCGATTCGCAATGCGGGTGGCGCCCGCTCGCGATGCGCACCCCGGCTCCCGTACCTGACTCGCTCTCCGTCGGTCCTGTCCCGGCGCGCGCGGCCCCGCTCCTTAGGGCGCGCGCGCGCCGGGTCTCTGCGATTTAAAGGGCCACTGCGCCACTGATTGGCGCAGTCGGCTTAATTAGTGTGTTCACCTGTGCACTCCCTATTTATACCTCACTTCCCCTGCACTCCCTCGCCGGATCTTGTTGCCATTGTGCCAGTGAAAGCGTTTCCTTGTGTGTTCCTAGCCTGTGTTCCAGACCTCCTGCCGTTGCCCCTGACTACGATCCTTGCTGCCTGCCCCGACCTTCTGCTACGTCCAACCTTGCTCTTGTCTACTCCCTTGTACCGCGCCTATCTTCAGCAGTCAGAGAGGTTGAGCCGTTGCTAGTGGATACGACCTGGTTGCTACCGCCGCTGCAAGACCATCCCGCTTTGCGGCGGGCTCTGGTGAATACCAGTAGCAACTTAGAACCGGTCCACCAGCACGGTCCACGCCAATCCCTCTCTGGCACAGAGGATCCACCTCCTGCCAGCCGAATCGTGACATATATTTTTTGGTTCACATATACAATATGTCTACTTTATGTTTGCATCATAAAATTTATGAGTTTTTACTTTTGGAAGACATCAGAGGGCTTCAAATTTCAGCAGCAATTTTTAAATTTTTTACAAAATTTTCAAACTCACTATTTTTCAGTGACCAGTTCAGTTTTGAAGTGGATTTGAAGCGTCTTCATCTTAGAAATACCCCACAAATGACCCCATTATAAAAACTACACCCCTTAAAGTATTCAAAATGACATTCAGTAAGTGTTTTAACCTTTTAGGTGTTTCACACGAATAGCAGCAAAGGGAAGGAGAAAATTCTAAATCTTCATTTTTTACACTCGCATGTTCTTGTAGACCCAATTTTTGAATTTTTACAAGGGGTAAAAAGGAGAACATTTTTAATTGTATTTGAAATCCAATTTCTCTCAAGAAAGGACATACCTCATATGTCTATATAAATTGTTCGGCGGGCGCAGTAGAGGGCTCAGAAGGGATGGAGCGACAAATAGTTTTTGGGGGGCATGTCACCTTTAGGAAGCCCCTATGGTGCCAGAACCGTAAAAAAACAAAAAACAGATGGCATACCATTTTGGAAACTAGACCCCTCGGGGAACATAACAAGGGGTAAAGTGAACCTTAATACATAACAGGTGATTCACGACTTTTGCATGTAAACAATATATATATCTATATATTTCTTTTTTTTTTACCTAAAATGCTTGGTTTCCCCAAAATTTTACATTTTTAAAAAAGGTACTAGCAGAAAATACCCACCAAAATTTTAAGCCCAATTTCTCCCGATTCAGAAAACACCCCATATGTGGGTTAAAAGTGCTCTGCTGGCGCACAATAGGTCTCTGAAGAGAAGGAGTCACATTTGGCTTTTTGAAAGCAAATTTTGCTCTGGGGGCATGCCGCATTTAGGAAGCCCCTATGGTGCCAGAACAGCAAAAAAAAAAACACATTGCATGCCATTTTGGAAACTAGACCCCTCGGGGAACGTAACAAGGGGTAATGTGAACCTTAATGCCCCACAGGTGTTTCACGACTTTTGCATATGTAAAAAAATATATATTCTTTTACCTAAAATGCTTGGTTTCCCAAAAAATTTACATTGTTAAAAAGGGTAATAGCAGAAAATACCCCTCAAAATTTGAAGCCCAATTTATCCCGATTCAGAAAACATTATGGGGGTGAAAAGTGCTCTGCTGGCGCACTACAGGTCTCAGAAGAGAAGGAGTCACATTTGGCTTTTTGAAAGCAAATTTTGCTCTGGGGGCATGCCGCATTTAGGAAGCCCCTATGGTGCCAGAACAGCAAAAAAAAAAAAAAACACATGGCATACCATTTTGGAAACTAGACCCCTTGGAGAACGCAACAAGGGGTAATGTGAACATTTATACCCCACCGTTGTTTCACGACTTTTGCATATGTAAAAAAAATATATTTTTTTTACCTAAAATGCTTGGTTTCCCAAAAATTTCAAATTTTTAAAAAGGGTTATAGCAGAAAATACCCCCCAAAATTTGTAACACAATTTCTCCCGAGTACGGCGATACCCCATATGTGACCCTAAACTGTTGCCTTGAAATATGACAGGGCTCCAAAGCGAAAGAGTGCCATGCGCATTTGAGGCCTAAATTAGGGACTTGCATAGGGGTGGACATAGGGGTATTCTACGCCAGTGATTCCCAAACAGGGTGCCTCCAGCTGTTGTAAAACTCCCAGCATGCCTGGACAGTCAGTGGCTATCTGGCAATACTGGGAGTAGTTGTTTTGCCACAGCTGGAGGCTCCGTTTTGGAAACAGTGGCGTACCAGACATTTTTCATTTTTATTGGGGAGGGGGGCTGTGTAGGGGTATGTGTATATGAAGTGTTTTTTACTTTTTATTTTATCGTGTGTTAGTGTAGTGTTTTTAGAGTACAGTCGCATGGGCAGGGGTTCACAGTAGTTTCTCGCTGGCAGTTTGAATTACGGCAGAAAATTTGCTGTACTTACTGTAAACCTCCGCCCATGTGAGTGTACCCTGTACATTCACATTGGGGGGGGGGGGGGGAGAAACATCCAGCTGTTCCAAAACTACAACTCCCAGCATGTACGGTCTATCAGTGCTTGGTGGGAGTTGTGAAACACCGAGTTTGGTAACAAACTCAGTGTTTTGCAACCAGTGTGCCTTCAGCTGTTGCAAAAGCTACAACCCCCAGCATGTACGGACAGTGGAAGGGCATGCTGGGACTTGTAGTTATGCAACAGCTTAAGACACACTGGTTTGCTACTTAACTTAGTGTTTCACAACCAGTGTGCCTTCAGCTGCTGCAAAACTACAACTCTCAGCAGTCACCGACAGCCAACTGGCATGCTGGGAGTTGTAGTTATGCAACCAGCAGATGCACCACTACAACTCCCAGCATGCACTTTAGCTGATTGTGCAAGCTGGGAGTTATAGTTATATAACAGCTGAAGGTACACTTTTCCATAGAAAAAATGTGCCTCCAGCTGTTGCAAAACTATAAGTCCCAGCTTGCCCATAAGGGAATGCTGGGAGTTGTGGTGGTCTGCCGCCTGCTGTTGCATAACTACAGCTCCCAGCATGCCATTTTTGCTAAGCAACAGCAGGAGGCTCTCACTCACGTCCAACTGCTGATCCACGCCGCTTCAGGTCAGTCCCTCGCCGCTGCCGCTCCTGGGGCCCCGATCCCAACAGGGACACCGGGGATTGGGGTCCCCATCTGCCGGGGTCCTCTTCCCGCACCCGATCACGTCCTCCGGAAGAGGGGCGGAGCGGGTTGCGGGAGTGACACCCGCAACAGGTGCCACCTCACCCCTGCTGGCTATGGCTGTTCAGGGGCCTTCAGAGATGGCCCCGATCAGCCAGTAATTCCGGATCACCGGGTCACTGGAGACCCGATTGACCCGGAATCCGCCGCAGATCACTGGGCTGAATTGTTCAGCGATCTGCGGCCATCGCCGACATGGGGGGTCATCATGAACCCCCTTGGCGATATGCAGCGATGCCGGCTGATCGATATCAGCAGGTATCGAGCACAGGCTCACCTCCGGCTAGCGGCGGGGGGGCCGGGAATGGACAGGAAGTACTCATATGTCCTCGGTCCTTAAGGACTCGGAAACGGGGGCGTAGGAGTATGTCCATTGTCCTTAAGGGGTTAAATTGCTTTGTATTGCGATGTCAAGCCTTTCTGGGATCAGTAGTTCCACAGTGAGTTATTCTGTGCAATGCTCACTGTTCAGCTTTCCCTCCAAAATGGCATCTGTAACACAGTGCATAGAAGTTTTTCACTCCTTCAAGATCCCACCCCCCATGCTGTCTCCTGATTGACTTAAGCAGCTGTATGCAAGAAATGATTGGCCATTCTGCAGTCATGTGATCTTGTGATGTTGTTAGCTGCAAAATATGCTGGGATACCCGGTTGTCATCTGTTGTCTATTGCCTCATTCACGACATGTGTTTTTTCATCCTTTCTTCTTTCATAGTGCAAGGCTCGGATGTTCTAATGTTCGCCAAACAGCATTTTAGGTTGTTACGTTTTGAGTTAGACTGGGTTCTGCAGGCTTGGCTCGCTCATCTCCAGTTATCAGTTTATACTTTTTCCTCAGAACCTTTGATATTATAAACTTTCCTAGCAAACAAATTCTGTAATATAGTGGAAATAAAAGCAGTTTTTTTTATTTATTTTTAATTTTTTTACCAAAACAAGATCTTCCTGACTGAAACAATATTTAACTAAACTCTTTAAAACTGTGGTGTGTTCAGATTATTATTTCTAAAGGATGGTTCATCCAAAGTATGCAATTATATTTATTTATGTTGGCACTACTCAATCTGACACAACTCAAATAATTAGATCTTCAGAGATTTTAGCCAAATATAATTAAAAATGAGTAAGCGTACGAGAAAGGATGTGGAGAGCAATACTACAACCAGGAGATTCTAAGAATGTTTCATTAGCAGGAGGTTTCTGATGTTGGGTTTTAGGATCTTCCAATTGTCTAGGCCTCAGGTTAATATAGGAGCAGAGAGAAAGCAATGCACTGAAATCCTGCTACTTGTTTTTTAATGAGGTAGTGAAAATAGTCAAATCTTTCACTTGTTTTGCAAGTAAATGTCAAGCTATCCTCACAGGTATTTAAAATAAATTGGGAGAACTGTAAAAAAGTAGAGCTTTATTTTACTACATTTCTTCCAATTAACAAGCCAACAGTGGGAGGTCTTCTCTAGAGCCTGGTGAATTATCACCATGCCATTTTTCTCATTTTAAGTTTAACTGTTCAACATTCACGTAGAACTATGAAGCTGCTTTATCTGATTTATAATTTATACCTAAAGGAACACTAAACCTAGACATTGATAATAAAAAATAAAGTCAATAAAGAGTATTTTTTACCCTGCTATTCTTCATATCTCTGAAATCAGAGCCAGGACAAGGGGTAGGCTTTGTAGCCTAGGGTACTAGAGGGGTACTTAGTCGCCTAGGGTACTTGAAGAAGGTTGGGTGCAAGTTATTTTAATTTTTTTTCTTAGTATTGAAAAGTAAAAAGCAATCAACTGTTACGGTGCTACACCACTTATTCCCACCGCTGGCACTACTTATTATCCCCAGCCACCAATGTCAGAGAAAGGGAGGCAGACCCTTGCAGTTAGCATTATCCAGCAACCCATACAATGCCAGAAACATGGATAAATGGACGGAAGAGCTGACAAATCAGAGTGAGCTTTTCATTGTTAAAATGTATTACAAATCTCCCCAATGGTTTTAAGACACAATGGTTTAACCCCTTAAGGACTCAGCCCATTTTGGCCTTAAGGACTCAGACAATTTAATTTTTACGTTTTCATTTTTTCCTCCTCGCCTTCTAAAAATCATAACTCTTTTATATTTTCATCCACAGACTAGTATGAGGGCTTGTTTTTTGCGCGACCAGTTGTCCTTTGTAATGACATCACTCATTATATCATAAAATGTATGGCGCAACCAAAAAACACTATTTTTGTGGGGAAATTAAAACGAAAAACGCAATTTTGCTAATTTTGGAAGGTTTTGTTTTCACGCCGTACAGTTTATGGTAAAAATGACAGGTGTTCTTTATTCTGAGGGTCAATACGATTAAAATGATTCCCATTATTATATACTTTTATATTATTGTTGCGCTTAAAAAAAATCACAAACTTTTTAACCAAATTAGTACGTTTATAATCCCTTTATTTTGATGACCTCTAACTTTTTTATTTTTCCGTATAAGCGGCGGTATGGGGGCTCATTTTTTGCGCCATGATCTGTACTTTTTGATACCACATTTGCATATAAAAAACTTTTAATACATTTTTTATAATTTTTTTTTAATAAAATGTATTAAAAAAGTAGGAATTTTGGACTTTTTTTATTTTTTTTCGTTCACGCCGTTCACCGTACAGTATCATTAACATTTTATTTTAATAGTTCGGACATTTACGCACGCGGCGATACCAAATATGTCTATAAAAATGTTTTTTACGCTTTTTGGGGGTAAAATAGGAAAAAACGGACGTTTTACTTTTTTATTGGGGGAGGGGATTTTTCACTTTTTTTTTACTTTTACTTTTAAATTTTTTTGCATTTTTTTTTACACTTGAATAGTCCCCATAGGGGACTATTCATAGCAATACCATGATTGCTAATACTGATCTGTTCTATGTATAGGACATAGAACAGATCAGTGTTTTCGGTCATCTTCTGCTCTGGTCTGCTCGATCACAGACCAGAGCAGGAGATGCCGGGAGCCGCATGGAGGAAGGTGAGGGGACCTCCGTGCGGCGTTATGAATGATCGGATCCCCGCAGCAGCGCTGCGGGCAATCCGATCGTTCATTTAAATCGCGAACTGCCGCAGATGCTGGTATCTGTATTGATCCTGGCACCTGAGGGGTTAATGGCGGACGCCCGCGAGATCGCGGGCATCGGCCATTGCCGGCGGGTCCCTGGCTGCGATCAGCAGCCGGGATCAGCCGCGCATGACACGGGCATCGCTCCGATGCCCGCGGTTATGCTTAGGACGTAAATGTACGTCCTGGTGCGTTAAGTACCACCTCACCAAGACGTACATTTACGTCCTGCGTCCTTAAGGGGTTAAAGGGTACCTCTCACCAAATAAACTTTTGATATATTTTAGATTAGTGAATGTTGAATAACTTTCCAATAGCATGTTAATGAAAAATATGCTTCTTTCTATTGTATTTTTCCCGATCAGTCCTGTCAGCAAGCATTTCTTACTCATGCTGGAGTCCTAAACACTCAGAGCTGCCAGCCTGCTTTGTTCAAAGCCAAACAGGCTGTGAACAAAGCAGGCTGGCAGCTCTGAGTGTTCTCCTTTGTGAACAAAGCAGACTGGCAGCTCGTAGTATTTAGGACTCCAGCATGAGTCTGAAATGCTTGCTGCCAGGACTGGTAGGGAAACCCCTAGTGGTCATTTCTTCAAAGTGGAAAATTAAATAGAAAGAAGGATATTTTTTTATAACATGCAATTGTAAAGTTATTCTGCATACATTAATCTATAATCAAGGCTGATTTGTGAGTCGCTCACCCCGTACACGCCCACCTCGCCACCTGTGCCGTAGACCGTCCGGTACCGCCTCCGGCTACTCATTTATAGAAGAAAAGACAAGGTCCGGCACTAGGTTGCAGGTAAAAACTTCTTATTCCTTTATTTCAAGATTCTGCAGTACAGGGTAGAAAGTCTGACGCGTTTCGCTAAAGAGCTTAATCGTAGACGGCCGTACAATCACCAGACTGTAGACTGTACAGCAGTCTACGATTAAGCTCTTTAGCGAAACACGTCAGACTTTCTACCCTGTACTGCAGAATCTTGAAATAAAGGAATAAGAAGTTTTTACCTGCAACCTAGTGCCGGACCTTGTCTTTTCTTCTATTAATCTATAATATATCAAAAGTTTTTTTGATGAGAGGTACCCTTTAAACAATGTTAATCCTGGAATCAATTATTTTGTAATTTATTTGTAACTACTATACAGTATATGGGTAGACACTATATTGTAGTAGAATAAAAGGAATAAAGGAGTTAAAGGGGTTCTCTGGTGCTTACACATCTTATATCCTATCCAAAGGATAGGGGATAAGATGCCTGATAGCTATCACGCCCCCTCTTGTCGGCTTGCATTGAGGGGCGGAGCGTGATGTCACACGGGGGTGGAGGCCTGACGTTACATGCAGCCAGCCCTGTAGTCGCCCGTAATCAGACCCGGAGCGAACATGCATCGGGGACTGATTACAAACGGGGTGCCGCGTGCATGATCATCAGGTTGACCAGCATTCCTTGCAGCTATCACATGATAACCCCAGGTTTACAATGATTTTCAGGTTTATGTGTCAATCAGCTCCTAGGTCAATAGGAGACAACAAAGGGATAGAGACTTTTACACAGATTAAAAGGCACAACATGCCTTCTGTAGAGAGACAGACAATCTGTGTGTGAGCAGGAGTCAGAGCGATCCTGCAGAATCCCAAAAAGCCTTCTGATATCACAATAACCTCCACAGCTGGCTGAGCACAAATCCTAAGCTATACAATTCCACATCAAAGTGAGCACAGCCTTGATCAGTGGGCTCATCTCAGGGATCCCCTGTCCATTTCTGCTGAAGCCTCGACTTCAGGGATGTTGCTAGGTACCTAATACATCCGGGGCACATGCCTACTGTGTTCCACCATGCTTAATAAGAAGTACAACACAAGTCAACATACTGTATTGTGACATCACTGTATGCATTATCTATGTACTATGACATCACTGTGTTCATTATCCCTGTACTGTGACATCCCTATGTGTTTTTTTCCCTGTAATGTAATATCACTCTTTGCATTATCCATATACTGTGCTATCACTGTGTGTATTATACCTATATTGTGACATTACTCTGTTGTATTATGTGTATTATCCCTGTATTATGCATATTAACCCTGTCCTGTACTGAGAAGTCAATGTGCATATTAGTATTGTACTGTGATATCACTGTGTAAATTTTTCCTGTACTGTACGGTGTAGTGCACACAGCAATGTCACAGTAAAGGGATAATACACATAGCAAAAAATAGCGCCTGAATTTAATGTGCATTATCCTTCTAAAGCATTTGTACATCCACATTCTTGGTTTAAAAACAAACGTAATATATAACTGGTTGAAATTAAAGTTGACTATTGGCTGAGCGATAAATCACCCTAAAAAGATCAAAATAACAAAAAAAATATATATATGTCTGGTAAAGGAATTGTTGGATGAGGTAGAGGACGGAAGACCCCTGTCATGTACAGCTAGCAGCAGCCAGGTGCCTGGTGATAAAAGTAGCAGCCATGTCAGCTATACAAAGTTCTCACTGTCTTCCAGGGGTTGTGTGGTTTCAAAGGAGAGTACGGCCCTTGTGTGCTGGTTGACTAATTTGAGGCCTTCTTAGGAGGAAAAAGAGTCTGAAATTATGTCAGTGAACCAGCTGTCAGTGGATTCCTCATCATCTACAGTTAAATGGCATGGTGGAAATGTCCATCCCAGATGGTTTGTTTCCTCAGCTCTGTCTTTGCTTAACCCCCATACTGCTACAAAGAAGAATAGCACTAGTTGGGAGGAGGAGTTGTGTTATGGTCAGTCATTGAAGCATGTTGCTGAGGTGGTATAGGGGGATGCAGTGGCTAAGCATAGCCCTAGTGGGACTGGTAGTGGTAGGCGTGGTGAGGATACTGTAAGGCATCATGGTGGATATGCTGAGAGGAACAAGGAGACCATGTTCAGAGATCAGAAGTTCTTACTTAGAGGAGTGGTGGGGATAATGAAGAGGAGTTTAAGGATGATCATATTAGCAGCCCTGTTGGTCTGAGCAGCTCAGGAGCAGGTGATGGTGATGCTGCTGCATCTGCAGGCTTGAAAAAAAACTTTCTAGAAGAGGGGAAAAGTCGAATGGTGGTGTACATAGCACTTTACGATATCCTGCCGTGTGAAAATTCTTTACTATCTTACCTGATGCAGGAAACCAGGCACAGTGCCGTAACAACAGAGAGAAAGTAAGGCATAGTCGAGAAATTAGAAATTGAGCATCTACGTAAGCACATGGAGAGGCATCACATGGCCTGGATACAAATATCCCCAGCCCACCACTACTTAACCACTGCCTGCTGTCCAGTGGGTACAGCTACCACTAGTCCCTACTGTGCACAATAATGTGGTGCAAAGGGTGGGCCACTCCATGCACTTGTTGATGTGCAGCAAAATACATGAAGTAAAAAAAATTAGAAACCTACATTTCTAAGCCTTCTGCTGCATGCTGGATTCTTTAACTCTTACCAGTCCTCTTCCTTTTGCTGTACTTTGCCTACTTCCAATCCCTCTAGTCCGCCATCACCTTTGCTGCTGCTAGCTTCAGTTTGACATTGGAAAACCTACATTTTTAAACCTCCTGCTGTCTACTGTCTAATACCAGTCCCTCTAGACAGCCATCACCCTTGCTGCTGCTACTTCCAGGAGGCCTTGAAAAATTTGAGAAACCTAAGTTTTTAAGTCTCCTGTTGTTGTACGCTGACTACTACAACTCTTACCAGTCTGCCTCCTACTGCTGACTGACTGGAAGAGTCCCAAGACACCTTTCCTCTATAAGAAGAAATGATTAGTTTAAATGACATATGGTAGATATAAAAGCTGTTTCTTCTTCCCTATTTTGGGACATCAATTTTGTTGATACTCCCAAAAATAAATATTTTTGGAACACGAACAAATCCATGCCATCTTCTTCACTTGATAGAAATATAATAACATCAAAGAAAAACCAAGGTATTCTGGGACACAAATTTCAATCTTTATTGTTTAGAAAAAAGGACATACATTTAAAAAACATTTAAAAAAAGGCACAAAATACCAAGATGGTCCTACAAATACACAACCGGAGGTCCATAGAACAAGGGGTTAATCCCCAAAAATATCTGTATATACAGATAGCTAAAAGAGCCTACTTTGTAATAACAAAAGTGTCCCAACTAGTGGCTGCACCCAGTAAGGTAACAGCCATATACATTTATATACATAGCAAGAGGTTGTTAACTTCACCTTCTAAGGACACACCAGGACCTCCGTCACCCAACCGGAAGAAGCCCCGGAAGAAGCATTTAATTGCGAAACGTTGGGTGACGGAGGTCCTGGTGTGTCCTTAGAAGGTGAAGTTAACAACCTCTTGCTATGTATATAAATGTATATGGCTGGTACCTTACTGGGTGCATTTGGATTTTGGAGAGTGAGTTTTTCTGAAATGGTTTTTGGGGGGCATGTCACATTTAAGAAGCCCCTATGGTGCTAGAACAGAAAACTACATGGCATACTATTTGGGAAACTACATCACCTCAAGGAAGGAATGTAACAAGGGGTACAGTGAGCCGTAACACCCCACAGGTGTTTGAAGACTTTTCGTTAAAGTTGGATGTGTAAATTATTTATTTTTCACTAAAATGCTAGTTTTCCCCCACATTTTTTCTTTTTACAAGTGGTAATAGGAGAAAATGCACTACAAAATTTGTAACCCCATCTCTTCTGAGTATGGAAATACCCCATGTGTGGACGTCAAGTTCACTGCTAGCACACTAGATTGCTCAGAAGAGAAGGAGTCACATTGGGTTTTTGGAAAGCAAATTTTGCTGAAATGGTTTTTGGGGGGCATGTTACTTTTAGGAAGCCCCTATGGTGCCAGAACAGCAAAATAAAAACACATGGCATACTATTTTGGAGACTACAACCCTCAAGGAACGTAACAAGAGGTACAGTGAGCCTTAACACCCTACAGGTGCTTGTTAAATTTCCGCTAAAGTTGGATGTGAAAATGAAAAATTTGATTTTTTTCACTAATATGCTGGTGTTACCCCAATTTTTTCATTTTCACAAATGGTAATAGGAGAAAAAGCCTCCCGAAATTGTAACCCCATTTCTTCTGAGTGTGGAAATACCCCATATGTGGATGTAAAGTGCTCTGCAGGCAAACTACAATGCTCAGAAGAGAAGGAGCGCCATTGAACTTTTGGAGAGAGAATTTGATTGGAATAGAAGTCGGGGGCCATGTGTGTTTACAAAGCCCCCCGTGGTGCCAGAACAGTGGACCCCCCACATGTGACCACATTTTGGAAACTACACCCCTTACAGAATTTAATAAGGTGTGCAGTGAGCAGTGAGCAAAGGTATCTTTGTGGAGCACTGGTACATCATTTTTGGTATCATAGACAGGGCAGGTTAGGGGACAGGGGGTCCATGGCCCCTCCTCTAGTTGTTGTGTAAAGCTCACTATTGAGCCTTTTTAATTGTTTTTAAATGTACTTGTCTTCTTTATGTTACTGCATGTGGTCTGCATAATAAAACTGTGACTTATTTACTAATCATATAAATTTGTTGTGCACTTTATGCAGTATATCTCTTTCTTTGTTGCAAATTGTGTGCCTGTTTACTGTTAGTAGCACCCATACTAAATATATTATGTAGGTTGAGCCCTCTCTTTTCCTTTCCTTGATCTTGGGTGATCAAATGAAGCATCAGAGCCATTGTATTGCAGCAGATGCCATAATCAGTACTGATTGTGGCATCTAAGGGGTTAATGGTGGGCAATCCCTGATATCCATCAGTTCATGCAGTTCTCCGTCATGCATGAAGAAAGCAAAGTGTAAAAATAAAATGTAAAAAAGTATTTTAAAAATTTGAAAAATCCCCTCCCACAATAAAAATGTAAATTGTCCCTTTTTCCCATTTTACCCCCAAAAATTGTAAAAAAAAATTATAAACATATTTGCTATCGCCACATGCATAAATATCTGAACTATTAAAATATAATGTTGATGATCCCGTACAGTAACGGTGTGAACAAAAAAAAGTCCAAAATTGCTGCTTTTTTGTAACATTTTATAAAAAAAATGGATAAAAAAATTATTAAAAGTTTTATATATGCAAATGTGGTATCAATAAAAAGTACAGATCACGGCGCAAAAAATGAGCCCTCATACCGCCGCTTATATGGAAAAATTTAAAAGTTATAGGTCAGCAAATTAGAGGGATTTTATACATACTAATTTGGTTAAAAAGTTTGCGATTTTTAAAGCAGTAAAATAATAGAAAAGTAGGTTACTATCATAATGGTATTGACCCACAGAATAAAGAAAACATGTCATTTTTACCGTAAATTGAGCAGCGTGATAATAAAACCTTCCAAAATTTGCGATATTGCGGTTTTCATTTCAATTTCCCAACACAAATAGTATTTTTTTGGTTGTTGGTTGCGCCATACATTTTATGGTAAAATTAGTGATGTCATTAAAAAGGAAAACTGGTAGTGCAAAAAACAAGCCCTCATACTCATCTGTGGATGAAAATATAAAACATTATGGTTTTTAGAAGGCGAGGAGGAAAAAACGAAAACATTAAAATAATATTTGCTGAATCCTTAAGGGGTTAAAGCCTGCTGAAGCAAAACATTACTTCTCAAAACTACTGCTATGGTAATATTGTTTGAATAGAAGAGCCTTCTAGTTATAAACTCAGGGTGGCATCTATTCGTATCATATTACCAAAATAAAGTTAGTAAACATTCTTAAAAAATATTTTTCTATTTTTCGATTTTAAAAGGTGAAGCAACAATGAGTAAGTACTAGCATTGTCCAAAATGACTAGCTCATGGCTGATAAAGGAATTACAGCAGAACTAGTGGAAGTGCTGTAGAGGATAATATTGTCCACCAACGATTATACATTTGCATTGATTCATGATGCTCTAAGGCATTTTCAGCATTGACAAATAAGTTCAATCCAAATATTTATCACAAAAGATACTGTTTCAGATGAGATAGAATCAACCTGATTAATACACTTCATTTTTTTTCTGCCAGCACATACAAGTACACAAATCTTTTAGATAAATTAGTCTCTGTAAAGAGAAAAAAAAAATATCTGTAAAATGTACTGAATTGCACATGGAGGGAAATAAAAATTAGAAACATATTTAAAGGCTTAAAAATGATGCTAAAATTGGGTAGGGTACAGTGACTGAAATAAATATATACGTTGCTTTTGTACACATAGGGGGAAATTTATTGTAACACTCACGGTAGTAGTGGATCCACTGTACCTGTGGGAAAGATGACGTGAGACATACCCGGGAGCAGAGTCTAAGGTGCCGCTGGTTTTTACCAAAGCCCTCCTCAAAGTGGGATGGACTTGCTGCGACAGGCGGCACCCAGGTCGCTACCCCTGGTACGACTCGTCCACACAGGCTTCTGAGATGTAACATGGCACAGAAGTGACATGGCAAGGAATGTAGCAGGAGGTCAATAGGCAGGTCAAACACCGTAACGCTTTCTCTAAGGCTCTAGACAAACAAAGATCCGGCAAGGAGTGGTGGGAGGTGCAGATACTTATAACAGAGGTACAGGTGCAACTGATAATTAAGGGCACACTGGGCCTTTAAATCGCATAGCGCCGACACGCGCACGCTCTAAGGGACAGGGAGGCGCACACCAGCGATGCATATGCAGAGAGGAGCCAGAGACAGCGTGGGGTAAGGAGATGCCCAGGACTCGCATACGTGGAAACTTCCCACACATCGAGTCCCAGAGCCACCAGTGAGAGGAGGAGGGGAGCACTCACGGTAAGAATGAGTGACCGGAGCGCTGCCCATAACAGTACCCCCTTTAGGTCTCCCCCTCTTTTTAGGGCTTAAAAAGTTCTGGAGCAAGTCACTGCTATATTCTCCTCCGGCTCCCAAGATCTTTCTTCCAGGCCAAATCCTCTCCAGTCTACCAAAAAGTATCGGCTCCATCTCAAGATTTTTATAGCTAAGATCTCTTTGACCTTGTAGACGTCTGTAGAACTGGAAACAGACATCTTCCCAGGATTTGATTCACTTTTTCCACCTGACCATTGGTCTGAGGGTGGTAGGCAGAGGAAAAGTCCAGATTGATGTAAAGATGGGAACAGAAAGCCCCTCAGAACTTGTGATTCGGAAGGCCATGAAGGTGAAAAATATGTTAAATAAAATGTTTCGCCAGCTGTGGAGCAGAAGGAAGACCTGGTAATAGAATGCAATGAGCCCTCTTGGAGAATCGACTGGCCACCACCCAGATGACCATATTATTACAGGAAGGAGGCAGATCGGTAATAAAGTCCAATGCTACAGTATGTGAGACCAAGGGGTTTCAGTCATGGAGTTTTGTCACAGGCACAGGTAACACAGGAACGGACACAATCTGTGACATCACGTTCAAGGTGAGGCCAATAGTAATGCCGAGAGATAAGTTGAATGGACTTTCATACTCCAGAGTGACCAGCCAGCAGAGAAGAATGTCGCCAAATCAAGACTCCGGGTGGGACTTGCTGAAGATTGGCAGGAACTGCAGAAATTAATCGCTCAAGAGGAATAATATGCCTTGGCATGGAATCCAATCCTACCACATTGGAGGACCTAGAGAGAGCATTGGTTCTGACATTCTTGTTCACAGGACGGAAATGAATAAACAAATTAAATCTGGAAAAGAAAAAAGACCATCAAGCCTGCCGAGGGTTCAGTCGCTGAGCAAACTGAACATATAGGAGATTCTTATGGTCTGCATAGATGCTGACCAGGTCAGAAGAACCTTCTAATAAATGTTGCCACTCTTCCAAGGCAAGTTTAATTGTGAGGAGTTCCCGATCTCCAATAGAGTAGTTCCTCTCTGCAGGTGAGAAAGTCTTGGAGAAGAACCCATAGGTTACAATGTTAAAATGGCACCTGCTCCTACGGACAATGCGTCTACTTCCAAAGCAAGTTTTTTTTTTGCTGGAATAGGTCTTGAAAGGATGGGTGCAGAAGCAAATGCAGACTTTAAGCGAGTGAAGGCCTCTTCGGCCTAGGGAGGCCAAATCTCGGGGTTACAGTTCTTAGTGAGAGCCACAATCGGGGCAACCGAGATAGAAAAATGTGGGATGAACTGATGATAATAATTGGCACCAACACCAAAAAGCGTTGAATAGCCCATAGACCAGTAGGACGAGGCCAATCCAATACCGCAGTCAGCTTGTCGGGATCCATCTGGAGGCCTTGATGAGAAACTATGTATCCGAGGAACAGAAGACTAGATCTCTTGAATAGGCATTTTTCCAGTTTGGCGTAAAGAGGATTCTCCCGGAGGCACTGTAGGACCTGACGGACATGTGAGCGATGCTCTGCCAAATTGGGTGAGAAGATCAAAATGTCGTCGAGGTATACAAGAACACACGTGTAGAGAAGATATCGGAAGATATCATTGACAGATTCTTGGAAGACAGCTGGGGCATTACAGAGTCCGAAAGACATGACGAGATACTCAAAGTGTCCATCTCAGGTATTAAAGGCCGTCTTCCATTCATCTTCCCTGCAGATACGAATTAGATTATATGCTCCCCGCAAATCCAACTTGGAGAAGACCTTGGTACCCAGTAGACGATCAAAAACCTCAGAAATTCCGGAGGAGCACGTGACGACAGGATGTGAAGTCGTCAGCTCCTGAGCGTCCGGGGCCTCCTCGCTGCCAAGCCGCCGCCGCCCAATCCCCCCCGCCGACTCCCCCCCCCCGGTGTCTTGCAAGACATTGGGAAAGGGGGCTCTGGCTGCCTACGGGAGCCGGCCCTGAAGGAGCGGCAAAGACATTGATACACACCTCCAGAATGAAAAGTGCATATAAAGTACCTGGGTGGTTGGGGCTCCTGGATGGGGAGCTGCTGCCTGGATGGGTCTGTCCCGGCTTTCCTTCCGGCCGGAGCGGTCCTCCAGGAGCAGGGAGAGCAGGACCGCAGAGGGGCTCCCAGGTTGCGGTCATGTGACTGGTTATGTGGCCGGCTCGATAGGACGCTGACGCGGCCGCACACCATAAGCGGACCTGGCGGCCACGGTGAAGTACTGGTGGGCTTCTGCAGCTATGGAATCTGCTACTGCGGCGTGAAAGGCTTTCTGGTCGGGGTATGTAAGTATTTTTTATAAAGACTGAAAATATGGGGAACTGTGCGACAGCATGCCGGCTTGGGCATTAGGAATATCAGGTGGACATCTTCTCCCTCAGCTCTGAACTGGCAGTTAATGGAGCGATATATAAGAATGATGGTCACTATAAAACCTTAGCTGTTTTTACATGGGGGCTAAAACGCAGGATGGAAGATGGTGGCCTGCTGAATTAACATGGGGGATTGCTGAAGGGTCATGGCGTTATATGAGCACCTGAGTCAAGCTATATGTGTGATGGTGGATAAGAGGGGTTCCTACCTGATAGATTGCATGTACCCACTTGCCTTTTTTTCTTGTAAATATATAGTGTGAAGGCAATCAGAGGCCATGATAAAGGAAAATTAGCTCTTTAAGCACTACAACTGCATTTCGAGAAAGAAAAATCTGCCTCAGTGCCCTGGTAAGCCTGAATGAATCCTGCAAGAGGCTGAGGGACAAGTCAATCTTCAGAATAGCCGAGGTATGGGACCACACTACACCACAGGAATGGGGGGGGGGGAGAAAAGAAAAACAAGCTTGTTAAAGTAAAAGAGTAACTGACTCCCTCTAATAATGTATTTTCAGGGAAGTAAAATAATAATGATGCCACCTAAACCTAACCAGAGGAAATCAGGTGGTGGGGGGGGGGGGGGGGGGGGGGGGGGATGGAAGCAGCACTATGTTCCAAGCTGGACAAATATTTAAAATCCCCACATGACGTAATAAAAACAAGCACTAAGAAAGCAAGAAGTGATGACCCAGAACATAGCACTGGATCTAGATTTTCAGCCCTACATGTAGAAGAAAGTGCCCAGGAAGAATTAGAGAGAGAATGACAGAGTCCGCAAGTACTAAGCACAATTCTGGACGGAGTGGACAGATGTAATAAGGCCCAGGAGGACTTGTCAGGTGAATTTTGCGCTATGAGCTCAGATCTGACCTCGATAAGGGAGGACACGGTAAAAATCAAAGATAGAGTAAAACAAATTGAAAAAGCTGTCCCCCGGATAGAAAAAGAATTGGGGGAAATGAAGAAAGAAAGGCAAGCGGTACTGGAAAATAATAAATTCTTGAAAGACAAAATCACGGACTTGGAGGATCGATCGCGCTGTAACAATGGAACTCTCTGCGCTCTTCCATGTGGAACGAGCGCACAGAGTACCAAGCAAGCCCCCACTACCAGGCATGCCTCCCAGAACTGTCCTGGTTAAAATTCTTAGTTCACGAGACAGAGATCTGCTCTTGAAACTATCCAGGGAGAAAGGCGCAATCACAGTGGGGAATGCCAAAGTTTATCTATACCCCGATTTTTCTAACATCACACAACAGAAAAGAATGCCCTTTCGGCAGTAAAAAAAAAAAGTCCCTGCACCAGGCAGGCATACAGTTTTCCCTACTGTTTCCGGCAAGGATGAGGGTCACCCATGAAGGTCGCACCCTCTTCTTTGACTCCGGACCAGAGGTTCTTAAGTGGCTGGAGGGCCAGGGTTTAAATTAAGAGTAAAGATGGTCTGCTGGCCTTTGTACTTTTTTTTTCTCCTTTTTTTACTGATGGGTTGGGGGGTGGGGCGGCGGTGGGGGGGGGGGGGGCTAACCGGATGTGTAGGGAGTAAGTGTAGTCAGGAGATTCATGCATAGCACATGGATCTGCAGGGGTAAGGGAAGGGAGATGGGAGGATAAGGAGGGAAGAGGGGGGGGGAGAGGAAACTGAAAAGAAACTGAGAATCTCCTTACACGCAGTTGGGCAAAAGAGATATACCACTCCACATATTCAAATTATTCCTCAGGGGTGACCGTTATAATATACAGGGGGATGGATATACAAGTTAAAAGGGTGGTAAGGGATGGAAGCGGTAGATCAATATTCTTGCAAGCGACCTGGGAGGAGAAGAATGTGGTCCTTGCATTTGTATATATCCCCCCACCTTTTACAGTAGAGGTTTTTGGGAAGTTAATAGACTTTGTGGGGGATATGGAGAACTACTGCTGTATGTGATGGGAGATCTAAATGGGGTGATGGATAAGCAACTGGATTGGCAAGATAGGGAACTACCAGATAGAGAAACACAATTAAAAAAATGGGGCCAAGAAGTGAGATGGCTGGATGCCTGGCGGGAACTGCACCCTTGGGAAAAAACATATTCATGTTTTAATAACACGCATAAGACAGCCTCAAGAATAGATTATGTACTGGTTAATAGTGAAGCGATGAAGGAAATTAATGAGGTAACATACGAACCGAAGTGTCTCTCTGACCATACAATGGTAGTTTGCTCTATCAAAAAAAGGGTAAAAGAGGTAGGGTTAGCAAGAAGCATGTATATTAACCCCCCACTGGTTAACAATAGATGATGTGGTGGGAGGAGTGAAAGAAGAAATTATTTTCTTCTGGGAAACTAATAAAGGATCGGCGGACCTGCTTGTTGTTTGGGATACTCTGAAATGCTTCCTCAGAGGAATACTCTGTAGATATATTGCAAGGTTTAGGAAGAAATGTAAACAAAAGGAAATATAGTTAAAAGAAAAAATTAAGCAACTGGAACAAGAATTCTCAAACTCCCCCTCTAGAGAGAATTGGGAGAAACTAAGACAGGAACAGGACTTATATCAGGAAACGTTGCTGGAAAAGGTGCAACACGCTCTCTTCTTCAAGGGTTATAAATCATACTCAGAAGCAGGGAAACCAAACAAGTTAGTATTAGGAATGATTCAATATCAAAAAAATAATAGAAGCATTTCAAAAATAATTAGGGAGTGGAAGTTAGGGACCCTGAGGAGATGGAAACATAGCAGTAGAATATTACCAGAAACTGCATTCAAAGGAAGGGGAGGTTGCAGAGATGGATATTCAGGATTATCTGTCTAAACTTAATCTGTCAGTTTTGGGAGAAAAAGAAAAAGGTGTTTTGGAGCAGGATGTAGGTTTGGAGGAGATTAGAGAAGCACTCAATTCGTTTCCACGCAACTCTGCACCAGGGTCAAACGGTATGGTTTTTGAAATCCATAAAACTTTTGGGGACCCTCTATTTCCTTTATTACATGACGTTTTTACTGAATCTCTAGCGAGAGGTAAAATGCCCCTTTCAATGTCTGAAGAAATCATCTCCCTGATTCCAAAGAAGGCGGGGGGGGGGGGGGGTTGTAGCTGATATGGACTCCTTCAAGCCGATATTCCTCCTGAACACCGATCTAAAAATGTATGCGAAGGTATGGGCTAGGCGTCTAAAAAGAGTAATTCCTAGTTTGATAGGTGAAGAACAAAAAGGATTTATCCCAGGGAGAAGCATGTATAGTAATATTAGTAGAGTCTTCTTAAATATGCAATGTGTAGGGGGGGAGGGGGGTTCCACTCCATCCTGTCGCTGGATGCGCAAAAACCGTTCGACAGGGTGGAATGGGACTTCCTTTGTTGTGTTATACAGAGAATGAATTTGGGGGGAAAATTCTTGAGAGTGGTAGAGATGCTATATAATAATCCTAAAGCAAGGATTAACCTTAATAACAAATTAACAAGTAAAATGGTGGAAATGCAAAGGGGTACAAGGCAGGGGTGTCCCCTGTCCCCAATGTTATTTGCATTGGGTGTGGAACCACTGGCACAAAAATTCAGAGATACAGATACATTTGAGGGATTTGGCCTGGGGGAAAGAGTGACAGAATCTTACTCTATGCAGACGATATAATCCTTTTTATTAAGGACTATGAAAAAGATATAACTGGAGTAATCAGTATGGTAGAGGAATTCAGAATTTTTTCCGGATTTAGAATTAACTGTGGGAAATCGGCAGTACTACAGTTAATGGAAAGAACAGCAGATGATAAAGATGAAACATCGATAATACAGAAGAAAGATAGTATAGAGTACCTGGGGATAAAGATCACACGGGAGATAAAAGATTTCACACAATGAAATATAATCCCCTTAAAAAATAAGATCAGAGGAAAAGTAGCGATCTGGAAGAAACTTCCCCTTGGTATGGCAGATAGGATATTACTGACAAAGATGATTCTGCTGCCCATGGCTTTACACGTGATTCGAGCTGCCCCGATGTGGGTGAATGATAAGCATTTCAAAATACAACAGAAAGAAATAAACGAGTTGGTATCTCAACTTTGCATGAAAACGGAATTACTATGCGCCCCAAAACAGATGGGTATCCGGTATTAAAATTGTATTATATAGCAGCACAGGTAGAGTTTATGCAGAGGGAGTCTTTAAAGGGTACCTCTCATCAAAAAAAGCTTTTGATATATTATAGATTAATGTATGCAGAATAACTTTACAATTGCATGTTATTAAAAAATATGCTTCTTTCTATTTAATTTTCCACTTTGAAGAAATGACCACTAGAGGTCTCCCTACCAGTCCTGGCAGCAAGCATTTCAGACTCATGCTGGAGTCCTAAACACTACGAGCTGCCAGTCTGCTTTGTTCACAAAGGAGAACACTCAGAGCTGCCAGCCTGCTTTGTTCACAGCCTGTTTGGCTGTGAACAAAGCAGGGTGGCAGCTCTGAGTGTTTAGGACTCCAGCATGAGTCAGAAATGTTTGCTGACAGGACTGATCGGGAAAAATACAATAGAAAGAAGCATATTTTTCATTAACATGCTATTGGAAAATTATTCAACATTCATTAATCTAAAATATATCAAAAGTTTATTTGATGAGAGGTACCCTTTAAATATAAAAATTTTTTTTAGATAAAGAAGAAGTCACAGATATGAGTTTATTTCAACTAGTTGAGAGTGGCAGAGTGAAACACTTTGAAAAAAATAAAGTACACCTGGTAAGATTACTTAATAAGACGTGGGAATGGCTGAGGAAAATATTAGGAATAAAAGGTAGCTTAAGGTACACACAGGTTAGGGAAAACTTTAACTTTCAAGAACTAAATAAAATAAGTGAATATGTAAATTGGGAAAAATATGAGATTAAAAGAGTTGCACAATTAGTATTGGATAAAACAATAATTGGGTGGGACACTGGTAGGAAAATATAAGATAAAAAGGAGTTCCTTTTTTGAATATGCACAAGTGAGGGATGCTTGGGGCAAAGATAGACACAATTTAAGATGGATAGTTGAGGAACACTCAATGATGGACACTATGGCCCTCATTTACTATTCTAAACCCGACTTGTTTTGTCTGGTTTTTTGGCGCATCTTTGTCTGCGACATGTCGCAGACATCGTGCGCCAGTCTGCGACACGATGCAACATTTTTTTCCCAACGGAACCGATGTGGATTCTCCCAAACCCGAAAAAGGGGCGTAACCCGACATTTCTGTGCTTTCCCACGTATTTATAAAGGTTTCCAACCCGAAATTGTTGAATTGTTGTGTATTTTTTCCCGACAACTCAGAGGAGTTGGAAACCAAAACCGACAAAACCCACATGCGACAAACAGGATGCAACATAATAATAAATACCAGGGGAAAAAAGCAATCGGGTAAGAAAGCAAGATAGACTTACAACCCGATTTTCTAAGTAAATGAGGGCCAATAATTAGTTTACAGGATAGCACAAAAAAAATATTGGGTAATATATATAAGGGGATCGTAGAAGCAGTATCTAGTCGTAAGATTTCAAAAAGGAGAGATAAATGGATGAGAGAAGTAAGGGTGATATCCGATGAAGAATGGAGAGAGATTTTTTGTAATATTAATCAAGCATCAGTAAATGCAAATCACAAAGTATCAATAATAAAACTTATTCACAGACTACCATACACACCGAAATTTCTGCAGAGTATTGCAAAAAGAGAGAACTCGAACTGCCCTAAATGTCAAGCACCTGATGCAGATCTGATACACATGCTTTGTGGTTGCCCGAGAATACATAAACTATGGGAAGAAATTTTCAATAAAATGGACCAAAATTTTAAGATTCAATTCCCTAGGGACATCAGAGCAGCAATTAGTTAGTTAGTTAGCAGCAGTTGGAATAGGGCTGAGCAAACAAAAAATTATGCTGGTAATTAACAAACTGTTAGGTATTACAAAAATATGTATTCTTAGGAAGTGGTCCGCCCCTGAAGGTATGAATATAAAGGAAAGGAGTAGTGTTGTGGAAAAGAATAAAAGCTATGATACAATATATAATAAGAACAGAACAAAAAAAAGGTAATAGAGTTTGTTTAGAGTGGAGTCAATGGAAGGGCTAGGGGGAACGGCCGGTGAGAGGGGTGGGGGGGAAGGTGGGAAGTTGAATAAGTTATTTATATTTGATTGGAATTATGTAATTGTATTATAAATTTGAAAATAAAAATTATATAAATATAAAAAAAAAGCTCAGAAATTAGAGGAAGAGAATGGCGATTTTTGATTGTGATCTTGTTTAGTCCCCAATAGTCAATACAAGGATGGAGTGAACCATCCTCTTCCCTACAAAGAAGAAACCAGCTCTGGCTGGAGAGGAGGAATTTTGGATAAAGTCCTTTTGGAGATTCTCTTGGACATATTTTGCCATGGCTTGTGTCTCAGGAGCCGATAATGGATAGATTCTTCCTCGGGGAAGCCTGGTCCCAGTCTGTAAGTCAATAGGACAGTCATAGGGACAATGTGGTGGAAGAGTCTCGGCCTGCTTTTCGCAAAATATGTCAGAAATGTCTTGACATGGAAGAGGTAGGCCGGGCATAGGAAGATGCGAAGAGACGGCCATAGACTGGATAGGCACAAAACAGTCCCCAACGTGTGACTTCACCAGATTTCCAGTCGAGTTGAGGAGAGTGTTGTTGAAGCCTAGGAAGACCAAGAAGAAAATCCAAAGTACAATATGGAAGCACATAGAACTCAATTTTTTCCTTATGCAAGACTCCCACTTGCATGATGAAAAGTTATGTGCGGAAAAGTACCTTACAGTTCAGCTTTTCTCCATTAACAGAGGAAATATACAAGGATTAGCAAGCCAAGTAAATGGAATACAATGTTTTTGGACCAGGGAGGCCTCAATTAAATCTCCAGCGGAACCAGAGTCCAAAAAGGCTGAAGCGGAGAAAGAAGTCTTGGCAGGAGTAAAAACTTGAATCGGCAAGGTCAAACGAGGAGAGGTAGTATGCACACCTAGGGATGCCTCTCCCATGTGTCCTAGGTGCAAGCATTTCCCAGATGCTGAGGATGTATAGTACGGTCTTTAAGAAAGTGCTCTGGACTGGCACAATACAGACACAAATTCTCATTGCCTCGATGGGATCTTTCCAGCTGCGTTAGGCGAAAAAAATCCACTTGCATAGCCTCTTTGGCAGAAGGCAAAGAAAACTGTAGAGGTGGATGTTGGAACACGGGTGCTAGACGAGAAAATCCTTGAGTTCGGGCAGGTTCTTTTTCCAGACACACATCAATTCGAGTGGCTAAATGGATAATTTCACTCAGGGTAGATGGAGGATCACGTGCAGCGAGAGCATCCTTGATTCTACTGGACAATCCATTTTTAAATGTAGCACCCAAGGCCTTGTCGTTCCAAGCCAGTTCAGAGGCAAGAGGGCAGAATTGAACCGCATAGTCACCAACAGAGGAGTTCCCTTGGCTGAGGTTCAGAAGAGCTTGTGCGGGTTCTTGAAACCCACTGCAATCTACACTGCAGAGTTCAGCTAGGAAGGCCGGCAGGTTTGAAGAGATTGGGTCATTATTATGCCAGAGAGGAGTTTCCCAGGCCAGGGCTTTTCTGGACAACAGACTGACAACAAATGCCACTTTAGCTCGCTCCGTCAGTAACTGATTGGCCATGAGCTCCAAATGCATAGAGCACTGAGTCACGAAGCCTCTACACAACTTAGGATCTCCTTCATACTTCATGGGCAAGGATAAACGAAGCTTGGATCTGGAAGGAGCTTCAGGTACCGGAGGAGAAACAAGAGCAGATTGCGGCTGCTGTTGCTGTTGTTGCTGCTGGGCGGCAAGAAGTTATTGCATCATGGCAGACGATTGATTCAGTTGTTGTGACTGATGAGCTAACTGCTGCGACTGTTGAGCCATGATGGTGGAAAGGTCAGGCTGAGGCCCCCCAGTGGGATCCATGGCCGGATCTTACTGTAACTCTCACGGTAGTAGTGGATCCGTTGTGGAAGATGACGTGGGCTGTACCAGGGAGCAGAGTCTAAGGTGCCGCTGTTTTTTACCAGAGCTCGCCTCAAAGTGGGATGGTCCAACGAAGCACAGAAACACAGAGTTGTTTTGTGCGGATTGCGCACTTCCTCTTGCCGGAACTGTCTGGAGGAAGTGTGCGAGCCACACAAAACAACTTGTTCCGGCTAGCCCAATACTTCACAGCAGCTCCCCCGCCTGTCATCTGTACCACGTCCACGAGACTTGAATAAACATAACTGCTTGGTGAGTGCCACCTCTCTGTGTTTCCTTGCTTCGTTGGACCTCTGTGCTTCTGCTATGCTGAGCACCTCCGCTGCAGGCTTTCATGTGAGTCAGTGCCGTGTGCTTCCCTGTGCTTCTCCTCACGCTTAGTTTTGTATGTGCCGGCTTCTCCTCTTTGCTGCTTGCAAATAGGGATGGACTTGCTGAGGTGGGTGGCACTCAGGTCGCTACACCTGGTAACACAGGTTGCTGAGATGTAACGTAGCACAGAAGGGTTATGGCAACTCAATGTCAGGATAGCAAAAGGTCAGGGCAGGTAGCACAGGTGCATAGCAGGAGGTCAATAGGCAGGCGGCTCAGGAGCAAGGTCAGGTCACAAAACAGAAGGTCAGAACATAGCAGGGCAAACACAGTAACACATTCTCTAAAGCTCTAGGCAAACAAAGATCCTGCAAGGAGTGGTGGGAGGTGCAGATACTTATAACACAGGTACAGGTGCAACTGATAATTAAGGGCACACTGGCCCTTTAAATTGTATAGTGCCAGTGCTCGCCATGGACTCACATGCGGGTGAGTCCCGGAGCTGCCGGTGACAGGAGGAGGGGAGCGCTCACAGTCAGAATGAGTGACTAGAGCGCTGCCTGTGACATTTATCAATGTTGGTGTAGGTAGAAGTTTTTTGTAGATAATTTTGGTTGGTCTAAATTTGGTGCAATTGCACCAAATTTACCATACTTGTGCAAGGCACATGATAAATTTTGTGCAAAGTTCTAAATCTCCACACAGTTCTATTCGTACACATGAGCTGCACCTCACAGGAAAAGTGGACACAGGGATTTTGTTCTATTGCTTTGAGGCTCGGATTCCATTAAAGGGGTACTCCGGTGGTCAACGTGTTTTTCCGTTTTTGACTTACCCTATTTGTTTTGTTTAATTTCTGTTCTTGTTGTTTAGCCTGCTCTATTTCTGTTCTTTGTTGTCTTTTTATTCCCCACTTTGTTTTCCTATCTTTGCTTCTATTTCCTGTTTCTTGCTGTGCTGAAAACTACAAATCCCAGCATGCCACATGCCTTGCTGGTTTGGGGCGGCTCCTTTTTTGTTTGTTTGTTTGTTCCGCCCTTTACCCATCCTACTCTTTTCCCGGGTCAGCCCCCTTATACACAACACACTAATATAATCAGCCCTGACAGCCTTTGGGCATGCTAGGAGTTGTAGTTTTGCAACAGCTGGAGGCACACTGGTTGGGAAACACTGGTGTAACATGATATGTATGCCGAATAGGCTAGAACAGTGTTTCCCAACCAGTGTACCTCCAGCTTTTGCAAATCTACAACTCCCAGCATGCCCAAAGTCTGTCAGGGCATGCTGGGAGTTGTAGTTTTGCAACAGCTGGAGGCACACTGGTTTGTAAACACTAGCATGCACACACATAACAGGGACTACAACTCCCAGTATGTGTCATTCAGGAGTCCCCCCCTCGCCCTTCACATATAGAGATCATTCCCAGTATGAGATTTATTCCCCTGCAGTCCATACATCCCCAGCCCGTGCACCTTCTCATCCTCCCCTTCAGATAACACTTATCTTCTCTGTGAGGTCCTTCTCCTGTGCAGACCTGCGTCCTTAGAATACAGAGCAGGGGGAGGGGAGCTGTGGAGCTGTGTACTCAGCTGGATGAGATCAGGGGGCGTGGCTTATTCCTCATGCAGACAGAGAGAAAAAAAAAATGCTGTGACATCTTGTCCACAACAGACTCAGAACTGTGGACAACAGTAAAAGAAAACTCTCTGAACTACAGAACTTCCAGCCCAACAAACAGGTAAGAAAAACACACATGCTGCCAAAACACATAACACATGTATATTGCAAAAAAACTAAACTTACAAAGAAGATGCCATAAGGTAAAAAAAAAAATTAACCACCGGAGTACCCCTTCAAGGTTTTTTGTCCACCAGAAGAAATGCCAGAAAAACTGTGACAGATTTTTCCTGCATTTTGTCAGTATTTTTTCACTGCCTTAAGGGTACTACTCCATGGGTCGGATGCAGAGCACCCGGACCACGGAATGTAAGGAGGT
This sequence comes from Hyla sarda, assembly GCF_029499605.1. Taxonomy (NCBI): domain Eukaryota; kingdom Metazoa; phylum Chordata; class Amphibia; order Anura; family Hylidae; genus Hyla; species Hyla sarda. The sequence goes on along the minus strand of NC_079195.1, from coordinate 145,666,433 downwards.
AAGGAGTAGGAGTGATGTATAGTATATACATATATATATATATATATATATATATATATGGTGCATAGCATCACTACTTACCTCCACCAGCTTTATAGTATACAGGGGTGCATAGTTTACCCATGTATACAGGAGTCCAGCAAGGAAAGTGTTAACCCACGCTGCTGCTGAGCAGTTCTGGGTTAAAGGGGTACTCCAGTGGAAAACTTTTTTATTTTTTTTATCAACTGGTGCCAGAAAGATTAACAGATTTGTAAATAACTTCTATTAAAAAATCTTAATTCTTCCAGTACTATAAAAAAAACATTTACATTACAAATATCCCACTCCCATCCCCCCCTTTCCCCCCGTAAGCCCTCTTTTCCGACCGCTCTGGCTACCCCTCCCACTCCCTCCACTCAGCATCAATCTTCTTTCCTTTCTTTGTTCCTTTCTTTGTTCCATTTTTTTTCCACAACGTTGTTCCATTCCTTTATGTTAGTACTATTGGGAGAGAACCATTTTCTAAGAATACATATTTTTGTTATACCTAACAACTTATTAATTAATTGTTTATATTTACATTGGCTAAAGCCCAGTCCCAGTATTGCAGTTCTGGAATTGTAGTTTAATTTAACCCCCAACTTTTGCTCTATTTTATTATAGATCTCTGTCCATATTATCTGTATTCTCGGGCAATCCCAGATCATATGGATTAGGTCAGCTTCTCCACCTTTACATTTTGGGCAGTCCGTTTCCAGCCTTTTACCTATACTTTGAAGAAATTTTGGAGTATACCGGAGTCTGTGTATTAATTTAATCAGTGACATTTTATGATTCTGATTTATTAAGCTAAAATTTTTGTTATGGAAAACCTCTTCCCAGTCTTCTTTACTAATAGATCCAACTTCCAAAGACCATTTATCCTTTCTCTTTATTCCCCAACTGTTTAATACTGATGTTACCAGTCCTCTGTATATCTTCCCCCAAATTATTTTGAATTCCCTTGAAAATTAAAAATGTAGTCCATCAATGTATGTGACTCTATTCCCCATCTGAGGTTGTTCCTATCTTTTTCCCAGGCATTACAAACCTGTATATATTCAAAAAACTTATTTTTCCTAATCTTGTGATTCTCCACCAGTGTTTCCCATTCAATTAATGAATTATTTATAACTAAATTCCGTGGTCTGCTAATCCCATATTTTTCCCAATTCACATAATCCCGTACATTATATAATTCTGGGAAATTCGCATTTCCCCATACCTTCGTATAAATTAAACTTCCCCTTATCTTCAATATTTTCCTCAAACTTTCCCAAGTTTTATTAAATAATCTAATAATGTGTTTTCTGCTGTGGTCTACACCTTTTAATCTCCCGTTTTCCACTAATTCAAACATATTTACCCCCGTGAGTTCCTCCATATTGAAGATTTTTTTTTTAAACTTTAACTACTTCTTTTCCCATAAACTCTATTTGTGCAGCTATAGAATACCATTTTAACATAGGGATACCCATTCCTCCTTCCTTTATAGATGGACTTAACACTTCTGATTTCATACGGGTGTGTTTGCGTCCCCATACTAGATCGTTCATTTCTTTTGTAGTTTCTTAAAAAATTTATCGTTAATCAAGAGTGGGGCAACTCTAATTATATGTAGGCATTTTGGGAGCAGTATCATTTTTGTAAGTAATATCCTGTCTGCCATATTAACGGGTAATTTATTCCAGACTGAAACTTTATCTCTAATTTTATTTTTTAAGGGGATTAGGTTTAGAGGTATATAGTCTGCAAAATCACTAGAAATTTTTACCTCCAGTTAATCAATATTTCCTTATAAATCAGCATGTAAGATTATGCATATAAATTAGACCTACAAGGGGTCATATATCCTCCCAGCATTAAAGACAAAAAGAGAACCTCTAAATTAATATTAGTAAAGGTGTGAGGGGAGTGCTATTTAAGATGTAACTTTTATTGTATTCATTCATAAAAAATACCCAATGTACAAAGTGACGTATTCCCAAAATAAGGATAAAATCATGCGACACAGGATCCGCTAGGACCACCACCCATCTGGTGGATTTATCATGAATCTCTTATATAGATGCAATTCTCTTATCATAAATCTCTTAAATAGATACAATTCTCAACGTGTTTCTACTCCAATTCGGAGTGTCCTCAGGAGAATATAACAGCTATAGAGATAGTATGAGTATCCCATATAAACAAGCATAGTTATCCTGAGTGACCCACGATACAGGGTGTCACTCAGTGGGTGTGATCTATCCCAGCTGGAACAGGAGTATGCCGGCACAACCTGAAAAGAAAATCAATAATACAATGAGCCCCAATATGCGGCATTGCATTAGATGTGGTTTCTATAGGGCTTAACGACTCACAGTACTTGACGTGGTTCCGGACACCTAAAAATAAAATGATACATTCCTATAAGTAAACATAGGCTCCCCTGTAACTGCAAGACAAATCTAGCAGTATCGCCGCTAATTCGCTGTACTCAATGTCAGCTGGTCTAAGTACCGATCACTGGATCCCGGGAGGTGCGCAACCCGCATTTGCGGGGAGCCGGAATGAGTCTAACCGGCTGCGATGCGCTCACCTTCCAGGTCCCTCGGCGTCTGGCGTCATATCTTGGCGCCCTCGTGTGACGTCGGCCGTGCCCGCCCCGCTCTGACGCCCACAGGAGGCGGATCATTATGCCAAACAAACCACTAAAGTTCAGGGCCAAGTTACAAGATAAGTGGCAGTGACTTATGGCTGAGTATAGAGTATATTAACTCCTAAATGACTGGCATGAATTACTCATAAGGCTAATAAGGATTGAGGAATAAAGGCATTAATACAATCACTCATTAATGATGGATAATGACTATTACATGAATAATGCCAAAGAGGGGTATAGTTTCAGTCATGAGCATGCAGCAGTGTGAAGGTGCCAATTAAATCATAAAACAGGCACAGGGTCCCGAGAGCTAAGGGGACACATACTGCACGACCACGACCAAACCTCCCCCATATGTAAAGGCCAGAATATACATTAATTAAATAACTTATTTGGTCTTAAAATTAAACCACAGTATATTCATTAAGCTCCTCCGATTAGCCTATTTACACACTAGGAAGAAACCCATGTAAGACCAAACCCATACCCAGAACTCCATTTAGGGAAACAAATATATATATATATAAAAAAAAAAAATATATATATATATATATACATATATATATACACATATGTATTTCCTTTAAAAAATTCTAGTGTGTCTAACAGCTAGTGTCACCTGTTATATTCTAGGATGAGTTAGGCCAAGTAGGAGGTACGAGAGCGGGGCCGCCCTTATTAGGGCTATAATGCCGCCTAGGGTACAGGGCTTGGGTGAGCGTAGGGTGAGTCTAGGACCCCTAGGCCCCTGTTATGCCCCGTCCCTCCTTGGGGGGTTTCTTTGTTAGATCCCCTGGGGGACCATCCTTATGTCTGAAAGGGACCAGTAGGTACTTTGTTAGTAGTCATCGTATATATATATATATATATATATATATATATATATATATATATATCCACTCTTTAATTGGCTCTGCCTCTTCTGTCCGTTTTCTGTACTTACATATATATATAAAAATATGAATTTTTAAAGGAAATATATTATTATTATTATTATTATTTTTCCCTAAATGGAGTTCTGGGTATGGGTTTGGTCTTACATGGGTTTCTTCCTAGTGTGTAAATAGGCTAATAGGAGGATCTTAATATACTGTGGTTTAATTTTAAGACCAAATAAGTTATTTAATTAATGTATATTCTGGCCTTTACATATGGGGGAGGTTTGGTCGTGGTCGTGCAGCATGTGTCCCTTAGCTTTTGGGACCCTTGCCTGTATTATGATTTAATTGGCACCTTCACACTGCTGCATGCTCATGACTGAAACTATACCCATCTTTTGCATTATTCATGTAATAGTCATTATCCATCATTAATGAGTGATTGTATTAATGCCTTTATTCCTCAATCCTTATTAGCCTTATGAGTAATTCATGCCAGTCATTTAGGAGTTAATATACTCTATTCTCAGCCATAAGTCACTCCCACTTATCTTGTAACTTGGCCTTGAACTTTAGTGATTTGTTCGGCATAATGATCCATCTCCTGTGGGAGTCAGAGCGGGGCGGGAGTCAGAGCAGTCGGTTAGACTCATTCCGGCTCCCCGCCACTGCGGGTTGCGCACCTCCCGGGATCCAATGGTCGGTACTTAGACCAGCTGACATTGAGTACAGCGAACTAGCGGCGATACTGCTAGATTTGTCTAGCAGGTACAGGGGAGCCTATGTTTACTTATATGAATGTATCATTTTATTTTTAGGTGTCCGGAGCCACGGCAAGTACTGTGAGTCGTTTAGCCCTATAGAAACCACATCTAGTGCAATGCCGCATATTGGGGCTCATTGTATTATTGATTTTCTTTTCAGGTTGTGCCGGCATACTCCTGTTCCAGCTAGGATAGATCACACACACTGAGTGACACCCTGTATCGTGGGTCACTCAGGATAACTATGCATGTTTATATGTGATACTCATAATATCTCTATAGATGTTATATTCTCCTGAGGACACACCGAATTGGAGTAGAAACACGTTGAGAATTGTATCTATATAAGAGATTTATGATGAGAATTGTATCTATATAAGAGATTCATGATAAATCCACCAGATGGGTGGTGGTCCTAGCGGATCCTGTGTCGCATGATTTTATCCTTATTTTGGGAATACGTCACTTTGCACATGGGTGTTTTTTATGAATGAATACAATAAAAGTTACATCTTAAATAGCACTCCTCTCACACCTTTATTAATATTCATTTAGAGGTTCACTTTTTGTTAATCAATATTTACTCCCTTTTGTACGATGGGAATCCCTGCTATATTTACCTGTCTCCCCTCTTCTAATAACAATAATCCTGACTTACCCCAATTTATTCTGAATCCCGAGAACAACCCAAATTCTTCTATCATATTAATCACCTCCGTCATTTTTCTTTCCGGGTCTTTTATAAATAATAAAATATCATCTGCATATAATAATATTTTTTCATCCTTCCCTTTTATACCAAACCCTTCAAAACCTTTTGACTTCCTAATTTTCTGTGCCAGGGGTTCCACAAATAAAGCAAATAGCATGTCAGCACCAGCAGGGTTAACAGGTGCTGACAAGGTGTTGTTGCAAGGTTGCCGGGTTACACTCTGCTGTCTGAGTGGCTAGCTACTGATTGACCACATGTGCATCTCCCTAAATTACCAGGCATCAGACACTGGGAAGACACCTGTGAAACTGGTCATTACCCGAGTAGCTAGCATTTCCTAATTCCCTTGTATACCCGGCAACTTGACTTCTTGCTTCCTATCTGACTTCTCTTTTGTTACAGCGATTCAGCACTTCTTCCCACTCCTGGCTAGACTCTGTTTTACTGACATTGACTTTATGTGTGTATGTTTAGTTTGTCTTTGTTAGTTGCTTGTTTCCCTGTTGCTCCTGACAACTGACAGGATTGTATTTTATTGTGTTTGACTCCCCTCACTTATCTAGGAAGGGATTGTCGACCAGTTTCCGGCCTATCATTTAGGATAGGCGGACAAGTAGGCAGGGACAGGGGCGCGGGTGAGCTTAGCGGGCACTCCTTCCGTGCCCATACATGACATTTTCACAGGCCCAAACTACTATCTGCATCTGCTATGATGGAAGCAATGACTGCTTTAGTAGAGCAAATGCAGGGATTAACCCAGTTAGTACAATCTCTTGCTGAGAGGGTTCAGGCTCAGGAGACTAATGGAGCTAATGGTCAGTCAGTGGTCAGTCCTCCAGCTGTTTCAAGTGACCCTAAAATTTATCTTCCTGACCGTTTTTCAGGTGACCTTAAGAAATTTGTTGTCTTCGCTTATTTTCGCATGAGACCACAGTCTACTAGCACAGAGGATCAGAGAGTAGGACTTATATTGTCTTTGTTGGAAGGAGACCCTCAAGAGTGGGCTTTCTCCTTACCTTCCTCAGCTCCTGAATTAAGTTCAGTGGAGGTTTTCTTTTCTGCTTTGGGCCTTCTTTATGATGAGCCAGACCATGCAGCCTTTGCAGATTCGCAGCTAGTCAATCTTAAAGGGGTATTCCAGGAAAAAACTTTTTTTAATATATCAACTGGCTCCAGAAAGTTAAACAGATTTATAAATTGCTTCTATTAAAAAAATCTTAATCTTTTCAGCTTCTGAAGTCAAGATTGTTCTTTTCTGTGATGACACGTGTCTCGGGAAATGCCCAGTTTAGAAGAGGTTTGCTATGGGGATTTGCTTCTAAACAGGGCGTTTCCCAAGACACGTGTCATCAGAGAGAACTTCAACAGAAAAGAACAACCTTTACTTCAGAAGCTCATAAATACTGAAAGGATTAAGATTTTTTAATAGAAGTAATTTACAAATCTGTTTAACTTTCTGGAGCCAGATGATATATATGTAAAAAAAAGTTTTTTCCTGGATAACCCCTTAACCTGTTGGGGACGAAGGGCGTATGCATACGCCTTTGCTCCCTGGTACTTAAGGACGAAGGGCGTATGCATACGCCTTTGCTCCCTGGTACTTAAGGACGAAGGGTGTATCCATACGCCCGTGGGAATTTTGGCCCCCGCTCGCTCGCCGGATGACTGCTGATATCTATTAGCAGGCACCCCGTGCAAATGCCCAGGGGGGTCATTAGACCCCCCCATGTCGGCAATCGGCGCAAATCGCAAGTGAATTCACACTTGCGATTTGCGCCGATTCCGGGTCATTACGGGTCTATGGTGACCCGGAATAGAAGGGGGATCGCGGGTGTCTAAGACACCCACGATCCCCCTAAAGCGATAGGAGTGAGGTGGCAGAGTTGCCACCCCTCCTATCTCTGCTATTGGTGGTCTAGACGCGACCACCAATAGCAGATCTGGGGCGGAGGGGTTTACTTTCGTCTTCCCCGTCCTGCCCACCCACAATAGGCGGGGGAGAACGGGGAAAACGAAGAGGAGCGGCGCCGGAGTCCACTTACCCCTCCAGAGACAGCGGAGCGCCGGGGATCGGCGGGTGGCGACGGAGATCTGCGGCGGCGACGGAGATCTGCGGTGGCATGCGGCAGAAGAGGACTGCTCCCGGATGCGACAGAAGCCGGTGAGTAGTTGCCTAGCAACATCTAGAGGGCTACAGTCTGAGACCACTATAGTGGTCTCTAGACTGCAGCCCTCCAGATGTTGCAAAACTACAACTCCCAGCATGCCCAGACAGCTGTTTGCTGTGTGGGCATGCTGGAATTTGTAGTTTTGCAACAGCTGGAGGTCTGCAGTTTAGAGACCACTGCACAGTGATCTCTATACTGCCCTCTAGATCTTGCAAAACTACAACTCCTAGCATGCCCACACAGCTGTTTGCTGTCTGGGCATGCTGGGAGTTGTAGTTTTGCAACATCTGGAGGTCCACAGTTTGGAGATCACTGTTCAGTGGTCTCTAAATTGTAGCACTCCAGATGTTGCAAAACTACAAATTCCAGCATGCCCACACAGAAAACAGCTGTCTCGGCATGTTGTAGTTGCGTGCCTCCAGCTGTTGTAGAACTACATCTCCCAGCATGCCCTTCTGTGATCAGACATGCTGGGAATTGTAGTTTTGCAACAGCTGGAGGCACACTGGTTGGAAAATACTGAGTTAGGTAACAGAACCCAACTCAGTATTTTCCAACCAGTGTGCCTCCAGCTGTTTCAAAACTACAACTCCCAGCATGTACTGACAGACCGTGCATGCTGGGAGTTGTAGTTTTGCAACAGCTGGAGGCTCACTGGTTGGAAAATACTGAGTTAGGTAACAGAACCTAACTGAAGGTTTTCCAACCAGTGTGCCTCCAGCTGTTGCAAAACTACAACTCCCAGCATGTACTGACAGACCGTGCATGCTGGGAGTTGTAGTTTTGAAACAGCTGGAGGTTGGCCCTCCCCCCCCATGTGAACGTACAGGGTATGTTCACACGGGCAGGTTTACAGCAAGTTTCCTGCTTCAAGTATGAGCTGCGTCAAATTTTTCGCCGCAGCGCTAATTCCTAGTGGGAAACTCACCGTAACCCTCCAGTGTGAATGTACCCTAAAAACACTACACTATACTAACACCTAATAAAGAGTAAAACACTACATAAACACCCCCTTACACTGCTCCCCCCCCAATAAAAATGAAAAACGTATTGTACAGCAGTGTTTCCAAAACGGAGCCTCCAGCTGTTGCAAAACAACAACTCCCAGCATTTCCGGACAGCCACTGACTGTCCAGGCATTCTGGGAGTTTAGCAACAGCTGGAGGCACCCTGTTTGGGAATCACTGGCGTAGAATACCCCTATGTCCACCCCTATGCAATCCCTAATTTAGTCCTCAAATGCGCATGGTGCTCTCTCACTTTGGAGCCCTGTCGTATTTCAAGGAAACAGTTTAGGGCCACATATGGGGTATTTCCGTACTCGGGAGAAATTGCACTACAAATTTTGGGGGGCTTTTTCTCCTTTTTCCCCTTATGAAAAGGAAACGTTGGGGTCTACACCAGCCTGTTAGTGTAAAAAAAAATATTTTTACACTAACATGCTGGTGTTGCCCTTTACTTTTTATTTTCACAAGAGGTAAAAGGAAAAAAAGACCCCCAAAATTTGTAACGCAGTTTCTCCTGAGTACAGAAATACCCCATATGTGGGCGTAAAATGCTCTGCGGGCGCACAACAAGGCTCAGGAGTGAGAGCGCACTATGTACATTTGAGGCCTAAATTGGTGATTTGCACAGGGGTGGCTGATTTTACAGCGGTTCTGACATAAATGCAAAAAAATAAATACCCACATGTGACCCCATTTTGGAAACTACACCCCTCACGGAATGTAAAAACGGGTACAGTGAGCATTTACGCCCCACAGGGGTCTGACAGATTTTTGGAACAGTGGTACGTGAAAATGAAAAATTTTATTTTTTTGTTTGCACAGCCTGATGTTCCAAAGATCTGTCAAATGCCAGTGGGGTGTAAATGCTCACTGTACCCCTTATTACATTCCGTGAGGGGTGTAGTTTCCAAAATGGGGTCACATGTGGGGGGGTCCACTGTTCTGGCACCACAGGGGGCTTTGTAAATGCACATGGCCCTGACTTCCATTCCAAACAAATTATCTCTCTAAAAGCTCAATGGCGTTCCTTCTCTTCTGAGCATTGAAGTTCGCTCGCAGTGCACTTGACGTCCAAACATGGGGTATTTCCATACTCAGAAGAAATGGGGTTACAAATTTTGGGGGGCATTTTCTCCTATTACCCTTTGTAAAAAAGTAAAATTTGGGGAAAGACCAGCATTTTAGTGGAAAAATATTTTTTTTTCATTTACACATCCGACTTTAACAAAAAGTTGTCAAACACCTGTGGGGTGTTAAGGCTCACCGTACCCCTTGTTACGTTCCTTGAGGGGTGTCGTTTCCATAATAGTGTGCAATGTGGGGTTTTTTGCTGTCCTGGCACCATAGGGGCTTCCTAAATGGGACATGCCCCCCAAAAACCATTTCAGAAAAACTCACTCTCCTAAATCCCATTGTTGCTCCTTCGCTTCTGAGCCCTCTAGTGCACCCGCCGAACACTTGACATACACATATGAGGTATTTTCTTACTCGACAGAAATTGTGTTACAAATTTTAAGAGGATTTTTTTTCCTTTAACCCCTTGTAAAAATTCAAAAACTGGGTCTACAAGAACATGCCAGTGTAAAAAATGAAGATTTTGAATTTTCTCCTTCACTTTGCTGCTATTCCTGTGAAACACCTAAAGGGTTAAAACGCTGACTGAATGTCATTTTGAATACTTTGAGGGGTGCAGTTTTTATAATGGGGTCATTTATGAGGTATTTCTAACCAGAAGACCCTTCAAATCCACTTCAAACCTGAACTGGTCCCTGAAAAATTCCGATTTTGAAAATTTTGCGAAAAATTGGAAAATTGTTGCTGAATTTTGAAGCCCTCTGGTGTCTTCCAAAAGTAAAAACTCATCAATTTTATGATGCAAACATAAAGTAGACATATTGTATATGTGAATCAATATATAATTTATTTGGAATATCCATATTCCTTATAAGAAGAGAGCTTCAAAGTTAGAAAAATGCAAAATTTTCAAATTTTTCATGAAATTTTTGAATTTTTCACCAAGAAAGGATGCAAGTATCGACTAAGATAAAGTAGAATATGTCACGGAAAAACAATCTCGGAATCAAATTTATAAGTAAAAGCATTCCACAGTTATTAATGCTTAAAGTGACAGTGGTCAGATTTGCAAAAAATGCTCACGTCCTTAGGTTCATAATGGGCTCCGTCCCCAAGGGGTTAAGGACTCAGGGTTTTTCCGTTTTTGCACTTTCGTTTTTTCCTCCTCACCTTTTAAAAATCATAACCCTTTCAATTTTTCACCTAAAAATCCATATTATGGCTTATTTTTTGCATCGCCAATTCTACTTTGCAGTGACATTAGTCATTTTACCCAAAAATGCACGGCGAAACGGAAAAAAAAATCATTGTGCGACAAAATCGAAGAAGAAACGCCATTGTGTAACTTTTGGGGGATTCCGTTTCTACGCAGTGCATATTTCGGTACAAATTACACCTTATCATTATTCTGTAGGTCCATACGGTTAAAATGATACCCTACTTATATAGGTTTGATTTTGTCGCACTTCTGGAAAAAATCATAACTACATGCAGGAAAATGTATACGTTTAAAAATGTAATCTTCTGACCCCTATAACTTTTTTATTTTTCCACGTACAGGGCGGTATGAGGACTCATTTTTTGCACCGTGGCCTGAAGTTTTTATTGGTATGATTTTTGTTTTGATCGGACTTTTTTATCACTTTTTATTCATTTTTTAATGGTATAAAAAGTGACCAAAATACGCTTTTTTGGACTTTGGAATTTTTTTGCGCGTACGCCATTGACCGTGCGGTTTAATTAATGATATATTTTTATAGTTCGGACATTTACACATGCGGCGATACCACATATGTTTATTATTTTTTTTTTTTTACACTGTTTTATTTTTTTTATGGGAACAGGGGGGTGATTCAAACTTTTATTAGGGAAGGGGTTAAATGACCTTTATTAACACTTTTTTTTAAAAATTTTTTGCAGTGTTATAGGTCCCATAGGGACCTATAACACTGCACACACTGATATTTTACACAGATCACAGGCGTGTATTAACACGCCTGTGATCTGTGTTATCGGCGCTTGACTGCTCCTGCCTGGATCTCAGGCACGGCGCAATCATTCGCTGATTGGACACCGAGGAGGCAGGTAAGGGCCCTCCCGGTTTCCGGTCAGCTGTTCGGGACGCCGCGATTTCACCGTGGCGGTCCCGAACAGCCCGACTGAGCAGCCGGGTCACTTTCACTTTTGCTTTAGAAGCGGCAGTCAGCCTTGACCGCCGCTTCTAAAGGGTTAATACCGCACATCGCCGCGATCGGCGATGTGTGGTATTAGCCGCGGGTCCCGGCTGTTGATGAGCGCCGGGACTGACGCGATATGATGCGGGATCGCGGCGCGATCCCACTTTATATCGCGGGAGTTGGCGCAGGATGTAAATATACGTCCTGCGTCGTTAAGGGGTTAAGCAGGGAAAGAGAACAGCAGAGGAGTACTGTGCAAATTTTCGGAAGTGGTGCACGGCTTCAGGTTGGAATGATCCAGCCCTTAGGTGTCAGTTCAGACTAAGATTATCTGACGCTATTAAGGATGCTTTTGTAAGTTATCCATCACCTGACTCATTAAAACAAGCCATGACATTAGCTATACGACTTGACAGACGTATGAAAGAAAGAAATCGAGAGCGGACTTTTAATTCTGTTCCTCACTCTCCTTCCTCCATGTTTCCATCTTTTCCTGTCCCTCATGTCTCTGCCAAGGAACCTATGCAGATAGAGAAATTTTCCCCTCAGCAGAGAAAATCCATTCGGAAGAAAAGCACGTTTCTTTTGTGGAGACGAAGGACATCGGTTCCAGAATTGCGTCAAACGCCATCGCCTAAATCAGGCAGGTCATTAGGCGCACAGGTACCTTTGAATTTATCTACAAAAATGTTGTTACCAGTGCAAATATGTTTTCAAAAGAGAAAAATATTTGGTAAAGTTTTTGTTGATTCTGCTTCTGCTGCTAATTTTGTGGATCTAAAATGTATTATGTCTTTAAATTTACCTTTGAGACGGTTGGAGGACCCAATTCCCATTTCTGGAGTGGATTATACACCCTTGTCAGGGGGTTGTGTCAGTTTTTCTACTCCCAAAGTGGGATTATTGGTCGGTTCTATGCATTTTGAAAAAATCACCTTTATTGTTCTTGAAAATTTGTCTGTAGATGTGATTCTGGGTTTACCCTGGTTAAGAAATCATAACCCTGTTTTTGATTGGACCTCAGGGGAACTTATCAAGTGGGGATCTGAGTGTTCTAACAAATGCATTACCTACTCTCTTGCTACTCTCGGTGTGGGTAAAAATATTCAACCTGAATTTATTTCAGATTTTTGTGACGTTTTTTTCTGAGGAGGCCTCCTCTGCTTTGCCCCGTCAACGAGATTATGTCTGTGCTCTTGAACTTTTACCTGATGCCTTGTCTCGAAGTTTCAGCGCTTCTCAGCCTATAGACTCTAATCCTGAGACTATTCTTCCAGAAGGTGTGGTTATCTCTGCAGTATCTGCCAATTTAACATCGGAAATTTTGAGTACTCAAGGTTTGGTTCCTCCAGAGATTCCTAGAGGCAAAATCTTTGTACCTAATCAGTTTCGCCACCGTATAATCGAGGAATCTCATTGTTCGCTGTTAGCAGGTCATCCTGGTATCCATGGTACAAGGAGATTGCTTCTAAAGAGATTTTGGTGGTCAACCCTGAACAGGCATGTGAAAGCTTTTGTTGCTTCTTGTGATGTGTGTGCCCGAGCTAAGACTCCTCGGATTCGTCCTGCAGGGGAGCTGTGTCCATTATCTATTCCTAAGAGACCCTGTACCTATACTGATAGGGATAACCCTGAGGTCAACACCACTATGAGTAAACTGTGCACAGTTGGGGCTTAGGTTCAGAAGAATTTGGAAAACGCCCAAGTACTACAAAAGAAATCGTCCGACAAGAGACGTACTTGCGGCATAACATTTAAAGTTGGTGATAAAGTGTGGTTATCAACGAAAAATCTTCGTCTCAAGGTTCCGTCTAAGAAACTGGCATCTAGGTTCATTGGACCTTATGAGGTAATTTAAGTTATTAATCCTGTGAGTTACAGATTAAAATTACCATCTTCTTTTAAGATTCATAATGTGTTCCATTGCTCCTTGTTAACACGTTCTGTTCCTACTCAGTCTCCAGTCCCGAGCCTGCCTCCTCCGGGACTTTTTTTTAGCATGGGGGATAAGGGGCATTCCTGCCTCCTTCCCCTTTGCATTATAATTTTACTACTAGTGATTTTGCTGTTTATGTTTATTTTTGCCGTTGGACCATTATATAACATCTTAACCGCCCTTAAGAATTTCCCCCCCAAATTCATAGACTGTATTACCTTAGAGAGGAACCCCCACTCCACCCTGTCAAATGCTTTATGGGCATCTAGAGACAGGATGGAATGGGTCCCCTTCCCTCTTGGGGATTGCATGTTTAGGTAAACTCTTCTAATATTGTTGTATATGTTTCTGTCTGGGACAAAGCCGTTCTGTTCTTCCCCTACCAGTCTTCCAATCAGCCCCTGGAGGCGATTAGCCCAGACTTTCAAGTAAATTTTTTGATCTGTGTTTAAAAGGGATATCGGCCTGAAAGAGTCAACTAGTGTTGAGCGGCGTAGGCCATATTCGAATTCGCGATATTTCGCGAATATATGAATGAATATTCGTCATATATTCGCTACATTCGTATTTTCATAATATTCGCAGTTTATTTTCGCACATGCGAAAATTTGCGTCTGTAAAAATTTGCATAAACGAAAATTCACATATGTGAAAATTAGCATAAGTGAAAATTTGCATATGCAAATTTTCACATATGCGAAAATTCGTACGCCAGTCACACACAGTAGTATTAGAGCCTTCTTCACACCACACAGGCTGGAAGCAGAGAGGGATGATCACTGATGTGTAGTGTGAAAAAAAAATAAATGAATATTCGTAATTGTTAATATATAGTGCTATATTCACGAATTCGTGAATATGCGATATTCGCGAATAAAATTTGCATTGCGAATATTCGCGAGCAGCACTAGAGTCAACGTCGCAACTATTTTTCCTTTTTTTGGGGATCAGAGTAATTATTGCTTCCAACATTGATTGTGGCATTACGCCTCTCTCTAAGGATTCATTAAAGACTTCAAGCAATAATGTAAGTAATGGATCCCCAAAAACTCTATATATTTCAAATACCATCCCATCCGATCCTGGTGCAGAGTTTCGTGAGAAAGATTTTAATGCTGTTTTGAGCTCCTCTAGACCGATATCCGTATCCATCTCTATTTTTTCTTCTTCCTTCAATACAGGCAATTAGAATTTTTTTTAGATATTCCTCAATCATGCTCTCTTCTCCCTGATACTCTTTGGTATATACATTTTGGTAATATTTCACCACTATTTTTTCCAGTACTTCTTAGCTGCTGAATACTACAGAGAAAATTATTTTCTTTTTGGAACACAGCTTTCTACTAACATCACGAGCACAGTGCTCTCTGTGGACAGAGTAGGAGAAAATCCACATGGCAAACTGTAGAGATGAGCGAACTTTTCGAAAATTTGATACGCCCGATTCCGTGAATTTTCTGATAGTTTGTTTTGTTCAAATTTTTTTGCGTCAAATCTATATTAAAAAAGGCTATTTCTAGCCTACATACAGCCTCTATAGAGGTATAGAACACTTTGCTGTGTTCTAAAACGTATATGGAGTGTGCTGGGTTAGTGAAATAATACTGTTATTCAGAATAACATGCAGATTACAGGCATCGCTTTTAGAATCACTGCTGCAGCACAATTACAGAGCCTGGTGGTGGCATCAGTGTCAGGAGACCATATAGTGATTGAATGACACAGCATGGACATGTTGTCAGCATGAGGAGACCATATAGTGGCTGAATGACACAGCATGGAGGTGTTGGCAGCATGAGGAGACCATATAGTGGATGAATGGCACAGCCCGGAGTTGCCAGCAGCATGAGTAGGCACTAGGCCTTCACAATCCCTAAGATTAAAAGAATCTGTAGAGAAAAGAAAAGAAAGGAATGACGGACGGCGCCTCGTGTATTTACCCTCAATAGATCGGGTGGTGGGTGGGGGGGCAACCCCACGGGGCTTATAGATGGCCGCTCACCTTGAGATCTATGCAAAAAAGCATATCACCCACGATATAATCTGGGTACTGTAGTGTGAGTCGCTGCTATGCCGATGGGTTGCAGGAGGAAACAAGTCGTCCTGGGAGTCAATATTAAAAGTAGAGCAGGAAAAAACCCTCAGGTATGGCGCTGCAGACTCTTGTAGACAGATGAGGCGGATGCCTATTACCTTTGGCATCTGCTTCATCTGTCTACAAGAGTCTGCAGCGCCATACCTGAGGGTTTTTTCCTGCTCTACTTCTAATACTAAGATTAAAAGAGGAGTTAAGAAATTTAAACCGAAGATTTTGGATAGCGGGTGCTACCTATGAGAAAATGTGAAATTCCCAGGCCCAACAGCAGCATCAGTAACCCATATATTGCCTGAATGACACAGCCTGGAGTTGGCTGATGCACGAGAACACACCAGGGCTTCACAATCCCCCCCAAAAAACACAACAATTTTAGACATTTTTTAAAAAGATTTTGAATAGCGGGTGCTACCTATGAGAAAATTTGAAATTCCCAGGCCCCACAGCGGCATCAGTAACCAATATATTGCCTGAATGACACAGCCTGGAGTTGGCTGATGCACGAGTATACAACAGGGCTTCACAATCCCCCCCAAAAAACACCACAATTTTAGAAATTTTTGGAAACAATTTTGGATAGCAGGTGCTACCTATGACAAAATTTGAAATTACCAGACCCAGGCCCAGCAGCGCCATCATTTTTTTTTTGTTGAAAATTAAAACAAACTTTGAGTGTCCCGGACCCCATTGTGTGGGTACGAAGGACCAAATCCAACAAGCCCCCACAGCAACATCAGTAAAGCATATATTGCCTGAATGACTCAGCCTGGATTTGGCTGATTCATGAGTACACAGCAGGGCTTCACAATTCCCCCCAAAAAACACCACAATTTTAGAAATGTTTGAAAAAGATTTTGGATAGCGGGTGCTACCTATGAGGTAGTTTGAAACTACCAGACCCAGGCCCCACAGCGGCATCAGTAACCCATATATTGCCTGAATGACACAGCCTGGAGTTGGCTGATGCACGAGTTCACACCAGGGCTTCACAATCCCTCCAAAAAAACACCACAATTTAAAAAATGTTGAAAAAGATTTTGGATAGCGGGTGCTACCCATGAGAAAATTTTAACTTATCAGACCCAGGCCCCACAGCAGCATCAGTAACCCATATATTGCCTGAATGACACAGCCTGGAGTTGGCTGATGCACGAATTCACACCAGGGCTTCACAATCCCCCCCCAAAAAACACCACAATTTTAGAATTTTTTCGAAAAAGATTTTGGATAACGGATGCTATGTGAGAAAATGTGAAATTCCCAGACCCAGGCCCAGCAGCGCCATAATTTTTTTATTTGAAATTTAAAACAACCTTTGCGTGTCCCGGACCCTACAAATCCAACAAGCCCCCACAGGGCTCAAGTGGCTGTGAGATTTAGGCGCAACGTCTCCATTGCCCTGACCGGCCATTGTTTCCAAGACTTCTTGTCAAGGCAAACCATGTGAAGAACAACGTGACACTGCCGTGACCTGCACACATGGTATACTGAAGGGCCACTGAGACTTGTCCGGGCAGTGGAGGCTTAAGACACAGTGGAGGATGTGGAAGCGGAGTAGCACACTGTCGCAGGACCAATGGGCTGACAGAGTGTAGCAGGAAGCAGCATTGAGTACACACCAGGGCTTCAGAATCCCAAAGAAAAAAACAAACATTTTAAAAATAATTTTAAGAATATATAGGACAGCGGGTGCTACCTATATATTGCCTGAATGACACAGCCTGGAGTTGGCTGATGCATGAGTACTCACTAGGGCTTCGCAATCCCTCCAAAAAAATACAACAATTGTAGAAATTTATGAAGACTTTTGGATAGAGGGTGCTACCTATGAGAAAATTTGAAATTCCCAGACCCAGGCCCAGCAGCGCCATCAGTAAACCATATATTGCCTGAATGACACAGGCTGGAGTTGGCTGATGCATGAGTACGCACCAAAGCTTCACAATCCCTAATAAAAAAGACAAACATTTTTGACGAAATATGTTAACGAAAATTTAGGACAGAGAGTGCTCTCTATATATTACCAGAATGACGCAGCCTGGAGTTGGCTGCAGCATGAGGAGACCATTGAAATGTGTGATTTTTTTAATTTGAAATTTAAATCAAAATTTGTGTCCCGGACCCCCCGTGTGGGTACAAAGGACCTAATCTCACAAGCACCCACAGGGCTCATGTGGCCGTAAGATGTAGGAACAACGTCTCCATAGCCCTGACCGGCCATTTTTGTTTTTTGTACCTTTGTTTAAGAACAAGCGTGTATCCAAGAGTCCAGAAGACTCTATAATGCAGGACGGCCGACCACCAAAAGACATTCTTCTATAAAATATTTTTTTATGAAATAAAGAAGCAGAGTTCATTCCTCTGCGTATTTTTTTTTTTTTTTAATTTTACTTACAAAATCACACGCATCAATCGTTCAATGGTGTAATGGTTATTATTGTGGAAAATTCAAGTTTATTACTGTGATAATTATCAGAAAATTGAAAAAAAAACACCCAAGAGTGTTTAATAACTCCATACATTGCACCATAAATGTTGAAATTTAAATTAAGCATGTATGTATTTATTTCAAAAATCCTAAAATTAAAGGCCCAAGCCCAGAAGCATCATGAAGTCAAGTAGTTCCTGAAAGATACAGGAGCAGTCAGGAGCAGGCATCAGCAGTACCCAAGAGGCTTTAATAACCCCTTACATTGCACGATCACTCGCGAGATCGAGCAATAACAGGTGTGTTATGCCCTCAGATGTCCGGGGCTGCACGCGCGCTACACTGAACGGACCAGCGTGTGTCCATCTTTCACCGACAGATGCAGGTAACCTGCTGAACCCCGTTCGCGACAGGGATCAGGGATTGCAATTATTTGCCAGGAAAGAAGAATCACAACTAAGCGCGGGTCATAAGCTTGGGTTCATTAAGTCCCTGCCCTTTGTACATACCGCATGTCTCTACTACCGATTGGATGGTTTAGTGAGGTCCTCGGATCGGCCCCCGGCGGGGTAGGAGAAGGCCCTAGCAGAGCGCTGAGAATTTAAATATCATTGTTACGCCTAGCGCTCCGGGTCCCCGCTCCTCCCCGGAGCGCTCACGGCGTCTTTCTCCCTGCAGCGCCCCGGTCAGTCCCGCTGACCGGGAGCGCTGCACTGTTTTGGCCGTTGGGGATGCGATTCGCACAGCGGGACGCGCCCGCTCGCGAGTCGCATCCCAGGTCACTTACCCGTCCCGGTCCCCTGCTGTCATGTGCTGGCGCGCGCGGCTCCGCTCTCTAGGGCGCGCGCGCGCCAGCTCTCTGAGACTTAAAGGGCCAGTGCACCAATGATTGGTGCCTGGCCCAATTAGCTTAATTGGCTCCCACCTGCTCCCTGCCTTTATCTAGTCTCCTTCCTTGCACTCCCTGGCCGGATCTTGTTGCCTTGTGCCAGTGAAAGCGTTTAGTGTGTCCAAAGCCTGTGTACCTGAACTTCTGCTACCCATCCTGACTACGAACCTTGCCGCCTGCCCCCGACCTTCTGCTACGTCTGACCTTGCCTCTGCCTAGTCCTTCTGTCCCACGCCTTCTCAGCAGTCAGCGAGGTAGAGCCGTTGCTAGTGGATACGACCTGGTTGCTACTGCCGCAGCAAGACCATCCCGCTTTGCAGCGGGCTCTGGTGAATACCAGTAGCCTCTTAGAACCGGTCCACTAGCACGGTCCACGCCAATCCCTCGCTGACACAGAGGATCCACTACCTGGAAGCCGAATCGTGACAGTAGATCCGGCCATGGATCCCGCTGAGGTGCCGCTGCCAAGTCTCGCTGATCTTCCCACGGTGGTCGCTCAGCAATCGCAGCAGATTGCCCAACAAGGACAGCAGCTGTCGCAGTTGACCGCCATGTTACAGCAAATTCTGCCTCTGCTACAGCAGCAACCATCTCCTCCGCCAGCTCCTGCACCTCCTCCGCAGCGAGTGGCCGCTCCTAACCTCCGCTTGTCCCTGCCGGACAAATTTGATGGGGACTCCAGACTCTGCCGTGGATTTTTGTCTCAGTGTTCCCTGCATATGGAGATGTTGTCAGACTTGTTTCCTACAGAACGGTCTAAGGTGGCGTTCGTAGTAAGCCTTCTTTCAGGAAAGGCCTTGTCTTGGGCCACACCGCTCTGGGACCGCAATGATCCTGCCACAGCCACAGTCCAGTCCTTCTTTGCTGAAGTCCGAAGTGTCTTTGAGGAACCTGCCCGAGCCTCTTCTGCTGAGACTGCCTTGCTGAACCTGGTCCAGGGTAATTCTTCCGTTGGCGAGTACGCCATACAATTCCGTACTTTTGCTTCTGAACTATCCTGGAATAATGAGGCTCTCTGCGCGACCTTTAAAAAAGGCCTATCCAGTCGCATCAAGGATGTGCTGGCCGCACGAGAGATTCCTGCCAACCTCCAAGAACTCATCCATTTGGCTACCCGCATTGACATGCGTTTTTCTGAACGACACCAAGAGCTCCGCCAGGAAAAAGACTTAGATCTCTGGGCACCTCTCCCACAGCATCCTTTGCAGTCTTCGCCTGGGCCTCCCGCCGAGGAGGCCATGCAAGTGGATCGGTCTCGCCTGACCCAGGAAGAGAGGAATCGCCGTAGAGAAGAAAATCTCTGTCTGTACTGTGCCAGTACTGAACATTTCTTGGTGGATTGCCCTATCCGTCCTCCACGCCTGGGAAACGCACGCACGCACCCAGCTCACGTGGGTGTTGCATCTTTTGGTTCTAAGTCTTCTTCTCCACGTCTCACGGTGCCCGTGCGGATTTCTCCTACAACCAACTCCTCCCTCTCAGCCGTGGCCTGCTTGGACTCTGGTGCCTCCGGGAATTTTATTTTGGAGTCCTTTGTTAATAAATTCAGCATCCCGGTGACCCGTCTCGTCAAACCGCTCTACATTTCCGCGGTCAACGGAGCCAGATTGGACTGCACCGTGCGTTACCGCACAGAACCCCTCCTGATGTCTATCGGACCCCACCACGAAAGGATTGAGTTCTTCATTCTCCCCAACTGTACCTCTGAGGTCCTCCTCGGTCTGCCTTGGCTCCGGCTTCATTCCCCCACCATTGATTGGACCACCGGGGAGATCAGGAACTGGGACTCTGCCTGCCACAGGAAGTGCCTCTCCCCCCCTCCCAGTCCCATCAGGCAAGCCTCTGTGCCTCCCCATGGCCCCCGTCCTGGTGTCACACTGCCCCGTGCCAGGCCTCGCCCTCTGCCCTCCCTCCCCATCCCCACTCCTGCTGTACTGCCTGCCGTTGAGGAAACCCTCCATTCTTTCCCGGTGTCCTCATCCCAGGGGAGGCAGTTACCGGACAAAGAGAAGGGGAGACCTAAGGGGGGGGGTACTGTTACGCCTAGCGCTCCGGGTCCCCGCTCCTCCCCGGAGCGCTCACGGCGTCTTTCTCCCTGCAGCGCCCCGGTCAGTCCCGCTGACCGGGAGCGCTGCACTGTTTTGGCCGTTGGGGATGCGATTCGCACAGCGGGACGCGCCCGCTCGCGAGTCGCATCCCAGGTCACTTACCCGTCCCGGTCCCCTGCTGTCATGTGCTGGCGCGCGCGGCTCCGCTCTCTAGGGCGCGCGCGCGCCAGCTCTCTGAGACTTAAAGGGCCAGTGCACCAATGATTGGTGCCTGGCCCAATTAGCTTAATTGGCTCCCACCTGCTCCCTGCCTTTATCTAGTCTCCTTCCTTGCACTCCCTGGCCGGATCTTGTTGCCTTGTGCCAGTGAAAGCGTTTAGTGTGTCCAAAGCCTGTGTACCTGAACTTCTGCTACCCATCCTGACTACGAACCTTGCCGCCTGCCCCCGACCTTCTGCTACGTCTGACCTTGCCTCTGCCTAGTCCTTCTGTCCCACGCCTTCTCAGCAGTCAGCGAGGTAGAGCCGTTGCTAGTGGATACGACCTGGTTGCTACTGCCGCAGCAAGACCATCCCGCTTTGCAGCGGGCTCTGGTGAATACCAGTAGCCTCTTAGAACCGGTCCACTAGCACGGTCCACGCCAATCCCTCGCTGACACAGAGGATCCACTACCTGGAAGCCGAATCGTGACAATCATGTTTGAAATTTGCATTAAGCATGTATTAGCTACTGCTAAACTTCCAAAAATTGAAGGCCCAAGGCCTGAGGCATCAGGGAGGCAATTATTTCCTGAAAGACACAGAATGAGTCAGGAGCAGTACCCAAGAGGGTTTCATAACCAACCCCTTACATTTAAAGATCAATGTTGAAATTTGCATTAAGCATGTATTTAGCTACTGCAAAACATCCAAAAATTGAAGGCCCAAGACCTGAGGCATCGGGGAGGCAAGTAGTTCCCGAAAGACACAGAATGAGTCATTCGCAGTACCCAAGAGGGTTTCATAACCATCCCCTTACATTTAAAGATGAATGTTGAAATTTGCATTAAGCATGTATTTAGCTACTGCTAAACATCCAAAAATTGAAGGCCCAAGACCTGAGGGCAGGGAAGCAAGTAGTTCCTGAAAGACACAGAATGAGTATGGAGCAGGCATTCGCAGTACCCAAGAGGGTTTCATAACCCCTTACATTTAAAGAACAATGTTGACATTTGCATTAAGCATATATTTAGCTACTGCTAAACATCCAAAAATTAAAGGCCCATGGCCAGAAGCATCAGTGAGGCAAGTAGTTCCTGAAAGACACAGAATGAGCCAGGAGCAGGCAATCACAGTACCAAAGAGGGTTTCATAACCCTAATTGATAACCCAAGAGGGTTTCACAACCAACCATGATTGGGAAATGTTGGTGTAGCAGCATGGGCAATCTACTCTGAGGCATCTGGAATTGGTGGCTGGAAATCCTTGCTGATCCATCCCTGATTCATCTTGACAAACGTCAGTCTCTCCACATTTTTAGTGGACAGACGAGTTCGCCTTGTGGTGACTATGGCCCCGGCCGCACTAAACACCCGTTCTGATGGCACACTACGGGCCGGGCAGGACAGCTTTTCCAGGGCAAACTCTGCTAGTTGTGGCCATAAATCAAGTTTGGCTGCCCTGAAGTCCAGCGGATCTTCAATGGTTGCTGGCATGGCCATGTCAAGGTATGCCACCACCTGATGGTTCAGGTCCTGTTCCATGTCTACCTGCTGCTGATGAGTTGCTTCACTATGCGGGTGAATAAGGCTACTCATCAGCGACTGTAGACTCAGGCTGCTGCTGATTGAGCTGGTACTGCTCCTGCCACCCCTCCCCTCCCCAGCAGCCATGGAAATGGAAGGTGAGCGCAGAGGGCCCCCCGAGTCAGACCTGCAAGTTGATGGACCATGTGGCCGATAGGCATCAGCCAACTGACTACGTAGAATCTCTCTGTAGTAGGTCAGTTTGTCCTCCCTCTCAGTGGGTGTAAAAAAGGCCCCCATTTTGGGACAGTAGCGAGGGTCTAATAAGGTGGAGATCCAGAAGTCATCCCACTGATGAATTTTGACAATTTGGGGGTCACTATGCAAGCAACTGAGCATGCATCGTGCCATTTGTGGCAGTAACTCAGAGGGACTACCTGCCTCCATCTCCACTGCATACTGCCACGGTGTGTCTGGGTTCTCTGTCTCAACTTCCTTATAATCCTCCAGCTCCTCTGGCTGCTCCTGCTCCTCCTCTCCTGTCCGAAGACTAGAAACACCGGCCATCTCATCCAACCTAAACTGTGCTCCGCTCTGACTCTCATCATCCTCCTCCTCCAGTTCAGCCCCACAAGGCTCATGTAGCCTTGAGATGTAGGCGCAATGTCTCCATTGTCGTGACCAGCCATGGTTTCAATCATTCGTTGTAGGAAATGTAGAAGTGGAATTACGTCGTTCATGGCATAATCCAGGCGACTCACAAATAATGTGGCTTCCTCAAAGGGCCTCAGCAAACGGCAGATGTCACCTATGAGCTGCCACTGGTTCACATTGAAGTTACACAGGGGAGTACTCCTATCTGCATGGATCATCAAGAAATCGGTGATGGCTTTTCTTTGTTTGTATAGTCTGTCCAACATATGGAGGGTGGAATTCCAACGTGTGGCAACGTCACATATAAGACTATGATGTGGGATACCGTTCTGACGCTGCAGCTCAAGGAAGGTGTGCTTGGCGGTGTACGAGTGGCTGAAGTGCATGCACAGTTTCCTTGCCATTTTCAGGATGTTTTGCAAATGGGGTGAAGACTTGAGGAAGTGCTTGACAACCAGATTCAACATGTGTGCTATGCAGGGCGCATGTTTCACACTTCCTTGTCGCAGCGCGGACACGATGTTCTTCCCGTTGTAGGTCACCATGGTTCCCATTTCCAGATTTCGTGGAGTAAGCCATACTCGGATTTCTTTACGAATGAACTTTAGCAGTTCCTCAGCTGTGTGACTCCGTTCGCCAAGGCAAACCATGTGAAGAACAGCTTGACACCGCCGTGCGGATGAGGAGGCGGCGTCACACACTGTAACAGGACCAACTGCCTGGGAGCAAGAGCGTGGAGGAGGAAGCGGTGTGACCTGTTCAAGTTGCTGTTGTGGCTGTGCAGAAATCACAATTACCCAGTGGGCCGTAAAAGACAAGTATTGTCCCTGCCCGTAGTTACAGCTCCACACGTCGGCGCTGCCGTGCACTTTAGAACACACCGACAGGCTCAAGGACTGGCCCACCTTCTCTGGTACAAACTTATGCAGGGCTGGTACTGTCTTCTTTGCAAAGAAATGACGGCTTGAGACTCTCCACCTTGGCTCGGCACAAGCCATCAATTCTCTGAAAGGTGCAGAGTCCACCAATGAAAAGGGAGGGACTGCAACACCAGCAACTTGGACAGGAGCACATTCAACTTCTGCGCCGTTGGATGAGTGGGAGCATACTGTTGTCACTTGGACATGGCTTCGCCAATGGATTGTTGGCGGAATGGCTGACTAAAAGCGGGAGAAGCAGGAGCGACAGAAGGAGGGTTTGACACACAGCTCCCTTCGGTTGAGGTGGGGGAGCCTTGGCTGGATGAAGGAGGGAGTGGATGGCCACTGGGTGATGCAGCAGGCTGGACCACTGCATCAGAGCCACGGTTGTCCCAGGCAGCTTTACGGCCGCGAAGCATGTGTTGACGCAGGGCCGTGGTGCCGACATTGGGACCCTGGCCACGCTTCACCTTCTGCCGACAGATCTTGCATGTGGCTACGTGAACCTCCTCCGGATGCCTTATGAAAAACTTCCACACCGCCGAGTAGCTGATTTTTCCACCCGCAGTCCGCACTAATTGACTGCTACTGGTGCCATCTCCAGGAACCCCTGTTCCACTACCTCCCGGAAAGGTAGGCTGCCGCGAAGCAGGTGGTCTCCCCCGGGGACGTTTGGCTCCTGAATTTCCACTACTGCCACCACACTGACTGCCAACCGTGCTACCGCCTTGCTGCCTCAAGGGCAACCTGCAACTCTCTTCTCCTGATGATGATGAAGCCCCTTCTGCACCCGGCTCCCAATTGCGATCGGCTTCATCATCATCAACAGTTGTGTGCACGTCACTGATGTCCTCCTTAGGTTCCCCAACAGTGTCTGCTTCAGGACCCTGAACACTTGCAACACCGCCTCCCACGTCACTCTCCGCATCACTACTTGGCCGCCTAGCGGAGCAAGCGGCACATGTCTCCTCCCCTTCTTGGCTGCCCAGTAGCTGCTTACTGTCCTCTATCAGATCGTCCTCAGTAAATAGTGGAGCTGAACCTACAGCATAAGATACTTCTCTAAGAGAGGGAACAGCATAGGACAAAGGCAATGGGAGGAAAGGGACTGCTCCCGGGCCATGCCAACTGAGGGTTGTGTCTGAGGAAACCACCGACTGTGGACTGGGGGTGTCAGATGTCACTTGTGATGATGTGGATGAGCATGTTAACCAATCGACTACGGCAGATGGGTTGCTGGTGGAGACATGTCCACTGGCTGATAACGGGAGCTCAGGCCTCTCGCTGCGACTCCTGCTGCCACTCGCCCCAAGTCTGCTGCCAACTCTGCCTGAAGTATTTAGGCCTCTACCACTCCTCTGTGCACGTCCTGGCACTTCTCTGCCTGACATACTTAGTGCGTTTATGAGGGTATTACAATACGCTACACTACTCTTTAAACAGTATTTGTCTAGAATAGCAGCAGGTGATTACTTACGGCTGTCCTTTCACAGTATGTAGGCCCTTGACAGATTAACAGGCACTAGATGGTACAATACTTGGATGCACCTATGCGGTATGCACTGATGAGGGCAGTAATATGCCTAACTATACGAAGAAAAAAATCTGTATTTTTGTAAAACACCAGCCGGTGAATGCTATTGTTTGGACTTTGACGGTATGGAGCACCTTGACAGCTTAACAGGTACTAAATGGTACAATACTTGGATGTACCTATGCAATATGCACTGATGAGGGCAGTAATATCCCTAACTGTAAGCAGAAAAAACTCTGTATTTTTGTAAAACACCAGCCGGTGGGTACTTTTGTTTGGACTTTGACGGTATGGAGCACCTTGACAGCTTAACAGGTACTAAATGTTACAATACTTGAATGTACCTATGCGGTATGCACTGATGAGGGCAGTTATATATGCGTAACTATATGCCAGTGAATACTATTGTTTGGACTTGCACAGTATGTAGCCCCTTGACAGATTAACAGGTACAACATGGTACGAATGCACTACAGTCCACTGAAAAGTCACATATTTCTGAACAGCAGCAGGACTCAACTGTGCAGCACCACACAAAAAAAAAAATCCAGGGATTAAACCCTAAATTGCACTCTGTCACACAATTCTGAGCAGCAGAAGATTTGTGGAGCAAAAAAAATAAACTCAATTGGGCTGAAAAAGGAGGAGATAAGATGCTTCAGAAAGTTCAGGCAGCTTGGAGATCTGTATGAGGCAGTTGACAGCTATCTGCCCCTCTCTGCTGCAATGCTCAATAACGTGAATAGGAGGTTTAGCTATCAATGATCCTTCTCAGTGTAACAGCAAAGCACTCTGCACTCCTGTCTTTCCCTAATGCTGATGTGACTAGCAGTTGCAGTGTAACGCTGTGGTATTAGCTATTCACACACACGCAGTCCCATCCTCTCCATCTGAGTGCATTAATGAAATGAAGAGAGGCAAGATGGCCGCCGATTATATAGGGGCTGTGTCATCACAAGGGTCAGTGAACACTGATCGGCTGCATCTCACATGTGATTCACAGTCAGCCCGCCTACCTTCATTCCCGCCACTGTTTCCCGCCCTCCTATAATCCCCTGGCCCTGTACTCACATGTGGATCTGCCATCTTAGGTCTCCATCAGCCTGGAATGCTGTAAAATTGAGTTTAATGAAGCGATTTGCGCGATCGAATTGTAGCGATATTTGCATTCGTTGCAAATCTAAATTTTCATGAAATTCGTAATGAATTTGGGTTCATCAACTTCGATTCGCTCATCTCTAATATACTACTCTGCTCAGTTACTAAAATGGACAGAGATGTCAGCAGAGAGCACTGTGCTTGTGATGTCAGGAGAGAGAACTGTGTTCCAAAATAGATGAATTTCCTCTGTAGTATTCAGCAGCTAATAAGTACTGGAAGGATTAAGATTTCATAGAAGAAATTTACAAATCTGTGCAAAAATTGATTACTCAGTCCTCAGCATAGCCACTCCAAAAAAGACTGTACAGTGGATATGTGGTCTAGTATGGAAAAGAATTGTAAACTTCCAGACCAATATAATAATAAAATTGTTTAATACTAAAAGATTAGACAATATTGGACAATGTTAAAATTGTGGAAAATAAATCAAAAGAGATGCAGCCGCAGGGCCCTACGGCTGTATATTGATTTAAATAAAAATGATTATATAGATTTTATCATCAATTGAACCTTGGAGAGTATAACTATATTGTTAGCAGTATATCACTATAATTGATCATGTAAACAGTGTTTGAGTATGCATATGCTACACAATGTAACAAAATAAAAATGTAACAGAAAAAATAGCAATATAAAAATGTAACAGAAAAAATAGCAATATAAAAATGTAACAGAAAAAATAGCAATATGTCTAGATGAATAGTTCAAACAACTGTAGCAGTGATGGACCTGTAAAGAAAAAAGGTAATGTCCTCTGTAGATATCAGCGTCTGTTCCGGAGGGATAGAAATAGAATTAAATAAATAATGAATGCAATGTCAAACAATGTGAATTCTGTGCGGGGGATATTGAGCACCTGTGGCAAGATGGAAAATAGCTGGAAGTGTGGCCGGGAGGACCTGCTGTGCCGGGATGTAAAGGAAGACACAGGCACTAATGTGCCCTTCACCCACTCCGCGATGGAACAGTACCGATGATCGTTCTGCTCTAGCTAAGAACGGCTGGAGCACCGGCAAGTGCAACCGCTGCTGCGAGCTCCCGGCGTATGACGTTGCAGGTGGGTGGTCACGTGTCTGGCCGTCAGCTGATCAGATCGATTCAGCCTACTTCACAGCGATCTCATGATTACGGCAACACTTGAGCGCTTGTGTGAATGGCAGCCAATGGATGGTCCCCACACAGATGAATCCTCACAATGTGAACTCCAGAAGGTAAGTCCAGTGATCCGATATAGCAGTTGATTGGCAAGCTGTAATATCCCTTATGGAAACAGGTCCCAAATGTTAGGGTGGAAATGAGTAAGTCCAAAAATCTGGCAGTATAAATGGAACCAATAGTCCGGCAAAACGTTCTAGGGGTTGAGTTGTTCCCAATCAGCCATGGGTCCCGGACATTTCCCTGCGTTCCCCGCGTTATAGAAAGGGAACGGACTCAGGGCGTACGTATGTGTCCTTGGTCCTTAACAGGTTAAAACTAAAAATGTTCCACCGGAGTACCCCTTTAAGTCTTTGTGCAATATCCTGTATATACAGCCATCTGTAGATGACTGTACATACATGATACAGTAGGCAGACGGCAACAATTGTAGGCTCCCTGTTTAGGAACACACTGCAGTATGGGCTCACTCCCATAATTTTTTTAATATTTTTTTATTTTCTTCTCATTTCAGATATGTGAATTCTGAGGACTGATTCAGATTAGTCAGATTCTGTGTATTGCGAAGATGACCAGCATTTTTTTTTATAAGGTAAATGAGGGCTGTGGGGGAGTGTTTTTTTTTTTTTTTTTTTTTAAATAATTGTTTTGTGTCGTGTTTTTATCATTGAATTTTCAGGCAGTAGTGGAAGCCATCTTGTAGACAGAATCCATTACTAAGCTGGGGCTTAGCGTTAACCCCAGAATCAGTTAGCGCTAACCCCCAATTACTACCCTGCTACCCACGCCACAGGGGTTCCGGGAAGAGCCGATACCAACAGGCCCGGAGCATCAAAAATTGCACTACTGGGCCTAGGTGGTAACAGGCTGATGTTATTTAGGCTGGGGACGGCCAGTAACAATGGTCCTCACCCACCCTGGTAACCTCAGCCTGTTGCTGCTTGGTTGGTATCTGGCTGATACTGAAAATAGGGGGAACCACACATTTTTTATTTATTTATTTTAAAAAAATGCATAGGGTTCCCCCTATTTTTCAGTATCAGCCAGATATCAACCCAGCAGCAACAGCCTGAGGTTACCAGGGTGGGCGAGTTAAGAAATGCGGATCGTATCAGGTCTCCATTTCTTAACTGTACAAGCCGCCGGCCCCTGTATACAGTTCATACAATTCATAATCCCTGCTGCAGGGAGACTGGAGCACTGATTGGTGAATAGCTTTTCACCAATCAGAGCTCCCGTCTCCCGGCAGTGGGGATTATGAAATGCATCTCTCTGATTGGTGAATAGCAATTCATCAATCAGAGCTCCTGTCTCCTGGCTGTGAGGATTATGAATTATGTGAGCTGTATACAGTAGTCAGGGGGTAGCGCAGTGGAGCCGAAGGCTTGTGCAGTGGGTTTCTAGAGAATGACCTGCCTCTCAGCCCTTGGACTATAACTCCCATCATGGGCAGAGTTTGTCCATTATGGGAGTATTAGTCCTAGCTGTTCCAAAAGATTCCCCCAGCCGGGGGATGTGCAAGTGCCGTCCCTCAGTGCTGCAGTGCTACAACTACTCCCATCATGGGACAGACTCTGTTCCATGCTGGGAATAGTTGTAGTTTAGCAGTGTTGAGGGATGGCTCCTGCATCCCCCTGCTGTCTTGGTAGAACACTTTGCTATGTGTCCTTTTTGAAGGTGTATTTTTGCACAAAAAATCGAGTACTTGCTTTTTGCTCTATTAAAAAAGATGCACAAAAAAGATGCAAAATAACTCACTGCGCAAAAATTTGCACTACATATAGAAAGGAAAAAGCTTCTACCACTATTGATACACCCCCCCCCCACCCCACCATAGTCTACAACATAAGATTAGTAGATTTTTTTCTAAGGAAGACTATAGTTTTTTTTAAACCCTTGGGGACCAAGCCCATTTTGACCCTAAGGAGCAGAGCCTTTTTTGCAATTCTGACCACTGTCCCTTTAAGCATTAATAACTCTGGAATGCTTGTACTTATGAATTTGTGTTAGTACTTTATGTTAGTGGGGAATGTTCATCAATACTTGCATCATTTCCCAAATTTCATGAAAAATGTGAAAATTTAGCCTTTTTATAACTTTGAAGCTCTCTGCTTGTAAGGAAAATAGACATACCAAATAAATGATATATTGATTCCCATATACAATATGTCTACTTTATATTTGCATCATAAAGTTGACATGTTTTTACTTTTTGAACATATCAGAGGGCTTCAAAATATAGCAGCAATTTTCTAATTTTTAAAGTAAATTTCAAAATCTGAATTTTTCAGGGACATGTTCAGTTTTTAAGTTAATTTGAGGGTCTTTATGTTAGAAATACCCCATAATGGACCCCATTATGAAAACTGCACCCCTCAACTTATTCAAAATAATGTTCAGAAAGTTTGTTAACCCTTTAGGTGTTTCACGGGAATAGCAGAAAAATGGAGGAGAAAATTCTAAATCTTAATTTTTTACACCAACATGTAAGTATGGAGCAGGCATTCGCAGTACCCAAGAGGGTTTCATAACCCCTTACATTTAAAGAACAATGTTGACATTTGCATTAAGCATATATTTAGCTACTGCTAAACATCCAAAAATTAAAGGCCCATGGCCAGAAGCATCAGTGAGGCAAGTAGTTCCTGAAAGACACAGAATGAGCCAGGAGCAGGCAATCACAGTACCAAAGAGGGTTTCATAACCCTAATTGATAACCCAAGAGGGTTTCACAACCAACCATGATTGGGAAATGTTGGTGTAGCAGCATGGGCAATCTACTCTGAGGCATCTGGAATTGGTGGCTGGAAATCCTTGCTGATCCATCCCTGATTCATCTTGACAAACGTCAGTCTC
Organism: Hyla sarda; assembly: GCF_029499605.1. NCBI lineage: Eukaryota > Metazoa > Chordata > Amphibia > Anura > Hylidae > Hyla > Hyla sarda. The sequence continues at coordinate 145,635,589 of NC_079195.1, read as the reverse complement.
TCCACATTTTTAGTGGACAGACGAGTTCGCCTTGTGGTGACTATGGCCCCGGCCGCACTAAACACCCGCTCTGATGGCACACTATGGGCCGGGCAGGACAGCTTTTCCAGGGCAAACTCTGCTAGTTGTGGCCATAAATCAAGTTTGGCTGCCCTGAAGTCCAGCGGATCTTCAATGGTTGCTGGCATGGCCATGTCAAGGTATGCCACCACCTGATGGTTCAGGTCCTGTTCCATGTCTACCTGCTGCTGATGAGTTGCTTCACTATGCGGGTGAATAAGGCTACTCATCAGCGACTGTAGACTCAGGCTGCTGCTGATTGAGCTGGTACTGCTCCTGCCACCCCTCCCCTCCCCAGCAGCCATGGAAATGGAAGGTGAGCGCAGAGGGCCCCCCGAGTCAGACCTGCAAGTTGATGGACCATGTGGCCGATAGGCATCAGCCAACTGACTACGTAGAATCTCTCTGTAGTAGGTCAGTTTGTCCTCCCTCTCAGTGGGTGTAAAAAAGGCCCCCATTTTGGGACAGTAGCGAGGGTCTAATAAGGTGGAGATCCAGAAGTCATCCCACTGATGAATTTTGACAATTTGGGGGTCACTATGCAAGCAACTGAGCATGCATCGTGCCATTTGTGGCAGTAACTCAGAGGGACTACCTGCCTCCATCTCCACTGCATACTGCCACGGTGTGTCTGGGTTCTCTGTCTCAACTTCCTTATAATCCTCCAGCTCCTCTGGCTGCTCCTGCTCCTCCTCTCCTGTCCGAAGACTAGAAACACCGGCCATCTCATCCAACCTAAACTGTGCTCCGCTCTGACTCTCATCATCCTCCTCCTCCAGTTCAGCCCCACAAGGCTCATGTAGCCTTGAGATGTAGGCGCAATGTCTCCATTGTCGTGACCAGCCATGGTTTCAATCATTCGTTGTAGGAAATGTAGAAGTGGAATTACGTCGTTCATGGCATAATCCAGGCGACTCACAAATAATGTGGCTTCCTCAAAGGGCCTCAGCAAACGGCAGATGTCACCTATGAGCTGCCACTGGTTCACATTGAAGTTACACAGGGGAGTACTCCTATCTGCATGGATCATCAAGAAATCGGTGATGGCTTTTCTTTGTTTGTATAGTCTGTCCAACATATGGAGGGTGGAATTCCAACGTGTGGCAACGTCACATATAAGACTATGATGTGGGATACCGTTCTGACGCTGCAGCTCAAGGAAGGTGTGCTTGGCGGTGTACGAGTGGCTGAAGTGCATGCACAGTTTCCTTGCCATTTTCAGGATGTTTTGCAAATGGGGTGAAGACTTGAGGAAGTGCTTGACAACCAGATTCAACATGTGTGCTATGCAGGGCGCATGTTTCACACTTCCTTGTCGCAGCGCGGACACGATGTTCTTCCCGTTGTAGGTCACCATGGTTCCCATTTCCAGATTTCGTGGAGTAAGCCATACTCGGATTTCTTTACGAATGAACTTTAGCAGTTCCTCAGCTGTGTGACTCCGTTCGCCAAGGCAAACCATGTGAAGAACAGCTTGACACCGCCGTGCGGATGAGGAGGCGGCGTCACACACTGTAACAGGACCAACTGCCTGGGAGCAAGAGCGTGGAGGAGGAAGCGGTGTGACCTGTTCAAGTTGCTGTTGTGGCTGTGCAGAAATCACAATTACCCAGTGGGCCCTAAAAGACAAGTATTGTCCCTGCCCGTAGTTACAGCTCCACACGTCGGCGCTGCCGTGCACTTTAGAACACACCGACAGGCTCAAGGACTGGCCCACCTTCTCTGGTACAAACTTATGCAGGGCTGGTACTGTCTTCTTTGCAAAGAAATGACGGCTTGAGACTCTCCACCTTGGCTCGGCACAAGCCATCAATTCTCTGAAAGGTGCAGAGTCCACCAATGAAAAGGGAGGGACTGCAACATCAGCAACTTGGACAGGAGCACATTCAACTTCTGCGCCGTTGGATGAGTGGGAGCATACTGTTGTCTCTTGGACATGGCTTCGCCAATGGATTGTTGGCGGAATGGCTGACTAAAAGCGGGAGAAGCAGGAGCGACAGAAGGAGGGTTTGACACACAGCTCCCTTCGGTTGAGGTGGGGGAGCCTTGGCTGGATGAAGGAGGGAGTGGATGGCCACTGGGTGATGCAGCAGGCTGGACCACTGCATCAGAGCCACGGTTGTCCCAGGCAGCTTTACGGCCGCGAAGCATGTGTTGACGCAGGGCCGTGGTGCCGACATTGGGACCCTGGCCACGCTTCACCTTCTGCCGACAGATCTTGCATGTGGCTACGTGAACCTCCTCCGGATGCCTTATGAAAAACTTCCACACCGCCGAGTAGCTGATTTTTCCACCCGCAGTCCGCACTAATTGACTGCTACTGGTGCCATCTCCAGGAACCCCTGTTCCACTACCTCCCGGAAAGGTAGGCTGCCGCGAAGCAGGTGGTCTCCCCCGGGGACGTTTGGCTCCTGAATTTCCACTACTGCCACCACACTGACTGCCAACCGTGCTACCGCCTTGCTGCCTCAAGGGCAACCTGCAACTCTCTTCTCCTGATGATGATGAAGCCCCTTCTGCACCCGGCTCCCAATTGCGATCGGCTTCATCATCATCAACAGTTGTGTGCACGTCACTGATGTCCTCCTTAGGTTCCCCAACAGTGTCTGCTTCAGGACCCTGAACACTTGCAACACCGCCTCCCACGTCACTCTCCGCATCACTACTTGGCCGCCTAGCGGAGCAAGCGGCACATGTCTCCTCCCCTTCTTGGCTGCCCAGTAGCTGCTTACTGTCCTCTATCAGATCGTCCTCAGTAAATAGTGGAGCTGAACCTACAGCATAAGATACTTCTCTAAGAGAGGGAACAGCATAGGACAAAGGCAATGGGAGGAAAGGGACTGCTCCCGGGCCATGCCAACTGAGGGTTGTGTCTGAGGAAACCACCGACTGTGGACTGGGGGTGTCAGATGTCACTTGTGATGATGTGGATGAGCATGTTAACCAATCGACTACGGCAGATGGGTTGCTGGTGGAGACATGTCCACTGGCTGATAACGGGAGCTCAGGCCTCTCGCTGCGACTCCTGCTGCCACTCGCCCCAAGTCTGCTGCCAACTCTGCCTGAAGTATTTAGGCCTCTACCACTCCTCTGTGCACGTCCTGGCACTTCTCTGCCTGACATACTTAGTGCGTTTATGAGGGTATTACAATACGCTACACTACTCTTTAAACAGTATTTGTCTAGAATAGCAGCAGGTGATTACTTACGGCTGTCCTTTCACAGTATGTAGGCCCTTGACAGATTAACAGGCACTAGATGGTACAATACTTGGATGCACCTATGCGGTATGCACTGATGAGGGCAGTAATATGCCTAACTATACGAAGAAAAAAATCTGTATTTTTGTAAAACACCAGCCGGTGAATGCTATTGTTTGGACTTTGACGGTATGGAGCACCTTGACAGCTTAACAGGTACTAAATGGTACAATACTTGGATGTACCTATGCAATATGCACTGATGAGGGCAGTAATATCCCTAACTGTAAGCAGAAAAAACTCTGTATTTTTGTAAAACACCAGCCGGTGGGTACTTTTGTTTGGACTTTGACGGTATGGAGCACCTTGACAGCTTAACAGGTACTAAATGTTACAATACTTGAATGTACCTATGCGGTATGCACTGATGAGGGCAGTTATATATGCGTAACTATATGCCAGTGAATACTATTGTTTGGACTTGCACAGTATGTAGCCCCTTGACAGATTAACAGGTACAACATGGTACGAATGCACTACAGTCCACTGAAAAGTCACATATTTCTGAACAGCAGCAGGACTCAACTGTGCAGCACCACACAAAAAAAAAAAATCCAGGGATTAAACCCTAAATTGCACTCTGTCACACAATTCTGAGCAGCAGAAGATTTGTGGAGCAAAAAAAATAAACTCAATTGGGCTGAAAAAGGAGGAGATAAGATGCTTCAGAAAGTTCAGGCAGCTTGGAGATCTGTATGAGGCAGTTGACAGCTATCTGCCCCTCTCTGCTGCAATGCTCAATAACGTGAATAGGAGGTTTAGCTATCAATGATCCTTCTCAGTGTAACAGCAAAGCACTCTGCACTCCTGTCTTTCCCTAATGCTGATGTGACTAGCAGTTGCAGTGTAACGCTGTGGTATTAGCTATTCACACACACGCAGTCCCATCCTCTCCATCTGAGTGCATTAATGAAATGAAGAGAGGCAAGATGGCCGCCGATTATATAGGGGCTGTGTCATCACAAGGGTCAGTGAACACTGATCGGCTGCATCTCACATGTGATTCACAGTCAGCCCGCCTACCTTCATTCCCGCCACTGTTTCCCGCCCTCCTATAATCCCCTGGCCCTGTACTCACATGTGGATCTGCCATCTTAGGTCTCCATCAGCCTGGAATGCTGTAAAATTGAGTTTAATGAAGCGATTTGCGCGATCGAATTGTGGCGATATTTGCATTCGTTGCAAATCTAAATTTTCATGAAATTCGTAATGAATTTGGGTTCATCAACTTCGATTCGCTCATCTCTAATATACTACTCTGCTCAGTTACTAAAATGGACAGAGATGTCAGCAGAGAGCACTGTGCTTGTGATGTCAGGAGAGAGAACTGTGTTCCAAAATAGATGAATTTCCTCTGTAGTATTCAGCAGCTAATAAGTACTGGAAGGATTAAGATTTCATAGAAGAAATTTACAAATCTGTGCAAAAATTGATTACTCAGTCCTCAGCATAGCCACTCCAAAAAAGACTGTACAGTGGATATGTGGTCTAGTATGGAAAAGAATTGTAAACTTCCAGACCAATATAATAATAAAATTGTTTAATACTAAAAGATTAGACAATATTGGACAATGTTAAAATTGTGGAAAATAAATCAAAAGAGATGCAGCCGCAGGGCCCTACGGCTGTATATTGATTTAAATAAAAATGATTATATAGATTTTATCATCAATTGAACCTTGGAGAGTATAACTATATTGTTAGCAGTATATCACTATAATTGATCATGTAAACAGTGTTTGAGTATGCATATGCTACACAATGTAACAAAATAAAAATGTAACAGAAAAAATAGCAATATAAAAATGTAACAGAAAAAATAGCAATATAAAAATGTAACAGAAAAAATAGCAATATGTCTAGATGAATAGTTCAAACAACTGTAGCAGTGATGGACCTGTAAAGAAAAAAGGTAATGTCCTCTGTAGATATCAGCGTCTGTTCCGGAGGGATAGAAATAGAATTAAATAAATAATGAATGCAATGTCAAACAATGTGAATTCTGTGCGGGGGATATTGAGCACCTGTGGCAAGATGGAAAATAGCTGGAAGTGTGGCCGGGAGGACCTGCTGTGCCGGGATGTAAAGGAAGACACAGGCACTAATGTGCCCTTCACCCACTCCGCGATGGAACAGTACCGATGATCGTTCTGCTCTAGCTAAGAACGGCTGGAGCACCGGCAAGTGCAACCGCTGCTGCGAGCTCCCGGCGTATGACGTTGCAGGTGGGTGGTCACGTGTCTGGCCGTCAGCTGATCAGATCGATTCAGCCTACTTCACAGCGATCTCATGATTACGGCAACACTTGAGCGCTTGTGTGAATGGCAGCCAATGGATGGTCCCCACACAGATGAATCCTCACAATGTGAACTCCAGAAGGTAAGTCCAGTGATCCGATATAGCAGTTGATTGGCAAGCTGTAATATCCCTTATGGAAACAGGTCCCAAATGTTAGGGTGGAAATGAGTAAGTCCAAAAATCTGGCAGTATAAATGGAACCAATAGTCCGGCAAAACGTTCTAGGGGTTGAGTTGTTCCCAATCAGCCATGGGTCCCGGACATTTCCCTGCGTTCCCCGCGTTATAGAAAGGGAACGGACTCAGGGCGTACGTATGTGTCCTTGGTCCTTAACAGGTTAAAACTAAAAATGTTCCACCGGAGTACCCCTTTAAGTCTTTGTGCAATATCCTGTATATACAGCCATCTGTAGATGACTGTACATACATGATACAGTAGGCAGACGGCAACAATTGTAGGCTCCCTGTTTAGGAACACACTGCAGTATGGGCTCACTCCCATAATTTTTTTAATATTTTTTTATTTTCTTCTCATTTCAGATATGTGAATTCTGAGGACTGATTCAGATTAGTCAGATTCTGTGTATTGCGAAGATGACCAGCATTTTTTTTTATAAGGTAAATGAGGGCTGTGGGGGAGTGTTTTTTTTTTTTTTTTTTTTTAAATAATTGTTTTGTGTCGTGTTTTTATCATTGAATTTTCAGGCAGTAGTGGAAGCCATCTTGTAGACAGAATCCATTACTAAGCTGGGGCTTAGCGTTAACCCCAGAATCAGTTAGCGCTAACCCCCAATTACTACCCTGCTACCCACGCCACAGGGGTTCCGGGAAGAGCCGATACCAACAGGCCCGGAGCATCAAAAATTGCACTACTGGGCCTAGGTGGTAACAGGCTGATGTTATTTAGGCTGGGGACGGCCAGTAACAATGGTCCTCACCCACCCTGGTAACCTCAGCCTGTTGCTGCTTGGTTGGTATCTGGCTGATACTGAAAATAGGGGGAACCACACATTTTTTATTTATTTATTTAAAAAAAATGCATAGGGTTCCCCCTATTTTTCAGTATCAGCCAGATATCAACCCAGCAGCAACAGCCTGAGGTTACCAGGGTGGGCGAGTTAAGAAATGCGGATCGTATCAGGTCTCCATTTCTTAACTGTACAAGCCGCCGGCCCCTGTATACAGTTCATACAATTCATAATCCCTGCTGCAGGGAGACTGGAGCACTGATTGGTGAATAGCTTTTCACCAATCAGAGCTCCCGTCTCCCGGCAGTGGGGATTATGAAATGCATCTCTCTGATTGGTGAATAGCAATTCATCAATCAGAGCTCCTGTCTCCTGGCTGTGAGGATTATGAATTATGTGAGCTGTATACAGTAGTCAGGGGGTAGCGCAGTGGAGCCGAAGGCTTGTGCAGTGGGTTTCTAGAGAATGACCTGCCTCTCAGCCCTTGGACTATAACTCCCATCATGGGCAGAGTTTGTCCATTATGGGAGTATTAGTCCTAGCTGTTCCAAAAGATTCCCCCAGCCGGGGGATGTGCAAGTGCCGTCCCTCAGTGCTGCAGTGCTACAACTACTCCCATCATGGGACAGACTCTGTTCCATGCTGGGAATAGTTGTAGTTTAGCAGTGTTGAGGGATGGCTCCTGCATCCCCCTGCTGTCTTGGTAGAACACTTTGCTATGTGTCCTTTTTGAAGGTGTATTTTTGCACAAAAAATCGAGTACTTGCTTTTTGCTCTATTAAAAAAGATGCACAAAAAAGATGCAAAATAACTCACTGCGCAAAAATTTGCACTACATATAGAAAGGAAAAAGCTTCTACCACTATTGATACACCCCCCCCCCCCCACCCCACCATAGTCTACAACATAAGATTAGTAGATTTTTTTCTAAGGAAGACTATAGTTTTTTTAAACCCTTGGGGACCAAGCCCATTTTGACCCTAAGGAGCAGAGCCTTTTTTGCAATTCTGACCACTGTCCCTTTAAGCATTAATAACTCTGGAATGCTTGTACTTATGAATTTGTGTTAGTACTTTATGTTAGTGGGGAATGTTCATCAATACTTGCATCATTTCCCAAATTTCATGAAAAATGTGAAAATTTAGCCTTTTTATAACTTTGAAGCTCTCTGCTTGTAAGGAAAATAGACATACCAAATAAATGATATATTGATTCCCATATACAATATGTCTACTTTATATTTGCATCATAAAGTTGACATGTTTTTACTTTTTGAACATATCAGAGGGCTTCAAAATATAGCAGCAATTTTCTAATTTTTAAAGTAAATTTCAAAATCTGAATTTTTCAGGGACATGTTCAGTTTTTAAGTTAATTTGAGGGTCTTTATGTTAGAAATACCCCATAATGGACCCCATTATGAAAACTGCACCCCTCAACTTATTCAAAATAATGTTCAGAAAGTTTGTTAACCCTTTAGGTGTTTCACGGGAATAGCAGAAAAATGGAGGAGAAAATTCTAAATCTTAATTTTTTACACCAACATGTTCTTGTAGACCCATATTTTTTATATTTACAAGGGGTAATAGGAGAAAAAGCCCCCCCCCAAAATATGTAACCCAATTTCTCTCGAGTAAGGACGTGCTTTGTGGGCACACTAGAAGGCTCAGAAGGGAAGGAGTGACATTGGGCTTTTGTAAAGGGAATTTTGCTGAAATGGTTTTTAAGGGGCATGTCTTATTTAGGAAGCTCCTATGGGACCAGAACAGCAAAATAAAACCACATGGCACACGATTTGGAAAACTATACCCCTCACGGAACGTACCAAGGGGTGCAGAGAGCATTTACACCCCACTGGTGTTTGACAGATCTTTGTAACAGTGGGCTGCACAAATGAAAATTAAAATTTTTCATTTTCATGGACCACTGTTTCAAAAATCTGTCAGTCACCAGTGGGGTGTAAATGCCCCTTGTTACATTCCTTGAGGGGTGTAGTTTTCCAAATAGTGTGCCATGTGGTTTTATTTTGCTGTTCTGGCACCACAGTAGCTTCCTAAATGACTCATGCCCCTTAAAAACCATGTGGGTATTTTTTTGTGTTTATGTCAGAACTGCTGTAACCAGCAGCCACCCCTGTGCATATCACCAGTTTAGGCCTCAAATGTACATAGTGCGTTCTCACTCCTTAGCCTTTTTGTTCACCCGCAGATCATTTTACGTCCATATATGGGGTATTTCTGTTCTTGGGAGAAATTGTGTTACAAATTTTGGGGTCTTTATTTCTTTTTACCTCTTAGGAATTTAAACATTTTGGGGCAACAGCAGCATATTAGTGTAAAAAAAAAAAAAAAAAAATACACTAACATGCTGGTGTAGACCCCGATTTTACCTTTTAATAAGGGGTAAAAGGAGAAAAAGTCCCCCAAAATTTGTAGCACAATTTCTCCCAATTACGAATATACCCCATGTGTGGCCCTAAACTGTTGCCATGATATACGACAGGGCTCCGAAGTGAGAGAGCGCCATGCGCATTTGAGGCCTAAGTTAGGGATTCTCATAGGGGTGTACCTGGATGCAAGCGATACACTTGCCTCCTCCACCAAAAATACTGTGTGGCAGTTTTCCCCAAACAAGGTGCCTCCTGCTGTTGCAAAACTCCCAACATGCCTGCACAGTCAATGGCTGTCCGGCAATACTGTGAATTTTGGAAAAACTGATGTAAAAGACGTTTTTAATTTTTATGGTGGGGGGGGGAGGGGCGACATTGTGAGGGTGTAGTGTATATGTAGTATTTTACTCTTTATTTAGGGTTAGTGTAGTGTAGTGTTTTTAGGGTACATTCACACGGACGGATGTTTATAGTGAGTTTCCCACTGCAGCAGAAAATTTGCCACATCTCAAACTTGAAGCGTTGTAAACCCTCGCCCATGTGAATGTACCCTGTACATTCACGTGTCTGTGTGTGTGTGGGGGGGGGGGGGGGGGGAAACTACAACTCCCAGCATGCACATGCTGGGAGTTGTAGTTATGCAACAGCTAGAGACACACCACTGGTTGGGATTGGGAAACACTCAGGTGGTTAACAGACCACTGTCTGTTTCCTAACTCAATGTTTCACAACCCATGTGCCTCCAGCTGTTGCAAAACTACAACTCCCAGCATGCATGGTCTATCAGTGCATGTTGGGAGTTAAAGTTTTGCAACAGCAGGAGGCACATGGGTTGGGAAACACTGAGTTAGGAAACAGACAATGTTTACCAACCAGTGTGCCTCCAGTTGTTGCAATACTACAATTCCCAGCATGCCTAGACAGCCAAAGGGCATATTGGGAGTTGTAGTTATGCAACAACTGGAAGAGAACAGTTTGTAGACCACTGTGTAGTGGTCTCCAAACTGTAGCCCTCCAGATGTTGCAAGACTTCAACTCCCAGCATGCCCAGACTGCCGGGGCATGCTGGGAGTTGTAGTTTGGCAACATCTGAAGGGCCAGATGTTGCCGAACTACAACTCCCAGCATGCTTTACAGTCTCAGCATGCTTTGAATTGACATCTAGAGTGCTACAGTTTGGAGACCACTGTGCTTCCAGATGTTGCAAAACTACTCTTTACGGCAATCTTCACTGCGGCATCTGGGACACCGCAGCCGCTGCCTCCACTTGCCTGCCACCTCCAGTCAGCCGCCGTTCCCTGGTCCCCGCGTGAACAAAGGTAACTGCCGCCTAGCTCCTGTCCTTCAGGATCATTGGAGCTGTCTCTGATCTGCTCAGCTCCAATCATCCCTATTTTCCGGGCTATCGGGTCATCAGAGATTCAGTCAGCCCGGAATCGCCGTGAATCACCTATCTGAATTTAGGACCCCCCCCCAGTATTTGCATGGGATGCCTGCTGAATGATTTCAGCAGGCATCCCGTTCTGATCCCCGTCCAGCTAGTGGCAGGGATTGAAATTCCCATGGGTACACCCTTGGTGCTTAAGTACCAGGGCGCAAGAGGTTAAAGATGGTGTAGAAACACATTTTCTTACCCATGTGTATAGCCTTAAATATTGTGTTAACCACTTTACAGAGCTTAGTATCATCTGCAAAGATTGATTCTTTACTATACAATTCCTCTACAAGGTCATTAATAAATAAATGAAAAAGAATAGGATCCAAGAATAACCCTTGTGGTCAGGGGTGTAACTATTGGGGATACAAAGGTAGCAGTCACATTAGGCCCTTTTGTCTAAGGGGGCCCCAAGGCACATCTGCGCCATAATAGCATTTTAAATTATTTTGAACTGGAGCCTAGTACAACAAGTTACGTCTCTGCCTGTGGAACTATTAATAACCACTCTGTTTCCTATCACTGAGCCACTTACTTACCCACATTTTGTCAATTCTCATTTTATATACCAAACTTTTATGTTGCACAGTATAACATGTTTTGGAGAAATCCAGCTATTCTCTCCGGTCCAGTCTTGAGCTCACCTCATTATAAAAGCTGATAAGTTTAGTTTGACAAGAATGATCCCTCTTAAACACATGCTGATATGGAGTCATACATTTATTTTCATTAAGATACTCCTAAATAAAATTTCTTAGAAAAACCTCAAACAATTTACATACAACAGAGCTTAAGGTAACAGGCCTATAATTCCCAGGGTCCCCTTTTGAATATTGACACTATTACATATCTCAACTGCCTTAGAATGCAAGGGTGTATGTCATCTAGGCCGGGTGATTTGTCTATTAAGATTTTTCTGGACATCACTGGGCTTCTTCCTGGGTTAGACAGGAGACATGCTAGGGAGGAAGGGAGGGATCCTACCGAAACGCGTAATCTTGTCAATTTTATTGTTTTTTTAAAAAAATGTCCTGCTGAGGACTTTCCTATTACCTTTGGCATCCGCCTCATCTGTCTACCAGAGTCTGCAGCGCCATACCTGAGGGTTTTTTCCTGCTCTACTTCTAATATTGACTCCCAGGACGACTTGTTTCCTCCTGCAACCCATCAGCATAGCAGCGACTCGCACTACAGTACCCGTATTATATCGTGGGTGATATGCTTTTTTGCATAGATCTCAAGGTGAGCGGCCATCTATAAGCCCCGTGGGGTTGCCCCCCCACCCAGGGGTTGCCCCCCCACCCAGGGGTTGCCCCCCCACCCAGGGGTTGCCCCCCCACCCACCACCCGATCTATTGAGGGTAAATACACGAGGCGCCGTCCGTCGGTCCTTTCTTTTCTTTTCTCTACAGAATCATGGAACAGGGTCTATTCCATGTTGGCGGCAGTAGAACAGGGGCTGAGGGACTGATGATAACGGGTCTCACTTCCTGATCGATCAGAAGTTATTAAAGGGGTACTCCTGTGAAAACCGTTTTTCTTTTAAATCAACTGGTGGCAGAAAGTTAAACATATTTGTAAATGACTTCTATTAAAAAATCTTAATCCTTTCAGTACTTATTAGCTGCTGAATGCTACAGAGGAAATTCCTTTCTTTTTGGAACACTGATGACATCACAAGCACAGTGCTCTCTGCTGACATCTCTGTCCATTTTAGCAACCATGCATAGCAGATGTATGCCAAGGGCAGCATGGCGGCTCAGTGGTTAGCACTGCTGCCTTGCAGCGCTGGGGACTTGGGTTCAAAGGACAACAATAAATAAAGAGTTATTATTATTATTATAATGGCGTCAGCAGAGAGAACTGGTCGTGATTTCATCAGAGAGCATTCCAAAAAGAAAATAATTTCCTCTGTAGTATTCAGCAGCTAATAAGTACAGGAAGGATTAAGATTTTTTAATAGAAGTAATTTACAAATATGTTAAACTTTCTGCCACCAGTTGATTTAAAAGAAAAAAGGTTTTCACCGGAGTACCCCTTTAAGCAGGGGAGTGGGCAGCATGTTCTTCTCCCCCGTGAGCGGGGGATATATGTCTGTCCCCCCCTGCAGCGCTTCTATATATTTTGCCCCAGCTGTGCTACATAAGTCTTGCTCCCCGCAGCACATTTATATAGGTAATGTCCCCCGCAACGCAATCACATGTCCTGTACATGATACAAGCACTTTTCTATCTTTAATTGTATGTTTCTGTAATCATCTTGGCAATACTGCCTGTCAGAGCAGAATAAATTTTGTGCAACTGATTTAAACCCATGCGACAAGAGAAAAAAACAGAGACGGGTGACAGATTAGTAAATCAGGGGGGAAAAAACAGAGTAAAAATAAAAACACTCCACATTAAACACTGGGGTTTTAATAAATCATATATTTAATATATTCACTTATTTCTCACCGTCTAGAATTCCATCCTCCCTATTTTGAAAAGTTTCCCACAATTTCCTTTTTCCTGGGTTTTAGACTAGGGAAGAGCAAAATTTTGAAACATTCAATTTTGACCATTTGCAGAATTTTCCCAAAAAATTTGTTTCATTCCAAGGTGGTGGCAGGTTGAGGAAAACCTATAGTAGCTTAATGACACAGCCTGGAGGTGGCGGCAGCATTAGGAGACAACATAGTGGCTGAATGACACAGCGTGTAGGTGGCGGCAGCATGATGAGAACATTTAGTGCCTAAATGACACAGCGTGGAGGTGGCGGCAGTATGAGGAGACCATATAATGGCTGAATGACACAGCGTGGAGGATGTGGCAGAATGACACCATATAGGGGCTGAATGACACAGCCTGGAGTTTGCAGCAGCATGAGGAGACCATATAGTGGCTGAATGACACAGCTTGGAGGTGGCGGCAGGTTGAAGAAAACATATTATGGCTTAATGACACAGCCTGGAGGTGGCGACTGCATGAGGAGACAACATAGTGCCTGAATGACACAGTGTGGAGGTAGCTGCAGCATGAGGAGACCATATAGTGACTGAATGACACAGCGTGGAGGTGGCGGCAGTATGAGGAGGACATATAGTGGCTAAATGACACAGCCTGGGATGGCGGCAGTATGAGGAGAACATATAGTGGCTAAATGACACAGGCTGGAGTAGGCTGCAGCATAAGGAGTCCACATGGTGGCTAAATGACACAGCCTGGAGATTGCAGCAGCATGAGAAGAACATATAGTGGCTTAATGACACATCATGGAGTTGGCTGCAGCATGAGGAGACCACATAGTGGCTAATTGACACAGTTTGGTGTTCGCGACAGCATGAGACCATATAGTGGCTGAACGACACAGTCCGGAGGTGGCGGCAGCATGAGGAGTACATATAGTGGCTGAATGACATAGCCTGGAGGTGACGGCTGCATGAGGAGAACATATAGTGCCTGAATGACACAACCTGGAGTTGGCGTAAGCAAGAGGAGACCATATACAGCGGGGATCAAAAGTTTGGGCATCCCAGGTAAAAATTTGTATTAAAGTGCATAAAAAAGCCAAGGAAAGATGGAAACATCTCCAAAAGGCATCAAATTACAGATTATACATTCTTATAATATTCAACAAAAGTTAGATTTTATTTCCATCATTTACACTTTCAAAATAACAGAAAACAAAACAAAAAAAATGGCGTCTGCAAAAGTTTAGGCACCCTACCGAGTTAATATCTTGTACTGCCCCCTTTGGCAAGTATCACAGCTTGTAAGCACTTTTTGTAGCCAGCCAAGAGTCTTTCAATTCTCGTTTGAGGTATCTTTGCCCATTCTTCCTTACTAAAGTCTTCCAGTTCTTTGAGATTTCTGGGTTGTCTGTCACGTACTGCTCTTTTAAGGTCTATCCATAGATTTTCAATTATGTTGAGGTCAGGAGATTGTGAAGGCCATGGCAAAACTTTCAGTTGACGCCACTTGATGTAATCCCCCGTGGATTTTGGTGTGTTTAGGATCATTATCCATTTGTAGAAGCCATCCTCTCTTTAACCCCTTAAGGACGCAGGATGTAAATGTACGTCCTGGTGCGGTGGTACTTAACGCACCAGGACGTACATTTACGTCCTAAGCATAACCGCGGGCATCGGAGCGATGCCCGTGTCATGCGCGGCTGATCCCGGCTGCAGATCACAGCCAGGGACCCGCCGGCAATGGCCGACGCCCGCGATCTCGCGGACGTCCGCCATTAACCCCTCTGGTGCCGGGATCAATACAGATCCCGGCATCTGCGGCAGTGCGCGATTTGAATAAATGATCGGATCGCCCGCAGCGCTGCTGCGGGGATCCGATCAATCATAACGCCGCACGGAGGTCCCCTCTCCTGCCTCCGTCCGGCTCCCGGCATCTCCTGCTCTGGTCTGTGATCGAGCAGACCAGAGCAGAAGATGACTGATCCTATACATCCTATACATAGAACAGATCAGTATTAACAATCATGGTATTGCTATGAATAGTCCCCTATGGAGACTATTCAAGTGTAAAAAAAAATGTTAAAAAATGTAAAAGTAAAAAAAAAGTGAAAAATCCCCTCCCCCAATAAAAAAGTAAAACGTCCGTTTTTTCCTATTTTACCCCCAAAAAGCGTAAAAAATTTTTTTTATAGACATATTTGGTATCGCCGCGTGCATAAATATCCGAACTATTAAAATAAAATGTTAATGATCCCGTACGGTGAACAGCGTGAACGGAAAAAAAAAAAAGTCCAAAATTCCTACTTTTTTAATACATTTTATTAAAAAAAATTATAAAAAATGTATTAAAAGTTTTTTATATGCAAATGTGGTATCAAAAAAAAGTACAGATCATGGCGCAAAAAATGAGCCCGCATTCCCCCGCTTATACGGAAAAATAAAAAAGTTATAGGTCATCAAAATAAAGGAATTATAAACGTACTAATTTGGTTAAAAAGTTTGTGATTTTTTTTCAGCGCAACAATAATAGAAAAGTACGTAATAATGGAAATCATTTTAATCGTATTGACCCTCAGAATAAAGAACACACGTCATTTTTACCATAAATTGTACGGTGTGAAAACGAAACCTTCCAAAATTAGCAAAATAGCATTTTTCGTTCTAATTTCCCCACAAAAATAGTGTTTTTTGGTTGCGCCATACATTTTATGATATAATGAGTTATGTCATTACAAAGGACAACTGGTCGCGCAAAAAACAAGCCCTCATACTAGTCTGTGGATGAAAATATAAAAGAGTTATGATTTTTAGAAGGCGAGGAGGAAAAAATGAAAACGGAAAAATTAAATTGTCTGAGTCCTTAAGGCCAAAATGGGCTGAGTCCTTAAGGGGTTAACTTCAGCTTTTTCACAGATGGCATCAAGTTAGCATCGAAAATTTGCTGAAATTTTATTGAATCCATTTTTCCTTCTACTCGTAAGATATTCCCTGTGCCACTGGCTGCAATACAACCCCAAAGCAAGATTGATCCACCCCCATGCTTAACAGTTGGACAGAGGTTCTTTTCATTATACTTTGCTCCCCTTCTTCTCCAAGCGTACCTTTGCTCATTTCGGCCAAAAACTTAAATTTGAACCTCATCAGTCCACAGAACTTGTTTCCAAAATGCATCAGGTTTGTCTATATGTTCATTTGCAAAGTTCAAACATTGATTTTTGTGGTGAGGACGTAGAGGAGGTTTTCTTCTGATGACTCTTCCAAGAAGACCATATTTGTACAAGTATCTCTTTATAGTGGAATAGTGTAAAAACAACTCCAGTGTCTGCCAGATCTTTCTGGAGGGATTGTGCAGTCAAATGTGGGTTTTGAATTGTTTTTCTCACAATTCTGTGAGCTGTTCTGGCTGATATTTTCTTGGTCTTTCAGATCTTGCTTTAACTTTCACTGTTCCTGATGACTTCCATTTATTAATTACATTCCGAACAGAGGATATTGACATCTGAAAACGTTTTGCTCTCTTCTTATAGCCTTCTCCAGTTTTGTGAGCGTCAACTATTTTCAGTTTCAGATTTCTAGACAGCTGCTTAGAAGAACCCATGGTACTGATTGTTGGGGCAAGGTCAGATGAGTCTGGGCATTTAAAACCTTTGAGATTGACATCACCTGGTCTTCCCAGATGATGATTGAGAACAATCCATGACACTGGCAAATCTCAACTTTGCAAAGGGGGCAGTGCATGCAATTAATTCTGCAGGGTGCCCAAACTTTTGCAGACGCCATTTTTTGTATTCTGTTATTTTGAAAGAGTAAATGATGGAAATAAAAGCTAACATTTGTTGACATATTATAAGAATGTCTAATCTGTAATTCGGTGCCTTTTGGAGATTTTTCCATGTTTCCTTGGCTCCTTTATGCACATTAATACAAATTTTTACCTGGGGGGCCCAAACTTTTGGTCCCCACTTTAGTGGCTGAATGACACAGCGTGAAGGTGACGGCAGCATGAGGAGACCATATAGTGGCTGAATGACACAGTGTGGAGTTGGCGGCAGCATTAGGAGACCACATTGTGGCTGAATGACACAGTGTGGAGATGGCAGGCAGCATGACGATACCATACAGTGGCTGAATTACACAGCTTGGAGTTTAGGGGAGCATGAGGAGATCATATAGTGGCTAAATGACACATCCTGGAGATGGTGGCAGCATGAGGAGACCATATAGTGCCTGAATGATAAAGTGCAGAGGTGGGGGCAGCATGAGGAGAACATATAGCGGCTGAATGACACAGTGTGGAGGTGGTGGCAGCATGATGAGACCATGTAGTGGCTGAATGACACAGCGTGTAGGTGGCGGCAACATGAGACCATATAGTAGCTGAATGACACAGTGTGGAGGTGGAGGCAGGTTGAGGAAAACATTATAGCTGAATGAGAAAGCCTGGTGGTAGCAGCAGTATGAGGAGACCACATAGTGGCTGAATGACACAGCGTGGAGGTGGCTGCAGCTTGAGGAGAACATATAGAAGCTGAATGACACAGCCGGGAGGTGGCGGCAGCATGAGGAGTAAATATAGTGGCTGAATGACACAGCCTGGACTTGGCGGCAGCATGAGGAGACCATATAGTGGCTGAATGACACAGCGTGGAGGTGGCGGCAGCATGAGGAGACCATATAGTGGCTGAATGACACAGCGTGGAGGTGGCGGCAGGTTGGGGAAAACATATTATAGCTGAATGAGACAGCCTGGAAGTGGCAGCAGTATAAGGAGACCACATAGTGGCTGAATGATACAGCATCGAGCTGGCAGCAGCATGAGGAGAACATATAGTGCCTGAATGACACAGTGTGGAGGTGGCGACAGTATGAGGAGACCATATAGTGGCTGAATGACACAGCGTGGAGGTGGCGGCAGGTTAAAGAAAACATATAGTGGCTGAATGACACAGCCTGGAGGTGGCGACAGCATGAGGAGACAACATAGTGGCTGAATGTCACTGCGTGGAGGTGGCTGCAGCATGAGAAGACCATATAGTGCCTGAATGACACAGCATGGAGGTGGCGGCAGTATGAGGACAACATCTAGTGGCTGAATGACACAGCCTGGAGTTGGCGGGTGAAAAATGAGACCACATACTGGCTAAATGGCACATCCTGGAGTTTGCAGCAGTAAGAGGAGGACATATAGTGGCTCAATGACAAAGCATGGAGTTGGTGGCAGCATGAGGAGACCACATAGATGCTGAATGACACAGTTTGGTTTTTGCGGGAGCATAAGGAGACCATATGGTGGCTGAATGACACAGTGTGGAGGTGGCGGCAGCGTAAGGAGTACTTATAGTGGCTGAATGACATAGCCTGGAAGTGGCAGCAGCATGAGGAGAACATATAGTGCCTTAATGACACAGCCTGGAGTGGGTGGAAGCATGAGGAAACCATATAGTAGTTGAATTACACAGCCTGGAGTTTACGGCAGCATGAGGAGATCATATAGTGGCTGAATGACACAGCGTTAAGTTGGCAGCAGCATGAGGAGTACATATAGTGGCTGAATGATAAAGTGTGGATTTGGCGGCAGCATAAGGAGTACATTGTGGCTGAATGACACAGTTCGGAGATGGCAGGCAGCATGAGGATACCATATAGTGGCTGAATGAAACAGCTTGGAGTTTGCATCAGCATGATGAGACCATATAGTGGCTGAATGACACAGTCTGGAGTTTAGGGGAGCAGTAGGAGATCATATAGTGGCTGAATGACACAGCTTGGAGGAGGAGGCAATATGAGGAGAACATATAGTGCCTGAATGATAAAGCGCGGAGGTGGCGGCAGCATGAGGAGAACATATAGTGGCTGGATGACAAAGCGTGAAGGTGGCAGCAGCATGAAGAGACCACATAGAGGCTGAATGACACAGCATGGAGGTGGCGGCAGCATGAGGAGAACATATAGTGCCTGAATGACAGTGTGGAGGTGGTGGCAGTATGAGGAGACCATATAGTGGCTGAATGACACAGCCTGGAGGTGGCGGCAGGTTGAAGAAAACATATAGTGGCTAAATGACACAGCGTGGAGGTGACGACAGCATGAGGAGACTACATAGTGGCTGAATGTAACAGCGTGGAAGTGGCTGCAGCATGAGGAGACCATATAGTGTCTGAATGACACAGCATGGAGGTGGCGGCAGTATGAGGAGAACATATAGTGACTGAATGACACAGCCTGGAGTTGGCGGCAGAATAAGGAGACCACATACTGGCTAAATGGCACATCCTGGAGTTTGCAGCAGCAAGAGGAGAACATTTAGTGGCTGAATGACACAGCATGGAGTTGGTGGCAACATGAGGAGACCACATAGTGGCTGAATTACACAGTTTGGTGTTTGTGGCAGCATAAGGAGACCCTATGGTGGCTGAATGACACAGTGTGGAGGTGGTGGCAGCATAAGGAGTACTTATAGTGGCTGAATGACATAGCCTGGAAGTGAAGCAGCATTAGGTGAACATATAGTGGCTGAATGACACGGCTTGGGCTTGGCGGCAGCATGAGGAGACCATATAGTGGTCGAATGACACAGCCTGGAGTTTGCGGCAGCATAAGGAGAACATAAAGTGGCCGAATGACACAGTATGGAGTTGGCGGCAGCATTAGGAGACAACATTGTGACTGAATGACACAGCCTGGAGTTTGCGGCAGCATGAGGAGACTATATAGTGGCTGAATGACACAGCCTGGAGTTTACGGCAGCATGAGGAGAACATATAGTGACTGAATGACACAGCCTGGACTTGGCGGCAGCATGAGGATACTATATAGTGGCTAAATGACATAGGCGGGAGGTGGCGGCAGCATGAGGAGTACATATAGTGGCTGAATGACACAGCCTGGACTTCGCAGCAGCATGAGGAGACCATATAGTGGCTGAATGACACAGCATGGACATGGCGGCAGCATGAGGAGACCATATAGTTGCTAAATGACACAGCCCGGAATTGGCGGCAGCATGAGGAGAACATATGGTGGCAGAAAGAGACAGTCTGGAGGTGGCAGCAGCAGCATCAGGAGTCCTGAAAGTGACCCGGAGTGGAGCAGTGGTTGGCAATACCAGTACCCGGTGACGAAGGTGGGTGAAAAAAGGAAAACTTGACATCAGATGTGTGGCATTTTGCAGGTGGCAGGGTCAGAGTAGTAGCTGAGGCAGGTCGGCAGAAGAAAATGGTCTATTTTGTAAAAGGGTTAGTGTGCATTGAGGTAGTATTGAGGATATGCATTACGTAAAACGTAACTTTTAATAATACGTTTTGGATAAAATATATGGACCAATTTTTTTTTTTTTTTTTTTAATCAAACCAAAGGAAAGGTGTGCAAAAAACCTCTAAAAGGTGGAAAGGAACAACATTATGGTCCATTGTAACCGGTGGGTGTGAACACTGTAAGGCCCTATTCTCACATTATTAATTCCCTTCTTGGCAAGTGTTACTCGCCCTAAAAAGGGTGGCCCCCTACAGGAACCTCTCCCTATTTCTACCTACCAACACTGCCATTTTCCAGGGTTTTTAGGTGGAAATAGGGATTGGTCCCTGTGTGGGGCTGCCCTTTTTAAAACGAGCAACACTTTCCTCGAAAAGGTGGAAGGGAACGATGTTTTGTCCATTGTAGCAGGTGGGGGTAAAAACTTCCCCTGCAAGGCCCTTCTCTCGCCCTATTAATTCCCTTCTTGGCAAGTGTTACTCACCCTAAAAGGGCATCCCTACACAGAAAATTCTCTCTATTTCCACCTAAAAACCCTGGGAAATGGCAGTGTTTATAGAGGGAAATAGGGAGAGGTTCCTCTCTGGGGCCACCCTTTTTAGGGCAAGTAACAATTGCAAAGAAGGGAATTAATTATGCGAGAGTAGGGCCTTACAGGGGAAGTTTTTACCTCTACTGGTTACAATGAACAATAGGTTTTTCCCTTCTACCTTTTAGAGGTCTTTGCGTCAGATCAACACTTGGTGGTGTAGGAGACACATGGAGTTTTTTGCAAATCTTTCCTTTTGTTTGATTTAAAAAAAATTTTTGTACATACTGTAAATTTTATCCTAAGAAAAGTTAAGTTTTAGCTAATGCATATCCTCAATACTTACTGGTGGTCTGATGGCGAGGAATGTCTGCAACTGGGGAGCAGCACCTTAAACATATTTTTCACTATTTATATTTGTGAAGTGTTGTTGTGGCACCATGGTCAATCTTGATGCATCAGGCATTGGTGGGTGGAAATCCTTTATGATCCTTGCCGGGTTCACATTTTTCGTGGACAGACAAGCTGTCTTTGGGGTTACTATCGCCCCTGCCGCACTAAACACCCGCTCTGATGGCACACTACTGGCTGGGCAGGACAGCTTTTCCAGGACAAACTCTGCTAAAAGTGGCTACAAATCAATTTTGGCTGCCCAGAAGTCCAGGGAATCTTCAAGGTGTGTTGGCATAGTCATGTTAAGGTTTTCCATCACCTGCTGGTTCAGGCCCTGCTGCTGATGAGTTGCTTCACTATGCAGGTGAAGAAAACTACTCATCAGCGACTGTAGACTCAGGCTGCTGCTGATGGAGCTGATAATGCTCCTGCCACCCCACCTTTCCCCAGCAGCCATGGCAGATAAAGGTGAGCGCAGAGGGACCCCCGAGTCAGACCTGCGAGAGGATGGACGATGGCGCAGATAGGCATCGAACAACTTACTACGTAGGATGTCTCTGTAGTAGGTCAGTTTGTCCTCCCTCTCAGTGGGTGTGAAAAAGGCCCCCATTTTGTGCAGGTAGTGAGGGTCCAATAAGGTGGAGAGCCAGAAGTCATCCAGCTGCCTAATGGTGACAATTCATCAGTCACTACGCAAGCAAGTGAGCATGCATAGTGCCATTTGTGCAAGTGACTCGGAGAGACTCCTTGACTCCATCTCCACTGCATACTGCCACGGTGTTTCTGGGTCCTGTGTCTTCTTTCCTCATAACCCTCTTGCTCCTCTAGCTTCTCCTGCTCCTCCTCTCCTGTCAGATGACTAGAAAAAAACACCCATCTGGCGAAACCTGAACTGTTCTTCACTGTGCACCTCCACCTCCTCCTCTAGTTCAGCCCCCACAGGGCTCATGTGGCCGCAAGATGTAGGCGTCACGTCTCCAGCACCCTGACCAGCCATCATTTCCAACACCTGTTAAAGTAGATGAAGCAATGGAATGACGTTGTTCATCCTGTAAACCTGGAGACTGACTCATAATGTGGCTTCCTCAAAGGGCCTGAGCAAACGGCAGGTGTCACGTATGAGCTGCCACTGGTTGACATTGAAGTTACACAGGGGAGTCCTCATATCATCAAAAAATCGGTGATGACTTTTCTCTGTTCGTAAACTTGGTCCAACATATGGAGGGTGGAATTCCAATGTGTGCAAATGTCGCAAATCAGACTATGTTGGGGGATACCATTCTGGAGGGTGTGCTTTGCGGTGTACGAGTGGCTGAAGTGCATGTAAAGTTTCCTTCCCATTGTTAGGATGCCTTGCAGATGGGGGAACACTTCAGGAACTGCTTGACAACTAGATTGAACACGTGTGCCATGCATGGCACATGGCTCAGGCTTCACAGCCCAGACAAGATGTTGTTCCTATTGTAGGTCACCATGGTTCCCATTTCCAGTTTTTTTGGAGTAAGCCATGATTCGATTTCTTGATAAATGACTTATAGCAGCTCCTCCCCTGTGTGACTCTGTTCGCCAAGGCAAACAATGTTAAGAATAGTGTTGGGCGCGAATATTCGCATTTTGAATTTTTATTGCAAATATCTCAAATTCGTGAATTCATGAATATTGCGACTATATTTGCTATATATTCGAAATTATGAATATCCACTTTTTTCCGGATATGCACATATTCGCATATGTGAATGTTCGCATATTCCTTCTTTTCACTTGTGGGCCAATTAGAATGATGCAAATACACTTGTCAGAGGTTATCAACAACAACCCTAGCAACCAATAGTAAAGTTGCCCACCCCCTCACTGTTTTCTTCCTCGAATACGCGAATATGTGAATATTCGCATATGAGAATATAACAAATTCGCTAAATTTGCGAATATGAGACGAATATTCATCTATATATTCTCGAAATATCGTGAATTCGAATATGGGCAATGCAGCTCATCACTAGTGAAGAGCAGTCCTGCACACATGGGATGCTGGAGGGGCACTGAGACTTGTCCGTGCAGTCGAGGCTGAGGACATGGTGGAGGGTGAGGAGGCGGAGTCGCACACTGTTACAGGACCAACTGCCTGAGAGCGTGGAGGCAGAATCGGCATGACCTGTCCAAGTTGCTGTTGTTGTGGCTGTGCAGGAACCACATTCACCCAGTGGACTGTTAAGGACATGTAATATCCCCAACCATATTTACATCTCTACAGGTCGGCGCTGCTGTGCACTTTGGTACACACTGACAGGCTCAAGGACTGGCCCACCTTCTGTTCCACAAAATTGTGCAGAACTGGTACTGCCTTCTTCGCAATGAAATGACAGCTTGGCACTCTCCACCTCGTGAAGAGTCCACCACATGAAAAGGGAGTGACTGCAACATCAGCAACTTGGAAAATGAACATATTCAGCTTCCGCGGCGTTGGATGAGTGGGCGCATACTGTTGTCTCTTGGACATGGCTTTGCCGATGGATTGCTGGCGGAATGACAACACAAGATGTCTATGACACACAGCTCCCTTCGGCTGAGGTGATGGAGCCTTAGCTGGCTGAAACAGGGAGTGGTGTGCCACTGGGTGATGCAGCAGATTGAAACACTACATCTGAGCCACGGATCTCCCAGGCTGCTTTATGGTGACACTGCTTATGGTGCCAACATTGGGACTTTGGCCACGCTTCACCTTTTGCTGACACATCTTGCATATGGCCAGGTTAACAACCTCCATATGCTTGATGAAAAACTGCCACACCACCAAGTAACTGATTTTCCCACCAACAGTCCGCACTGATTGACTGCTACTGCCACCAACTCCAGGAACCCGTTTCACTACCTCCCGGGAAGGTAGGCTGCCGCGAAGTAGGAAAGCTACCCCAGGCACCTTTGGCTCCAGACTTTTCACTTCTGCCACCATGCTGACTGCCAACCATGCTACCAACTTGCTGGCCTAGCTGCTGCCTCACCGGCAACCTGTAACCCTCTTCTCCTTATGATAATGAAGCCTCTTTACAAGTGCGATCGGCTTCATCATCATCATCATCGAGTTGTGTCTGCACGTCACTGATGTCCTCCTCAGGTTACTAGACAGTTTCTGCTGCAGGAGCCTGAATGCTTGCAACACCACCTTCCTCATCACTACTTGCGGCGGATGTCTCCTCCAATTCTTGAGCAGTAGCTGCTGACGGTCCTCTAGATTGTCCTCACTAAATAATGGAGCTGAACCCACAGCATAAGATACTTCTGTGGGGGAGGGAATAGCATAGGACAGAGGCAATAGGAGGAAAGGGACTGCTAGCGGGCCATGTACCTGAGGGTTGTTTCTGAGGAATCCATAGACTGTTGACTAGGGGTGTCAGATGTCACTTGTGATGAAGTGTTAACCAATCGATGACAGCAGATGTGCTGCTGATAAAAACACGACCGCTAGCTGACACCGGGAGCTCAGGCCTCTCGCTGTGACTGCTGCTGCCACTTGCCTCTAGTCTGCTGTGACCTCTGCATAATGAATTTAGGCCTCTGACACTCCTCTGTGCACGTCCTGGCACTTCTCTGCCTGAAATACTTAGTGCGTATATGAAGGGAGTACAATATGCTCCACTACGCTTAAAACAGTATTTGTCTTTAAAACCAGCAGGTGTATACATCTGCCTGGCCTTTCAAAGTGTATAGGCCCTTGAGACTTTAACAGGAACAAAATAGTACACCACTTAGATGTTTATATGTGCTTTGCACATATGAGGGGAGAAAAACGTGTTACAGTATGCTTAAAAAGTATTTGTGTACAACACCACCCGGTAAGTACTTTTGGCTGTCCTTTCACAGTATCTAGGCCCTTGAGACTTTAACAGGAACAAAAGAGTTCACCACTTAGATGTATGTATGGGGTGTGCACTTATGAGGGGAGCAAAATGCGCTACAGTACGCTTAAAACAGTATTTGTGTACAACACCAGCCGGTGAGTATTTTTGCCTAGCCTTTTACAGTATCTAGGCCCTTGAGACTTTAACAGGTAAAAAATTAGTACACCACTTAGATGTTCGTATGTGGTATGCACTTATTAGGGGAGAAAAATGGGCTAAAGTACGCTTAAAAAGGTATTTGTATACAACACCAGCCGGTGAGTTCTTTTGCCCGGCCTTTCACAGTATCTAGGTCATTGAGACTTTAACAAGAACAAAATAGTACACCACTTAGATGTATGCATGTGGTATGCACTTTTGAGGGTTGATACTTTTGTCTGGGCTTTTTACACTATCCAGGCCCTGAAGACTTTAACCCCTTAAGGACCACGGGTTTTTCAGTTTTTGAACTTTTTTTCCTCATCACCTTTTAAAAATCATAACCCTTCCAATTTTGCACCTAAAAATCCATATGATGTCTTATTTTTTGCACCACCAATTCTAATTTGTAGTGACTAATTTGCAAAAAACAACGGCGAAAGGGAAAAAAATTAATTGTGTGATGAAATTGACGAAAAAACGCCATTTTGTAAATTTTGGGGGCTTCCGTTTCTACGCAGTACATTTTTCCGTAAAAATTACACCTTATCTTTACTCTGTAGGTCCATATGATTAATATGATACCCTACTTATATAGGCTTGATTTTGTTGTACTTCTGGAAAAAATCATAACTACATGCAGGAAAATGTATACGTTTAAAATTGTCATCATCTGACCCCTATAACTTTTTTATTTTACCGCATACGGGGCGATATGAGGGCTAATTTTTTGTGCTGTGATCTGAAGTTTTTAGCGGTACCATTTTTGTATTGATTAGACTTTTTGATCGCTTTTTATTCATTTTTTCATTATATAAAAAGTGACCCAAAATATGTTATTTTGGACTTTGGATTTTTTTTGCACGTACGCCATTGACCGTGTGGTTTAATTAATGATATATTTTTATAGTTCGAACATTTACGCACGCGGCGATACCACATATGTGATTTGGACTTTTATTAGGGAAAGGGTTAAATGGCATTTATTAACTTTTTTTTTTTACACTTTTTTTTTGTAGTGTTATAGATCCCATACTGGGCTATAGCACTGCACACACTGATCTTATACACTGTTCACTGCAAAGCCATAGCTTTGCATTGATCAGTGTTATCGGCGTTTGATTGCTCAAGCCTAAATCTCAGACTTGGAGCAATCAATCGCCGAAGGGACACGCCGGAGGAAGGTAAGAGGACCTCCACTCGCGTCCCAGCTGATTGGGACACCACATTTTCACTGCTGTGGTCCCGATTAGCCCCACTGAGCAGCCGGGAAGGTTTCACTTTCGTTTTAGACTTGGTGTTCAACTTTGAATGCCGCGTCTAAATGGTTAATAGAGCGGCACCGCGATCGCTGCCTCGCGCTATTAGCCCCTGGTCCAGGCTTCAGATACATGCCGGGACTGACCCGATAAGACACGGGGTAACCGCGTGACCCCGCGTTATATTGCGGGAGCCGGCCAAGGATGTAAATATATGTCCTTGGTCACTAAGGGGTTAACAGAAACAAAATAGTACACCACTTAGATGTACGTATGGGGTATGCACTTATGAGGGGAGAAAAATGTGCTACAGTACACTTAAAAAAGTATTTGTGTACAACACTGGCCGGAGAGTACTTTTGCCTGGCCTTTCACAGCATCTAAGCCCTTGAGACTTTTACAGATACAAAATAGTACACCACTTAGATATACGTATGTGATATGCACTTATGAGAGGGAAAAAATGCGATACAGTACGCTTAATAAGTATTTGTGTACTTGTGCCGGTGAGTACTTTTGCCTGACCTTTTACAGTATCTAGGTTTTTGAGACTTTAAAGGGGTACTCTGGTGGAAACTTTTAACACCTAATGTGGGGGAACTATACTGCACCTGATGTGGGGAACTGTACTACACCTAATGTGGGGAACTGTACTGCACCTACTGTGGGGGAACTATACTGCCAACCTAATGTGGGGGAACTATACTGCACCTAATGTGGGGTAACTGTACTGCACCTAATGTGGGGGAACTGTACTGGTGCAGTATAGTTCCCCCACATTAGGTGCAGTATAGTTCCTCCACATTAGGTACAGTATAGTTCCCCCACATTAGGTGCAGTACAGTTCCCCCACATTAGGTGCAGTATCGTTCCCCCACATAAGTTTGCAGTACAGTTCCCCCACATTAGGTTGGCATTACACTGCACCTAATGTGGAGGAATTATACTGCACATATTGTGGGAGAACGATACTGCACCTAATGTGGGGGAACTGTACTTTCAGTGCTGGTAACACATCATGTAATGTACTGAACTGGCTTAATGTAGAGATGGTACAAGGCAAGTTAAGTGATATAAATGTAAGCATATCCCCAGGGCCGGATGGACTACACCCAAGAGTTCTTAGAGAGGTAAGTTCAGTAATATCTGTACCTCTGTTCATGATATTTAGAGATTCTCTGGTGTCTGGTATTATGCCAAGGGACTGGCGCAAGGCGAATGTGGTGCCAATCTTCAAAAAGGGCTCTAGGTCTTCCCCAGGAAACTATAGACCGGTAAGTTTAACGTGCATTGTGGGTAAATAGTTTGAAGGACTTATACGGGATTACATACAGGAATACATAGGGGATAATTGTATTATAAGTGATAACCAGCATGGGTTTACTAAGGATAGAAGTTGTCAAACCAATCTAATTTGCTTTTATGAAGAGGTGAGTAGAAGCCTTGACAGAGGAATGGCTGTGGATATAGTGTTTCTGGATTTTGCTAAAGCGTTTGATACTGTCCCTCATAGACGTCTGACAGGTAAGTTAAGGTCTTTGGGTTTGGAAATTTTAGTTTGTAACTGGATTGAACACTGGCTCATGGATCGTACCCAGAGAGTGGTGGTCAATGATTCATACTCTGATTGGTCCCCGGCTATTAGTGGTGTACCCCAAGGTTCAGTACTGGGCCCGCTGTTGTTTAATTTATTTATCAATGATATAGAGGATGGTATTAACAGCTCTGTTTCTATCTTTGCAGAAGACACCAAGCTTTGTAGCACGGTAAAGTCTATAGAGGATGTGCATAAGTTACAGGATGACTTGGATAGACTAAGTGTCTGGGCCTCCACTTGGCAAATGAGGTTCAATGTGGATAAATGTAAAGTTATGCATCTGGGTACTAATAACCTGCATGCATCGTATGTCTTAGGGGGGATTAAACTGTCAGAGTCACTGGTAGAGAAGGATCTGGGTGTACTTGTAGATCACAGACTACAGAACAGCATGCAATGTCAGGCTGCTGCTTCCAAAGCCGGCAGGATATTGTCATGCATCAAAAGAGGCATGGACTCAAGGGACAGGGACATAATACTCCCCCTTTATAAAGCATTGGTACGGCCTCACCTGGAATATGCTGTTCAGTTTTGGGCACCTGTCCATAAAAGGGACACTGCGGAGTTAGAAAGGGTGCAGAGACGCGCGACTAAACTAATATGGGGCATGGAACATCTTAGCTATGAGGAGCGATTAAAGGAGTTACAATTGTTTAGTCTTGAGAAGAGACGTTTAAGGGGGGATATGATAAACGTATATAAGTATATTAATGGCCCATACAAAAAATATGGAGAAAAACTGTTCCAGGTTAAACCCCCCCAAAGGACGAGGGGGCACTCCCTCCGTCTGGAGAAGAAAAAGTTTAGTCTCAAGGGGCGACACACCTTCTTTACCGTGAGGACTGTGAATTTATGGAACGGTCTACCTCAGGAACTGCTCACAGCAGGAACAATTAACAGCTTTAAAACAGGATTAGATACATTCCTGGAACAAAATAACATTAATGCTTATGAAGAAATATAAAATCCCATCCCTTCCTCAATATCGCGCCACACCCCTACCCCTTAATTCCCTGGTTGAACTTGATGGACATATGTCTTCTTTCGACCGTACTAACTATATAACTATGTAACTATGTAACTATGTAATGTGGGGGAACTGTACTGCACCTACTGTGGGGGAACTATACTGCCAACCTAATATGGGGGAACTATACTGCACCTAATGTGGGGTAACTGTACTGCACCTAATGTGGGGGAACTGTACTGGTGCAGTATAGTTCCCCCACATTAGGTGCAGTATAGTTCCCCCACATTAGGTGCAGTATAGTTCCCCCACATTAGGTACAGTATAGTTCCCCCACATTAGGTGCAGTACAGTTCCCCCACATTAGGTGCAGTACCGTTCCCCCACATTAGGTTTGCAGTACAGTTCCTCCACATTAGGTTGGCATTACAGTTCCCCCACATTAGGTTGGCATTACAGTTCCCCCACATTAGGTTGGCAGTACAGTTCCCCCCACATTAGGTTGGCAGTACAGTTCCCCCACATTAGGTTGGCAGTACAGTTCCCCCCACATTAGGTTGGCAGTACAGTTCCCCCCACATTAGGTTGGCAGTACAGTTCCCCCCACATTAGGTGCAGTACAGTTTCCCCACATTAGGTGCAGTACAGTTCCCCTACATTAGGTGCAGTACAGTTCCCCCACATTAGGTTCAGTACAGTTCCCCCATATTAGGTGCAGTACAGTTCCCCCATATTGGGTGCCGGAGGAGCGGTGGTCGAAACACTGAAGATGATGTGCTGCCAGCTGGTGCTGGTGACTTACCATGACGGCTGGCACGTGTCCTTCTTGACGATGCTCCGCTCCTCCGTTGCAATGGGTGCACGCACAGGACATCAGTGATGTCCCTGCATGTGCTATCTCCCGGTGGCCCCTGCGTTTTTAAAGTTCACATGGCACACCCCTTGCACACGCCTATGCTGCCACCTCAATCCTATGTAATTATGCCACTATATGGTCTACTCATGCTCAACTCCAGGCTGAGTCATTCAGCCACTATATGCTCTACTCATGCTTCTGCCACCTAAAGCCTGTGTCATTCTGCCACTATATGGTCTACTCATGCGGCTGTCAACTATAGGCTGAGTGATTCTGGTCACTATATGGCCTACTCATGCTGCTGCCACCTCTATCATCTGTAATTATGCCACTATCTGGTCTACCCATGCTGCTGTCCCCTGAAGCCTATGTCATTCTTCCACTATATGGTCTACTCATGCTGCTATCAACTCAGAATGACACAGCCTTGAGTTGGCTGATGCACGAGTACACAGCAGGGCTTCACAATCCCCCCCCCCCCCCCCCAAAAAAAAAAAAAAAAAAAAAAAAAAACACTACAATTTGAGAAATTTTTGAACAAGATTTTGGATAGCGGGTGCTAACTAAGAGAAAATTTGAAATTCTCAGACCCAGGACCAGCAGCGCCATCAGTAAACCATATATTGCCTGAATGATACAGCCTGGAGTTGGCTGATGCACAAGCACATAGAAGGGCTTCACAATCCCCCCCCCAAAAAAAACACAACAATTTTAGAAATTTTTTAAGAAGATTTTGGATAGCGGGTGCTACCTATGAGAAAATTTGAAATTCCCAGACCCAGGCCCAGCAACGCCATCAGTAAAAAATATATTGCCTAAATGACACAGCCTGGAGGTGGCTGATGCATGAGGAGACCATTGAAATGTCAGATTTTTTTATTTGAAATTTAAATCAAACTTTTTCGTGTACCGGACCCCAGAGTGTGGGTACGAAGGACAAAATCTAACAAGCACCCACAGCGGCATCAGTAAACCATATATTGCCTGAATGACACAGCCAGGAGTTGGCTGATGCACGAGTACACAGCAGGGCTTCACAATCCCCCCCAAAAAACACAACAATTTTTGAAATTTTTGAAGAAGATTTTGGATAGCGGGTGCTACCTATGAGAAAATTTGAAATTCCCAGACCCAGGGCGAGCAAGGCCATCAGTAAACCATATATTGCCTGAATGACACAGCCTGGAGTTGGCTGATGCATGAGTACACACCAGGGCTTCACAATTCCTAAGAAAATACACAACCATTTTTGATATTTTTGAAGAAGATTGACATTTTTGAAGAAGATTTAGGAAAGCAGGTGCTACCTATATATTGCCTGAATGCCACAGCCAGGAGTTGGCTGATGCATGAGTACACATCAGTGCTTCACAATCAACCCCAAAAAAACCACAACAATTTTGGTCATTTTTGAAGAAGATTTTGGATAGCGGGTGCTACACTTGAAAAGGGAGGGACTGCAGCACCAGCAACTTTGACAGTAGCACATTCAACTTCTGCGCCGTTGGATGAGTGGGCGCATACTGTTGTCTCTTGGACATGGCTTCGCCGATGGATTGTTGGTGGAATGGCTGACTAAAAGCGGGAGAAGCAGGAGCATCTGGAGCGACAGAAGGAGTGTTTGACACACAGCTCCCTTCGGCTGAGGTGATGGAGCCTTGGCTGGATGAAGGAGGGAGCGGGCAGCCATTGGGTGATGCAGCAGGCTGGCGAAGCATGGTGGCGAAGCATGTGTTGATGCAGGGCTGTGGTGACGACATTGGAACGCTGGCCACACTTCACCATCTGCCGATATATCTTGCATGTGGCTACGTGAACCTCCTCCGGATGCCTGATGAAAAACTGCCACACCGCCGAGTAGATGATTTTCCCACCTACAGTCCGCACTAATTGACTGCTACTGGAGCCTTCTCCAGGAACCCCTGTTCCACTACCTCCCGGAAAGGTAGGCTGCCACGAAGCAGGTGGTCTCCCCCAGGAACGTTTGGCTCCAGAATTTCCACTCCTGCCACCATGCTGACTGCCAACCGTGCTACTGCCTTGCTGGCTCAGGGGCAACCTGCAACTCTCTTCTCCTGATGATGATGAAGCCCCTTCTGCACCCGGCTCCCAATTGCAATCGGCTTCATCATCATCAACAGGTGTGTGCACGTCACTAATGTCATCCTCAGGTTCCCCAACAGTGTCTGCTTCAGGACCCTGAACCCTTGAAACACCGCCTCCCACGTTACTCTCCGCATCACTACTTGGTCGCCTAGCGGAGCAAGTGGCGCTTGTCTCCTCCCCTTCTTGGCTTGGCAGTAGCTGCTGACTGTCCTCTATTAGATTGTCCTCAGTGAATAGTGGAGCTGAACCCACAGCATAAGATACTTCTCTAGGAGAGGGAACAGCATAGGACAAAGGCAATGGGAGGACAGGGACTGCTCCCGGGCCATGCCAACTGAGGGTTGTGTCTGTGGAACCCACCGACTGCTGGTCGAGGCACGACCGCTGGCTGATAACAGGAGCTCAGGCCTCTCGCTTGCGACTCCTGCTGCCACTCTGCCTGAAGTATTTAGGCATCTGCTACTGCTCTGTGCATGTCCTGGCACTTTTCTGCTTGACATAGTGCATATGTGAGGGTATTACAATACGCTACACTACTCTTTAAACAGTATTTGTCTAGAACAGCAGCAGGTGATTACTTATGGCTGTCCTTTCACAGTATGTAGGCCCTTGACAGATTAACAGGTACAAAATGGTACACTACTTGGAAGTACATATGCGGTATGCACTGATGAGGGCAGAAAAATGCGCAACAATACGCAGAAAAAAATCAGTATTTTTGAAAAACACCAGCAGGTGATTACTTTGGCCAGAACTTTCCCTGTATCTAGACTTATTACAGATACAAAATAGTAGTCTGCTTTGATGTAGGCATGTGGTATGCACGTATGAGGGCAGACAAATGCACTACAGTACGCTGAAAAAATTTATTTGTGAACAGCAGCAGGACCCAACAGTGCAGCACCACAAAAATAAGAAAACAGGGATTAAACCCTAAATTGCACTCTGTCACAAAGTGTTAGAATGGTGTGCACTGGTTTTTATACAGTCTACACACAATTTTGAGCAGCAGATGATCTGTGGAGCAAAAAAAGCACTGAATTGCGCTGAAAAATTAGGAGATAAGATCGTTCTTAAAGTTCAGGCAGCTTGTTGATCTGTATGAGGCAGTGAAAAGCTATCTGCTCCTCTCTGCTGCAATGCTCAATCACGTAAATAGGAGCTTTATATATCATAAGATCCTTCTCAGTGAGAACACCAAAGCACTGCACTCCTGTCTGTCCACAATACTGATGTGACTAGCAGTTGCAGTGGTGCGCTGTGGCATAAGCTATTCACACACACACAGTCCCGTCCTCTCTCTCTGTCTGAGTGCATGGATGAAATGAGCAGCAGCAAGATGGCTGACGATTATATAGGGCTGTGACATTACAGGGGTCAATGAATGCTGATAGGCTGCATCTCGCATGTGATCCAGGGTCATCCCGCCTACCTTCATTCCTGCCGTAGTTTCCCGCCCGATCATAATCCCCTGCCCCATGTACTGACATGTGGATCTGCCATTTTAGGTCTCCTTTAGCCAGGAACGCTGTAAAATGGAATTTAATTAAGCAATTCTCGTGAATCGAATATTTCATGAAATTCGTAACGAATTCGGGTTTGTCAGCTTCGATTTGCTCATCTCTAACCATGAGCTCCAGGTGCAAGGAGCACTGCATCACAAAGCCTCTACATTACTTAGAATCTCCATCAAACTTCGTGGGCAGGGGAAGACAAAGCTTAGAAACTGAAGGAACTGCAGGGACTGGTGAAGACTGCTGATGCATAGACAGAAGTAGCTGCGCCATGGCAAACAGTTGATTTAATTGCTGCGCCTGATGGGCCAACAGCTGTGACTGACGGACTACTTCGGAGGAGAGATCCGAATCCTTAGGAAGGGGTACCTTAGCGGGATCCATGGCCAGATCTTATTGTAAGACTCACCGCAGATGGCAGGTACCCAGGGAGTAGTAGATCCGTAATTCCACGGTAGTCTGGAACAGGTAATGTAGTGGATCCGCTGGACCTGTGTGGCAGATGACGCGGGCCGTGCCAAGGAGTGGAGTCTAAGGTGCCGCTGGTTTTCACCAGAGCCTGCCACAAGGCGGGTTGGACTTGCTGCAGCAGGCGACACCCAGGTCGCTATCCCTGGAACAACTCGACCACACAGGCGGCTGAGGAGAAGCATGGTACCAAAGGAATAGGCAGGACATAGTCAGGCAGGCTAGAGGTCAGGGCAGGTGGCACAGGAGCGAAGTCAGTAGGGTAGCAGAAGGTCAATAGGCTGGCGGCTAGAAAAACGGTCGGGTTATGGAATACAAAGGTCTGGTACACGGCAAGGAATTACAAGGACTGCTTTCTCTAAGGTGCAAGGCAAACAAAGATCCGGCAGGGGTGCTAGGGAGGAGCAAAAACTTAACATAACAAGTAACAAAGGTACAGGTGCGAACACTAATTACGTACGCACTGGCCCTTTAAATTTGAAGGCTCCGGCACGCGCTAGGAGGCGGGGGCGCGCGTGTCGGAGCTGACGGACAGAGGCCGGGAACGGAGGTAAGTGACGGGCTGGGACTTGCATGCGGGCGCGTCCCGCAATGCGAATCCCAGCCCCGCTGGGAGCTGACACACCACGGAAGATGTGCGGGGCACCGCTCGTTACAGTGGCCCACTCTGAAACGAGATGTAATGGACTTTGTTTGTTCCTGCTCTGTTTGTGCCTGGTAAAAAACACCACACGCCAAGCCTACCGGTCTACTGCATCCCTTTTCCGTTCCATATCTGCCCTGGTCTAACATTGCTATGGATTTTATTACAGATCTTCCTTCTTTTAGTGGCAATACTGTCATCTGGGTAGTGGTGGACATATTTTCTAAGATGGCTCATTTTGAGCCTTTGCCTGGCTTACCATCCGCACCACAGCTAGCCAAACTGTTCCTTTCTCATATCTTCTGTCTACATGGATTGCCGACACACATTGGCCCTCATTTACTAAGAGTGTCGGGTTTATCTCTGAGTGTTTCTTGATTTACTCCCTGTATTTTTCTCCCTGATCTACTAATGGTTCGCATGCATTGTGTAGCACGGGTTAGAAATTGTGTCGCATGGTAAATTGTATATATATATATATATATGTGTATATATATGCCCCCGGAACAGTGCAATTATATGCCCCCAGCAGCGCATGTGTGTGTGTGTGTATATATATATATATATATATATATATATATATATATATATATTTATATATATGCCCCCCTGCACAGCGCAAACAAATGCCCCCAGCAGTGCATGTATATGCAGTATATATGCCCCGCACAGCGCAAACTTATGCCCCCAGCAGTGCATGTATATACAGTATATATGCCCCCCACACAGCGCAATCATAAGCTCCTGGCACATCTATATACATATGCCTCAAGCGCTATCAAGGACAAGTATTCTTTTATCAAAGCATCTCTTCGGGAAGCCACTGTCCGATGCTCTGATAATGCTCCGCTTGTCAATCATAGCGCTTCAGAGGCATATTTGTATAGAAGCGAAGTGGGGAGGAGACATATAGCGTTATCTGGTCCCCACTTCGCTTCTATCCACAATCCTCCTGAGTCCAACCTACACAGCTGCCCCATCGCCTCCCCCATCCCCGGTGTTATAATTACCTGTTCCCGAGGTCCGCGCTTCTTCTGGCTTTGGCGCTGTTGCTGTGTGCTGTCACTGTGCGCACTGACGGTGACATTGCGTTGGGGACGTTACTCGTAATTGCGCATCGCAGCGCACAGCAACAGCGCAGAAGCCAGAAGAAGCGCGGACCTCGGGAACAGGTAATTATAACACCGGGGATGGGGGAGGCGATGGGGCAGCTGTGTTGGTGTGTTGGCACTGCTGGGGGCATATGTTTGTGCTGTGCGGGGGGAATATATATATATATATATATATATATATATATATATATATATATATATATGTGTGTGTTAGGGTCCCATCCTAAATGAGGCCACCTCCCCGTGGTGGATGGGGGACACGTTTTTGATCAAAAAAGTGCACTAAGAGCCTCAATTTTTTGACCAATGTGTGCTGCTGCAATCTTCTTTTTTGTATACTCTGTTGTGCTGGCTATTTTTCTTTTTGCTTGTATTTACTACATAGGGGGAATGGCACCCTCTTTAGCTGTGCACCCCTCCCCCTTTCTCACAGGTGGTGTTTTAAATTGTATATGGATCCAGCATGTCACCCAGTCAGAGGCTATATGCCCAGCAGATGTGTTGTTGTGCTGGCTATTTTTCTTTTTGCTTGTATTTACTATATATATATATATATATATATATATATATATATATATATATATATATACACATGCGCTGCTGGGGGCATATGATTGCGCTGTGCGGGGGGCATTTATATATATGTCTACATGCGCTGCCGGGAGCTTATGATTGCGCTGTGTATATATATATATATATATATATATATATATATATATATATATATATATATCTTAACATAAAAAACTACTTTGTACAAATGTGAACATGTCGGGAAAAAAAAAGGACAAAACCTGAGTAATGTGGTCGAGAAAATTGGTAAATCTGTGTGAAAGTAAGGTTTTTAGTCTGGAAAAGCCCCTTTAAAGGCTTTTCAGCACGCCGAGTCGGGTGGTTCGGGAATTTGTGTCGCAACATGTCACACATTGTCTGCGCCATGGCGCAGACAATGTGCGACAACATAAACCTGACAAATGCTGTCGGTTTGGTGACAGTAAATGAGGGCCATTGTTTCTGACCGAGGAGTCCAGTTTGTTTCTAAATTCTGGAGGGCACTCTGATCACGACTACAAGTTAATTTGGATTTCTCCTCTGCCTATCACCGCCAGTCTAATGGTCAAGTTGAGAGGGTGAATCAGATTTTGGGGGATTATCTTCGCCAGTTTGTCTCCGCCTGCCATGACGACTGGTCTGATCTTCTACCCTGGGCTGAGTTCTCCTACAACCATGGGGATAACGAATCCACAGGAACTTCACCCTTCTATGTAGTCTATGGACTTCATCCTCTTCCTACTCTACCCTTACCTTACTCCTCCGGTGTCCCTATGGCTGATGAACTGGTACGGGACTTCACCGCCATTTGGAAGAAGACTCGTCTCACCCTTCTTCGTGCCTCAACCCCTACCCCTTAATTCCCTGGTTGAACTTGATGGACATATGTCTTTTTTCGACCGTACTAACTATGTAACTATGTAACTATGTAACCCGTATGAAATCTCAAGCAGACAGGAAAAGGCGTCCTCCTCCTGAATTTTCACCCGGGGACAAGGGATGGCTGTCTTCTAAATACATTTGCTTCAGAGTACCTTTCTACAAACTGGGACCACACTATTTGGGGCCTTTCAAGGTCAAGAGATTACTTAATCCTGTTGCTTGTTCGCTACATCTGCCTTCCTCCCTCCGGATTCCAAATTCTTTCCACGTCTCCCTCTTGAAACCTGTCATCTATAACCGCTTCACTAAAAAGGACATTTCTCCCACTCCCATCTCTGGCACCTCTGATGTATATTCTGTCAAGGAAATACTGGACTCCAAGCTCATCAGAGGTAAACATTTCTTTCTTGTTGATTGGGAAGGATTTGGTCCTGAAGAGAGGTCTTGGGAGCCACAGGATAACATTCTGGATCAGGATCTTCTCAAAAGATTCTTGAACCGTAAAAGGAGGGGGAGACCAAAGGAGGGGGTACTGTAACATGCTGCGCTCCGACCGCTGACTCCGGCCATGAGCGCAGCATCCCCGACTCCTGGCGGGGCCGAGATCGTGGGACGCGAACGCCGGCCCGTCCATTACCTCTTTCAGCTCCTGCTCCTTCCTCTCAGTTCCCGTGTGCGCGTCCCCGTCCCTTAGGGCGTGCGTGCCGGGGCTTTGAAATTTAAAGGGCCAGTGCACCCATAATTAGTGAATGCACCTGCCCCTATGTTATAAGTTATTTGCACTTCCCACACTTCCCTGCCGGATCTTCAGTGCTCATTGCCTAAGAGAAAGCATTCCCATTGCCTGTTTTGCCTACCGGTGTTTCCAGACCTTCCTGCTACGTTTTTTGACTCCGAACCTTTGCCGCCTTCCTAGACCTTCTGCTACGTTGACTACGCCTCTTCCTCATCCTCCGGTACCTAGCTTTGCCCAGTTACCTGTGTGGTCGAGCCGTATTGGGGGTAGCGACCTGGATGTCGCCTGCCTCAGCAAATCCATCCTGCTTTGCGGTGGGGTCTGGTGAAGACAAGCAGCACCGTAGACTCCCGATACGGTCCGAGTCATCAGCCACACAGGTAGAGGATCCACATCCAGTTCCGTGACAGCCCGCATTCAGGTGTGTGACACTTATGGTGGTCATCTGCAACCACCACTAACATCAGTAATTTCCTCAAAGCATAAAAGGGGTGAGCAGGACACAAGACAGGTCATGGAAAGACTATATGGCATACCTATAAGCACAAGGACTCACCACCAGAGGGGGTGGGTACACAAGTACAACAAAAAGCCCTGTCAAAGACAAACAGCCCTTTTAAGATTTAAATAAAACTGAAAATCTATCAATGTTCAGTGTTTGAATTTGAGATAAATGCTTTTGAAATATTTAACAATGTTCTTTAAAGGTATGCTTATCTTCTAAATGTATGCCTTTATGCTATTCTAGTATTGTTGAAATTGAGAGTTTTGGGGTTAAAAATATCTGTCCTCATAGTGTAATGACTTTTCCCTTAAAATAATGTCTACCAGTAAGCACAAGCTCACATTAGGCGCCTGTCTCTTTTCTATCAGCTGCAAGATCTTAATACAACCAGATTCAGACAGAAAAATTACACATCCAGTGCATATCTTGTAGTTTGATTTTGTAATAAGTTCTCTTATTTAAGATTTAACTTCCATCTGTTCACAGTTGATAATGCACAGGAAAAGAAAATGCACTAGGAAGAAATGGTTCAATATATTCAGACAGAAAAGCTTTTAAGTTTAGCTTTAGAAGTAAAAAATAATTATTTAAAATACCATCACACTCTTACCACTTCTTTAAAAGTTATAAAAACAGTCATTGTTATTTGCATAAAGACTATGGTACTTCAAGATATTTGGTAAAAAAAATAAAAAAAATAAAACAGATTTAAATTTTTCCCTTTGGTATCTCTATTTCCCATATATTTTGGTTTGAGTCGCTGGTTTTTAGCTACTAGCCCAACAGTGACAGGGGCTTTTAACCCCTTTAATTATGTGTTATTTGGTATAAGGATATCATACAGAGGTATCTCCCACCACACACACACACACACACACACACACTTGGGACCTTACTTTATGAGCCAGAATGTAAAGAACAGAGAGTTGCACTAGTGGACACAGTTGGGGCATGCTTACATGATTTCCATTGATTGATTCTATTAGACTGACAACATGAGAAGCCAAAGTTATACTGACTGGCCGTCAGTGGTGGCCAAATAAGATGGTCCAGTTTCTCTATCCCTCTCATGGATTTTTATTTAAAAAAAAATTGTGAATGAAAAATACACTGTTCAAAAAATTAGGGGGAAGTTTAACCCCTTAATGACACTGAACATAAATATATGTCCTGGTGTCCTGGCATTTAACGCACCAGGACGTACAAATATACGTCCTGTGCATGACACGAGCACCATGGTGGACATCAGTGATCGCGTTGATGTCAGATGTCTTGATTAATACAGATCACGGCATCTGCAGCAATGCGGTCACTTAAATGGATGACCGGATCGCCCGCGACGCTGCTGCATGGCAACGGGAGGACCCTCACCTGCTCTGGCCGTCATCCCGGGGTCTTCTCCTCTGGTCTGACATGGAGCAGACCAGAGAAGAAAATTGCCGATTATACTGATCGCAGATGGATAGCACTGTTAAGTATCTGCAATCTAATGATTGCTATAAATAGTCCCTTATGGGGACATAAAAAGTGTAAAAAGAAAAGTAAATCAAGTTTTAAAAAAATGTGAAAAAGCCCCTCCCCCAATAAAAATTTTAATGGACCCCTTTTCCTATTTTATCCCAAAAAGCATAAGGCAAAAAAATATATAAACATATTTATGGACATTTATCAACGGGTTTAGTCAGGTTTTCTTTACAATAATTGTCGCAAAATTGTCGCAACTTTTGTCACGATTTTTCGTGCGACATTTTGACTGGAAAGCGAGAAAAGCAAGTTTTCAAAAAATTTACTACGTAGTAATAATTTTTAAATGGACTACGGGTAGCCAGGTATTTATTAACTGCGACAGTCACAACTGCGCAAAAAAAGGTTGCAACAGGGTTAAAAATTTAAAAAGTAAGGAAAAAATTACTAAAAAAAAGAATACATAAGCAAACATTGATAAATGTCCCTCATTAAGTACATCCACATGTGTAAATGTCTGAACTATGTAAATATAATATTAATGATCCCATGCAGTGAACGGCATAAACATAAATAAACAAAAAAGTCACATTCTAAAAATTATAAAAAGCAAATAAAGATCACGACACAAAAAATTGAGCCCTCATACAGCGCTGTATACGGAAAAAAGTTATAGGTCATCATAGAGTGATTTTAAACAATAATAGAAAAGCATGTAACATAGGTATAGAGAAAACAGAATAGAGAAAACATCTAATTTTACCATAAAGTGTACAGCCTGAAAACAAAACCTTCCAAAATTTGCAAAATTGCGGTTTCCTATTCAATTTCCCCCCAGATAATATTATATTTGGTTGCACCATACATTTTATGATAAAATTAGTGTTGTCATTGCAAAGGACAATTGGCTGCACAAAAAACAAGCCCTCATATGGGTCTGTGGATGAAAATATATGTTATGATTTTTAGAAGGAGAAGAGGAAAAAATGAAAAAGCAAAAAAAAATTGTCCGTTGGCCAAAAAGGGGTGTGTGCTTAACCTGTTGGGGACCACAGGCATATGGATACTCCCTTGCTTCCTGGTACTTAAGGACCAAGGGCATACCTGTATGCCCGTGGGAATTTTGATCCCCGCCACTAGCCGGATAGGGATCGGAACGGGATGCCTGCTGACGCCGCAAATGACCGATCAATTCAGATCGGCGATTCGCGACTTTCCCCGGCTGATCAGGTCTCTGATGACCCGATAGTTCGGAAAACCGGTATGATCGGAGCTGTCAGAGACAGCCAAGATCATCCTAGAGGATAGGAGCGAGGTGTCAGTGTGCCACCTCCTCCTATCCCCTGCAATTGGCCGATGCGGCAGGGGCGGGTGGAACGTTCATTTCCCCTGCTCTGCCCGTCCCTGATGTCGG
Source organism: Hyla sarda (assembly GCF_029499605.1). Taxonomy (NCBI): domain Eukaryota; kingdom Metazoa; phylum Chordata; class Amphibia; order Anura; family Hylidae; genus Hyla; species Hyla sarda. The sequence goes on along the minus strand of NC_079195.1, from coordinate 145,594,449 downwards.
GGCAGAGCAGGGGAAGATGGCGGTGAAGTGCGGGGGCCGTTGCAGGGACCGCCGGTTACCTGGGCTCACGCGGCGACCGAGGACCAGGGACCGGCTGACAGGAGGCGCAGGCAAGTGGAGGCGGCGGCTTCCTAGATACAGCTGTGAAGATCACCGTAAAGTGATCTTCACTGCTGTATCTAGGAGTTTCAAACTACAACTTCCAGCATGCCCAGCCTTTGGCTGTCTGGGCATGCTGGGAGTTGTAGTTTTGCAAAATCTGGAGGGCCACAGTTTGGAGACCACTGTCCTTCCAGATGTTGCAAAACTACAACTCTCAGCATGCCCAGACTGTCCAAGCATGCTGGGAGTTGTAGTTCTGTAACATCTGGCCATACAGATGTTGCCGAACTACAACTCCCAGCATGTCTGGCCAGTCTGGGCATGCTTGGAGTTGAAGTCTTGCAACATCTGCAGGGCTACAGTTTGGAGACGACTACACAGTGGTCTCCAAACTGTTCTCCTCCAGTTGTTGCATAACTACAACTCCCAACATGCCCTCCGGCTGTCTGGGCATGCTGGGAGTTGTAGTGTTGCAACAACTGGAGGTGCAATAGTTGAGGAAAATTGTCTGTTTCCTAACCTGTGTACCTCCTGCTGTTGGAAAACTATAACTCCCAGTATGTGCTGAAAGACCATGCATGCTGGGAGTTGTAGTTTTGCAACAGCTGAAGGCACATGGGAAACACTGAGATAGGAAATAGACAGAGGTGCGGAAACACTGCAGTAGTCTGTTACCTAACTCAGTGTTTCCCAATCCCAACCAGTGTGCCTCCAGCTGTTGCATAACTACAACTCCCAGCATGCATGGTCTGTCAGTGCATGCTGGGAGTTGTAGTCTTGCCCCCCCCCCCTCCCCCAAGTGAATGTACAGAGTACAATTATGTGGGCGGGTTTACAGCAGGTTTCCATTGACTCTCCAAGCATGTTGGGAGATTTGCACCAGCTGGAGGCACCCTGTTTGGGGAAATCTGGTGTACAGTATTTTTGGTGGCGGAGGCAAGTGTAACACTTGCATCCGGGTACACCCCTATGAAAATCCCTAATTTAGGCCTCAAATGTGCATGGTGCTCTCTAACTTCAGAGCCCTTATTTCAAGGCAACAGTTTAGGGCCACATATGGGGTATCTCCGTACTTGGGAGAAATTGTGCTACAAATTTTGGGGGACTTTTTCTCCTTTTACCCCTTATGAAAAGGTAAAATCGGGGTCTACACGAGCATGATAGTGTAAAAACACCAGCATGTTTTTACTCTAACATGCTGGTGTTGCCCCATTCTTTTCATTTTCATAAAAGATAAAAGGAGAAAAAGACCCCCAAAATTTGTAACAACATTTCTCATAAGTAGGAAAATACCCCATATGTGGATGTAAAATCCTCTGCGAGCGCACAACAAGGCTCAGGAGTGAGAGAGCTCCATGTACATTTGAGGCCTAAACTGGTGATTTGCACAGGGGTGGCTGCTGGTTACATAGGTTCTGACATAAACGCAAAATAAAAAAAATACCCACATGTGACCCATTTTGGAAACTACACCCCTCACGGAATGTAACAAGGGATACAGTGAGCATTTTCATGCCACAGGTGACTGACAGATTTTTTAAACAGATTAAGATTTTGAATTTTCACCTCCACTATGCTGGTATTCCTGTGGAACACCTAAAGGGTTAACAAACTTTCTGACGGTCATTTTGAATATGTTGAGGGGTGCAGTTTTCATAATGGGGTCCATTATAGGGTATTTCTAACATAAAGATCCTCAAATTCACTTCTGATGTCTTCAAAAAGTAAAAACATGTCAACTTTATGATGCCAACATATAGTAGACATATTGTATATGCGAATCAATATATCATTTTTTTGGTTTGTCTATTTTCCTTACAAGCAGAGAGATTCAAAGTTATAAAAATGCTAAATTTTCCAATTTTTCATGAAATTTTTGAATTTTTCACTAGGAAATGATGCAAGTATCGACGAAAATTGACGACTAACATAAAGTAGAATATGTCACGAAAAAACAATCTCTGAATCAAATTCATAAGTACAAGCATCCCAGAGTTATTAATGTTTAAATTGACAGTGGTCAGAATTGCAAAAAATGCTCTGGTCCTTAGGGTCAAAATGGACTTGGTCCCCAAGGGGTTAAAGGGGTACTCTAAAATATTCCAAAGGATTAGAGTGGGCGGCAGGGGGTCTTGGCAACTGGTTCCGCCACTGGGACCCCCGCGATCAGACATCATATTCCCTATCGTTTTGGATAGGGGATAAGATGTCTAGGGGCAGAGTACCCCTTTAAGTGGCAAAGCATTACAGTATGTCAAGTACAGGGCTGGTGCAAGGACTTTTGCCACTCTAACCTCCCTCCCATACAGGGTATATTTCTCACACATGTATGACATATATCAGCGTTCCCCAACAAGGGTGCAGCCAGCTGTTGCAAAACTACAACTCCCAGCATGCCCAAATGCAGTTTTGCAACAGCTGGAGTCACCCTTGGAAATACTGGTATATATATATATATATATATATATATATATATATATATATATATATATATATCACCTCACATACAGGGCCGTGAAACTGAGGGACTTACGAGGAGCTTTCTTCAGCATCAGTTCCTCTGTGGTCCACTAGTTATCCACTAGTGCCAGAGGGTGGGGAGACCCTCCTAGGTGCTAACACAGTAGTGGGATGGGACAGGAGGAGGGTGGGCGACGGGCCGGTATTTTTTTTTTTTTGTGCACCACAAAAGGACGTAAAGGGTGCCCCCTTGTCATGTCTTACCAGCCTATGTATAAAAAAAATCACTTTTAAAATTTTATTCAATGGAATTAAGTTGTAATAACACACACGCAAAATGAGGAAAACAGAAGTGCTGTTTCTTGAAGAAAGTTTTTATTTTTTTATTTTTATTCTAGATAGCCCTTATATAAACAGTGTATATATTTTTCACCCTTAAAAGGTATGCCAAATCTGTGTATTGCAAGAGTGAGCTTTGGGGCAGGACATTTTAAATGATCTTTTTCCACACAGCAGAATTTCCTAGCGGAATCTTCTCAGAAATTCTGCAAAATGTACAGCACATTGGCCCTGATTTACTAAGAGTGGAGTTTTTTTTTGTGGATTTTAATTCCCTATATTTTTTTTCCACTATATTTACTAAGGTTTTCCCACGTTTTTACTTTTCTCTACACTTTTTTTTACACATTCTCTGATCTGTGGGGTTTTCCTCAGCTCAAATCCACCAAATTTTCTGTGGAAACCTTAGTAAATATGTTGAGTTTTTGTGAAAATGTTGGGGATAACCCCCCTTTTCATTGGCCACACCTCCTTTTCCCGATGACCATGCCCCTTTTTCGGGGTTTCTCAGTAAAATGCAGAGTTGATCTGTTTTTTTTTCAAGAATCTGCTGGACAACCCGACAAAACATGTCAGGTTTACAATAGTAAATCAGGGCCATTGTGTTGAATGGGGATTCCGCTGTCCCATTCACATGTAGCGGAAATTTCTCATTCTAGATTCGGCAAAGACATTAAATCTGTCAATAGTCTGTGCAGAATCCCACGCAGAGCCCCATTGAAGTAAATTCTATGAAGTGAAGTGAATTCCGTCCAGAAACTGTGTGTTGAGGGTACAGCAATTATGTATAAATTCCTCTAAAATTTTGCAAAACTTTACAGAACGGAATTCTAGCATAATCACAAAAATCCGGCCTTTTGAGCAAAGCCTTATGTTGCCATTTTTTTTACACTCAGCACTGGGTTGTCACTTTAAGGGAATCTGTCAGAGACATATGGTTCATTTCATATATCTGTGTTTTTCCATAACATAAAAATGCTTTTATTTTCTGGTGCCAAAGGCCTAAAGTGATAAGACTGGAATGCCTTTTTGCATTCCTCCCATCCCTAGCCCTGCTTAATATTGGATTCATTTGATTCTTTCATCATGTGAAGAAAATATGCCCACACACATTTTTTTTCTGACATGTTTTTGTACCCTATAAATGTCAATGGGAGGAAAGATACCACAAAATTCAGGAAAAAAAATAGATCCTCAGAGCATGCTGATCCACACAGGTAAAAATTAAATGTCACAAACAAAAATGTATACTTGACATGTTATATTTCCCTATAAACTCCTAGCTAACATCTGGCAGAAGCATTTTGGACCTCAAAATTTTTTTTTTTTTTCTATCAAACATTTGAAGTATGTGTTAGATTAACAGTGTTTTTTAAGGCCAAAGAATAACCCATCAATGATGTAACCAATAGCACACATATACATTACTGTATATATATATATATATATATATATATATATATATATATATATAGGGGATGAGTATTTGCCTTAGGGCGAGGCCACCACTCCTGGTGTAACGGAGCTTCAGAAGGCCATTAAGCACTCCACGGGCATTCTGGGTAGGGGAACATGCAAAGCAGCTCATTACATCACCTTTTCAGGTAATGTTCCCTGGTATCAGCTCAGCTCCTGTTAAGGAATATAAAAAGCTGATCGGGATTTTAAGCCAAGCCAGACTACTCCCCAAAAGTTTCTACCCATCTGCATACAGAGCAGGGTGATCTGGCTTGGCTGTATATATATATTCCAATCATTGTAATATTTATAGGTAATATTTATAGGTTGAATATGGTTGTGTAATAACACAAGTTTTGTTTCACTAATTATGTCCATTGTTCGCGACTTATGAATACAACAGCAAGTAAGTCTAGTTTAGATCGTGGATATAGTGATATCATTATATCATTATCATTATTGAGGGCATGTACATCTGGAGAATATCCATAAAACTGTTTTGAAACTTTCCTATATTGGTAATTTAGAATCCACCATTGATAGAGAATTGATAGAATAATATATATTTTTTCAGTTACATGAATTTACCTGAAGGGTAGTAGTAAGGGAAAAAAATTCTCCATGCATCCATGCTTCTAATCTGACCACATGGTAACAAAGACAATCCCTAGCCCAGTTTAGGATTGGCTATCCGTGACTTGTTACAACCTTCTTTCCCATATGCAGGAGCTGTCACTCAAATGACCCTGGTAAGGTATAAATGGTTCTTATTTGACTAAGATTATATCACTTAAAATGTGAATAAAATTATCTCACTTATGTGGACAAAATTTACTTTTCTTTAATCTCCATTTTGCCATTGTAATATTAGTATATGGGCTACTCCACCTACTCCTGCAGAAGCATGGAGAATGTCATATTTAGATGAGTGCATTCATATGATACATATAATTCAGTCTATATTCTTTATTCTCCTATCTATTTGATATTAATAACTCTGTAAAGTGGCAAGGCTGGCCACTTAACTATAAGGGTGGTGGCTACAACCATATACGGGGGGGGGGGGGGGGTGCAATTATATACTGTGGAATAAAACTATATAAAGGGGGTCACTAACTACAGGAGAACCTATCTACAGAGAGCAACAATTACTTATACATGTCCAATAGCAAGAAATAATTCAAACGCACTCACCATGTTAGTTGCTTTTCAGGTGTAGTTTATTTCATGTCACAAGAGGATCAAGTGCAGGGAGATGGTATTGGGGAGTGTTCGTGGGCTACGGACCCGTCTCACGCTACAAGCGCTTCATAAGGCCCCTTACTTAAATGGGTACTCCGCACCCCTAGACATCTTATCCCCTATCCAAAGGATACGCCCCGCCCCCTCAATGCAAGTCTATGGGAGGTCCGTCACACGACCTCCCATAGACTTGCATTGAGGGGCAGGGCGTGATGTCACACGGGGCGGAGTCGTGACATCACGCTCGTCCGCCATTGTGGTCGGGATCTGAAGCCCCCAGCATTGCCGGTGTGAGGTGGAAGCCGTACAGGTGGGTGCAGCAGCCGAGATCCCGGGGGTCCCCAGCAGCAGGACCCAGGCGATCTGTCATCTTATCCCCGTAGCCCACAAACACTCCCCAATACCGTTTCCCTGCACTTGATCATCTTGTGACATGAAATAAACTACACCTGAAGAGTAACTAACATGGTGAGTGTGCTTGAATTCTTTCTTGCTATTGGAATTGTATATGAATCTGCACCACTGCACAAGTTCAGCACCACCACTGCTTCTTAAGCTTTAGAATGCTGAATGTGTCTACTGAAGAATACTTCTGCAGGTGTGGGAATGAGCAGTGCCGGGTTGGCTATTCTTTCTCAGGAATTACTTATACATGGCTGCTACCACCTACAGGGAATAAGTACAGGGCAGCTATCTACACATGGAATTACCTAACTACAAAATGGGAGGGACCTACCTACTCTTCCCAAATCTATTTATCTATCCACTCTACTGTGTGGGACACTTAAGGGGTTATTATTACTAATTGGGGCACTATAGGTGCTGGAACAGTGCAGAACCTAAAGTAATTATCTGGCAAGTCCAGTGGAAACAAGCTCTGGTTGGAATAAATCATCATGACAATCTGGACTGTATGGAGAAGTGAATAATTTGTGAAGTATGAAGGAAAGTGAACAACTTCAAATAGAGAAGAAGTTGCCTGTAATGTAACTGCTCTGTAATCACTTATATGGTCGGCAGAGCCTGTGTACATCTGATATCTACAACTATATGGCCACTATATGGAGGAAACATTATTAATATTATAATTATTGTTCATATTGATCTCAAACTATTGGATTTGGTCAGTAAAAGTATGATGTTAATATGTATAGGGATGATACTCCTCCATGTGTACTGATATTTTTGGTAATATTGGTAAGTATTACAGGATTTGGTCAGTATGCTAATATGTATGGGGGCAATATTCCACCTTCTATACTGATATTATTGGTAATGTTAAGAGATAAGTGCATTTTAGATAAATTTGAATGTTCCGAAAAAAATGTATTTGATTACATTTTATTTGTGGTGAATTTCTATTAAAAACGGCTATTTCCGGGCTACAGCGAGCCTCAATAGGGGTGTAGAACACTTTGCCTTGTCGTAACATGCATAGGAAGTGTGCTGTGTTAGTGAAATAATACTGTTCTTCAGTATAACATGCAGATTACAGGCATCGCTATTAGTGTTGCTCGCGAATATTCGCAATGCAAATTTTATTCGCGAATATCGCATATTCGCGAATTCGCGAATGTAGCACTATATATTCGTAATTACGAATATTCATTTTTTTTTGTTTGTTTGTTTTTTCACAGTACACATCACAGTGATCACCCCTCTCTGCTTCCAGCTTGTGTGGTGTAAAGAAGGCTCTAATACTACTGTGTGAGACTGGCGTGCAAATTTTTGCATATGCGGAAATTTGTATATGCTAATTTTTGCATATGCTAATTTCTGCCTATGCAAATTTTTGTATATGCTAATTTTTGCATATGTTCATTTTCGCATACGCGAATTTTCGCATATGCGAAAATAAAACTAGAATATTATGAATATGCGAATTTAGCGAATAAATGACGAACATTCATCCATATATTTGCGAATATTCGCGAATTCGAATATGGCCTATGCCGCTCAACACTAATCGCTATTTGAATCCCTGCCGCACAGCGGCACAATGACTGAGCCTGGTAATTGGATTGAGCAAACTTTAAATCCTTTTTTGAGAAAACATTGGAGGGCAAGCCTGATGCCAGCAACCACGGTAATTTCAGCTCCAATAGTGTATAATTGCTACAGTGTATAAGTTGCCCCCCCCCCTCCACATGCTCATGACTGAGTGTCCCGTGTGCCCGAAGTGTTTACTTTGAAAAAATACTGTCAAACTACAAGATCAATATAACCAGGAGATCACAGAGATGGCAGACTGACACAGCCTGGAGGTAGCATCAGCCTGAGTAGAACATATGGTGACAGAATAACATAGCCTGGAAGTGGCAGCAGCAAGAGGAGAACATATGGTCGCAGAATGACACAGCCTGGAGGTGGCTGCAGCATGAGGAGACCATATAGTGGCTGAATGACACAGCCTGGAGGTGGCAGAAGCATGAGGAGACCATATAGTGGCAGAATGGCACAGCCTGGAGGTGGCATCAGCAGCACCAGGAGTCCTTAAAGTGACCCTGTGATGGTAAGTGGGGCGGTGAGTGGCAATACCAATACCCGGTGATGAAGGTGGGTGAAAGAAGGAGCACTTTGCTACACATGTGTGGCATCAGGCGGGTGGCAGGATCAGAGTAGTATCTGAGGCAGGTAGGCAGAAGAAAACGGTCTCTTTTGTCAAACTGTTGGTGTGCACAAGTAGGTATTGAGGGTATGCATTACATAAAACTTAACTTTTAATATTATTCTTAGGTTAAAATATATGGAAATTTTTTACATCAAACCAGCCAGGAGCCACTCACCCCCAAACACCATTTAAATCACCACCACTCTGTCCACGCTACCTTTGGGCTCCAATACCCTATAATGGACGGCACTGAGGTTATCATCCTTTATTGAGACCCCTGGTAGGATCCTGCTGGAACACTACCTCCTAAAAATAGAGGTTTAAATATTAAATGGGCACTGTCATGAAGTAAAAAAATTGATATGTTGTAGTACTTAAGTACTACAACATATCTATAATATACTTTAATTGAAAAAAATGATTTTAAACAAGTTTAAAATCACTTTTAAATTCGGCCACTAGGGGTCGCCCTCCTAGTGGCCGAATGCATTCAGCAGTGACGTCACTACTGGATTTCGACTCATTTCAGCCTGGCAATGAGTCGAAATCCAGGCACTGCTGTGCTCGCTCCCGCCTGTCAATCAAACAGGCGAGAGCAAGCACACTGATAACTGGGGCTACGCGCATTGGCCAGCTCCACTGGCCTCGCGCGCGGCCCCGCCCGCCCCCGTTACCCTGTCCGGAGCAGCGCTCGCACTCATTGCTGCGCTGATCCTCCGGATGGGTAAGTTATTTAGAATAGCTACCATTATTGTAATCGGTCCCGGGTCTCGGCAGTATTATCGTGCACGGCAGGCCGGCGATACTCCTCTACTCCTCCTCCCTGGATAGCACATGCACAGGTAAACAGGGAGGAGGAGACCCCGGAGCTGCCTGCCGTGCTATTGGCAGATCATCTATGCGCGCTCCCCACAGAAGCGCTGCATAGACGATCTGAGGGCGGAAGCAAGCGCCCAGCAAGGCATCAGTGACGTTGCGCTTGCTGGGACGCGCTGCTTCCTGCCCTGCTTTATAGAGCAGATTTAGAAGCACTAAATCTGCTCTATTAAAGCGATTTAATTTTTTTTAAAGCCAGGTTGGGGGTTAGGGCTAGATTACTAATAGGTAGGGACAGATTATATTATATATTACTTGGTGGGAGCTACACTTTAAGTTTCTTGTCTGCAACTGACAGTCATCCAAACCAGAACTCATACTAAGAGGATCACCTAATACAGCAATAGCACGACTTATCCATTAATGGGATACAATACTTTGTCCGGACTACCAGTAATATGAACATATACCTTGGGTCTATTTATTACAATATATCTGATGTGTATCAGTACCTCCTTGCTTTCTTAACATGATAATTTTTGTCTGTGAGATAAGTGACAGGAATTTATAAAATTGTCACTTGGCACAAGTCCCTGATGAGTTGTGCGGCTTGTTTATGCGATGCAATGAAAGGCGTTGGAATGCAAGCACTGTACAGACTGTATATATGTGTTTACAATTTTTAGCACTCACTGAATGTGTTTTTGGAGGTATAAGTAAAACCAGCTATTAGACTAATGATCTCTATAATTAAACTGCACCTGGTTCCTTCCCCTTTCCTTCCAAGTAGGGAGAGGTAGGAGGTTCCGGATGCGGGTTGGCATTCTTTAGGAAGGCCTCCCTGCATTAACAGGTAGGGGGTCTACATAGACCAGCAGATGTAGGGGCCACAAGTGATTGGTCCATAACTAGGACAAGCTGTGTTTTGGCAACAATATCTTGTTATCAATATATTCTTTATGTACGTTGATATTTTAATGTATACCAATAAAGGCTAAATTTTATGACCTTTGTGTTATTTCCTATCATACTTCTAGTTTTTTCACACAGGTCTATGTACATCAGACACTCACCTACTATTAGAAATCAAACAAAAGATTAAAAAAAAAATTTGGGTCCATATAGTTTATCCTAATAAAAGTTAAGTTTTAGCTAATGCATATCCTCAATAGCTACTTGTGGTCTGATGCAGAGGAATTTCTGTAACTGTGGAGCATTACCTTAAAGGGGTGGAATAAAAAAAAAAAAAAAAAATTATGAACTGGTGCCAGAAAGTTAAACAGATTTGTAAATGACTTCTATTAAAAAAAAATCTTAATTCTTTTAGTACTTTTTAGCAGCTGTAGGCTACAGAGGAAATTCTTTACTTTTTGAATTTCTTTTTTGTGTTGTCCATGGTGCTCTCTGCTGACACCTCTGTCCTTGTCAGGAACTGTCCAAAGCAGCATAGGTTTGCTATGGGGATTTTCTCCTGCTCTGGACAGTTCCTGAGACGGGCATCAGGTTTCAACAGAGAGCACTGTGGACAACACAAAAAAGAAATTCCAAAAATAAAGATTTTCCTGTGCAGCAAACCAGCTACTTAAAACTACTGAAAGGATTAAGATTTTTTAATAGAAGTAATTTACAAATCTGTTGAACTTTCTGGCACCAGTTCCACCAGAGTACCCCTTTAAATATTTTTAGCACTTTCCAGATTTGTGAACTATTGGTGTGGCACCATGTTTAATCTACTCTGATGCATCAGGCATTGGTGGGTGGAAATCCTGTCTGATCCATGCCTGATTCATCTTCGCAAAGGTCAGTCTCTCCACATTTTTAATGGACAGATGAGTCCTCCTTGGAGTTACTATGGCCCCCGCTGCACTAAGCACCCCCCTCTGATGGCACAGGATAGCTTTTCCAGGGCAAACTCTGCCAGTTGCGGCCACAAATCCAGTTTGGCTGCCCAGAAGTGGAGTGGATATTCAAAGTGTGTTAGCAGGGTCGTGTCATGGTATGCCACCACCTGTTGGTTCAGGTCCTGCTCCAGGTCTACCTGCTGCTGATGAGTTGCTTCACTATGTGGGAGAAGAAAGCTGCTAATCAGCGACTGTAGACTCAGGCTGCTGCTGATGGTGCTGCTCCTGCCACCCCACCCCTCCGCAGCAGCCATGGCAGTGGAACGTGAGCACAGAGGGCCCCCGAGTCAGACCTGTGAGAGGATGGACGATGGCTTAGATAGGCATTGGTCAACTGACTATGTAGGATGTCTCTGTAGTAGGTCAGTTTGTTCTCCCTCTTAGTGGATGTAAAAAAGGTCCCCATTTTGTGCCGGTAGTAAGGGTCCAACATGGTGGAGAGCCAGAAGTCATCCCTCTGCCGAATGGCGACAATTCGGCGGTCACTTCGCAAGCAAGTAAGCATGCATCGTGCTATTTGTGGAAGTAACTCGGAGGACTCCCTGCCTCCATCTCCATAGCATACTGCCACGGTGTGTCTGAGTCCTCTGTCTAGTCTTCCTCATAACCCTGTAGCTCCACAGGCTGCTCCTGCGCCTCCTCTCCTATCAGATGATTATAAAAACCACGCATTTCACGAACCATTGCATGTGCTTCAATGTCCCCCTCCTCTTCCAGTTCAGCCCCCACAGGGCTCATGTGGCTTTGAAATATAGGCGCCATGACTCCATCTTTGAAATATAGGCGCCATCTTTCTACCATCTGTTGTAGGAAATGAAGCAGTGGAATGACATTGTTCATCCCATAATCCTGCAACTGACTAATATGGCTTCCTCAAAGGGCCTGAGCAAATGGCAGATGTCACGTATGAGCTGCCACTGGTTGACATTGAAGCTACACAAGGGAGTACCCCTATCCGCTTGGTTCATCAAGAAATTGTTGATGGCATTTCTCTGTTCGTAGAGTCAGTCCAACATATGTAGGGTGGAATTCCAATGGGTAGAAACTTTGCATATCAGACTATGTTGGTGGATGCCGTTCTGACGCTGCAACTCATGGAGGATGTACTTGGCGGTGTACGAGTGGCTAAAGTGCATGCAAAGTTCTACTTCCCATTGTTAGGATGTCTTGCAGATGGGGGGAACACTTTAGGGACCGCTTGAATCGAAGAAGGAGTAGCAGGAGCATCTGGACCGACAGAAGATGGGAATGACAAACAGCTCCTTTCGGCTGAGGTGGGGGAGCCTTGGCTGGCTGAAACAGGGAGCAGCGTGCCACTGGGTGATGCATCAGGCTGAACCACTGCATCAGAGGCACTTTTCTCCCAGGTCGCTTTATGGTGACGCTGCATATGTTGACACAGGGCCGTGGGGCCAACATTGGGACCCTGGCCACGCTTCACCTTCTGCTGACACATCTTGCATGGGGCCAGGTTAACATCCTCCGGATGCTTGATGAGAAACTGCCACACTGCCGAGTAGCTGATTATCCCCCCCAACAGTCCGCACTGACTGACTGACTGCTACTGGCAACCCTGTTCCACTACCTCCCAAAAAAGGTAGGCTGCCGCAAAGCAGGTGGTCTACCCCCGACACGTTTTGCTCCAGAATTCCTACTGCTGCCACCATGCTGAATTGCAACCGTGCTACCACCCTGCTGGCTCAGCTGCTGCCTCAGGGGCAACCTGCAACCCTCTTCTCCTGATGATGATGAAGCCCCTTCTGCACCCAGCTCCCAAGTGCTATCGGCTTCATTATCGTCGAGTTGTGTCTGTACATCACTGATGTCCTCCTCAGGTTCTTCAATAGTGTCTGCTTCAGGAGCCTGAATGCTCCCAACACCACCTCCCTCGCCACTCTCCTCATCACTACTTGCCTGCCTAGCGGAGTAAGCGGCGGACGTCTCCTCCATTTCTTGGCTGGGCAGTAGCTGCTGACTGTCCTCTACTAGATCGTCCTCACTAAATAGTGGAGCTGAACCCACAGCATACAATACTTATATGGGGGAGGGAACAGCATAGGACAGAGGCAATTAGACGACATGGACTGCTCGCAGGCCATGCCAACCGAGGGTTGTGTCTGAGGAACCCACCGACTGTTGACTGGTTGTGTCAAATGTCACTTGGGATGAAGTGGATGACAAGTTAACTAATCAATGACGGCAGGTGGGTTTCTGGTCGAGACACGCCCGCTAGCTGACTGGGATCTCAGGCCTCTTGCTGCGACTACTGCTGCCATGCTCCTCTAGTCTGCTGCGACCTCTGCCACTCCTCTGTGCATGTCCTGGCACTTCTCTGCCTGACATACTTATACACCAGCTGAGTGCGTATATGTTACACTTATGAGTGTCACGATGCCGGCTGGCAGGTAGTGGATCCTCTGTGCCAGAGAGGGATTGGCGTGGACCGTGCTAGTGGATCGGTTCTAAGTCACTACTGGTATTCACCAGAGCCCGCCGCAAAGCGGGATGGACTTGCTGCGGCGGTAGTGACCAGGTCGTATCCACTAGCAAGTGCTCAACCTCTCTGACTGCTGAAGATAGGCGCGGTACAAGGGAGTAGACAGAAGCAAGGTCGGACGTAGCAGAAGGTCGGGGCAGGCAGCAAGGATCGTAGTCAGGGGCAACGGCAGGAGGTCTGGAACACAGGCTAGGAACACACAAGGAAACGCTTTCACTGGCACGATGGCAACAAGATCCGGCAAGGGAGTGCAGGGGAAGTGAGGTGATATAATGAAGTGCACAGGTGAACACACTAATTGGAATCACTGCGCCAATCAGCGGCGCAGTGGCCCTTTAAATCGCAAAGACCCGGCGCACGCGCGCCCTAGGGAGCGGGGCCGCGCGCGCCGGGACAGGACCGAGGGAGAGCGAGTCAGGTACAGGAGCCGGGGTGCGCATCGCGAGCGGGCGCTACCCGCATCGCGAATCGCATCCCGGCTGGAAGCGGAATCGCAGCGCCCCGGGTCAGTGGATCTGACCGGAGCGCTGCAGTGGGGAGAGTGTAGCGAGCGCTCCGGGGAGGAGCGGGGATCCGGAGCGCTCGGCGTAACAGTACCCCCCCCTTGGGTCTCCCCCTCTTCTTAGAGCCTGAGAACCTGAGGAGCAGACTTTTGTCTAGGATGTTGTCCTCAGGTTCCCAGGATCTCTCTTCTGGACCACAACCCTCCCAATCCACTAAAAAAAAGGTTTTCCCTCTGACCTTTTTAGATGCTAGAATCTCTTTGACGGAGAAGATGTCCGAGGAGCCGGAAACAGGAGTGGGAGGAACAGATTTGGGAGAGAAACGGTTGATGATGAGTGGTTTAAGAAGAGAAACGTGAAAGGCATTAGGAATACGAAGAGAAGGAGGAAGAAGAAGTTTGTAAGAGACAGGATTAATCTGACACAAAATTTTGAAAGGACCAAGATAGCGTGGTCCCAACTTGTAGCTAGGGACACGGAAGCGGACATATTTAGCGGAGAGCCATACCTTGTCTCCAGGGGAAAAAATGGGAGGAGCTCTTCTTTTCTTATCCGCGAACCTCTTCATGCGTGATGAAGCCTGTAAGAGAGAATTTTGGGTCTCTCTCCATATGATGGAAAGGTCACGAGAAATTTCATCCACAGCGGGCAGACCAGAGGGCAAGGGGGTAGGGAGGGGGGGAAGAGGGTGACGGCCGTACACCACGAAAAATGGGGATTTGGAGGAAGATTCAGAGACTCTGAAGTTATACGAGAATTCGGCCCATGGAAGGAGATCTGCCCAGTCATCCTGGCGGGAGGAAACAAAATGTCGTAAATAATCACCCAAGACCTGGTTAATTCTTTCTACTTGTCCATTGGATTGGGGATGATATGCAGAAGAAAAATGTAATTTAATCTTGAGTTGTTTACAGAGAGCCCTCCAGAATTTAGACACGAATTGGGCGCCTCTATCCGAGACGATCTGCGTAGGCAACCCGTGAAGACGAAAAATGTGTACAAAAAATTGTTTAGCCAACTGAGGCGCTGAAGGAAGACCAGGAAGAGGGATGAAATGTGCCATTTTGGAGAATCGATCAACGACCACCCAAATAACAGTGTTGCCACGGGAAGGGGGTAAATCAGTAATAAAATCCATACCAATCAGAGACCAAGGCTGTTCGGGGACAGGCAGGGGATGAAGAAAACCAGCGGGCTTCTGGCGAGGAGTCTTATCCCGGGCACAGATAGTGCAGGCTCGCACAAAGTCCACAACATCCGTCTCCAGAGTCGGCCACCAATAGAAGCGGGAGATGAGTTGCACAGATTTCTTGATGCCCACATGACCTGCAAGATGGGAGGAGTGACCCCATTTGAGGATTCCGAGGCGTTGGCGTGGAGAAACAAAGGTCTTTCCTGGAGGAGTTTGCCTGATGGAGGCTGGAGAAGTGGAAATCAGGCAGTCAGGGGGAATGATGTGTTGCGGAGAGAGTTCAACTTCCGAGGCATCCGAGGAACGAGAGAGAGCATCGGCCCTAATGTTCTTATCGGCAGGCCGAAAGTGAATTTCAAAATTAAATCGGGCAAAGAACAGAGACCACCGGGCCTGGCGAGGATTCAGCCGTTGGGCAGACTGGAGGTAGGAGAGGTTCTTGTGATCGGTGTAAATAATAACTGGAAATCTTGATCCCTCCAGCAGATGCCTCCATTCCTCAAGTGCTAATTTGATGGCTAGAAGCTCTCGATCCCCGATGGAGTAGTTCCTCTCCGCCGGAGAGAAGGTCCTAGAAAAAAAACCACAAGTGACAGCATGCCCGGAAGAATTTTTTTGTAGAAGAACAGCTCCAGCTCCCACTGAGGAGGCATCAACCTCCAATAGGAAGGGTTTGGAAGGGTCAGGTCTGGAGAGCACGGGAGCCGAAGAAAAGGCAGACTTGAGTCGTTTAAAGGCGTCTTCCGCTTGAGGAGGCCAAGACTTGGGATCGGCATTTTTTTTGGTTAAAGCCACGATAGGAGCCACAACGGTAGAAAAATGTGGAATAAATTGCCTGTAATAATTGGCGAACCCCAAAAAGCGTTGGATAGCACGGAGTCCGGAGGGACGTGGCCAATCTAAGACGGCAGAGAGTTTGTCTGGATCCATTTGTAGTCCCTGGCCAGAGACCAAGTATCCTAGAAAAGGAAGAGATTGGCATTCAAACAGACATTTCTCAATTTTGGCATAGAGTTGATTGTCACGAAGTCTCTGAAGAACCATACGGACATGCTGGCGGTGTTCTTCTAGATTGGCAGAAAAAATTAGGATATCGTCCAGATATACAACAACACAGGAGTATAAAAGATCACGAAAAATTTCATTAACAAAGTCTTGGAAGACGGCAGGGGCGTTGCACAGGCCAAAGGGCATGACCAGATACTCAAAGTGTCCATCTCTGGTGTTAAATGCCGTTTTCCATTCATCCCCCTCTCTGATGCGGATGAGATTATAAGCACCTCTTAAGTCCAGTTTAGTAAAGATGTGGGCACCTTGGAGGCGATCAAAGAGTTCAGAGATGAGGGGTAGGGGGTAGCGGTTCTTAACCGTGATTTTATTAAGACCGCGGTAGTCAATGCAAGGACGTAGGGAGCCTTTTTTGGACACAAAGAAAAATCCGGCTCCGGCAGGAGAGGAGGATTTACGGATAAAGCCCTTTTTTAAATTTTCCTGGACGTATTCAGACATGGCAAGAGTCTCTGGGGCGGACAGAGGATAAATTCTGCCCCAGGGTGGAGTAGTGCCCGGGAGGAGGTCGATAGGACAATCATAAGGCCTGTGAGGAGGTAGAGTCTCAGCTTGTTTTTTGCAGAAAACATCCGCAAAGTCCATATAGGCCTTAGGGAGACCGGTTACTGGAGGAACCACAGAGTCACGGCAAGGGTTACTGGGAACCGGTTTTAGACAGTCCTTGGAACAAGAGGGCCCCCAACTCTTGATCTCCCCAGTGGACCAATCCAAGGTTGGGGAATGAAGCTGAAGCCAGGGAAGTCCAAGGAGAATTTCAGAAGTGCAATTGGGGAGGACCAAAAGTTCAATCCTCTCATGATGAGATCCGATGCACATTAGAAGGGGCTCCGTGCGGAAACGTATGGTACAGTCCAATCTTTCATTGTTTACACAATTGATGTAAAGGGGTCTGGCGAGACTGGTCACTGGGATGTTGTACCTGTTGACGAGAGAGGCCAAAATAAAATTTCCTGCAGATCCAGAGTCCAAGAAGGCCATAGTAGAGAAGGAGAAGGCAGAGGCAGACATCCGCACAGGCACAGTAAGACGTGGAGAAGCAGAGTAGACATCAAGGACTGTCTCACCTTTGTGCGGAGTCAGCGTACGTTTTTCCAGGCGGGGAGGACGGATAGGACAATCCCTCAGGAAGTGTTCGGTACTAGCACAGTACAGGCAGAGATTCTCCATGCGGCGTCGTGTCCTCTCTTGAGGTGTCAGGCGAGACCGGTCGACCTGCATAGCCTCCACGGCGGGAGGCACAGGAACGGATTGCAGGGGACCAGAGGAGAGAGGAGCCGAGGAGAAGAAACGCCTCGTGCGAACAGAGTCCATATCTTGGCGGAGCTCCTGACGCCTTTCGGAAAAACGCATGTCAATGCGAGTGGCTAGGTGAATGAGTTCATGTAGATTAGCAGGGATTTCTCGTGCGGCCAGAACATCTTTAATGTTGCTGGATAGGCCTTTTTTAAAGGTCGCGCAGAGGGCCTCATTATTCCAGGATAATTCTGAAGCAAGAGTACGGAATTGTACGGCATACTCGCCAACGGAAGAATTACCCTGGACCAGGTTCAACAGGGCAGTCTCAGCAGAAGAGGCTCGGGCAGGTTCCTCAAAGACACTTCGGATTTCCGAGAAGAAGGAGTGTACAGAGGCAGTGACGGGGTCATTGCGGTCCCAGAGCGGTGTGGCCCAAGACAGGGCTTTTCCAGACAGAAGGCTGACTACGAAAGCCACCTTAGACCTTTCAGTGGGAAACTGGTCCGACATCATCTCCAAGTGCAGGGAACATTGGGAAAGAAAGCCACGGCAAAACTTAGAGTCCCCATCAAATTTATCCGGCAAGGATAGGCGTAGACCAGAGGCGGCCACTCGCTGCGGAGGAGGTGCAGGAGCTGGCGGAGGAGATGATTGCTGAAGCTGTGGTAGTAACTGCTGTAGCATAACGGTCAGTTGAGACAGCTGTTGGCCTTGTTGCGCTATCTGTTGTGACTGCTGGGCGACCACCGTGGTGAGGTCAGCGACAACTGGCAGAGGAACTTCAGCGGGATCCATGGCCGGATCTACTGTCACGATGCCGGCTGGCAGGTAGTGGATCCTCTGTGCCAGAGAGGGATTGGCGTGGACCGTGCTAGTGGATCGGTTCTAAGTCACTACTGGTATTCACCAGAGCCCGCCGCAAAGCGGGATGGACTTGCTGCGGCGGTAGTGACCAGGTCGTATCCACTAGCAACGGCTCAACCTCTCTGACTGCTGAAGATAGGCGCGGTACAAGGGAGTAGACAGAAGCAAGGTCGGACGTAGCAGAAGGTCGGGGCAGGCAGCAAGGATCGTAGTCAGGGGCAACGGCAGGAGGTCTGGAACACAGGCTAGGAACACACAAGGGAACGCTTTCACTGGCACGATGGCAACAAGATCCGGCAAGGGAGTGCAGGGGAAGTGAGGTGATATAATGAAGTGCACAGGTGAACACACTAATTGGAATCACTGCGCCAATCAGCGGCGCAGTGGCCCTTTAAATCGCAAAGACCCGGCGCGCGCGCGCCCTAGGGAGCGGGGCCGCGCGCGCCGGGACAGGACCGAGGGAGAGCGAGTCAGGTACGGGAGCCGGGGTGCGCATCGCGAGCGGGCGCTACCCGCATCGCGAATCGCATCCCGGCTGGAAGCGGAATCGCAGCGCCCCGGGTCAGTGGATCTGACCGGAGCGCTGCAGTGGGGAGAGTGTAGCGAGCGCTCCGGGGAGGAGCGAGGACCCGGAGCACTCGGCGTAACAATGAGAGGAGGACAATACACTCCACTATGCATTAAAACTGTATTAGGCTACAAAAACTAGTGTGTAGCTTCCCCAGTAACTGGCCCAAATTGGTTTAACTGGAAAATTAAATTGTACACCATGTAGGTGTACGGACAGTTTACACTTCTGAGAGGAGGACAATACACTATACTATGCTTAAAACTGTATTAGGCTACAAAAACAAATGTGTAGCTTTGACTGGCCTTTGGAAAAAAAAAATCGTACACCACATAGGTATTCGTACAGGTTACACTTATGAGAGGAGGACAATACACTCCACTACGCATCCTGTATGAGGCACTTAAAGCAGGTGACTATGGCTTTTAGTGCTCACCCTAACTGGCTCCTATTTGCTTTAGAGGGATTGTACACCGCAGTGCAGCAGTACAGAGTTGCTGTGTAGTACATTCAAAAGTGTACTTTATTTCTCTCTCTCCCTTCTTTGTCACTGCTTTTCTGCAGTGATTTAGGTTTGTGGTGATTCACTGCTGTAAAGCTGTTTTTCTGTGGAACACACACATTACTCTCTCTCTGCAATAATACGCTGAAAGGACTTGCTGCAGCAATGGCTGCCAATTATATAGGGCTGTGACATCGCAGGGCTGGCTGGCTGCTGATAGGCTTTATGCTGCATGTGATTCAGGGTGATCCCACCTACCCGCCCTCTCACAGTTCCTTGCCTTATGTCCTCCCATGTGAAGCCGCCATTTTAGATGCCATGGAGCCTGGACCACATGGAGTTTAATTTAGTGATGAACCCCCTATAAATAGTTCACTACTGCCTGCTGACATTTACAGGCTTATTGTGCGCATGATGAAAAGAGATGAAAGTTTTTACATACAATATTACAACCTGACATGAATTGTCACTAAAGGGACGTACTTCCACTACAAGCCAGGCCGAAACATACACATTTAAATTTTTAAAAAGGGATAATTTCTTCAACTTAATTTTTCTTCTTGACTATTTTGCATTTCCAAAAGGGAGACATTTTGAAACACTTGGAAAAATCTATTGTGTCTACACTTTCCAGACTCAAAACCTGTTGCTACTCTCAGAAGGGAGAGTTTTTGGAATGCTTCAAAAAAGCCATTGCATTATCTGATACCCCTGAGTGCATTTCAACATCAATAGGCATCTACCAACAAAAAAAAGTATACTTTTTGCACATTTATTTTAGTGTTTTATGTTAGGCTTGATGATCAAATATTGTGGCAGCCATGCTATCAGGATGCAATGTGATCAGCAGTACTTTGTCAGATCTTTGCTTGGGGCAGAGTTCCATATCATATAGGATAAAACTTGGATGTAGTCCATTAAAGATAGATCTTATATGATCTCCAGGACTTCTTTACATCTCTGGAAAGCTATCTGAGGTCCAACAATCAAAAGCCAAGGGGAAGTCTTTCACAATCCAGCCAGGCCTCACTTGAGATGTCCACATTGGTTACTCATGACAATGCAATGTAACCAGCTTTCCTGGGCGCTGCGGAAACTAATTTTCACATGAACTCAGTAAGGCACAAAATGTTTTTTTCTTTTGATTAAGACTAATTAACATTTGGCCCTGTATTAATAAGGTTCTAACCAAGTCATGTGATGTTTAGATGATTAAAAGAGGGCAAAGTGTAATATATCAGTCCATAGTCATATATCTATGATTAGAGATTGCCAATTTTAATATCATGAGGTTATTATGAGTAATATACCACTTTCTATATGATATCCGAACTAACCTTATAACTGTTATGTTGTGACATAGTTGCTAACTTCTGATTTGTTGTTCTACTGTTGTGTTGTTAACTAACATAAGCTTATAATGCTTCATTTTTATATAGTCATACCTAATTGATATTCATATATATATATATATATATATATATATATATATATATATACAAAATTATGTTAGTCCAATAAAAAAGGTATTACAAGATACTGCAAATTCTTTGATTTGTATATATATATATATATATATACACATATGTATATATCTCACACACAACAATGAATTGCAGTGCCCCCGACTTGATCAAAGTCCATCATGTATAATAAAGCAATGATGCAGCACAAAAAAAATGTGGGTTTATGGACTAACATCCGAGATTGATGCTGTCAAAACATTGCATCATGAACATGGACCAATAAAGCATTTTAACTGTGGCTTGTTTGGTGTGTGGCGGGATCATCTTTGTGGAAAAAAAAATAAAAATAAATAATATATATATATATATATATATATATATATATATATATATATTCATTGAGATTATTTACCTATTAGTGTGTATTTCTTATATCAGCTATATCTATGTACTATTTTATTGTATTGTAAAACAACCTTTTTAGCATAATACAGACATCTAAAGATGTTAATATATCTAAGTAATAGTCACTTCAGATGTAGATTGCATTGGTTATATTTTTCAGCAATTGACCAGGTCAAAATGTGTATAATTTTTATTGACCTTAGGTCATAGGTCGTTATTGGCGTTATGACCACCCACTGAATGCGATTACCCAACAAGACAAAAGCAGATCATCTATGTATCTCTTGCAAAACTTAACATTGTCTACCCTTGGGTAGCCAGATTGTGAACATCTAGTCTGAAAATCAATTGTATACTTCAGTGGCGTACTAAGGGGGGGGCGGTGGGGCCGCTGACAAGGGGGGTGCCAGGGGGGGACTGACCCGTCGCCGCCACCACTACTGAGGATCCGGGACACTCGTCCCAGATCCCCAGCCGACAGCGGTGCCTTTCCCTGTATGTGTGATACACGCGCATACAGGAGAAGGTGTCCCCTCTGTGTGAGCCGCACCTGCAGCTTACACAGAGGAGACGTGACCTTCGCCCCCACGCAGCACGCAGTACAGGCGTCGATGACGTCACTCATTGGCGCCTGTACTGTGGAGGGGAGAAGAAGCAGGCCCTGCAGCTGAGGAGATCGCTGCGTGGGATATCAGGTGAGCAAGCATCCTTTTAAAAAAAAAATTGCCTATACCTATAGGGGAGGGGAGGGGGAGGGGTTAATCTACATATACCTATGGGGAAGAGGGGGGGGAGTTAATCTACATATACCTATGGGGAAGAGGGGGGGGGGGTTACTCTACATATACCTATGGGGGAGGTTACTCTACATATACCTATAGGGGAGGAGGGGGGTTACTCTACAAATACCTAAGGGGAGGGGGGGTTACTCTACATATACTTAAGGGGAGGGGGGGTTACTCTTCATATATACCCATGGGGAGGGGGGGTTACTCTACATATACCTATAGGGGAGGGGAGGTTACTCTCTACATATACTTATTGGGAAGGGGAGGGGGGGTTAATCTATTTATTCCTATGGGGAAGAGGAGGGGGGGTTACTCTACATATACCTATGGGGAAGGGGAGGGGGGTTACTCTACAAATACCAATGGGGAAGAGGAGGGGGGGTTACTCTACATATACCTATGGGGAAGGGGAGGGGGGTTACTCTACATATACCTATAGGAGGGGGGGGTTACTCTACATATACCTATGGGGAAGGGAAGGGGGGTTACTTTACATATACCTATGGGGAAGAGGGGGGAAGTGTAGCTGCATATGCATATGGAAAGAGGGGGGTGTAACTGCATATACCTATGGGAAAGGGGAGGGTGGGTTACTCTACACATACATATGGGGAAGAGGGGGGTGTAGCTGCATATACATATGGGAAAGAGGGGGGGTGTAACTGCATATACCTATGGGAAGGGGGGGTGCATCTGCATATACCTATGGGAAGGGGGGTGTAACTGCATATACCTATGGGAAAGAGGGGGGGTGTAACTGCATATACCTATGGGAAAGAGGGGCGGGGGTATAATTGCATATACCTATGGGAAAGGGGGGGTGTATCTGCATATACCTATGGGAAGGGGGGGTGTAACTGCATATACCTATGGGAAAGAAGGGGGGGTGTAACTGCATATACCTATGGGAAAGAGGGGGGTGTAACTGCATATACCTATGGGAAAGAGGGGGTGTACCTGCTTATACCTAAGGGAAAGAGAGGGGGAAGGTAACTCTGCCTATACCTATGGGGAAAGGGGAGGAAAGGGGGGGTAACTGCCTATACCAATGGGGAAGAGGGGGGTAACTCTGCCTATACCAATGGGGAAGAGGGGGGTAACTCTGCCTATACCAATGGGGAAGAGGGGGGTAACTCTGCCTATACCAATTGGGAAGGGGGGGGATCTGCCTATACCTATGGGAAAAAAGGGCTTTAACGCTGCCTCTACCTATGGGAAACGGGGGGGAGTTTTTTTTTTTAACTCTACCTATACCTACGGGGAAATGGGGTGGGGGGACTATGCTGCTTATACCTAAGGAGAAAGGGGGGGTTAACTCTGTTCCTATACCTATTGGGAAGGGGGTTTAACTCTGCTGCCTATACCTACAGGGAAGGGGGGCTACCTAACTTTATACTACTTACCTACATACCCAGCTACCTAACTATGTACATACCTGGCCTTCATACATGGCGGCCTAACTACCTAGCTAGACCCCTACCTACCTAACTTTTCACCTACCTACATATCTGGCTTCCTGATCTACCTACCTAGTTACCTATTTACCTGGCTACCTACCTACCTGCTTGTTTACTGTGCAGGACACCAAGGAGCGCATTATTACAGTTTGTGGGCCTATAGATGGAAAGATTGTAGAGGAGGGGAGAGCACTGGAAAAATGCAGAGTCTGACATGTTTTTCCTGCAGATGTTAAGAGATCCACATGGCGGTCTTATCCGGACGGAGAAGAAAAGGAAAGAGGACGCCGCTGATCAGAAAATACGTAATTGTGAGTCCCAAAATGTAACTGCAATCACTTATATGGTATATACATCCTGTGTACAGCTGATATCTACCGCCATATGGTCCTGTATATAATCACTTATACAGATCCTTTATAGTAAACTGATCTTTGTATGGTGGTTTTATTCAGTACAGTATGGTGGTATTATCCAGTTATTGTGTGGTGGTATATATTTACTCCTTGTATACCAGTATTATTGGTCATGGAAATTGGTCATGGAAATGTTAAAGTGTTTCTTACATATATAAATTTTAGTTTATTGTGTGTGGGATTTAGGTGGAATAGGGGCATGGCAGAAGATTGACGAGCTGCAGAGCCTAGTAGGGGCCCTTGTTTTTTTTTGGTCCGTGGGCCCCGAGTGTTGTCAGTCTGCTCCTGGGAGGGGGTAAATAAAGGGGGGGGGAGGGAGGGGGGGTGCCAAACAAAGGGTCCGCCCCGGGTGCCAAATGCTCTAGGTACGCCCCTGGTATACTTGATAGCAAAAGAAGGGTGGATTACATTTTTGAGTTGAACTCAAACATGGACGTGAAGATTTATTAAAACCTGTGTAGAAGAAGAGTGGTGCAGTTTCCCATAGCAACCAATCAGATTGCGTCTTTCAATTTTAAAGAGGCCTGTAAAAAATGAAAGAAGTTATCTGATTGGTTGCTATGGGCAATTGATCAATTTTTAAAATGAACAGATTTTCATAAATATCCCCTGGTATGTCTAGTATATGTTCCATTCCTTTAAAAATAAATAATTTCTGGGTATCAGGCATGCTTTCGCAAAGCAGGTGGTCTCCTCCGGGCACGTTTGGCTCGAGAATTTCCACTTCTGCAACCACAATGACTGGTTGCTAAGCTGCTGCCTCACCGGCAACCTGCAACACTCTTCTCCTGATGATGATGAAGCCCTTTCTGCACCCGGATCCCAATTGCGATCGACTCCATCATCATCAAGTGTCTGCACATCACTGATGTCCTCTTCAGGTTCCTCAACAATGTCTGCTTAAGGAGCCTGAACCCAGGCAACACCGCCTCCCACATCACTCTCCTCATAACACTACTTGATCGCCTAGCGGAGGAAGTGGCAGATGTCTCCTCCACTGCTTGGCTGGGCAGTAGCTGCTGACTTTCCTCTATTAGATCATCCTCAGTGAACAGTGGAGCTGAACCCACAGCATAAGATACTTCTGTAGGAGAGGGAACAGCATAGGACAGAGGAAATGGGAGTACAGGGACTGCTCCTGCCATGCCAACTGAAGGTTGTGTCTGAGGAACCCACCTACTGTTGACTGGGGGTGTCAGATGTCACTTGTGATGAAGTGGATGACCGTGTTAACCAATCAACGACAGCAGATGGGTTGTTGGTCAAGACACGACTGCTAGCTGATAACGGGAGCTCAGGCCTCTCGCTGCGACTCCTGCTGCCACTCTCCCCTAGTCTGCTGCGACCTCTGCATGAAGGCTTTAGGCCTCTGCCACTCCTCTGCGCATGTCCTGGAACTTCTCTGTCTGACACACTTAGTACGTATATGAGGGGAGTACAATGCGCTTCACTACGCTTAAAACAGTATTTGTTTAGAACAGCAGCCGGTGTACACTTTTGGCTGTCATTTCACAGTATCAAGGCCCTTGACAAATTGACAGGAACAGAACAGTACACTGCTTAGATGTAGGTATGTAGTATGCACTGATGAGGGCAGAAAAATGCTCTACAGTACACTTAAAAAGTATCCGAGAGCAACACTAGCTGATGAGTACTTTTTCCTGGACGTTCACAATATGTAGGCACTTGACAGATTAACAGGTACAACCTACTGACCCACTCCTTGTGTACTAGTAGTGGTATCATACCCCCTTTCAGACAAAAGTGCTGCCCTTTTGGGGCAGTTATAGACGATCTCTGTACTTATTTCCGACTCCCCTTCCTCCCTCTCCCACCCCTAACCCCCCCCTACTTAATTAGCAGGGTTCCTACTCATTTTAGGGGGCCCCGGTGCACTGCTGGATGCATTTACTCATTGTTATTGTTTTCCTATCTCCTTGTGACACTACCGACCATTGTTATGATGTGAAACCCTCTGTTATCCTTTGTTTACCTCGAATGAGGTGTGTTTGTTGATCTGTTTATTCAATAAAAACTTAATTGATAAAAAAAAGAAAAAGATTAACAGATACAAAAAAGTACACTACTTAGATGTACGTATGCGGTATGCACTTATGAGTGCAGAAAAATGTGCTACAATGCGCATAAAAACTCTGTAATATTTTTAAAACACCAGCCAGTGATAACTTTTGGCTGTCCTTTCACAGTATGTAGGCTCTTGACAGATTAACAAGTACAATATAGTACACTACTTAGATGTAGGTATGTAGTATACACTGATGAGGATAGAAAAATGCTCTACAGTAAACTTAAAAAAGTATCTGAGTACAACACCAGCTGATGAGTACTTTTGCCTGGACTACTTAGTACTTAGATGTACGTATGCGGTATGCACTTATGAGGGCAGAAAAATGCACTACAATGCGCCTATATACTGCAATTTTTTTTAAAACACAAGCCGGTGATTATTTTTGGCTGTCCTTTCACATTATGTAGGCTCTTGACAGATTAACAGGTACATAATAGTACTCTGCTTAGATGTAAATATGCGGTATGCACTGATGAGGGCAGAAAAATTTGCTACCGTACCGATAAAAAATATATTTTTTTGTAAAACAACAGCAGTACACAACAGTGCTGCAGCCAAAAAAAGCTGTGTACTAAACACAAAATTGCACTCTCTCAAAGACTATTAGGAATGGACTGCTGGTTATTATACCATCTACCGACTAGTATAACCAGTTGATGATTTTTTGTGGAACAAAGACACTGAATTGCGCTGAAAATGTATTCCTGCCTCCTCTGCTAAGGTTTATGAAGTTGATGCAGCTTGTTGAAATAAGAAACTGGATGTCCAGCGCCAAGATTCGTGCAAAACGGATTCTTTAATGCTTAAAAAAGTGACATACAACATCAGACAATATATCAACTGTAATACAAAATATGTTGTGTATCTCCTGTCGTGTGTGACGTGCAAGGTACAGTATGTGGGGTGCACCACCAATAGTCTCAAAACCCGTATTAGGAAACATTTATCAGATATACCTCACTTTAATTCTAGAAGTGTTTCATCTGTATCACTACATTGTGCCCAACACCACAACGGGGATTTTTCCTCCATTAAGTTATCTGCCATTGAAAAAGTTTTTTTGCCTAAACGCGGTGGTAACCATAGACAGAAATTGTTGAACCGTGAGGTATGCTGGATCATTAAATTGGGAACCAGGGCGCCTCAGGGCTTAAACAAAAGACAAGATGTTATTCTATATTATTGAATATTAAATTAGTATTAAATATTACATTTACATTTCCCTCTTTTTTCCAAATTTCTGTGTTATGGTATCCTGCAGTCTTGCCCTTACGTTTTTGGAAGTAGCAAATATTATATCTGTATCCATATATTCATATATGGCTTTGCTATCCATCTGATCTCATTTTTGCTATATAATTTAATATACAATTTTTTACATTCACTATAGATATACTTTACCGTATATAGCAGCATGTTGGAGTCCAGAAATCGGGCTTAAACATTAGCGGGACATGCATTTGGGTTTGTTTTTGTATTGTACAGAATATAAAATATACTTCTTCTATATATAGAATTTTGTCAATTTCTGTTCAATACATTTGTACAACTATGCATATCTTTCCTCAATCTCCTTTTTGAAGTGATTGTGACCTATTCACACAGGTTTCCCTGACATGTGTGCGTTTTTACACACTTTAGGTACATACATATGAATGCGTATTTAAGAATTAAATAATAATTTCTCTACATTTAATAAGTTCTTTACACTTTGCAAATATATGTATGCCCTTAAATGTGTACTTTTGTCTTAACTAATACTTTTGTACGTTATACTATGTATATTTTAGTTTGTGGTTGTAAGGGGTTAATGCTTGACTCCAGGAGGTCGGTCATGTGAGCAATCACTTTTTCCTTCCACCTGGGAGAACCATGTCATTTCCTCTATATATACCCAGACAAATGTGGTTTTATCTTATGTACGATTAAGGGTGCTAACGCACCTGAAACGCGTCACATTGACCCCTGCTATGGCTTTTTAAGCATTAAAGAATCCGTTTTGCACGAATTTTGGCGCTGGACATCCAGTTTCTTGTTTTGCTATAGTGGTGCTGCCTCGCACAGTCCGTGCGCCTGGGGCCCTGGAGGGTGAGCTGAGAATTCCATTACTTCTTCAGCTTGTTGAAATGTATGAGGCAACAGACAGCTATATGCCCCTCTCTGTAATACTATGCTGAATAAAGTGACTGCGAGGTTAATGCCTGCAGCTGCAGTAAAAATCATTTTCAGAGAACGCTGATGTGACTAGGAGGATGTTAAACGCTACTGAAATGCGTTTTTCTCTGCTGTAACACACACACAGGCTGTCCGTCCTATCTCTCTGCAGTGTAATGAATGACGTGGCTGGCCGCAATATGGCTGCTGATTATATAGGGCTTTGACTTCACAGGGGTGACTGGCTGCAGTGCTGATAGACTGCATCCTGCATGTGATTCAGGGTCATACCGTCAACTTCCCTTCCCACCTTGCCTTCCCGCCTTCCCAGTATCCCCTGCCCGATGTCCTCACACGTGGATCCGCCATTTTAGATGCCCTGGAGCCTGGAACGCTGTAAAATGGAGTTTAATTAAGCGATAGAATCGGGGAGATATTCACATTCGTTGCAAATCAAATATTCCCTGAAATTCATAATGAATTTGGGATCGTCAGCTTCGATTCGCTCATATCTAATCCAGATATTCAGATAAATAGTCTTTATGCTATGAGATTTTTTTTTTATCAATGGTAAAGTTATTGTTGTGGTATGTTCCTGTTCATTCTGTAGCTAGGTTACTCAAGTGTAACATAAGGTTACTTAAGAGGTTGTAAACTTAAGAGGTTGTGGTTGTGGCTGATTGGCTTGTGCAATTCGTTTCGGACGTAATTAGTTTTTGTTCGAATTGTTCATATTTCGTACATTCGGATTGATCCAAATGTACAAAATATTTACATCCGAATGAATCCAAATTCGTAACAAGACGAATTATACATGCCTACGAAATTTTTTACATTTTTTAGGTGATGTGAATAGAACATCATTCATTCATATTTTCCACCCAGAGTGGGGATTGGCTAGATGGTTGCAGCCAATCATAGCTCTGAGGGAAATATGAATGAGTGAGTGGCCGGCCAGGAGTATAGTGCAGAGATGGGAGCGCAGGAGAAAGCCGCTCCATCTCTGCAATAGACAGGACGATCGCATTGGGTGTCAGTAGTGATACCCGCTGTGATCTGTTCTTACCTGCAAGTACTACTACTCCCAACATGGAGCACACTCTTCTCCATGCTGGGAGATGTAGTACCTGCATTAATAGACAGATCTTGGGGCGAGTGTAACTTCTGACACCTGTTGCGATCTGTCTATTAGTGCAGGTACTACAGCTCCCAGCATGGAGCAGAGTGTGCTCCATGTTGGGAGTAGTAGTACCTGCAGTTAAGGAAACGTCACAGCGGATGTCACTCCTGACACCAGCTGTGATCCTCCTGTATAATGTATAGATGCGGCCGACGCTCTTCTATGGTCCCCTTCACTGACGTATATATACACATATTCATATATCCCACAGAGAGTTGTGATTGGCTGGAACCACCTGGCCAATCACAGCTCTCTGCGGGAAATATGAATAGGTGTATGTATACGGCAATGCAGGGGACCATAGAAGAGCAGACGGCCGCATCTATACATTATACAGGAGGATTGCAACGAACCCTGGTGATCTGTCAATTAGTACAGGCACTACTACTCCCATCATGGAACAGTGTGTTCCATGCTGGGAGTAGTAGTACTACCTAAAAAAAAAAAGTAAAAAATTAAGAAAAAAAAGTGAAAAAACACACACACACACTACATTTTTATTATTGTCAGCTACATTATTAGTGCCCTACCCGCCCACATAAATTGATCCCTGTTTAAAAATGAATCAAAAATGTGTTATAAAAAAGATACATTTTGTTAGATACAATTTTTTCCTTCCCTACTGAATCTTTTTTATTTAATTTTTTTAATGGTACTCTACGAAATTTTATTAAAAAAAGGAATCACCATCTCCAATAACCAAAAAAAACGAATAACAAAATCGTCCGAAAACAAAATAAAATTAATGACGTATAACGAATAGATCCGAAATAACGAATTAATCCGATAGAAGAACAGTTTCCGAATAGAACCGAAAAAAAATATACGAATGCATCCGAACACAGAATAAAACAATTTACTGTATCCCGAAGGTTTAACAGAACCCAAAAAAAATTTGTCCGAAAAAAAAGAAAAAAATTTACAAAATTTTTGGTTGTGCACATGTTTAGTGGCTGATTATAAGTGAATAGTTTTTATCTCCACATTCTCTTAGTTCTTATACATATCTGTATCACCAATTGAGACACTAAGCCTTTGTTTTTTTCGTTGCTTTCTGTTTAATATTTTATCAGCCTCTGTTTGCATGCTCCTTTGGGAGCCTGTAGACTTGAGGTCAGAAGTGGAGAATTGTGCAAAAGAGTATTTGTGTTATTTCTTTTTCATGCCCTACACACACTAATGCTATAATCCAGTGATTCCCACCTGGGGTGCGGTGGGATTTTGCTGTCAACTTTTCATTTTCTTTTTTCTTAAAATTTACTGCCCTGGCCTGCACGCCTATGACTCATGGCACCACAGAGAGGAAGGGAAGCCTGTGTGTGCTTTTCTTGTGCCTCCAGCATCCCCCAGAGTTCCCCTCCCCCTGTGGCGCGGTGAGTGAGACGCAGGCCAAAAATGGTGCCCTGCTACACCGGAGAGGGGAAGAACTCGCCGTGGAATCTGCACCGGATTCCTGTGCTGGCTTGCTTAAGGTACTGTACATTTTCCACCCCTCTGTTACACCTTCTCAACCCTTTCCACCCCCTGTCACCCATGTTCACCCTCCTCTTATTCATGTCCACTTTGTCCACCCCCCTGTCACCCATGTTCACCCCCCTGTCACCCATGTTAATGCCCCCAGTCTACCTCCCCAGTCTACCCCCTGACCCTATGTCCACCCCCTATTTACTCCTCTGTCCCTTTGTCACCCCTCTCACACCTCTTTTATCCCTTTGTCATCCTTGTCCTCCCCCTGTAACCGCTGGTCACCCCCCCTGTCTGGCATGTCTACCCCCCTGTCTCCTGTGTCCACCCTCCAGTCATCCATGTCCACCTTGGCCACCGCTCTGTCTCTCCTGTCCATCCCCCTGTCACCCATGTTCACCCCCCTGTCCACCCCTCTTACCACCCCCAGTCTATCCCTCTGTCACCCATGTCCACCCCCTATTCACCCCTCTGTTCCTTTGTCACCCCTGCCCACCCCTCTGACTCCCTGTCACCCCTGTTACCTCCCCTGTCTCCCATGTCCACCCCCTGTCTCCCGTGTCCACCCTCCTGTCATCCATGTCCACCTTGGCCACCCTTCTGTTATCCCTGCCCATCCCCCTGTTACCCATGTACACTCCTCCACACCTCTCTGTCACCCATGTATACTCCTCTACAACCCCAACACCCCTCTGTCACCCACCCCTGCGCCCCCTGTCACCCATGTACACTCTTCTACACCCCTCTGTCACCCATGTACACCCATCCATCACCCATCTACACTCCTCTACAACCCTCTGCCACCCATGTACACTCCTCTACACTCCTCTACACCCCTCTGTCACCCATGTACACCCATCTATCACCCATGTTCACTCCTCTACACCCCTCTGTCACCCATGTACACCCCTTTGTCACCCATGTACACCTTTCTACACCCCTCTGTTACCCCTTTACACACCTATAGGCTCCTGTATTCCTCTTCACTTGTAAAACTGGAGGCTGATGCTGGAAAAGTGCAGAGCCTAATAGGTTTGTTTTGCAGGGTGAGGGCTCCTCTGTATATGCTGGTCCTATCGCCACCCGTCCCAAGAACAATAGGGAGATACAATAAAGGAATGTCCAAAATCGTAGGTTTTAAGAAAACTGTCAGAACTTTTACTGCAGGGTTTATGTAACATTCAACATGAACAGTCTTTGTACAAAAGTCTATTAGGATCCTGACAGTTGGTTGGGACCTTGTGAGTTTTAAGCTCAGGAGATGTATATGCGCTGTTCCACTGGATTTAGGGGATTTATATTAGGTCCAGTAGTCACGCTAGCTTTAGCGGGGATTGATATTTAAACTCACGATTAGATTCAGGCTGAGGCTGGCAGGCTTCAGGCCTAAGCTTGTCTTTGTAAGTCACACGGAACTCCTCTCTTTCTGATTGTCCGGCACACAAGAGAGCGATAATTGGCTGGCAGCTCCCTTATATGGGTAGGGGCTGGCCTTGAGCTCATTGGTCCATACCATCTGTCATTCACTTTACAAGGAATTTTGGTCTAACCATGTGACTACACACGTGACCTAGGAACGTCCTTCAAGATACCTTACTAGAATTAACCTCAATCATGTAACCTAAGGTCCTGAGACACTATATAGACAATTAAATATATAATTATTTATACATATAAACATCATAAAATTAAATAAGGAAGAGGCGACTAGGGGTTATCCCACCAGGCGGATGCTGTTGGAACGAAGTAACTCTGACTTTGGGGACCACCATACAAGGTATGGTATACCATATGGTACCCGGACACCCCACCTTTACTAGATATCTAAATATTTTTTAATGCATTATACATTAGCAATACCTAATTGAGTGCAATCCATGGTCTGTTTTGTTTAAATAAAATGGAATGTTCTTGACTTGCTTTCTCCTCAGATATGAAAGTAAAAGTGACCATAGGGCTTTCTGCAGCAGCTAATGATGTTACGTAAGTTCAGTGTTGGGTTAATTGGATGCTCCTTTAATTAATTACCTGACAAAAAAAAGTTCAGAGATGCCAAAAGGAATCTAAATAGCAGCATGCCAAAGGGGAAAACATTTAAAATAAACCATTTAACATGGGACATGCCCAAGTAGTTCTAGTCAGAGTGCAGTGTTTTATTTGGCTTCTTCTCTGATTCCGATCTAGATGCTCATCCACCCTCTTCACCTAAGTAAATCTGCAAAGTTAATTATCTCATAGTAGTTAAACTGAAGGCCATACTATTTCTTTTAATTGTCTGAGCATATGGCGGAGGAAAACAGAATAGATTATTTCAATAGCTTTAATTTATAAATGTAAAGATTTAATCAAATAAAGTTATATTAATAGCTATCTAAGAACAAAACATGATGCTTGCATTTGAAATGTAATATGTATTTTCTTGAGTTTTATTTTGTTGAGTTATTACTTAAGCATACAGATAAAAAGCAGCTGCCAAGTGTCATAGATGACAAAACATTCTTAGATTAGTTTTAAACTATTATTGGCTACACTGATCTTAACCTGTTAAGGACCAAGGACGTACCGATACGTCCTTAGTCCTTTCCCTTTATATAACGCGGGGCCACGACGTGGACCTCTAACAACGGCCGGGACCCGTGGCTAATAGCGCGCAGCAATGATCGCGGTGCCGTGTGCTATTAACCCTTTAGACAAGGCGTTCAAAGTTGAACGCCGCATCTAAAGTGAAAGTAAATCACTGCCGGCTAGCTCAGGGGACTGTTCGGGATGTCCGTGGCGAAATTGCGGCATCCTGAACAGCTCTGGGACACGAGGAGGGTCTCCTACCTTGCCTCCTGGTGTCTGATCACCGAATGGGTGCTCAGTGCCTGAGATCCAGGCATGAGCAGTCAAGCGGCAGAATCATTGATCACTGGTTTCCTATGAGAAACCAGTGATCAATGTAAAAGATCAGTGTGTGCAGTGTTATAGCACCCTATGGGAGCTAAAACTTTGCAAAAAAAAGTGGGGAAAAAAAGTGAATAAAGATCATTTAACCCCTTCCCTATTAAAAGTTTGAATCATCCCCCTTTTCCCATTTAAAAAAAAAAACAGTGTAAATAAAAATAAACGTATGTGGTATCGCTGCATGTGGAAATCTCCAAATTATAAAAATATATCATTAATTTAACCGCACAGTCAATGGCGTAAACGCAAAAAAATTCCAAAGTCCAAAATAGTGTATTTTTGGTCACTTTTTATATCATGAAAAAATTTATAAAAAGCTATCAACAAGTCCGATTAATACAAAAATAGTACTGCTAAAAACTTCAGATCATGGCGCAAAAAATTAGCCCTCATACTGCCCCATATGTGGAAAAATAAAAAAGTTATAGGGGTCAGAAGATGACAATTTTAAATGTGTACATTTTCCTGCATGTAGTTATGATTTTTTTCAGAAGTACGACAAAATCAAACCTACATAAGTAGGTATCATTTTAATCGTATGGACCTACAGAATAAATAGAATGTGTCATTTGTACCAAAAAATTTACGGCGTGGAAACAGAAGACCCCAAAATTTACAAAATTGTGTTTTAAAAAAAAATTTGGTCTCACAATGATTTTTTTACCGTTTCTCCGTATATTTGTGGGTAAAATGACTGATGTCATTACAAAGTAGAATTGGTGGTGCAAACAAAAAAAAAAACATCATATGGATTTTTAGGTGCAAAATTGAAAGAGTTATGATTTTTTAAAGGTGAAGAGGAAAAAATGAAAGTGCAAAAACGGAAAAAAAACCCTGGTCCTTAAGGGGTTAATCTGAATGTCATTTATAATGTCTGCATATGATTACAGTGCAGGAGGTGGTGCATCTCCCGGCTGTTAAGATGTCACAGGTATTCTCTAACAAAATTCTAGACATTCATGGGAAACAGAGCTTGTTAGGGATCTGGAATTTTAAACCATAAACACATGGAGCAATGAGATGTAATTGAGCTATGAAATAAATCAGCAGGAAACCTTGGATCTAACATGTACATGATAATAAAAGTAGATACACATTTTCAGAATCCAAAGAAACAGTAAACAAAAAACAAAAATTGACAAGAAGAAGGCCACAAAAAAAAAATGTCCCTCACTGTTCACTCCCAAGATGCAGTTTTTCCAACAATAGCATGCATTAGTAAACTGTTTTTTTTTCCCATTGGCATTTTATCCCATGGAAGAAAAATAGTAGCAAGGGTCCAGCTCCTGGGTGTGCAAAAATTCAATAAAACTTAGCCTTTAATCGTGCACATTAAAACATCCTGTTTGACGTCACATCCTGTTTGACAGAGGCGGGGAGTTTTGATCCACTGTGGGACCTGACCATATGCCAACAGGTATTTAACCCCTTAAGGACGCAGGACATAAATGTACGTCCTGGTGAGGTGGTACTTAACGCACCAGGACGTACATTTACGTCTTAAGCATAACCGCGGGCATCGGAGCGATGCCCGTGTCATGCGCGGCTGATCCCGGCTGCTGATCGCAGCCAGGGACCCGCCGGCAATGGCCGACGCCCGCGATCTCGCGGGCGTCCGCCATTAACCCCTCAGGTGCCGGGATCAATACAGAACCCGGCATCTGCGGCAGTTCGCGATTTAAATGAACGATCGGATCGCCCGCAGCGCTGCTGCGGGGATCCAATCATTCATAACGCCGCACGGAGGTCCCCTCTCCTTCCTCCGTGCGGCTCCCGGCGTCTCCTGCTCTGGTCTGTGATCGAGCAGACCAGAGCAGAAGATGACCGATAATACTGATCTGTTCTATGTCCTATACATAGAACAGATCAGTATTAGCAATCATGGTATTGCTATGAATAGTTCCCTATGGGGACTATTCAAGTGTAAAAAAAATGTAAAAAAATTTAAAAGTAAAAGTAAAAAAAAAGTGAAAAATCCCCTCCCCCAATAAAAAAGTAAAACGTCCGTTTTTTCCTATTTTACCCCCAAAAAGCGTAAAAAACATTTTTTATAGACATATTTGGTATCGCCGCGTGTGTAAATGTCCGAACTATTAAAATAAAATGTTAATGATCCCGTACGGTGAACGGCGTGAACGAAAAAAAAATAAAAAAAAGTCCAAAATTCCTACTTTTTTAATACATTTTATTAAAAAAAAAATTATAAAAAATGTATTAAAAGTTTTTTATATGCAAATGTGGTATCAAAAAAAAGTACAGATCATGGCGCAAAAAATGAGCCCCCATACCGCCGCTTATACGGAAAAATTAAAAAGTTAGAGGTCATCAAAATAAAGGGATTATAAACGTACTAATTTTGTTAAAAAGTTTGTGATTTTTTTTAAGCGCAACAATAATATAAAAGTATATAATAATGGGTATCATTTTAATCGTATTGACCCTCAGAATAAAGAACACATGTCATTTTTACCATAAATTGTACGGCGTGAAAACAAAACCTTCCAAAATTAGCAAAATTGCATTTTTCGTTTTAAATTCCCCACAAAAATAGTGTTTTTTGGTTGCGCCATACATTTTATGATATAATGAGTGATGTCATTACAAAGGACAACTGGTCGCGCAAAAAACAAGCCCTCATACTAGTCTGTGGATGAAAATATAAAAGAGTTATGATTTTTAGAAGGCGAGGAGGAAAAAATGAAAACGTAAAAATTTAATTGTCTGAGTCCTTAAGGCCAAAATGGGCTGAGTCCTTAAGGGGTTAAACCCCCATGTGACAAGGTACCAACGCCATGACTAAGAGCAATAGCTCGAACCGCGTTGGCGTTTCACCCTTCTTTTAAGTGACATGTCAATTGCCACCGAGTGGCAATTTTTTCCATGTTTTAATGTGCACGATTAAAGGCTAAGTTTTATTGGATTTTTGCACACCCAGGAACGGGACCCTTGCTACTATTTTTCTTCCATATGTTACGGGGAGTGGCGGCTCCCTGCACCCGTGCTCTGGGACCATTGACAGATGCTCAATTCATATGGACTTTGGTGAGCTGATCTACACTTTTTTGCTTGTTTTAACCCATGCCTTTTTTTCATTATAAGTCATGTTATTCTTTCATCATCAATTCTTTCTACTAAAGAATTGAAGAGGGAAAAAAAAGTGATAAAAACAAACAAATATTATATACACATTGGCCCAGATTTATCAAACTATGTGAGAGAAAATCTGGAGTGATTTTCCCATAACAACCAATCCCAGCTCGGCTTTCATATCTAAACCAGCTCTGGTAAAGTGAAAGCTGAGCTGTATTTGGTTTCTGGGGAAAAATCACTCCAGTTTTTCTCTCTCACCGTTTGATAAATCTTGACAAGTGTATTTTATCTGGCATTTTCTCCTTCCAAAGACTGTTATTAGATGCCAAAATGTCATGATAAAATGCTGCATCCTCAGGATGCTACAATTTTGGAAAACTGACCCTAAAAACACCATAAAAGGGTGTGAAACGCAAAAAATTGCACTTAGGTATGGCATTTAATATTTCCCTGATGACTCCCAGCTAATAGTTTGCTGAAGGTACAAAAACTCTAAATTCTTGAAATCAAAGATTTGCATATGTGAGCTCCAGATGAATATATAAAAGTACAGTATGTATTATGTCAGCAATTCTAAACCTTTTTAAATATGCTTTTTAAGTGTTTACCTGTTTTCTGCATAAATATATTATTTATACAAACACTAGGGTTATTGCCCCTTTGTTTACATGAAAGTGATGCAAATGAACAAAATGTAAAAAAAAGTACTAAAATAAATTGAGCTACATATAATTAAATTGCCACTAATACAATGTACACTCTTGTTTCATTAAACTAAAATTTAAATTAATTTGGGTTTCATTTATACAGGCTTTTCTATTATCATTGGTTATTTATTTATTTATTTTTATCCTGCTAGTGTTTCAAAGGCGTATATTAATAACATTTTCATCTTATGATTTCAACTCACTAAAGTGGTGCATACCAATACCAAACTGTAAGTTTGAATAAGTTAATAAAACCTGTGAAGGAGCCAATATCTGATCTCACTCATTTAGTTATTTTGATTGGATATTTGCTAATCCCTTTGAATTATCAGCTTTATGAAGCCCTGACCTTTCAATTTAATTCTTACTGCTATCTTTACCTTATTATATCCTTATCTCCTGTTGCCTTGAATTCAATTTAAATGCCTATTTCATGTACAAACTAAACTGTAAAATAATTACTGCACATTTATAAACTCTCATAGCCTCCACCTCTAATAAAACTTAAAACTTACTTTCCATTAATGTGGTTAATTATTTTGCTAATTTGTATTTGCTAATGAATTTTATTAGAGGGTTTATCAGCAGAGGTTCAACAACAAAAAGGAATTAGGTCAAACAATTTTCAAAATTAATTTTGGATTGATATTATCATTACTGGGGAGAGGATAAAGCAGATATCTAACAGTCTTTAAAAAAACTAAATACCTTTTCTCCGGAGTGTAAAATCAAATTCCTAAATTATGTACAATTGTTTTATTTTATTGCTGCTATGCACTGCATTCACTGCAGTATAGTGCAAACTAACGAGGAAGGATGTCAGCCCTGTACTGTACCAATCTAGTAATGTCAGCTAGAATCTTTAGTTCTTAAAGTTTCTAGCTGTTTGGTTGGGCCTGTGGATATAACTG
This sequence comes from Hyla sarda, assembly GCF_029499605.1. Taxonomy (NCBI): domain Eukaryota; kingdom Metazoa; phylum Chordata; class Amphibia; order Anura; family Hylidae; genus Hyla; species Hyla sarda. The sequence goes on along the minus strand of NC_079195.1, from coordinate 145,556,014 downwards.
TAACTAATAAATCCCCAAGTGTTCTACTGAGTAATGAAAAGCTATAGGATGGGATGAGCAATGAGTTAAAGGCACAGAAATTAAGATACAATGATCAAATTCTCCAGCTAATTTTCTCATAAAACCACTAAATCAGAAAAAAGTATACTCCAGCATACTCTACATTTCTAATTTTGCTTGATGCGCAAAGTATTCAGTCACTCAGGACTGGGGAGCTCAAAAATAGCCTTGGGATAGGCAAGCCAATGTAATTGGGAATTGAACTGTACAATAGGCTTCAGAACATGGCACTGGATACTTCAGGTATAGAAATTGACAATGGTGCTTATAGAAAAAATTGGTAGTACAGCACTTACCCTTCTACTTGCCTTTTTAAAGAAAGTTTATTCTTCAGTACTTTAAAACATTGTACAGGTGACAGAAAGGTGAAGACAAAGTCGGGAGCTCTGTGAAGCTTGTGGGCAACTAATCCGTTTTGTTGGCTTCCCTGTTTGATCCCGCCTGATTTTGCTTGACTAGCTCCTTGTAACAGCAAAACAAAGCATGGGACAGATAGAATGAGTTGGAAGGTGAGAAATCCAGTGAAGGTAAGAAAGGTAGTGATTAGTTGAAATTAATGTAAGTTCTGAAAGAATAAGGGGTACCTGTGGGCAGGAGAAACTATCATTTCCTCAAAGAACATCCAGTAAACCAGAAGTCCTTTATACACCAATTCCCTGATGTGTGTAAAGAAAGCTTTATCCTGATAATGAAAACTGCATATCATTTCAATACTATTCAGCTTGCTACATCATTTACTCAGGCTGTAGGATATTGACCCAGATTTACTACAACTGTTTTATTCTTAGAAAGTGAAAATTATACTAAAAAGTCTAACAATGCACCAGATTCATCAACTTTATCAATTTCTGCTTGTCTGAGTTTAACTAATACATTAGGAAGTGTCCTTAGCTGTCCCTCTTAAACTTAGTGCTCTATGCCACAAATGAAAGATTTATCAAAACATGTGTGGAGGAAAAGTGATTTCATTTCGCATAGTAACCAATCAGATGGCTTCTTTAATTTTTCAGAGGCATTTAAAAAACTAAACAAAACAAGCAATCTGATTCTTTGCTATGGGCAACTTCACTACTCTTCCTCTACACAGGTTTTGATAAATTCCCATTATCACCAGACTTAGTACTCCTGCTGACTGCAACTCCTACAGGCATATCATCACCTGTTTCCTCTTATACTAGGGGCCACTTCCTTGCATACTGTGCAGACCTAAATTAGCCCACTAGTAGGCTCGTCTTTAGCACTTAGGATGTCTGGGGCTGAACCAATAAACTGGACAGGCCAGAAAGAACTGACAGACACCACTGTCAATCTGCCTGTCATTCCATATAATCCAGGCCTGCAAACAGGACTTACCAAAGTCCCCAGGAAGCTATGTCTTGCTAAGGAAAGCCAACTCCCTTGGCATTTGCACATCTTACCAAAAATTGAAGGGAACCTGTCATTCGATTTTATCATATATACTGTGTGGCAATGCCTGCAGGGATGGTGAGGATATATCGCTTAGAAGTGTCACCTGCCAACCAACATGTGTAGTTGAGTTGCAAGTAGTGGGGAAGATCATCAAGTAGAATGAAAACAGAGAAAGGATAAACATAAAGATTGGTTAAATGTGCTTCCAGAGTTTCATAGTTCTTTTCTCAAATGTAAAATATAAGTATAATAAAACTAAACATTTGGGGATGCCAGATTTTTTCTTCAATATTACAAAAGTCATAGTGTTAGTAAAAAAAAAGCTTATTCTGCTGCATCTCCAATCAGTCTTCTAGGGCATGTTACATAGTTAGTATGGTTGAAAAAGCAAATTGTGGGTTTATAATAAATTGTACCACTTTATGTATATTGGAGTTAGATTACACAGTGGATCTGCAATAAAACCAACATTTTTTTTTTCTTGTGCTTCATATTTGTGATTTGACTCCATGGCTTAATTCGGAATTCTGGGGAGGTTAATTTTTTTGTAGTTTAGATTAGTAGTTTAATTAGCAAAATGGAAAATGATGGTGTTGTGTATTCTTAGTGCTTTTTATTGTTTTACTATTACACAATACTATTTATTGATGTTTGTGTAGTAAACTGCAATATTAAAATATTCATACTAATCCTAATGTATTGCAGTGTACTGTGCTCTTACTTTATTTTTATTTCAGCCTGTCTATGGCAGGATGTAATAGAACTGATATTGTGACTAGAGACGAGCGGATCAAAGCTGATGAACCCGAATTCGTTACGAATTTCATGAAATATTCAATTTGCAGCAAATGTGAATATCGCCGCGATTCTATCGCCCGGATCTCTTCATTAAATTCCATTTACAGTATTCCCGGCTAAAGGGACCTAAAATGGCAGATCCACATGTGAGTACATGGGGCAGGGGATATTGGGAGGACGAGAAAGTACAGCGGGAAGGGAGGTAGGCGGGATGACCCTGAATCACATGTGAGATGCAGCCTATCAGCATTCATTGACCCCTGTGATGTCACAGCCCTATATATTCGCAGCCATTTGCCTCTCTTCATTTCATCCATGCACTCAGAGAGAGAGGACGGTCTGCGTGTATGTGTGTGAATTGCTTATACCACAGCGTACCAATGGCAACTGCTAGTCACATCATCATTGTGGACAGACAGAAGTGCAGTGCTTTGCTTGTTCTTCTCACTGAGAAGGATTTTACACCAAAAACCTCCTATTCACGTTATTGAGCATTTCTTGAGAGAGGGCAGATAGCATTTCGTTGCCTCATACATATCAACAAGCTGCCTCAACTTTATGAACCACCTTATCACCTTATTTTTCAGTGCGCAATTTAGGGTTTAATATCTGTTTTATTTTTATTTTTTATTTTTTTTGTGGTGCTGCACTGTTAGGTCCTGCGGCTGTGCAAAAATATGTTTTTTCAGCGGACTGTAGTGCATTTGTCTGCCCTCATACATGCATACCACATACCTACATCAAAGCAGTCTACTATTTTGTATCTGTAACAAGTCTAGATACAGGGAAAGTCCTGGCAAAAGTAATCACCGGCTGTTTTTTACTGAGTTTTTTGGCGTATTGTTGCGCATTTTTCTGCCCTCATCAGTGCATACCGCATACGTACATCTAATTAGTGAACCATTTTGTACCTGTTAATCAGGCAAGGGCCTACATACTTTGAAAGTCCAAGCAATAGTACTCATCGGCTGGTGTTTTACAAATATACTGAGTTTTTAGGCTCATTGTAGCAAATTTCTCTGCCCTCGTAAGTGCATACCATATACCTACATCAAGCAGTCTACTATTTTGTATCTGTAAATCTGTAACAAGTCTAGATACTGGGAAAGACCGGGCAAAAGTAATCACCGACTGGTGTTTCACAAAAATACGTTATACAAGTGTACTGTAGCGCATTTTTCCCTCATACGTGCATACCACATATGTAGATCTAAGTAGTGTACCATTTTGCACCTGTTAATCCGTCAAGGGCCTACATACTATGAAAGGACTGCCAAAAGTAATCTGTTGTTAAAAAGGACTGCCAAAAGTAATAAGCTGTTGTTCTAGACAAATACTGTTGAAAGAGTAGTGAAGTGTATTGTAATACCCTCTCATACGCACTAAGTATGTCAGGCAGAGAAGTGCCAGGACATGCACAGAGGAGTGGCAGAGGCCTAAATACTTCAGGCAGAGGTCACAGCAGACTAGGGGCGAGTGGCAGCAGGAGTCGCAGCGACAGGCCTGAGCTCCCGTTATCAGCTAGCGGTCGTGTCTCGACCAGCAACCCATCTGCCGTCGTCGATTGGTTAACACGCTCATCCACTTCATCACAAGTGACATCTGATACCCCCAGTCAACAGTCAGTGGGTTCCTCTGACACAACCCATAGTTGGCATGGCCCGGGAGCAGTTCCTGTCCTCCCATTGCCTCTGTCCTATGCTGTTCCCTCCCCTAAAGAAGTATCTCATGCTGTGGGTTCAGCTCCACTATTCACTGAGGACAATCTAATAGAGGACAGTCAGCAACTACTTCCAAGTCAAGAAGGGGAGGAGACATGCGCCGCTTGCTCCGCTAGGCGGCCAAGTAGTAATGAGGAGAGTGACGTCGGAGGCGGTGTTGCCAGGGTTCAGGGTCCAGAAGCAGACAATGTTGTGGAACCTGAGGAGGACATCAGTGACATGCACACACTTGTTGATGATGATGAAGCAATCGCAATTGGGAGCCGGGTGCAGAAGGGGCTTCATCATCATCATCATCATCAGGAGAAGAGAGTTGCAGGTTGCCCTTGAGGCAGCAGCTGAGGCAGTAAGGCGGTAGTATGGTTGGCAGTCGGCATGGTGGCAGAAGTGGAAATTCTGGAGCAAAACGTGCCCGGAGGATACCACCTGCTACGTGGCAGCCTACCTTTCCGGGAGGTAGTGGAACAGAGGTTCCTGGAGATGGCACCAGTAGCAGCCAATTAGTGCGGAATGTAGGTGGTAAAATCAGCTACTAGGCGGTGTGGCAGTTTTTCATCCTGCATCCGGAGGAGGTTCACGTAGCCACATGCAAGATATGTCGGCACAAGGTTAAGCGTGGCCAGGGTCCCAATGTCGGCACCACGGCCCTGCGTCAACACATGCTTCGCCACCATAAAGCGGCCTGGGAGAACCATGGCTCCGATGTAGTGGACCAGCCTGCCGCATCTCCCAGTGGCCAGCCGCTACCTCCTTCGGCCAGCCGCTCCCTCCTTCAGCCAGCCAAGGCTCCATCACCTCAACCGAAGGGAGCTGTGTGTCAAACCCTCCTTCTGTCGCTCCAGATGCTCCTGCTTCTCCCACTTTTAGTCAGCCATTCCGCCAACAATCCATCGGTGAAGCCATGTACAAGAGACAACAGTATGCGCCCACTCATCCAACGGTGCAGAAGTTAAATGTGTTCCTGTCTAAGTTGCTGGCGCTGCAGTCCCTCCCTTTTCAAGTGGTGGACTCTGCACCTTTCAGAGAATTGATGGCTTGTGCCGTGCCGAGGTGGAGAGTCTCAAGCCGTCATTTCTTTGCGAAGAAGGCAGTACCAGCCCAGCATAATTTTGTACAAGAGAAGGTGGGCCAGTCCTTGAGCCTGTCGGTGTGTTCAAAAGTGAATGGCAGAGTCGACGTGGGGAGCTGTAACTACGGTCAGGGACAATACATGTCTTTTACAGCCCACTGGGTAAATGTGGTTCCTGCACAGCCACAACAGCAACTTCACCAGGTCACACCACTTCCTCCTCCACGTTCTTGCTCTCAGGCAGTTGGTCCTGTGACAGTGTGCGACTCCGCCTCATCATCCTCCAACCGTGTCTTCACCCCACTTGCAAGACATCATAACAATGGGAAGGAAATTGTGCATGCACTTCAGTCACTCGTACACCGCAAAGCACACCCTCCTTGATCTGCAGCGTCAGTACGGTATCCCACAACATAGTCTTATTTGTGTCGTTGCCACACATTGGAATTCCACCCTCCACATGTTGGACAGACTATACGAACAAAAAAAAAGCCATCACTGATTTCTTGATGATCCAAGCAGATAGGGGTATTCCCCTGTGTAACTTCAATGTGAACCAGTGGCGGCTGATACGTGACAACTGCCATTTGCTGAGGCCCTTTGAGGAAGCCACATTATTTGTAAGTCACCTGGATTACAGGATGAACGGCGTAATTCCACTTCTACATTGCCTACAACAAATGATTGAAATGATGGCTGATCACGGCAATGGAGACGTTGCGTCTACATCTCACGGCTACATGAGCCCTGCGAGGGGTAGAGTGGAGCACAGTTTAGGTTTGATGAGATGGATGGTGTTTCTAGTCATCGGACAGGAGAGGAGGAGCAGGAGCAGCTAGAGGAGCTAGAAGGTTATGAAGAAGGTGAGACAGAGGACCCAGACACACCGTGGCAGTATGCAGTGGAGATGCAGGCAGGGAATCCCTCTGAGTCACTGGCGGAAATGGCACGATGCATGCTCAGTTGTTTGCGTAGTGACCCCTGAATTGTCAAAATTTGTCAGCAGGATGACTTCTGGCTTTCCACCTTATTGGACCCTCGCTACCGTCACAGAATGGGGGCCTTTCTTACACCCAATGAGAGGGAGGACAAACTGAACTACTACAGAGAGATCCTACGTTGTCAGTTGGCCAATGCCTATCGGCGACATGGTCCATCCACTCACAGGTCTAATTCGGGGGGACCCCTGCGCTCACCTTCCACTGCCATGGCTGCTGGGGAGGGGTGGTAGAAGCAGTAGCAGCTCCATTATCAACAGCCTAAGTCTACAGTCGCTTTCTTCACCCGCATAGTGAAGCAACTCATCAGCAGCAGGTAGACATGGAGCAGGACCTGAACCAGCAGGTGGTGGAATACCTTGACATGGCAATGCCAACAAACCTTGAAGATCCGCTGGACTTCTGAGCAGACAAACTTGATTTATGGCCGCAACTAGCAGAGTTTGCCCTGGAAAAGCTGTCCGGCCCGGCCAGTAGTGTGCCATCAGAGCGGGAGTTTAGTGCGGCCGGGGCCATAGTCACCCCAAGGCGAACTCGTCTGTCCACGAAAAATTTGGAGAGACTGACCTTTGTGAAGATGAATCAGGCATGGATCAGCCAGGACTTCCACTCACCAATGCCAGATGCCTCAGAGTAGATTGACCATGCTGCTACACCAACACTTCAAAATTATGGTTATGAAACTCTCTTGGGTTATCAATTAGGGTTATGAAACCCTTTTGGGTACTGCGAATGCCTGCTCCGGACTCATCCTGTGTCTTTCAGGAACTACTTGCCTCACTGATGCTTCTGGCCTTTTGCCGTTCATTTTTGGAAGCTTAGCAGTAGCTAAATACATGCTTAATGCAAATTTCAACATTGATCTTTAAATTTAAGGGGTTATGAAACCCTCGGTTGTACTGCGAATGCCTGCTCCTCAATGATTCTGTGTCTTTCAGGAACTACTTGCCTTACTGATGCTTCGGGTCTTGGGCCTTTAATTGTTGGATGTTTAGCGGTAGCTAAATACATGCCTAATGCAAATTTCAACATTGATCTTTAAATGTAAGGGGTTATGAAACCCTCGGGTGTACTGCTGATGCCTGCTCCTTACTGCTCCCGTGTGTTTCAGGAATTACTTGGCTTACTGATGCTTATGGGCTTGGTCCTTACATTTTTGGATGGTAGCACTACCTAACATACATCTTCAATAGAGATTTCAATGTTCACCTTTTAATTTTAAGGGTTGTGAACCCCTCATGTGTACTCATGCTGTTTCCTGCTCCACTCTGTCAGCCTGTTGGTCCTGTGACAGTGTGCGACTCCACCTCCACATCCTCTACTGTGTCCTAAGCCTCGCCTGCCCGACAAGTCTCAGTGGCCCATCAGCATACCATGGGTGCAGGGCACGGCGGTGTCACGCTTTACTTCACATGGTTTGTCTTGGCAAAAAGTTTTGGAAACAATGGCCGGTCAGGGCAATGGAGACATTGCGCCTACATCCAGGCCCGGACTGGCCTAGCAGGATACCGGGAATTATCCCGGTGGGCCGCTGGGCCTGGGGCCGCTTTGGGGCCGGAATAACGTAGGGGCTCCAGGCCCCTACATGAAAATAGGTCCAGAGGGCTCAGGGCCGGTTTTGCCTATAGGGCGTTGCTCTGCCTGTAGCCGCAACCGCCCATATAACATCCCCGTACCATGTTTGAGGAGCGCGGCAAGCGAAAAGCCGCACGCTCCAGCTCAAAACATGCCCTGCTCAAAACCGCCCATCTCCACCCCCCCCCATCACCCTACCGCCGCGCTCACCATTCTAATTGGCCGGCACTGGGGGACGAGTGATGCCCCTGACGCTGCGCAGGGGGACGTCACTCGTCATCACCGGAGCGCGAGCCCAGCTGTGAGACACGCTGCCTCCTGCCTGCCCGCTGCCCTGACTGATCTGAGCAGGTGCGACAGGAGGGGGGGACGGGGGGATTAGTGGAGCGGGGAGTTAATTAAGTCGTCGTGGGGTGGGGTAGTTGTGGGGGGTTAATGAAATCATACAGGGGTGGGGTGGAGGGGTTAATTAAATCGTACAGGGGTGGGGAGGAGGGGGGTGTCAATTAAATCGTACAGGGGTGGGGAGGAGGGGGGGTGTCAATTAAATCGTACAGTGGTGGGGAGGAGGGGGTGTCAATTAAATCGTACAGGGGTGGGGAGGAGGGGGGTGTCAATTAAATCATACAGGGGTGGGGAGGAGGGGGAGTGTGTTAATGAAATTGTACAGGGGGGAGGAGGAGGGGGTGGGGGCTGTTAATTTCATTAAACCCCCACCTTCCCTGCCTCCTCATGTAATCTCCTTACTAGTGGGGTGACACACTGTAACAAACCTCCTCCTCATATAATCTCCTTACTACTGGGGTGACACACTGTAACAAACCTCCTCCTCATGTAATCACCTTACTACTAGGGTGACACACTGTAACAAACCCCCTCCCCATGTAATCACCTTACTACTGGGGTGACACACTGTAACAAACCTCCTCCTCATGTAATCACCTTACTACTAGGGTGACACACTGTAACAAACCTCCTCCGCATGTAATCACCTTACTACTGGGGTGACACACTAACAAACCCACTCCTCATGTAATCACCTTACTACTGGGGTGACAAACTGTAACAAACCTCCTCATGTAAGGGAGAGGAGGGGGGGGAGATAATGTTATCGCACAGGGGGGCAGGAGGGGGGATCGGCAATAGAGAGCGCTGGAAAAATGTAGGGTCTAACATGTTTGTCCTGCAGATGCTGAAGAGATGAAGTTTTGGCTGAAAGAAGACGCCATGGCGGTCTGAGCCGGGGGGAGAAGAAAAGGAAAGAGGACGACGCTGATCAGAAGAGATGTAATTGTGAGTCCCAAAATGTAACTGTAATCACTTATATGGTATACAGATCTGTATACAGCTGGTATATACCTCTATATGTTCCTGTATATAATCACTTATATGGTGTACAGATCTGTATACAGCTGGTATATACCTCTATATTAGTTTTTGCCAACCAGGGTGCCTCCAGATATTGCGGCCTTTGGCTATCCGGGCATGCTGGGAGTTGTAGTTTTATAGCCAAAAACAAAGAGACCACAATACTAATATTATTTCAAAAGGTATAACAATCTTTATTAGACAATATAAAACAGACAATTAAAAATAATTAAAAGGCAGAGGATGACCTTAAGCAGGAGACAACAAGTGCCAGTGGACCTGGTATGGGCGATGTAGGTATTCAGTCAAGAGCATACACAATGTAAAACTGGCACGGCTGCAAACTTATAATATAGTATAATATAGATATAATATCAAACATACATCAGTATGACATAGGGAGCAGCAATGCAGTATAACAGACATAAATAGGGACCCAAGATGAGTGATACCTAAAGAGACTACCTGTCATATACCCAAAGGCCAGGAACACCAAGCACCAACACCCCAACGCACGTTTCGCGTCAGGGGGCGTGTCCTAATTCCCAAAAGAGGCAAGTATATAAGGGCTAACATGCCCAATCAACATCCGCAGATCATGATGATGGACAATCATCAAAGCCAATAAGACCCAACCGATCCACAAAGGTCAAACCGGATAGGGCAAATAAAAAAAAACGCCCGATTACCTGTAGACCGGAAAAGGCGCCTCCCTCCTCATGAGCCGGAGATCCGGCGCTAGAAAATGACGGCACCTACACTTCCGGCATCCCAAGATGACGCACGAAGCGTCATCCGATCAGAACGGGCAACGCAAATATGGCGCCCGCCAGTGTGTGCATAGCTCCGCAAAAATGGCCGTTCTATTAGCCGTGCGCATGCGCCCAGAAGGGCGCACGCGCACAGCGTAAGGGAGCCCACACCATCGCGCACGCGCGATAGGGATGGACTCCACAAAGATGGCGCCGGAATGGTGAGCGGAGACAAAAATGCAATAGATGGCGACAATGGGAGGGAACACTCTGGAGGCCAAATAACTATAAGGAATAGCAGCATACACCATCATGTAAAGGAGAGAATTAGAGGGGTTTAACACATAAATAGAGAAAAAATGGATAAAGGGTAGGGGATGGAGAGAAACCACCGCACGTGAAAAGAGTGTGAAAATAAGAGAAAATAAGAGAAAATAAAAACACCTACCACCTGAGAATGATAAAAATACAAACGAACACCTATAATGGACACAAAAATAGATGAAAAAAATAAAACATAAACAAGGTTAACATATACAAAAATAGGTGTTGGTATAAACAATTCATTAAAAAATAATCAAATTAGATAATATGAATATAAACACAGAAAGGGTGAATATAGATTATAAAATAAATGAATAAAATGGACTATGTGAAGAAATGTGATAAAGAGCACATACAGAATTTTATTAGAGTGCATGTGGGCGTATAAAAAATGACATGTGGAACAAGCAAGAGATGTATGACAAATGTGATCCAGACTAATGGGGATAATAACCCCATATAGCAACCAGGGTGACACACTACTGGATAGTGATAAGAAGACATGAATGTGAGAGATGTGCATGTATGGGCAATTGTACCCAAAATTGGAATACAGAGTGCCATGAGTGTAAAAGATGTGGGTATATGTGTATATATAGGCAATAGTGACCAAGATAAAGATAAAAAAGTGACATGTGCACTAATAGAACACCCCAACGCACGCGAAACGTGCGTTGGGGTGTTGGTGCTTGGTGTTCCTGGCCTTTGGGTATATGACAGGTAGTCTCTTTAGGTATCACTCATCTTGGGTCCCTATTTATGTCTGTTATACTGCATTGCTGCTCCCTATGTCATACTGATGTATGTTTGATATTATATCTATATTATACTATACTATAAGTTTGCAGCCGTGCCAGTTTTACATTGTGTATGCTCTTGACTGAATACCTACATCGCCCATACCAGGTCCACTGGCACTTGTTGTCTCCTGCTTAAGGTCATCCTCTGCCTTTTAATTATTTTTAATTGTCTGTTTTATATTGTCTAATAAAGATTGTTATACCTTTTGAAATAATATTAGTATTGTGGGTCTCTTTGTTTTTGGCTATATATCGGTACCCCCGGGACCTACATACGGCGCTTAATGCTTGCCGTATTGTTGTTTGGCTAAATTGAGTTGTAGTTTTGCAACAGCTAGAGGCACCCTGGTTGGGAAACACTTATCTAATCGCTCTATGTGTGATATTGTCTGCAGAGTTGTGTATCTAATCCCCCTATAGATACACAGATACTGGTTGTTGATTCCCTGTATCTAATGCTATAATGTGTGATACTTGTGTAAGGAGATTACATGAGGAGGAGGTTTGTTACAGTGTGTCACCCCAGTAGTAAGGAGATTTCATGAGGAGTGGTTTGTTACAGTGTGTCACCGCAGTAGTAAGGAGATTTCATGAGGAGTGGGTTTGTTACAGTGTGTCACTCCAGTAGTAAGGAGATTATATGAGGAGGAGGTTTGTTACAGTGTGTCACCCCAGTTCTAAGGAGATTACACGAGGAGGTTTGTTATAGTGTGTCACCCCAGTAGTAAGGAGATTACATTAGGAGGAGGTTTGTTACAGTGTGTTACCCCAGTAGTAAGGAGATTTCATGAGGAGTGGTTTGTTACAGTGTGTCACCTCAGTAGTAAGGAGATTTCATGAGGAGTGGGTTTGTTACAGTGTGTCACTCCAGTAGTAAGGAGATTATATGAGGAGGAGGTTTGTTACAGTGTGTCACCCCAGTTCTAAGGAGATTACACGAGGAGGTTTGTTATAGTGTGTCACCCCTGTAGTAAGGAGATTTCATGAGGAGTGGGTTTGTTACAGTGTGTCACCCCAGTAGTAAGGAGATTACATTAGGAGGAGGTTTGTTACAGTGTGTTACCCCAGTAGTAAGGAGATTACATGAGGAGGAGGTTTGTTACAGTGTGTCACCCCAGTAGTAAGGAGATTACATGAGGAGGAGGTTTGTTACAGTGTGTCACCCCAGTAGTAAGGAGATTACATTAGGAGGATGTTTGTTACAGTGTGTCACCCCATTAGTAAGGAGATTACATAAGGAGTGGGTTTGTTACAGTGTGTCATTCCAGTAGTAAGGAAATTAAATGAGGAAGGGGTTTGTTACAGTGTGTCAGCCCAGTAGGATGGTGGGGCAAGTAAAAGGGCGGAGCCAGTGGGCGGGGTCAAGGGAGCGGCAAAATTCACTTTCTCCTAGGGCGGCAAAAATCCTTGCACCAGCCCTGAGCGGGCTGCACAGACGGCCCGCATAGGCCGCCTGGCACCGACGATAAATATCTTAGCAGAAAAAGAGGGCCGGCCTGCACTGTCCCAGGCCGGCCCTGCTTCTTACTTACGGCCCTGGGTGGTCGGCTGCCTGGGAGAGGCACTTTGAGCTCCGGCATTGCGCATTGCTGCGCTTAGACGTGAGGTCACGTCACCGTGGGGGTGACGTGACCTCACGTCTAAGCGCAGCAGTGCAACGTCGGAGTTCACTGTGCCACCGATCAGTGCGCCCGCCACCCTGGCTGCTCTCTCGTACAGAGCCCCGCTTGTCCTCAGGTACAGAGCCCTGCTTGTCCTCGGTGTACAGAGCCCTGCTTGTCCTCAGTGACTGCACCTAATGTGGGGAACTATACTGCACCTAATGTGGGGGAACTATACTGCACCTAATGTGAGGGAACTATACTGCACCTAATTTGGGGAACTATACTGCACCTAATGTGAGGGAACTATACTGCACCTAATGTGGGGGGAACTATACTGTACCTAATGTGGGGAACTATACTGCACCTAATGTGGAGAGCTATACTGCACCTAATGTGGGGGAACTATACTGCACCTAATGTGGGGGAACTATACTGCCAGCCTAATGTGGGGGAACTATACTGCACCTAATGTGGGGGGGGGGGGGAACTATACTGCACCTAATATGGGGGGAACTATACTGCACATAATGTGGGGAACTATACTGCACCTAATGTGGGGAACTATACCGCACCTAATGTGGGGGAACTATACTGCCAGCCTAATGTGGGGGAACTATACTGCCAGCCTAATGTGGGGAATTATACTGCACCTAATGTGGGGGGGAACTATACTGCACCAAGTGTGGGGGAACTATACTGCACCTAATGTGGGGGAACTATACTGCCAGCCTAATGTGGGGAATTATACTGCACCTAATGTGGGGGGGGGGGAACTATACTGCCAGCCTAATGTGGGGAATTATACTGCACCTAATGTGGGGGGGGGGGAACTATACTGCACCTAATGTGGGGGGAACTATACTGCACCTAATGTGGGGAACTATACTGCACCTAATGTGGGGAAACTAATATGCTTTAAAATGCATGATTTTACCTTTTATGAGCAAGAAAATGACGACGTGCTGGTATAATGACGCAACACTATGGGGCTGGTATGTAATTTTTTCCAGGGCTGGTTTTCACACCCAGTCCGGCCCGGCCTACATCTTGCGGCCACATGAGCCCTGTGGGAACTTGTTAGATTTGGTCCTTTGTACCCACACGCCGGGGTCCGGGACACTCAAACTCTGATTTAAATTTCAAATAAAATAAATCAGACATTTCAATGGTCTCCTCATGCTTCAGCCAACCGCAGGCTGTGTCATTCAGGCAATATATGGTTTACTGATGCCGCTGCTGGGCCTGGGTCTGGGAATTTCAATTTTATGATAGGTAGCACCAGCTATCCAAAATCTCCATTTAAAATTTCCAAAATTCTTGTGTTTTTTCATGGGGATTGTGAAGCCTTGTTGTGTGTACTCATGCTTCAGCCAACTCCAGGCTGTGTCATTAAGGCAGTATATGGTTTACTGATGCCACTGCTGTGCCTGGGTCTGGGAATAAAAATGTTGTCATGGAAGGTAGCACCAGCTATCCAAAATCTTTGGTTAAAATTTCTAAATTCATCTTTTAATCTTTGGGATTGTGAAGGCCTAGTGCCTACTCATGCTGCTGGCAACTCCTGGCTGTGCTATACAGCCACTATATGGTCTCCTCATGCTGTCAATACCTTCACGCTGTGTCATTCAGCCACTTTATGGTCTCCTCATGCTGCCAACACCTCCACGCTGTGTCATTCAGCTACTATATGGTCTCCTCATGCTGACAACACCTCCATGCTGTGTCATTCAGCCACTATATGGTCTCCTCATGCTGACAACACCTCCATGCTGTGTCATTCAGCCACTGTATGGTGTCCTCATGCTTCAGCCTCATCCAAGCTGTGTCATTCAGCCACTATATGGTCTCCTCATGCTGCCAACACTGCCACACTGTCATTCAGCAACTATATGATGGCCTCATGCTTCAGCCTTATCCAAGCTGTGTCATTCAGCCACTATATAGTCTCCTCATGCTGCTAACACCTCTACGCTGTGTCATTCAGCCACTATATGGTCTCCTCATGCTGCCAAAACCTCCACACTGTGTCATTCAGCCACTATATGGTCTCCTCACACTGATGCCACCTCCAGGCTCTGTCATTGTGCCGCTCTGCGGCAGTGATTCCAAAAGCGACGCTTTTTTAAAATAGATTTGCTGCAAATAAATTCGGATCGAAACAAACTTTTTCGGAAAATTAGGCGAATCGTCCGAACCGAATTTTTGAAAAGTTCACTCATCTCTAATGGTAAGTATAACTAGCTATCCAAAATCTTCATTTAAAATTTCAAAAATTCTTGTGTTTTTTCTTGGGGATTGTGAAGCCCTTGGGTCTCCTCATGCTTCAGCCAACTCCAGGCTGTGTCATTCAGGCAATATATGGTTTACTGATAATGCTGCTGTGCTTGGGTCTGGGAATAAAAATTTTGTTATGGTAAGTATCACTAGCTATCCAAAATCTTCATTTTAAATTTGAAAAATTCTTCAGTTTTCTTCAGAAATAGCCATTTTTAGTAAAAGTTCCCCGTGAATTTATTCAACCTGAAACAAACTTTTCGGAAAAATATTTTGAAAAGTTTGCTCAACTCTAGTGGCAGCAGCATCAGGAGTCCTGAAAGTGACCCTAATGCAGAGGAATTTCTGAAACTGGGGACCAGCACCTTAACCTCTTCAGGATGCAGGGCGTATAGATACGCCCTGCATTCTGAGTCCTTAAGGACGCAGGGCGTATCCATACGCCCGTGGGAATTCCGTTCCCCACCGCTAGCTGGTTGGGTACCGGAGCCGGATGCCTGCTCAAATCATTCAGCAGGCATTCCGGCATATCGCCCAGGGGGGTCATTATGCCCCCCCCCATGTCGGCAATGGCCGCAGATCGCTGGACAATTCAGTCCAGCGATCTGCGGCGATTCCGGGTCAATCGGGTCTCCAGTGACCCGGTGACCCGGAATTACTGGCTGATCGGTGCCGTCTCTGACGGCCCCGAACAGCCAGAGCCAGCAGGGGTGAGGTGGCACTGGTGCTACCTCACGACCGCCCTGATTCGTCGGCCGGTTTACCGGCCGACCAATCAGGGCGCCTGCTGCGGGTGTCACTCCCGCACCCGCTCCGCCCCTCTTCCGGAGGACGTGAGCAGGTGCGGGAAGAAGACCCCGGGTGCTGGGGACCCCGATCCCCGGCGTCCCTCTTGGGATCGGGGCCCCAGGAGCCACGGCCGCGGTGAGGAGCAGGAGGTGAGTGACAGCCTCCTGCTGTTGCTTAGCAACAGCTCCCAGCATGCAAAAAGGCATGCTGGGAGCTGTAGTTATGCAACAGCAGGAGGCAGACCACCACAACTCCCAGCATTCCCTTATGGGCATGCTGGGACTTATTGTATTGCAACAGCTGGAGGCACATTTTTTCTATGGAAAAGTGTACCTTCAGCTGTTGTATAACTACAACTCCCAGCTTGCACAAACATGCTGGGAGTTGTAGTGGTGCACCTGCTGGTATCATAACTACAACTCCCAGCATGCCCATTGGCTGTCGGTGACTGCTGAGAGTTGTAGTTTTGCAACAGCTGAAGGCACACTGGTTGTGAAACTCAGAGTTTTTTTTTTACCTAACTCAGTGTTTCACGACTGGTGTGCCTCCAGCTGTTGCAAACTACAACTCCCAGCAGTCACCTTACAACATGCACCGTACATGCTGGGAGTTGTAGTTTTGCAACAGCTGGAGGCATACTGGTTTAGAAACACTGAGTAAGGTCACAAACTCAGTGATACATAACCAGTGTGCCTACAGCTGTTGCAAAACTAAAACTTTCAGCATGTAAAGTCTGTCAGCGCATGCTGGAAGTTGTAGTTTTGCAACAGCTGGATGTCCCCCCCCCCCCCCCAATGTGAATGTACAGGGTACACTCACATCGGCGGAGGTTTACAGTAAGTATCCGGCTGCAAGTTTGAGCTGCGGCAAATTTTCTGCCGCAGCTCAAACTGCCAGCGAGAAACTACTGTGAACCCCCGCCCGGGGGTACCCTAAAAACACTACACTAACACAAAATAAAATAAAAAGTAAAAAACACTACATATACACATACCCCTACACAGCCCCCCTTCCCTCCCCAATAAAAATGAAAAAACATCTGGTACGCCACGGTTTCCAAAACGGAGCCTCCAGCTGTTGCAAAACAACTACTCCCAGTATTACCAGACAGCCACTGACTGTCCAGGCATGCTGGGAGTTTTACAACAGCTGGAGGCCCCCTGGTTGGGAATCACTGGCGTAGAATACCCCTATGTCCACCCCTATGCAATCCCTAATTTAGGCCTCAAATGCGCATGGCGCTCTCACTTTGGAGCCCTGTCGTATTTCAAGGCAACAGTTTAGGGTCACATATGGGGTATCGCCGTACTCGGGAGAAATTGTGTTACAAATTTTGGGGGGTATTTTCTGCTTTTATCCTTTTTAAAAATGTAAAATTTTCGGGAAAAGAAGCATTTTAGGTAAAAAAAAAATATATATTTATTTTACATATGCAAAAGTCGTGAAACGCCTGTGGGGTATTAAGGTTTACTTAACCCCTTGTTACGTTCCCCGAGGGGTCTAATTTCCAAAATAGTATGCCATGTGTTTTTTTTTTTGCTGTTCTGGCACCATGGGGGCTTCCTAAATGCAGAATGCCCCCAGAGCAAAATTTGCTTTCAAAAAGCCAAATGTGACTCCTTCTCTTCTGAGACCTGTAGTGGGGTATTAAGGTTCCCTTTACCCCTTGTTACGTTCCCCAAGGGGTCTAGTTTCAAAATGGTATGCCATGTGTTTTTTTTTTTTTGCTGTCCTGGCACCATAGGGGCTTCCTAAATGCGGCATGCCCCAAGAGCAAAATTTCCTTCAAAAAAGCCAAATGTGACTCCTCTTCTGAGACCTGTAGTGCGCCAGCAGAGCACTTTCCACCCCCATATGGGGTGTTTTCTGAATCGGGAGAAATTGGGCTTCAAATTTTCTGCTATTACCCTTTTTAAAAATGTTAAACTTTTGGGAAACCAAGCATTTTAGGGAAATTATTATTATTTTTTTTACATATGCAAAATTCGTGAATCACCTGTGGGGTATTAAGGTTTACTTTACCCCTTGTTACGTTCCCCGAGGGGTCTAGTTTCCAAAATGGTATGCCATGTGTTTTTTTTTTGCTGTTCTGGCACCATAGGGGCTTCCTACAGGTGACATACCCCCCAAAAACCATTTGTCGCTCCTTCCCTTCTGAGCCCTCTACTGTGCCCGCCGAACAATTAACATAGACATATGACGTAGGTGCTTACTGGAGAAAAATTGGGTTTCAAATACAAGTAAACATTTTCTCCTTTTTACCCCTTGCAAAAATTCAAAAATTGGGTCTACAAAAACATGCGAGTGTAAAAAATGAAGATTTAATTTTCTCCTTCACTTTGCTGTTATTCCTGTGAAACACCTAAAGGGTTAAAAGGCTGACTGAATGTCATTTTGAATACTTTGGGCGGTGCAGTTTTTATAATGGGGTATTTTATGGGGTATTTCTAATATGAAGACCCTTCAAATCCACTTCAAACCTGAACTGGTCCCTGAAAAAAAGCGAGTTTCAAAATTTTGTGAAAAATTGGAAAATTGCTGCTGAACTTTAAAGCCCTCTGATGTCTTCCAAAAGTAAAAACACGTCAATTTTATGATGCAATCATAAAGTAGACATATTGTATATGTGAATAAAAAATACATTTATTTGGAATATCCATTTTCCTTACAAGCAGAGAGCTTCAAAGTTAGAAAAATGCAACATTTTCAAATTTTTCATAAAATTTTGGGATTTTTCACCTAGAAAGGATGCAAGTTACCACAAAATTTTACCACTATGTTAACCCCTTAAGGACGCAGGACGTAAATGTACGTCCTGGTGCGGTGGTACTTAACGCACCAGGACGTACATTTACGTCCTGTGCATAACCACGGGCATCGGAGCGATGCCCGTGTCATGCGTGGCTGATCCCGGCTGCTGATCGCTGCCAGGGACCCGCCGGCAATGGCCGACGCCCGCGATCTCGCGGGCATCCGCCATTAACCCCTCAGGTGCCGGGATCAAGACAGATCCCGGCATCTGCGGCAGTGCGCGATTTAAATGAACGATCGGATCGCCCGCAGCGCTGCTGCGGGGATCCGATCATTCAGAACACCGCACGGAGGTCCCCTCACCTTCCTGCTTCCGGCTCCCGGCGTCTTCTGCTCTGGTCTGTGATCGAGCAGACCAGAACAGAAGATAGCCGATAACACTGATCTGTTCTATGTCCTATACATAGAACAGATCAGTATTAGCAATCATGGTATTGCTATGAATAGTCCCCTATGGGGACTATTCAAGTGTAAAAAAAATGTAAAAAATTGTAAAAGTAAAAGTAAAAAAAAGTGAAAAATCCCCTCCCCCAATAAAAAAGTGAAACATAAGTTTTTTCCTATTTTACCCCCAAAAAGCGTAAAAAATAAATTTTATAGACATATTTGGTATCGCCGCGTGCGTAAATGTCCGAACCAATAAAATAAAATGTTAACGATCCCGTACGGTGAACGGCGTGAACGTTAAAAAAAAAAGTCCAAAATTGCTACTTTTTTAATACATTTTATAAAAAAATATTTATAAAACATTTATTAAAAGTTTTTTATATGCAAATGTGGTATAAAAAAAGTACATATCATGGCGCAAAAAATGAGCCCTCACACCGCCGCTTATACGGAAAAATAAAAAAGTTATAGGTCATCAAAATAATGGGATTATAAACGTACTGTCACGATGCCGGCTGGCAGGTAGTGGATCCTCTGTGCCAGAGAGGGATGGCGAGGACCGCGCTAGTGGACCGGTTCTAAGCCACTACAGGTTTTCACCAGAGCCCGCCGCAAAGCGGGATGGTCTTGCTGCGGCGGTAGTGACCAGGTCGTATCCACTAGCAACGGCTCACCTCTCTGGCTGCTGAAGATACTGAAGATAGGCGAGGTACAAGGGAGTAGGCAGTAGCAAGGTCGGACGTAGCAGAAGGTCGGGGGCAGGCGGCAAGGTTCGTAGTCAGGGAAGATAGCAAAGGTACTGGTACACAGGCTATTGAACACACAAGGAACGCTTTCACTGGCACTAAGGCAACAAGATCCGGCAAGGGAGTGCAAGGGAGGAGACTAGATATAGCCAGGGAACAGGTGGGAACCAATTAAGCTAATTGGGCCAGGCACCAATCATTGGTGCACTGGCCCTTTAAGTCTCAGGGAGCTGGCGCGCGCGCGCCCTAGAGAGCGGAGCCGCGCGCGCCAGCACCTGACCGCAGGAGACGGGAACGGGTAAGTGACCTGGGATGCGATTCGCGAGCGGGCGCGTCCCGCTGTGCGAATCGCATCCCCCACGGCCATGGCAGAGCAGCGCTCCCGGTCAGCGCTGACCGGGGAGCTGCAGGGAGAAGGACGCCGTGAGCGCTCCGGGGAGGAGCGGGGACCCGGAGCGCTAGGCGTAACACGTACTAATTTGGTTAAAAAGTTTGTGATTTTTTTTAAGCACAACAATAATATAAAAGTATGTAATAATGGGTATCATTTTAATCGTATTGACCCTCAAAATAAAGAACACACATTATTTTTACCGTAAATTGTACGGCGTGAAAACGAAACCTTCCAAAATTAGCAAAATTGCGTTTTTCTTTTTAATTTCCCCACAAAAATAGTGTTTTTTGGTTGCGCCATACATTTTATGATATAATGAGTTATGTCATTACAAAGGACAACTGGTTGCGCAAAAAACAAGACCTCATACTAGTCTGTGGATGAAAATATAAAAGAGTTATGATTTTTAGAAGGCGAGGAGGAAAAAATTAAAACGTAAAAATTAAATTGTCTGAGTCCTTAAGGTCAAAATGGGCTTAGTCCTTAAGGGGTTAAAGTAGAATATGTCACGAAAAAACAATCTTGGAATCAGAATGATAACTAAAAGCATTCCAGAGTTATTAATGTTTAAAGTGACAGTGGTCAGAATTGCAAAAAATGTCCTTAAGTCCTTAAGGTGAAAAAGGGCTCAGTCCTTAAGGGGTTAAAGGGGTACTCCGGTGAAAACCTTTTTTCTTTTAAATCAACTGGTGGCAGAAAGTTAAGCATATTTGTAAATTACTTCTATTAAAAAATCTTAATCCTTCCTGTACTTATTAGCTGCTGAATACTACAGAGGAAATTATTTTCTTTTTGGAATGCTCTCTGATGACATCACAAGCACAGTTCTCTCTGCTGATGTTATTATAATAATAATAACACTTTATTTATCCTTAGTGGCATTTGAACTCAAGTACCCAGCACTGCAAGGCAGCAGTGCTAACCACTGAGCCACCATGCTGCCCTTAGCATACATCTGCCATGCATGGTTGCTAAAATGGACAGAGATGTCAGCAGAGAGCACTGTGCTCGTGATGTCATCAGTGTTCCAAAAAGAAAGGAATTTCCTCTGTAGCATTCAGCAGCTAATAAGTACTGGAAGGACTAAGATTTTTGAATAGAAGTAATTTACAAATATGTTTAACTTTCTGCCACCAGTTGATTTAAAAGAAAAAAGCTTTTTCACCGGAGTACCCGTTTAAATATGTTTTGCAGTATAAATAGCAGCACAATGAGAGAGCCTGGAGGTGGTAGCATCAGCATGAGGAGACAATAGAGCAGCACAATTAGAGAGCCTGGAGGTGGCAGCATCAGCCTGAGGAAACCATATGGCAGCAAAATGACAGTGCCTGAAGGTGGTAGCATCAGCATGAGGAGACCATATGGTGGCACAATGACAGCATGGAGGTGGTAGCATTAGCATGAGGAGACCATAGAGCAGCAGAATTAGAGAGCCTGGAGGTGGCAGCAGCAGCATGATCGCCATGCCAACTGAGGGTTGAGTGTGAGGAACCCACCGACTGTTGGCTGGGCGTGTTGGATGTCACTTGGGATGAAGTGGATGACAGAGTGAACCTGTTGGGTCTATAATATTCTGATATATTGATCGCTAAATCTATACTCTTATGCCTTTGCTATAATGCAATATGCTATTGCTAAATATTGCAGAACTTCGCTTTCCTTAATTCAAAACATTTCACCTGCGCTTTGCCCGTTATCAAGACTAGAACTGTGATGGAGACTATGGATACAAGAAATCTAGACATTGGGCTTTGTGGAAAGATGGAGAAATCTCAAGCTAGAGGGCTTGCAACATAAATGAATGATGCTACGCCACGCTCAAATGACCAATCAGCATATAGAACAATGCATTGTTTTACCCTTTACCCTCCCCTTTTTTTTGTCAGATTGTAAAACTAATGTGATCCGGATATTAATCAGAACTCCCTGGAGTCCGAACTGAGGAGGGAACTCATACCAACCTGGCCTGGTGTGAATTTTCTTACGTCAACACTCACAGTTTAACCCTTTAAGGACCATGGGTTTCCGTTTTTTCACTTTCGTTTTTTCCTCCTTACCTTTTAAAAATCATATCCCTTAAAATTTTGCACCTAAAAATGCACATGATGGCTTATTTTTTGCGCCACCAATTCTTCTTTGCAGTGCCATCAGTCATTTTACCCAAAAATCTACGGCGAAACGGAAAAAAAAAATCATTGTGTGACGAAATTGAAGGAAAAAACTATATTTTGTCAATTTTGGGGGCTTCCGTTTCTACCCAGTACATTTGTCGGTAAAAATTACACCTTATCTTTATTCTGTAGGTCCATATGATTAAAATTATACCCTATTTATATAGGTTTGATTTTGTCGTACATCTGTAAAAAATCATAACTACATGCAGAAAAATGTATACGTTTAAAATTGTCATCTTTTGACCACTATAACTTTTTTATTTTACTGCTTATGCGGCGGTATGAGGGCTCATTTTTTGCGCCGTGGTCTGAAGTTTTTAGCGGTACCATTTTTGTATTGCTCGGACTTTTTGATCGCTTTTTATTCATTTTTACATGATATAAAAAGTGACCAAGAATATGTTATTTTGGATTTTTTTGCGTGTACGCCATTGACCGTGCCGTTTAATTAATGATATATTTTTATAGTTCTTTTTCAGACATTTACACACACGGCGATACCACATATGTTTATATTTATTTTTATTTACATGTTTTTTTTTTATGGGAAAAGGGGGGTGATTCAAACTTTTAAGGGTTAAATGAAATTTTTAAACTTTTTTTTTTACACTTTTTTTCTCTCCCATAGGGGGCTATAGCACTGCACACACTGATCTCTTATAATGATCCCTGCAAAGCCATAGCATCTCAGGCTTGGAGCAATCAATCACCGAAGGGACACGCCAGAGGGAGGTAAGAGGACCTCCGCTCGTGTCCCAGCTGATCGGGACACCGCATTTTCACTGCGGTGGTCCCGATCAGCCCCACTGAGCAGCCGAGCAGTTTTCACTTTCATTTTAGACGCGGCGTTCAACTTTGAACGCCACGTCTAAAGGGTTAATAGCACCGTGATCGCTGCCGCACGCTATTAGCCCCGGGTCCCGGCTTCAGATACATGCCGTGACCGACCCGATATGACGCGTGGTCACCGCGTGACCCCACGTTATATCACGGGAGCCGGCCAAGAATGTAAATATACGTCCTTGGTCGTTAAGGGGTTAAGGCCGCACATTAACCCATCCTTAACATTTGGTGACAGTGGTGGGATTTGCCTGAACCACACTCGAGGGAAGATACAGATCCAGTGGAGCGACACTTTGAGCCGCCCAAGGCAACCCATTATTACACAAATTAGGGGCCTGATCAACCCCCCGAAAACACGGTAAGTCTGCTGATTTTATGAATCTGTAGTCTTAGTTGTGTTTTGGGGTAGTTTTGTGGGAGTCTGGACGGCCTAAGTCGACCCTCTAGGATTTAACTCTTAGTGACAGAGATATTCCTGCTGTGTTGTTCTCTTGTTCTCTGTTTTTTAGTCGCTTGTGATTGACTGCCGCTTTCAATAGGTTCAGAAGGCAAAAGCAGCTGAGAATTTTCTTTTCTTTTGCCTGTCACAAACTTGAGTAATATTTTTTTTTTCCTTTTAGCTAGCTGTGAATTCCTTATCAGCAGCAGCTACAGCTACAGTGTACTGAAGCAAGGTCAAATTTGGTTCTTAATGCCAATAATAATAATTTAACTGTGAGAGACTCTTTGGATTTTTTGAGTCTTTAAAAATTTGGATTTTTTGAGTCTTTAAAAATTTGGATTTTTTGAGTCTTTAAAAATTTGGTCAAGGAAGTCAGAGTGCTGAAGATCGCTAAAGTCCTTAATAACTGTGGGTGTACTGTTGGGCCGATTCAAGGTAGGTTTAAAATTGTTCAGTTCTTGCATTGATTGACTTTTAGAGATAAAGATGAACACTTTGCCGTCTTTGTTTAAAAGTCAGACTTCTTCTGTCCCTGGATATTTAGAGGCACGTGCAATAGTCATGCACCGTGAAGGGAAGAAGCATCTTGAAAAAATGAAAAAACTTATGTCTATCTGTGGCATTCATGAGAAGGGCAGATTACACCAAGATTTATGGTCTGAAGTCATTAAGTAGCATAAAGGGATTCTAGAAGCTAATGATTTGCTGGAATCTTACCAGGCATGGCACATTGCGTCATGTGCTATTGCTAAAGAAGGATAGGTGGAGGAGGAGTACAGAGATGAGAAGAGCAATGTATAATTATATTTGTATTATAATTAATATAATATATTTGTATTACAAAGATAGAGACATTTTACTGCTCGATAATGATGATGATCCTAGCTGTTGTTTGTGTCCCCATTGTGGTCAGCAAAACCTGCTCTCAGTAAAAGACTGTTTTCTGTGGCCAAACCTGGCCTGTTCCACCATGTACTGACACAGCACCTCGGTATACTGGAATAATGGAACCCCCTCAAAATGCTCCCACACCACTATGTGCTATTCCACCTCTGTCTAGTGAAGGCCATGTTACTATAGTACTGCTTGCCCCACTTACTGTGCTGTCAGCCATCTTGGAGGACCAGGAATTGCTGCCTCATTCATTTCCTCTGGGCTTACCCAATCTACTTACTCGCTGTAATGAGCCCTCATACAGTACACCCAAACAGGATTTGCCAGTTGCTGAAAGGTTTCCAAATTGAACTTTCTCTAGCAGTCATCCTAGTGCTGAAGCACTTGATCTCTTTCCAGCTATGACTCAGGATGGGGGTTACTTTGTACATAATTCCAAAGATTCAGGTATAGGCAGGTCGGCACTGTGTAGGTAGGTGCCAAAGAGGAGTAGTCCAATAAAGGTAATAACATCCTGGCACTCAAAAGATGCTTGAAGAAATTCTTGAAAAACTTGGGATAAGGACGTATTTTATATGGGCCCGACAGGTACAATTAATGTAATCATTCAACCCGGACCTCCCCCGTCAGCTAAAATACCAAAACACGTCATAGCTATTTTATTAATGGAAAACAAAATCACAACACTAGTAAGTAGGGCGGAGTGCTCACATCGGCCATTGTAGCTACAAGAATGAAAGAGAGAGAATACAGGTAAT
Source organism: Hyla sarda (assembly GCF_029499605.1). Classification (NCBI taxonomy): domain Eukaryota; kingdom Metazoa; phylum Chordata; class Amphibia; order Anura; family Hylidae; genus Hyla; species Hyla sarda. Next base: position 145,531,023 of record NC_079195.1, on the reverse strand, counting down.
TAGATATAATGACCATGTGTGACCATGGGAGGAGAGATATACTGAGACTTTTAACCTTTTTCTTTTGGTGTTATGAATCAATAAATAATACACTTTTAATATATGGGAAGTATAGGGAATTAGTGGATCACTCCGGTGATCTTTTGGTTAATTGGTTTAAAATAACCCTCCATATATTGGATCATATACTAATAGGGGTTAACTCCCCCATCCTTGGACCTAGCCGTATACGGCATAAAAAGGGAAGTTTTCCTGTATTATGGCAGGATTTCTTTCAAAACAAGCTGAATCCTGAATTGTTTATGACTGAAGCCCAGCATGTATTCTCCTCCAATGAGTTGCCTCTAAATCAGGTGGATATCAATACAGCATTCTGCAATTTACAGAGAGTTTATAAAAAATATCTACGCTCCTGGTGGGAGGTAGCGAGTCTCGAGACCTACCTACAACAAGGTTTGGTCTATAGAGGTCTACGGATTAATATAGTGCCTAACTCGCATCAGGAGGATCCTGATTTTATTGCTGGCTGGCAAAAAGTACTCACTGAGAACTCATTACGTATGATTGACTACCTACTGTCTTATGAGAAAAAAGTACCTTATTAGAGACTAAATTGGAGGAGATACAGACTTTCAAAAGTAATCCTGAATTTACCAACTGGGAACAACGGCTACAAAGGAATATTCAGAATTTACAATCGGAAATTAAAGAAAAGAAAAATAAGAAGTATATACGGGATAAAAAGGACTTTGAGTCCAGACAAATATATACAAAAAAAACTGTAGATAGTTCTTATAGTAAATATACTGATATTTCCAAATCTGACTATTCTGAATCAGACGATCAGTCCAAAAGTAACACTCCGAAGTATCAGTACAATAGACAGACTAAAAACAAATATAAAAAAAAGACCTCCTTATAACAACAAGAAAACAGGATATAGAGTACCAAATAATCCCAATCAACATCAGGGATCAAATAATTATAATCATCAATACCCTCAACCACAAACTCAGGGTATAAATCAGTTTCAGGCACAACAAGGTGGTGTATTGGCCAATCCCCATATAGTGAGTAACTCATCGAGCTCCACAAGTTTCCCTCAACAACAATGGGGAGAAAGTACAGGTTATCCCCAACAGAAAGGACTAACACAAACAGGTCATCCTAAGCAAGGAGGTCCCATACAAACAGGGATGCCTCCGAATATGCCTATGCTGGTGACAAACCGAAATGGAGAGGGGTCTATCTCCATTACATCTTACTCATCTGCTTTACAGTTTACACTTTTGATGCAGCCACCTAAAGTCACTACAGCAGCTCAGATTACACCAGGAGGTCAAACCCCGAATATAGCACCCCTTTTTTTTTAAAGGGAGGAAACTTGCTCTGCATAAAGTACATAAATCACGAGATAGTGATGCAGAAGCAAGATTAGATAATTAAGTGGTGAGTGAATTATATGAATTGTTGGAGGAGGGTGAAAGTGGTATTAGGAGACCCACCCCACCATTCTCGGATTTAAAACCTAGATGCCGCACAACACCTAACTTTACACAATTTGATAATATTAACATCTTAGTGCAAATGGTCAGTACAAAACTGGAAGAGCTTAAACCTAGGAAGAGGTTTTTTGCGCCCCCGTAGATCCATGCGTCCGCTCCTCCCCCAGCTCTCCGAACATTTCCGAAGCTAGAACTGGGGGAGGGCAGAGCAAGGGGAGGGAGGAGGTTCACAGCCCCTCCCTCATCTCCCCTCCCTGAGCTCGGCTGGACGCAGATCTCTACGGCACACCCCCTCCCTGAGGACATAGATCTCCACGGCAGGTCCCCTCCCTCATCTCCCCTCCCTGAGGACGTAAATCTCCACGGCAGGTCCCCTCCCTCATCTTCCCGAGCTGAGGACGTAAATCTCCACGGCAGGTCTCATCCCTCATCTCCCCGAGCTGAGGACGTAGAGCAGTGCTCCCAATGAGCTCTATGTGTAAAGGGGGACATACTGTATGGGCTAAAGGGGGACATACTGCATGGGCTAAAGGGGGACATTTAGCCCGTACAGTATGTCCCCCTTTAGCCGGTACAGTATGTCCCCCTTTAGCCTGTACAGTATGTCCCCCTTTATCCCGTGCACTATGTCCCCCTTTAGCCCGTACAGTATGTCCCCCTTTAGCCCGTGCACTATGTCCCCCTTTAGCCCGTACAGTATGTCCCCCTTTAGCCCCTGCAGTATGTCCCCCTTTACACATTGAGCTCATTGGGAGCCATGCTCTACGTCCTCAGCCCGGGGAGATCTAGGTCCTCAGGGAGGGGGCGTGCCGTAGAGATCTGCGTCCGTCCCGAGCTCAGGGAGGGGAGATGAGGGAAGGGGCGTGAACCTCCTCCCTCCCCTTGCTCTCCCCTCCCCCAGTTCTAGCTTCGGAAATGTTCGGAGAGCTGGGGGAGGAGCGGACGCATGGATCTACGGGGGCGCAAAAAACCACCTCACACCGGCACAAGAGTTCGCGCAGGGGTTACGGCGCAGGGACGTAATTAGAGCGCCGACGCAGAGGTCATGACGTAGCGATCATGTGACATGTCGCCGAGGTAACCAACAAACAATAACGTGGATTGGCTGAATATAAAGCGCAGCTATAGGTGGATGGTCAGATCCATCACAATCAGTAGGTGATGATTGGATGGGATGGTGTCCTACCAATCAGAAATGTCACAATAGGAGGGCATATAAAACCCTGTACTGGCGTTCCTCGCTTAATGCCCCAAAACCTCTTGACAAAGCCGCATCTAGCGGCGAAACATGTCGAGGGGGGCCGCGGATTGGTTTTAATATACAGTATAGACTCCCCCATTGACTGTGTGCACACTGCAGGTACACACAGATAGACAAATAGATGATGCCTGACTGGAACTAGAATGAATATTGTGACCATGGGAGGAGAGATATACTGAGACTTTTAACCTTTTTATTTTGGTGTTATGAATCAATAAAGAATACACTTTTAATATTTGGGAAGTATAGGGAATTAGTGGATCACTCCGGTGATCTTTTGGTTAATTGGTTTAAAATAACCCACCATATATTGGTCTGCAATTGGATCAGGTAATTAGATATACGTACAGTAATTCAATATAGTAGTCTGGATAATACGTATTCATGATTTAAACCCTGCAGTGCTAAAGTGTCTAATCTGCGTATCCAAAAAGCTTCTTTGCGTGCAAGAATCCTTTTGATATCACCGCCCCGTCTGGGAGGAATGACCACATCTATCGCTTGATATTTCAATTGGGCTATGGTGGGACCTTTCTCCTTAAAATTAGTGTTCGCGAATATAGCACTATATATTCGCAATTACGAATATTCGTTTTTTTTTTTTCACAGTACACATCACAGTGATCATCCGTCTCTGCTTCCAGCTTGTGTGGGTAAAGAAGGCTCTAATACTACTGTGTGAGACTGGTGTACGAATTTTCGCATATGTGAAAATTTGCATATGAGAATTTTCGCATATGCGAATTTTCGCTTGTGCAAATTTAATCATATGCGAATTTTTGGTTTATGAAAATTTTAACATATGCAAAATTACGCATATGCGAAAATAAAATGCAAATATTACGAATATGCGAATTTAGCAAATATATGACGAATATTCGTCCATATATTCGCGAAATATCGCAAATTCCAATATGGCCTATGCCGCTCAACACTACTTAAAATGATGGGAAATTGAGAGAAGCAATTTGTTACACCGAATATTAGATTTATGTCTATTTATGCGGTCTCCCAGACGCTGGGTAGTTTCCCCAATGTATAGTAGACCGCAAGGGCATTTTATCAAATAGACAAAGTTTTTTGAATGGCATGTAAAGAACCTGCAAATGGTAAATGTTTAACCTGAATGTGGATGTGTGATCATATTGCCTCACATTACATTACTGCACTGGGAGCAAGTCAGGCACGGAAAAGTGCCTGTTTTCTGAGTGTGAGGAAAAGCCTGTCGGCTTTATTTGTTACTGCCAACATCAGCCCCAATTTGTCTTTTAAATTTGGCGCCCTTTTATTTCAAATTAGGGGGGCTCGGCAGAACTCCTCAATATCGGGATATGATCTCTCAAGAACCTGCCAGTGATCCCTAACGATTTTGTCAACTTTGTACATTAGAGGATGAAAGTTCCTCACAAAGGGGAGTGTTTTATCTTTTGACCTCGTTGGTCTCTCTCTATCCCATCTATGACCTAAGATCCTAGTCGGATATCCCCATTCTATAAACTTGGTTTCTAGTTCCTTAATCCTCTGTTCTCTAAATGTGGGATCCTTAACAATACGAGATATTCTCTGCCTTTGGGAGAATGGGATCGCTCGTTGGACTGCACTGGGAAGCAAACTATTTTTGTCTGTAGGCTTCCTATATAAATCAGTACATAAACCACCGTTGCCATATTTCAAAATCATGGTATCTAAGAAGCTGACATTGGTAGTGTCACTAGTTAATGTAAATTTGAGTTAATCCCTTATGCCATTCAGGTAATTAAAGAATTCCATGAGGGATGAATGTGGCCTCCCATATGCAAACAATGTTGTCAAATCTTTTCCATAATTTTACATGCCTTTGAAAAAAGTCACTAGGGTACACATAATTATTTTCAAAGTGTGACATATATGCGTTTGCATATGGGGGGCCACATTTGCTCCCATCGCCGAACCTCTCTTTTGTTTGAAAAAAGTGTCTTCATAAAAGAAATAATTTTCACACAAGGCAATATTTAACTTTTCCTCTAAAAAGGTTTTCTGCAATTCAGTGTAATCATTACGTTCTAGTAGCCATCTTGTTGCCTCAATTCCCTTATCGTGTTCTATCAAAGTGTATAAGCTCACAACATCTATTGTAACCAATAGGGTATCGGCTGTGACGTCGGTCACATTCTCAAAAATTTTTAGGAAAACCGAAGTATCCAGCAAAAAAGCTGGAGTCGTCTTAACCCATGATGTAATGGATTTCTCTAAAAATGATAGAGAGAGAGAGGAGACAATACAGAGTCGGTCAAAGCCACAATGAGACGACCTGGTGAATAGGTCAGTCCCTTGTGGATCTTCGGTAAAATATAGAATACAGGGGTTATGGGGAAATTGTTTTGTAGATATTTTGCAAGTTTCTCATCAATCACCATACAGTCCATATAGTTAGCGACCAACTTCAAAATCATTTTTTGAAGTCTTCACTTTTTAGGCAGTCTCGGAGTTGTCATTCAATTGTGTCGACCTCTTTCTTACAATTGAACGACAACTCAGAGACTCCCTAAAAAGTGAAGACTTCACGGCATTAAAAGAGAACTTGGACAAACAGATTGCTGGCCCCCGCAAGTAGCTAGAAGAGTGAAAAATATGAAAATTCCTAAGAGATACAGAGGATTATTTGGCTAATCGTGTGTATAGATGGCGGGAATCTTCAGGATCCTCACGGAGAACCGGAGGCTTCAATCAAGGAGGTTATTCTTCTTCCAGCTCCAGCGAATCAAAGTGAATGAGCTGACTGGGGGGTAAAGTTAGTTCCCCCTGCTCTGCCCGCCGCTAGAAGTCCGAGCAGAGCAGGGGAAGATACGCCGAGAGCTGCGGCAGGGACCGCTGCACTTATCGAGTACCGGAGCAGCAGTGGGGAACGGCAGCAGGCTCTCAACAGCTGGAGGCACACAGGTTGGCGGCGGGTAAGTGGAGGAGGAGGCGGCGGCGGCATCTGCATCAGAGGCAGCAGTGAAGCTCTTTGCTGTTGCTTCTGGTAGTTTCAAAACTACAACCCCCAGCATGCCCTTTGGCTGTCTGGGCATGCTGGGAGTTGTAGTTTTGCAACATCTGGAGGGCCACAGTTTGGAGACCACTGTGCAGTGGTCTCCAATCTGTGCTCTTCCAGATGTCGCAAAACTACAACTCTCAGCATGCCCTTTGGCTGCCTGGGCATGCTGGGAGTTGTAGTTTTGCAACAACTGGAGGCACACTGGTTGGGAAACATTGTCTGTTTCCTAACTCAGTGTTTCCCAACCTGTGTGCCTCCAGCTGTTGCAAAACTATATCTCCCAGCATGCACTGAAAAACCGTACATGCTGGGAGTTGTAGTTTTGCAACAGCTGGAGGCACACATGTAGGGAAACACTGAGTTAAGTAACAAACTCATAGTGCTTTGCAAACAGTGTGCCTCCAACTGTTGCGTAACTACAGCCCCCAGCATGCACGGACAGCCAAAGAGTACAGGGCACATTCACACAGGGGATTTACAGTGAGTTTCTTGCTGCAAGTTTGAAATGCAGCAAATTTTCCGCTGTAGCTCAAAACTCGCTGTAAACCCGCCCGTGTGAATATATCCTAAAAACACTACACTAACACATAATAAAGGGTAAAACACTACATATACACCCCCTTACACTGTCCCCCCAATTAAAATGAAAAACATATTGTACGGCAGTGTTTGCAAAATGGAGCCTCCAGCTGTTGCAAAACAACAACTCCCAGCATTTCCGGACAGCCACTGACTGTCCAGGCATGCTGGGAGTTTAGCAACAGCTGGAGGCACCCTGATTGGGAATCATTGGCATAGAATATCCCTATGTCCACCCCTATACAATCCCTAATCTAGTCCTCAAAGGCGCCTGGTGTAAAAGCAAAAAAAAGACCCCCAAAATTTGTAACGCAATTTCTCCTGAGTACAGAAATACCCCATATGTGGGCATAAAATGCTCTGCGGCCGCACAACAAGGCTCAGGAGTAATAGCGCACTATGTGCATTTGAGGCCTAAATTGGTGATTTGCACAGGGGTGGCTGATTTTACAGCGGTTCTGACATAAACGCAAAAAAAGAAATACCCCCATGTGACCCCATTTTGGAAACTACACCCCTCACAGAAATTAACCAGGGGTATAGTGAGCTTAAACACCCACAGGTGTTTGAAGAATTTTCATTAAAGTTGGATGGGAAAATGAAAAAAAAAATTTTTCACTAAAATGCTGGTGTTGCCCTAAATTTTTCATTTTCACAAGGGAAAATAGGAAAAAAAAGCTCCCCAAAATTTGTAACCCCATTTCTTCTGAGTAAGAAAATACCCCATATGTGGATGTAAAGTGCTCTGCGGGTGCACTACAATGCTCAGAAGAGATGGAGCGCCATTGGGATTTTGGAGAGAGAATGTGTCCGAAATTGAGGGCCATGTGTGTTTACAAAGCCCCCATAGTGCCAGAACAATGGACCCCCCCACATGTGACCCCATTTTGGAAACTACACCCGTCACAGAATTCAATAAGGGGTGAAGTAAGCATTTACACCCCACAGGTGTCTGACAGATTTTTGGAACAGTGGTCTGTGAAAATGAAAAATTTTATTTTTCATTTGCACAGCCCACTATTCCAAAGATCTGTCAAATGCCAGTGGGGTGTAAGTACTCACTGCACCCCTTATTAAACACTTTGAGGGGTGTAGTTTCCAAAATGGGGTCACATGTGGGGGGGTCGACTGTTTTGGCACCACGGGGGGCTTTGTAAACGCACATGGCCCCTGACTTCCCTTCCAAACAAATTCACTCTCCGAAAGCTCAATGGCGCTCCTTCTCTTCTGAGCATTGTAGTGCTCCAGCAGAGCACTTGATGTCCACACATGGGGTATTTCCATACTCAGAAGAAGTTGGGTTACAAATTTTGGGGTCATTTTCTCCTATTACCCCTTGTAAACATGTAAAATTTGGGGGAAAAGCAGCAAAAAAATTGCATTTACACATCCAACTTTAACGAAAAGTCGTCAAACACCTGTGGGGTGTTAAGGCTCACTGTATCCCTTGTTGCATTCCTTGAGGGGTTTAGTTTCCAAAATAGTAGGCCATGTGAGTTTTTTTTTGCTGTCCTGGCACCATAGGGGCTTCCTAAATGGGACATGCCCCCCAAAAATCATTTCATCAAAATTTGCTTTCCAAAAGCCAAATGTGACTCCTTCTCTTCTGAGCATTGCAGTGCATCCGCAGTGCACTTGACGTCCACACATGGGGTTACAAATTTTTGGGGGCTTTTTCTAATATTACCCCTTGTAAAAATGTAAAATTTGGGGGAAAAGCAGCATGGGGTGTTAAGGCTCACTGTACCCCTTGTTACGTGGCTTGAGGGGTGTAGTTTCCAAAATAGTATGCCATGTGTTGTTTTTTTTTTTTTTTTTTTGCTGTCCTGGCACCATAGGGGCTTCCTAAATGTGACATGCCCCAAAAACCATTTCAGAAAAACTCAATCTCCAAAATCCCAGTGTCGCTCCTTCCCTTCTGAGCCCTCTACTGCGCCCGCCAAACACTTGACATACACATATGAGGTATTTCCTTACTCGAGATAAATTGCGTTCCAAATGTTAGGAAGATTTCTCTCCTTTTACCCCTTGTAAAAATTCAAAAACTGGGTTTACAAGAACATGCGAGTGTAAAAAATGAAGATTTTGAATTTTCTCCTTAACTTTTCTGCTATTCCAGTGAAACACCTAAAGGGTTAACACACTTACTGAATGTCATTTTGAACACTTTGAGGGGTTCAGTTTTTATAATGAGGTCATTTATGGGGTATTTCTAATATGAAGGCCCTTCAAATCCACTTCAAAACTGAACTGGTCCCTGAAAAATTCAGATTTTGAAAATTTTGTGAAAAATTGGAAAATTGCTGCTGAACTTTGAAGCCCTCTGATGTCTTCCAAAAGTAAAAACATGTCAACTTTATGATGTAATCATAAAGAAGACATATTGTATATGTGAATCAATATATAATTTATTTGGAATGTCTATTTTCCTGATAAGCAGAAAGCTTCAAAGTAAAAAAAAAATTCAAAATTTTCAATTTTTTCATCAAATTTTGGAATTTTTCACCAAGAAATTATGCAAGTATCGATGAAATTTACCACTACCATAAAGTAGAATATGTCACGAAAAAACTATCTCGGAATCAGAATGAAAGGTAAAAGCATCCCCGAGTTATTAATGCTTAAAGTGAAAGTGGTCAGATGTGCAAAAAACACTCTGGTCCTTAAGGCCAAAATGGGCCTGGTCCTTAAGGGGTTAATCAGGGCTGATGTTGGCAGTGACAAAAAAAAGCTGACAGGCTTTTCTTCACACTCAGAAAACAGACACTTTTCCGTGCCTGACATGCTCCCAGTGCAGTAATGTAATTCGAGGCAATATGGTCACACATCCACATTCAGGTAAAACATTTCCCGTTTGCAGGTTCTTTACATGCCATTCAAAAAACGTTGTCTATTTGATAAAATGTCCGTGCAGTCTCCTATATGTTGCGGAAACTACCCAGCGTGTGGGAAACCGCATAAATAGACATAAATCTAACATTCGATGTAACAACTTGCTTCTCCCAATTCCCCATTGTTTTAGGGAGAAAGGTCACACCATTGCCCAAGTGAAATATCAAGTGATAGATGAGGTAATTCCTCCCAGACGGGGCGGTGATATCAAAAAGCTTCTTGCATGCAAAGAAGCTTTTTGGATACACAGATTAGACACTTTAGAACCACGGGATTTAAATTGTGAATACGAATTGTCCAGACTACTATATTGAATTACTGTACATATATCTAATTACCTGTTTTCTCTCTCTTTCATTCTCGTAGCTACAACGGCCAATGTGAGAACTCCGCCCTCCTTACTGCTGTTGTGATTTTGTTTCCATTCATAAAATAACTATCACGTGTGTTTTGGTATTTACGATGACGGGGGAGGTCCAGGTTGAATGATGACGTTAATTGTACCTGTCGAGCGCATATAAAATATGTCCTTATCCCATGTTTTGGTTATGCAGTTGAGAAAGGCTTTTGTAAAGCCGAAACGTGTGCTGCGTTAAACGTTCTTACAGTTTATGCATTAAATAAAGGAAAGAAATTATTCAAGCATCTTTTGAGTGCCGGGATCTTATAACCTCTACTTTGTACGTAATGACCACATCACTGGCTTATACCCAAATCAAACCCAAAGACTCCCGGATCAGCCCTCACTGGAAAGCTCTGTATTTCATTCTGCTAATAATTTATGTGCCTCACTAAGAAGTCAGACCTGTCTACCCAGTGAAGATAGTTCTCCAGCCCAAGATAAACCCCATGCACAGTTTCAGTCTCCTATCACTCATCATCATCATCATCAGTCCCCAGGAAAGATACCACTTTCACTTGTTAATACAATCACACCTACTGTGGTGCAATTTCATGAGCATCCCAATGCCTCCAACAGTAACATGTACCAAACCATTAGACCAATTATGGTGTCTGAATTTTTTCAACCGGCCCTTGGAACAAAGATCTGGAGTAACACCCTACTCCATATTGGCATGGGTTCCATGGAAACCCAGCAAGTGCAAGCTTTAGTTAACCCTGCAAATCTGTATCTTCAGCATAATGATGACCTTGCTGCTGCCTTAGTGCAGGCAGGGGGGACTAGTATACAGCATGGCTCTGATCTATTGGTACTACAACAAGGGCCCATTTCAACCTCCCAACTGGCCATTACAGGCTCTGGGACACTGCCTTGCAACATGATAATGCATGTTGTTGGTCCCAGATATTGCTCTGCCCAACATGATGCCTGCATAAGAAAGCTTCAGTCCACATTACACCACATTCTTGATTTAGCTGGAGAGAAGGAAATTTCCTCTCTGGCCATTCCACCCATCATCTATGGATTTCCTCCTAATATCTGTGACAATGCAATAGTGTCCAGTATTAAACTTCACAAGCCAATACCAACCTTGCAAGAAATCAGGCTTATCTCTAAAACATACAAAACAGTCCAAGCTCTGGTGGATGCTGTCAACTTGTTCAAGAAACCTAACCTCTTGGGTAAACACCCAATGCCACATGATGATTCAGATAACCTACAACATGGATTACCCAGATATACGCCAACTAAACTTTTGCCCATACAGCCTGATGATTCCAGAGATCTCCTGCATTGTTTTTGTGAATCCAGTCCACTACAAACGATGCCAATACCACTTACCTGTAAATAAAGGGTCTGAAAAACCTCTTTCGGAAACTTTTTATAAATATCTTCAGTTTACCTCAGTGCAAGTAAATAATCTCCTAAATCAACTCCCTGACCCAGAGAAACAGCCAATGCCTTTCTACAGAAGAATCAAGCAAATCCAACAAACCTATTCATCAGTATGGAAGAATTTATATAATCTAATCTCTATCAGAACTGGAGATACCTTCTGGACTATCATTTCCGCCTCCTTGATAGTAGATAAGCAATTTGACCGTGTAGTAGGAGATGTCAGCGCTGGATAGAGGAACCAGGAGGAGTGCAGCATAAAATCAACTTGGGTTTATTAGATGCAAAGCGTTTTGCTTCGCATGCACAGCTTCATCAGGCATGGCAAGGTTGGGTTCACAGGAGGTATAAATACCTCCAAGTGTTAACCCTTTATGTTACATGAAATTATACATATCAAAAAGGTATAACAATCAGAATATATAAACACCACATGAGATACATATCACTATTCATATCATATGTTTAAACAACAATTAAAACATTATAACATTAGTAAAATAAAATATCACAAATCATTGTATATGTACATAGAAATAGTTTGTAGGGGGTTAATATCCTCCAGATACACCAGCCGGAGACCTCGTCAATCAATTTCAGGAACCTGGATCTCAAGGCGAGGTTAAGGAGTGTGAATGGTGAGCTTAGAAAAAGGCAATAGAAAAACAATAACAATCTTTTATATGCACAAATTTGTGGATTATAGAACTGGAATATACAAGTCCGTCAAGTCAGATCCACAACATGCTGCCCCCACAGGAGTTTCCAAACCACCGTCCGAAGGCGAGTGGATTATGGAACCCCACATGGTGAGAAGGCAGTGTGTGAATACCGGCCGATGAACCGATGTAACATATAGACGTTCCAAAAATCTAAGTAACCTCTTAGCCCCTAGTAGATTTAGAGAAGAGGGTTTTATTAAAAATACCACTATACAGAAATCTGAATGCTCTCCATGCAATAAGAACCGATGTTTATGTTGCCACTGGATTAACAAAACTGATGTCTTTTCATCCTACCAGACACAATCTATTTTTAAAATAAAGGGTTGTCTTATTTGCGACACAGATCATGCAATTTACCTAATTTCTTGTGGTTGCAATATGCAATATGTTGGTCGTACAATTCAAACTGTTCGGGCCAAAATGAATAAGCTCCGATGGAACATAAGTCATGTATTCCTACTTCATAGCTTGTCACGTCATTTTTTCACTGTACACAATAAAAATACAGAATCATTAAAATTAATCATTTTAGAATCTATTTTACCCAATACACCCAATAGATATAAAAAACTAATCAATAGGGAATCCTTTTGGATCCACAAACTTCAAACTTTAACCCCTTACGGATTTAATGAATGTATAGAGACAGTTAGGTAGGATAAAAACGAATTTGTTCCATCGGTGCTTGTCCACATTATATGCACTTATTTCTTTTTCTATATTTTTCTATTTTTTTGTAATCTATGAAGTTATCTGTACAACAAATATTGTATATGTACATTTAAAAAAAAAAAGTTTTTTCTATATAAATTTAGTCACTCTATATACACACGCTATGGTATTACCATCTGCGCCCTGTGTTCACGGCCCCTCCTTCCCCTTCTCCCTTTTTACTTCCCTACCAAGATCGTCTCGGTGTGAGGCGTGTCTGTAGATAATTTGAGGATTTATTGGTTCATCGGCCGGTATTCACACAATGCCTTCTCACCATGTGGGGTTCCATAATCCACGTGCCTTCGGACGGTGGTTTGGAAACTCCTGTGGGGGCGGTATGTTGTGGATCTGACTTGACGGACTTGTATATTCCAGTTCTATAATCCACAAATTTGTGTATATAAAATATTTTTATTGTTTTTCTATTGCCTTTTTCTAAGCTCCCCATTCACACTCCGTAACCTCGCCTTGAGATCCAGATTCCTGAAATTTATTGGCGAGGTCTCCGGCTGGTGTACCTGGAGGATATTAACCCCCTACAAACAATTTCTATGTACATATACAATGATTTGTGACATTTTATTTTACTAATGTTATAATGTTTTAATTGTTGTTTAAACATATGATATGAATAGTGATATGTATCTCATGTGGTGTTTATATATTCTGATTGTTATACCTTTTTGATATGTATAATTTCATGTAACATAAAGGGTTAACACTTGGAGGTATTTATACCTCCTGTGAACCCAACCTTGCCATGCCTGATGAAGCTGCGCTGCAAACGCGTTGCATCTAATAAACCCAACTTGATTTTATGCTGCACTCCTCCTGGTTCCTCTATCCAGCGCCGACATCTCCTACTACATGGTCAAATTGCTTATCTACTGCCTCTTAGGAGGGCTGCGGATTAGGACACAAGCATTTACAGGCGCTTCCCATTGTTGTGTGTGTGCACACAACCAACTCTGGTAAGCGGCGTGGGATAGATCGTTTCCCTTCCCTATGGGCCTGACCTGCTGATCCCACACATGGAGCGCCTTCTGCTTTCCTTTTAGATTGCCTCCTTGATAGGTCTGCTATTGTGGACCAGGATACATATTCTTCTGGGATAGAATTCTGCCGACATCTACAAGCCTGGGCCAGAGACAGACTAGCTTCAAGCTTCACCAATTTTTCTGATGCCTCTCAGGAACCTACAGAATCAGCTGAAGAGTTTTTTTCCAGACTACTCCAGGATCAAGATTATGACCTAGGAAGCAAATTCCATAAGGAACTCTTCATTAGCACCTTTGTTTTTGGCCTCCACGATGCTAAAGAAAGGCTTACGGACAATAGGCCTGAATATGTGACACTTGAACCAAAACAGCTTTTACTCATTGTCAAAGCTATTGAAAAAAAAAACTGGAGTGGCACCTATAAGAAGAGCTCGGAATGGGTAATATGTTAAGATGCACTTACAATGTATAATGGAGCAACCCAACCGCAAACCACTCAATACCCGGTTCAGAATTATGTCCCTCAGGACCGAACTGATTCTCCTCAGAACCATGTTCGGAATGATGCACAACAAAGACCATCCGGCAAAACCATCAAGTGCTACAGATGTGGTAAACTCTTCCTCCTTCTAACTACTGAATGGATTCAGCCACTGCAAGGCCAATGATATCACAAAACCATCATAATATAGACCAACTACAATCTGGACCTCTCTCTGGACACCGAAACCACTCCAGGATGAATTAACAATGAAGACCCGACAACAGAATAACACAAGATAATCCAGCTGATTATGTCCCACATAGAAATGATCAAAAATCTGAATTTGAGATTTACTCCTGAAACTCGAAGCCACCAATAAATATAAGGATGATGGGATGCACCTTGAATTATCCTAACCATTCACACCTGAAGAACTTTGTGTCCTGCAAACCTCTCCACTGATGGTCATGAACATCCCAACAAAGACTATACCCGATGTCTATCTACAACAAATTCCTGACTGTGTCTGGTCCGAAGGCCCAGATGATATTGGACTCTTGCCTGTTCCACCTGTTAAGGTCTTCTTAAAACCTGGAGCCCAGACACCTAGAGTATCCCAGTATCCACTCAAAGCAAATCAAGAAACTTCTCTTTCTGAACAAATTGCAACTTTTCTCAAGAATGGAGCCATAATCAAATGTATTTCCCCGGCAAACACTCCTTTGTTTCCGGAAAAGGAGAAGACACCAAAAGGACAACCTGAGAAGTTCCGCATGGTACATGATCTTCGTGCCATTAATGCTGCCATAGTTCTGTATACTCCCATTGTTCCCACCCCACATACTCTGCTCAGCTCGATACCACCAGATGCCAAGTTTTTTACTGTTCTGGACTTGGCCCATGCTTTCTTCAGTGTTCCTTTGCACCCAGACTGCTAATACCTCTTTGCCTTTGCTCACCAAGGGGGACAATACACCTGGACACGCTTGCCACAAGGGGCTCAAAACTCCCCCAATCACTTTTCTCAAGCCTTATCCACCTGTCTGTATCCATGGTTATGTGCCCATTCTAATGTGACTTTATTTCAATAGGTGGATTACCTTCTACTCTGTGCCACCACTTCGGTTGATCTGCTATCTTTTCTTTCTTCAATCAACTGCAAGGTGTCCCTTGAAAAAGTTCAGTGGGCACAACAAAAAGTTGTCTTCCTAGGACATTGTTTCTCTCAAGGTGCTAAACACCTCACGGAAGACAGGAAGCAAGCCACAAAATAAATTCCTGTGCCTACAACTGTCAAGCAATTACAAGCCTTTCTTGGTATGATCACTTACTGCCGACAATGGATTCCTGATGCCTCAGCACTGATGCAACCCCTATATGATGCCATTCCATCTATGACTCAGAAGCAGCCACTATCATAGGAAGCTACAGAGTGTTTGGACCACCTAAAAGACCTTATCCTGTCTGCTCCAGCACTTGGTATCATAAATTACAAACTGCAGTTTTTTCTGTTTCTCTCTAAAACAAAGGGCCATGCCTCTGGAGTCCTGGAGCACAAAAACATTGAGACAAATTGAGACCTTTGGGATACTACTCATGCAGACTAGATCCTGTTGCACAAACTGCACCAACCTGCCTTTAAGCTGTGTTAGCAGCTAAAGACCTTTTGGACAAGACCTCGGACATCATTCTTGGACATTCCATCTTTATCCTCGCTCCACATGATCTGAAAGCTATACTAACGCAATGCCAAATAAATCCACTTTCTCTACAAAGACAAGTGAGGCTTCAATGCTCTCTCTTACTCCCAGGTAATGTCACCCTTCAGAGATGCACAATCCTCAATCCAGCCACCCTGCTTCCTCTCTCGAGAGAGGATGAGTAAGAAAAACAAATCGAACAAAATGATGGAGACCTTGGTGATCCTGAGCCCAATTGCTAGAGGTTATGGAAATGGAGACATCACATAGCCAATGGTCCAAGAAACACGATTGGACAATACAACCTTTACTCTCTACACAGACGGGTCCAGATATGCTGATGAAAGTGGCAACTTCCACACAAGATACTCAGTGGTTAGCCCATTCAAAGTTCTGTAAGCAAGACTACTCCCTTCCCGTGTTTCAGCACAAGAGGCGGAACTTATTGTCCTAACTGTAGCCTACCGCATCTCGTAAGGACCAATCGCCAACATCTACACGGACTCTGCCTATGGGCATGGAGTGGCGCTGGACTTCGGATTAAAATGGGCCCTAAGGGGGTACATGACTGCAAATGGAACCCCTATAAAGAACTTGTCAGGACCCTGATTGAAGTCTTAAAATTGACTGAACAAGGGGCAATCATCAAAGTCAAAGCACATGGAAGATTGGACTCTGAATAAGCCAAAGGGAATTTCTTGGCAGACCAAGCAGCTATAATGACCCTTGCTTGAGAGGAATTAGGGGTAAATGTGGGGACAAGAAGACAAAAGAAAGGGTCAGAAGAACCAGAAGAAGAAAAGGAGAACCCCGGACTCAAGACACTGAAACAGTTCCAGACTCAATCCTTGGACAAGGGAAAGAGAAAATGGGAGAATATGGGAGCTGAACTCAATGAATCGGCCTATCAAGAAAAGCAAACAAGATTTGTCTTCCCCAAGCCCTTTACCCGTGGGGTGACTTAATGGGCTCATGGAGTCACCCACAGGGGAAAAAAAACAAATGATCACTTCTATCAACAAAATCTACCTTGCACCAGGAATAACAACACCAGTTGAACTATATGCCAAGGGATGTTACATTTGCAACACCTGTAACCCTGGAAGAACAGAAGTTACTTCTAAGAAACACTTGGCCAAACCATCATACCCATTTCAGAGGATCCAGATTGACCACATGCAATTGCCCAAAAGTGGAAAGATTGAGTACATGCTAATAGCAGTGGACATTTTCTCAGGATGACCAGAAGCCTACCAGTCACTAATATTACAGCAAAGAATACTGTAAGGAAACTACTAAGAGCTGGTATGCATATATGGAGTCCGGCTGTCATTGCGGACATTACAAGAGAAACTTTGAAAAATGGTGGGAGCAGACCTCGGACTCCACACTTCATATAATCCGGGAGCAGTGTGAACGTTGAAAGACTAAATGGCACCCCAAGAACAAAATCATAAAAGCCAGCAGAGAACTGTCCCTTTCATGGCTAGAAGTGCTGCTCAAAGCCCTGTACTCTATTAGAAACACACCCCGACAGCCAGCAGGCCTAACCTCTTTTGCTCTTTTGATACACTCTGGGGGGGGGGGGTCCCTAAGCTAGGATGTTATTACCCTCAGCAGCTTAGTGCAGGAAATTATAGTTTGGTAAAATTTGTTATTACACTGTGCAATGAGCTTAAATTAACACATGTTGCAGTTTTATTCTTACATTTCAGATCCAAACGCTGAGCCAGGAAGCCACAATCTGCAGCCCGGAGAATTTGTCCTCGTGAAAAGACACGTGAGGGGGACGCTGGAACCTAGATTTGAAGGTCCTTATCAGGTTCTACTGACAATTCTGACTTTGGTGAAGCTGGAAGGAAAATCATCATGAATGCGCACTGCAAGAGGGTTTCTGCACCATACTCCTGATACATATCCATTTTCGTATAAGTGGAGTACAAACCCAGGAACCTAATCCGACTCCATAACACTACTGGGCAGACTTGACAATGACCCAAGAGTTGTATCCTACGTTTTGTTAATTCTTCCAGTGCCCAAGTGACTACCTTTAAATTTGACTACTGTGACATAGTGAATTGTTCCGAGGTGCCAAAACAATGTCTTATGTATGGGGATGACAATTCAATATACACATGTGTGATGGATGACCACTGGGGGAACAACTGTGACTATTTGAGAGCAGTGGGATGGAACACAGGGACTGACTGGGACTATAGACCACAGAGTGCCAATAGAAGAAAAGACAATACCGACAAATCCCTACAACAGAGAATGACAATTGGATGTTGCGTAGTCCCCTGTGTAAAGAAAACAATCATCTCCACTGTAGAGGCCGCATTTCAAACAGGGACAATGTATATGAATACTGAACCTACTATTTCAGCTTATCTGAACCAAATTGATACATCAGACCCAAGCATGACAGAGGGAATTCCCCCATGAGAATAACTATCCTGTATGCCAATGGTTCACGTGCAAGCCCAGCAGAGTAGGGTAAACATAGAAGTCCCAGGTAAAGGAAAAGTCTGAGTACAGAGGGGGGCAGTTCACCAGGAGCCGCTTGTCTCAAATCAGTGAAGCATCCCATATCCGTTTTTTTTATTTTTCTCCACCTGAACCTGGAACTATTAGGTAGAACACACAATAGGGAAAGATGGAAGGAAACAAAGTTCTTTGGGGGGAATTGTTGAGTCTATAATATTCTGATATATTGATCGCTATATCTATACTCATATGCATTTGCTAAAATGCTATATGCTATTGCTAAATATTGCAGAATAACTTTGCTTTCCTTAATTCAAAAAATTTCAGCTGCTCTTTGCCCGTAATCAAGACTAAAACCTTGAGATGGAGACTATGGATACAAGAAGTCTAAACATTGGGCTTTGTGGAAAGATGGAGAAATCTCAAGCTAGAGGGCAACATAAATGACTTATGCTATGCCACGCTCACATGACCAATCAGCATATAGAACGATGCATAGTTTTACCCTTTACCCTTCCCTTTTTTTGTCAGATTGTAAAAACTAATGGGATTTCCGGATAATAAATAGAACTCCCTGGAGACCATACCGAGGAGGGAACTCATACCAACTGGACTGGTGTGAATTTTCTTACGTCGACACTCGGCAAAATAGTACAGCGGTAGTCACTCACAGTTTAAGGCAGCACATTAACCCATCCTTAACAAACCGATCTATCACGACTGCAAGGTTGCTGGTTGCAACACGACTGCAAGCTGACACCGGGAGCACAGACCTCTCGCTGCTACTCCGGCTGTCACACACCCCTATTCTGCTGCGACCTCTGCCTGTGGCAGATGAATTTAGGCCTCTACCACTCCTCTGTGCACGTTCTGGCACTACTTTGCCTGACATACTTATTGCATATATGAGGGGAGTACAATATGCTTCACTATGCTTAAAATAGTATTTGTCTAGAACAGCAGCAGGTATATACTATTGGCTGTCCTTTCACAATATCTAGGCCCTTGAGAGTTTAACAGGTACAAAATAGAACACTACTTAAATGTAGGTATGTGGTATGCACTTATGAGGGAATAAAAATGTGCTACAGTAAGCTTAAAAAATATATTTTAGTAAAACACCAGCCAGTGAGTACTTTTCCCTTGCCTTTCACAGTATCGAGGCCCTTGAGAGTTTACCAGGTACAAAATAGTACACTACTTAGATGAAGGTATGTAGTATGCACTTATTAGCGCAAAAAATGCGCTACAGTACACTTAACAAAGTATCTGAGTGCAACACCAGATGGTGAGTACATTTGCCTGGAGTTTCACAGTTGATAGGTCCTTGACAAATGAAAAGGTACAAAATAGCGCACTACTTAGATGTAGGTATGTGGTATCCACTTATGAGGAAAGAAAAATGTGCTACAGTACGCTTAAAAAAGCATATTCTAGTGAAACACTGGCCGTTGATTACTTTTCCCTGGCCTTTCACAGTATCTAGGCCCTTCAGAGTTTACCAGGTACAAATTAGTACACTGCTTAGATATAGGTATGTGGTATGCACTCATGAGGGCAGGAAAATGCGCTACAGTATACTTAAAGGGTAGCTCCCACCATCCTATTTTTTTTTCTGTCCCTGCCTATTGCCAATCTATCCCTAGCCCCCTCCCTGCTTTTAATTTAAATTTTTACTATATTAAAAATAACTTTTTTTCTGCCTGGTAGTGTGTTCACTACCAGGCAGACTTCCCCAGCAGGCACCACGTCACTGATGCCTGCTGGGGGGGGGACTTCCGCTCTTTGTTCATCTACACAGGGTGCCTCCAGCTGTTTCACCACTACAACTCCCAGCTTGCCCTGACATCTATTGGCTGTCAGGGCATGCTGGGAGTTGTAGTATTGAAACAGCTGGAGGCACACTGTGTAGATAAACTATTAGCTAGTTACATGCAGTGCTACGGCGCTAGCCCATTCCCTCTGTTCCCTCCATCACAACCCCCCCCCCCCGCCCCACATACCCCGTTCCCTCCATCACAAACCCCCCTCCCGTATACCCCGTTCCTTCATTACACTTACTGCAGAGTCCGGCAGCGGGCGTGCAGGGACAGCGGCGGCGACGAGGCGGCGGCGATGTGCGGGAGGAGTGGCCTCCCAGCCAGTGGCCGGGGAGCCAATGCGCTCACTCCCGCCTGTCTGATTGACAGACAGGGAGCGAGTGCAGCCTAACTGAAAAAGGACTGATTGCCAGACCAAAATCAGTCCTTTTTCAGGCGTGACGTCACGCCATGCTGCAGCCGGCCACTAGGAGGGAGACCCCTAGTGGCCGGTTTTCAAATGTAAATTAAACCATTTTAATTTAAAAAAAATAATAAAAGTATATTAGAGATATGTTGTAGTACATAAGTAAACACCAGCCAGTGATTAATTTTGCCTGGAGTTTCACAGTATCTAGGCCCTTGACAGATTAACAGGTGCAAAATAGTACACTACTTAGATGTAGGTATGTGGTATGCACTTATGAGGGCAGACATAATGTCACACCAAACTCCCAAAATGGGCTGGACAAAATTATTGACACCCTTAACTTAATATTTGGTTGCACATCCTAATGAAAAAATAAATGAAAGCAGTTGCTTCCGATAACCATCAATAAGCTTCTTACACCTCTCAGCCGGAATGTTGGACGACTCTTCCTTTCCAAACTGCTCCAGGTCTCTCTTATTGGAAGGGCGACTTTTCCCAAAAGCAATTTCAAGATCTCTCCACAGATATTCTATGGGATTTAGATCTGGACTCATTGCTGGCCATTTCAGAACTCTCCAGCGCTTTGTTGCCATCCATTTCTGGGTGCTTTTTGACGTATGTCTGGGGTCATTGTCCTGCTGGAAGATCCAAGATCTTGGACGCAAACCCAGCTTTCTGACACTGGGCTGTACAGTGCGACCCAAAATCCATTGGGAATCCTCATGATGCCTTGCACACATTCAAGGCACCCAGTGTCAGAGACAGCAAAACAACCCCAAAACATCATTGAACCTCCACCATATTTTACTGTAGATACTGTGTGATTAATTTTGCCTGGACTTTCACAGTATCTAGGCCCTTGACAGATTAACAGGTACAAAATAGTACACTACTTAGATGTAGGTATGTGGTATGCACTTATGAGGGCAGAAAAGTGTGCTACAGTACGCAAAAAAAACATATTTTAGTAAAAATACCAGCCGATGATTACTTTTCCCTGGCCTTTTACAGATTTTAGGCAGATTTTAGGCCTTTCACAGATTTGAGAGTTTACCAGGTACAAAATAGTACACCACTTAGATGTAGGTATGTGGTATGCACTTATGAGGGCAGAAAAATGCGCTACAGTACGCTTAAAAAAATGTTTTGGAGTAAAACACTAGCTTGTGATTACTTTTGGCTGTCCTTACACAGTAAACATCATTGAACCTCCACCATATTTCACTGTAGGTACTGTGTTCTTTTCTTTGTAGGCCTCATTCTTTTTTCGGTTAACAGCAGAATGATGTGCTTTACCAAAAAGCTCTATATTGGTCTCATCTGTCCACAAGAAGTTTTCCCAGAAGGATTTTGGCTTTCCCAAGTTCATTTTGGCAAAATGTAGTCTTGCTTTTTTATGTTTCTGTGTCAGCAGTTGGGTCCTCCTGGGTCTCCTACCATAGGGTTTCATTTCATTTAAATGTTGACGGATAGTTCGTGCTGACAGTGATGCTCCTGAGCTTGCAGCTTGAATATCTTTGGAACTTGTTTTGGGCTGCTTATCCACCATCCGGACTATTCTGCGTTGATAATTTTCATACATTTTTCTCTTCCTTCCACTCCCAGGAGATTAGCTACAGTGCCATGGGTTGCAAACTTCTTGATAATGTTGCACTGTGGACAAAGGCAAATCTAGATCTCTGGAGATGTATTTGTAACCTTGAGATTGTTGATATTTTTCCACAATGTTGGTTCTCAATTCCTCAGACAGTTATCTTCTCCTCTTTCTGTTGTCCATGCTTAGTGTGGCACACACAGACACACAATGCAAAGACTATGTGAACTTCTCTCTATTTTTATCTGCTTTCAGGTGTGATTTTTATATTGCCCACATCTGTTATTTGCCCCATGTGAGTTTAAAGGAGCATCACATTATTGAAACAATCTTAAGTTTCCACAATTTTGAAAGGGTGCCAATAATTTTGTCCAGACCATTTTTGGAGTTTGGTGTTAAATTATGTCTGATTTGCTTTTTTTCCCCTCCCTTTTTTGGTATAGTTCCAATATACACAAAGGGAATAAACGTGTGTATAGCAAAACATGTGTTACTGTCACGATGCCGGCTGGCAGGTAGTGGATCCTCTGTGCCAGAGAGGGATTGGCGTGGACCGTGCTAGTGGACCGGTTCTAAGCCACTACTGGTTTTCACCAGAGCCCGCCGCAAAGCGGGATGGTCTTGCTGCGGCGGTAGTGACCAGGTCGTATCCACTAGCAACGGCTCACCTCTCTGGCTGCTGAAGATAGGCGCGGTACAAGGGAGTAGGCAGAAGCAAGGTCGGACGTAGCAGAAGGTCGGGGCAGGCAGCAAGGATCGTAGTCAGGGGCAACGGCAGAAGGTCTGGAAACACAGGCAAGGAACACACAAGGAACGCTTTCACTGGCACTAAGGCAACAAGATCCGGCAAGGGAGTGCAGGGGAAGTGAGGTGATATAGGGAAGTGCACAGGTGAACACACTAATTGGAACCACTGCGCCAATCAGCGGCGCAGTGGCCCTTTAAATCGCAGAGACCCGGCGCGCGCGCGCCCTAGGGAGCGGGGCCGCGCGCGCCGGGACAGAACAGACGGAGAGCGAGTCAGGTAGGGGAGCCGGGGTGCGCATCGCGAGCGGGCGCTACCCGCATCGCGAATCGCATCCCGGCTGGCAGCGGAATCGCAGCGCCCCGGGTCAGAGGACGTGACCGGAGCGCTGCAGCGGGAAGAGTGAAGCGAGCGCTCCGGGGAGGAGCGGGGACCCGGAGCGCTCGGCGTAACAGTACCCCCCCCCTTGGGTCTCCCCCTCTTCTTAGAGCCTGAGAACCTGAGGAGCAGACTTTTGTCCAGGATGTTGTCCTCAGGTTCCCAGGATCTCTCTTCAGGACCACAACCCTCCCAGTCCACTAAAAAAAAATTTTTTCCTCTGACCTTTTTGGCAGCTAAAATTTCTTTGACCGAGAAGATGTCCGAGGAGCCGGAAACAGGAGTGGGAGGAACAGATTTGGGAGAAAAACGGTTGAGGATGAGTGGTTTGAGAAGAGAGACGTGAAAGGCATTAGGGATACGAAGAGAAGGAGGAAGAAGAAGTTTATAAGAGACAGGATTAATTTGACACAAAATTTTGAAAGGACCAAGGTAGCGTGGTCCCAACTTGTAGCTAGGGACACGGAAGCGGACATATTTAGCGGAGAGCCATACCTTGTCTCCAGGGGAAAAAACGGGAGGAGCTCTTCTTTTCTTATCCGTGAACTTCTTCATGCGTGATGAAGCCTGTAAGAGAGAATTTTGGGTCTCTCTCCATATGATGGAAAGGTCACGAGAAATTTCATCCACAGCGGGCAGACCAGAGGGCAAGGGAGTAGGGAGGGGGGGAAGAGGGTGACGGCCGTACACCACGAAAAATGGGGATTTGGAGGAAGACTCAGAGACCCTGAAGTTATACGAGAATTCGGCCCATGGGAGGAGATCTGCCCAGTCATCCTGGCGGGAGGAAACAAAATGTCGCAAATAATCACCCAAGATCTGGTTAATTCTTTCTACTTGTCCATTGGACTGGGGATGATATGCAGAAGAAAAATTTAATTTAATCTTGAGTTGTTTACAGAGAGCCCTCCAGAATTTAGACACGAATTGGACGCCTCTATCCGAGACAATCTGCGTAGGCAACCCGTGAAGACGAAAAATGTGTACAAAAAATTGTTTAGCCAACTGAGGCGCAGAAGGAAGACCAGGAAGAGGGATGAAATGTGCCATTTTGGAGAATCGATCAACGACCACCCAAATAACAGTGTTGCCACGGGAAGGGGGTAAATCAGTAATGAAATCCATACCAATCAGAGACCAAGGCTGTTCGGGGACAGGCAGAGGATGAAGAAAACCAGCGGGCTTCTGGCGAGGAGTCTTATCCCGGGCACAGATAGTGCAGGCTCGCACAAAGTCCACAACATCCGTCTCCAGAGTCGGCCACCAATAGAAGCGGGAGATGAGTTGCACAGATTTCTTGATACCCGCATGACCTGCGAGATGGGAGGAGTGACCCCATTTGAGGATTCCGAGGCGTTGGCGAGGAGAAACAAAGGTCTTTCCTGGAGGAGTCTGCCTGATGGAGGCAGGAGAAGAGGAGATCAGGCAGTCCGGTGGAATGATGTGTTGCGGAGAGAGTTCAACTTCTGAGGCATCCGAGGAACGAGAGAGAGCATCGGCCCTAATGTTCTTATCGGCAGGACGAAAGTGAATCTCAAAATTAAATCGGGCAAAGAACAGAGACCACCGGGCCTGGCGAGGATTCAGCCGTTGGGCAGACTGGAGGTAGGAGAGGTTCTTGTGGTCGGTGTAGATAATAACAGGAGAACTTGATCCCTCCAGCAGATGCCTCCATTCCTCAAGTGCTAATTTAATGGCTAGAAGCTCTCGATCCCCGATGGAGTAGTTCCTCTCCGCTGGAGAGAAGGTCCTAGAGAAAAAACCACAAGTGACAGCATGCCCGGAAGAATTTTTTTGTAGAAGAACAGCTCCAGCTCCCACTGAGGAGGCATCAACCTCCAAAAGGAAGGGTTTGGAAGGGTCAGGTCTGGAGAGGACGGGAGCCGAAGAAAAGGCAGACTTGAGTCGTTTAAAGGCGTCTTCTGCTTGAGGAGGCCAGGACTTGGGATCAGCATTTTTTTTGGTTAAAGCCACGATAGGAGCCACAATGGTAGAAAAATGTGGAATAAATTGCCTGTAATAATTGGCGAACCCCAAAAAGCGTTGGATAGCACGGAGTCCGGAGGGGCGTGGCCAATCTAAGACGGCAGAGAGTTTGTCTGGATCCATCTGTAGTCCCTGGCCAGAGACCAAATATCCTAGAAAAGGAAGAGATTGGCATTCAAACAGACATTTCTCAATTTTGGCATACAGTTGGTTGTCACGAAGTCTCTGAAGAACCATACGGACATGCTGGCGGTGTTCTTCTAGATTGGCAGAAAAAATTAGGATATCGTCCAGATATACAACAACACAGGAGTATAACAGATCACGAAAAATTTCATTGACAAAGTCTTGGAAGACGGCAGGGGCGTTGCACAGGCCAAAGGGCATGACCAGATACTCAAAGTGTCCATCTCTGGTGTTAAATGCCGTTTTCCACTCGTCCCCCTCTCTGATGCGGATGAGGTTATAGGCGCCTCTTAAGTCCAATTTAGTAAAGATGTGGGCACCTTGGAGGCGATCAAAGAGTTCAGAGATGAGGGGTAAAGGGTAGCGGTTCTTAACCGTGATTTTATTAAGACCGCGGTAGTCAATGCAAGGACGTAGGGTGCCATCTTTTTTGGACACAAAGAAAAATCCGGCTCCGGCAGGAGAGGAGGATTTACGGATAAAGCCCTTTTTTAGATTCTCCTGGACGTATTCGGACATGGCAAGAGTCTCTGGGGCAGAGAGAGGATAAATTCTGCCCCGGGGTGGAGTAGTACCCGGGAGGAGGTCGATAGGGCAATCATAAGGCCTGTGAGGAGGTAGAATCTCAGCTTGTTTTTTGCAGAAAACATCCGCGAAGTCCATATAGGCCTTAGGGAGACCGGTTACTGGAGGAACCACAGAGTTACGGCAAGGGTTACTGGGAACCGGTTTTAGACAGTTCTTGGAACAAGAGGACCCCCAACTCTTGATCTCCCCAGTGGACCAATCCAGGGTTGGGGAATGAAGTTGAAGCCAGGGAAGTCCAAGGAGAATTTCCGAGGTGCAATTGGGGAGGACCAAAAGTTCAATCCTCTCATGATGAGATCCGATGCTCATAAGAAGGGGCTCCGTGCGGAAACGTATGGTACAGTCCAATCTTTCATTATTTACACAATTGATGTAGAGGGGTCTGGCGAGACTGGTCACCGGGATGTTGAACCTGTTGACGAGAGAGGCCAAAATAAAATTTCCTGCAGATCCAGAGTCCAAGAAGGCCACAGCAGGGAAGGAGAAGGCAGAGGCAGACATCCGCACAGGCACTGTAAGACGTGGAGAAGCAGAGTAGACATCAAGGACTGTCTCACCTTTGTGCGGAGTCAGCGTACGTCTTTCCAGGCGGGGAGGACGGATAGGACAATCCCTCAGGAAGTGTTCGGTACTGGCACAGTACAGGCAGAGGTTCTCCATACGGCGTCGTGTCCTCTCTTGAGGTGTCAGGCGAGACCGGTCGACCTGCATAGCCTCCACGGCGGAAGGCACAGGAACAGATTGCAGGGGACCAGAGGAGAGAGGAGCCGAGGAGGAGAAACGCCTCGTGCGAACAGAGTCCATATCTTGGCGGAGTTCCTGACGCCTTTCGGAAAAACGCATGTCAATGCGAGTGGCTAGGTGAATAAGTTCATGTAGATTAGCAGGAATTTCTCGTGCGGCCAGAACATCTTTAATGTTGCTGGATAGGCCTTTTTTGAAGGTCGCGCAGAGGGCCTCATTATTCCAGGACAATTCTGAAGCAAGAGTACGGAATTGTACGGCATACTCGCCAACGGAAGAATTACCCTGGACCAGGTTCAACAGGGCAGTCTCAGCAGAAGAGGCTCGGGCAGGTTCCTCAAAGACACTTCGGATTTCCGAGAAGAAGGAGTGTACAGAGGCAGTGACGGGGTCATTGCGGTCCCAGAGCGGTGTGGCCCATGACAGGGCTTTTCCGGACAGAAGGCTGACTACGAAAGCCACCTTAGACCTTTCAGTGGGAAACAGGTCCGACATCATCTCCAGATGCAGGGAACATTGGGAAAGAAAGCCACGGCAAAACTTAGAGTCCCCATCAAATTTATCCGGCAAGGATAGGCGTAGCCCAGGAGCGGCCACTCGCTGCGGAGGAGGTGCAGGAGCTGGCGGCGGAGATGACTGCTGAAGCTGTGGTAGTAACTGTTGTAGCATAACGGTCAGTTGAGACAGCTGTTGGCCTTGTTGCGCTATCTGTTGTGACTGCTGGGCGACCACCGTGGTGAGGTCAGCGACAACTGGCAGAGGAACTTCAGCGGGATCCATGGCCGGATCTACTGTCACGATGCCGGCTGGCAGGTAGTGGATCCTCTGTGCCAGAGAGGGATTGGCGTGGACCGTGCTAGTGGACCGGTTCTAAGCCACTACTGGTTTTCACCAGAGCCCGCCGCAAAGCGGGATGGTCTTGCTGCGGCGGTAGTGACCAGGTCGTATCCACTAGCAACGGCTCACCTCTCTGGCTGCTGAAGATAGGCGCGGTACAAGGGAGTAGGCAGAAGCAAGGTCGGACGTAGCAGAAGGTCGGGGCAGGCAGCAAGGATCGTAGTCAGGGGCAACGGCAGAAGGTCTGGAAACACAGGCAAGGAACACACAAGGAACGCTTTCACTGGCACTAAGGCAACAAGATCCGGCAAGGGAGTGCAGGGGAAGTGAGGTGATATAGGGAAGTGCACAGGTGAACACACTAATTGGAACCACTGCGCCAATCAGCGGCGCAGTGGCCCTTTAAATCGCAGAGACCCGGCGCGCGCGCGCCCTAGGGAGCGGGGCCGCGCGCGCCGGGACAGAACAGACGGAGAGCGAGTCAGGTAGGGGAGCCGGGGTGCGCATCGCGAGCGGGCGCTACCCGCATCGCGAATCGCATCCCGGCTGGCAGCGGAATCGCAGCGCCCCGGGTCAGAGGACGTGACCGGAGCGCTGCAGCGGGAAGAGTGAAGCGAGCGCTCCGGGGAGGAGCGGGGACCCGGAGCGCTCGGCGTAACAGTTACTGCAATCCTTTTCTGTGAGAAATTTTAATACTTCATTTTATTGAAAATTTCAGGGGTGCCAACATTTACGGCCATGACTGTATGAGGGCAGAAAAATGCCTTACAGTATGCTAAAAAAAAAATTGCCCACAACACCAGCAGTACACAACAGTGCTGCAGCATACAGTCACTGTGTATTAAACCCAAAATTGCAAAAAGACTCTCTGTCAAATACTATTAGGAATGGACTGCTGGGTATGGATTATACTGTCTACAGACTAGTATAACCACAACCAGTTTTTGTGGAACAAAGAAACAGATTTTCCCTAAAAAATTATTTCTCCCTCCTCTGAAAATGTTTATGGAGCTGTGGCAACACACAGATCTCTGCCCCTCTCTGTAATACAATGCTGTTCACAGTGACTGAGGACTCTGCAGTGTAATGAATGAAATGAGTGTAATGAATGAAATCACGAGCCGGAATATGACTACCGAATATATAGGGCTGTGACATCACAGGGGTGACTGACTGCTAATAGACTGCATCCTGCATGTTATTCAGGGTCATCACACCTTGCCTTCCCACCTTCCCAGCATTCCTTGCCCCATGTCCTGACATGTGGATCCGCCATTCTAGATGCCCTAGTGCCTGGAACGCACAAAATTTGGTTTAATGAAGCGATTCACGCAATAGAATTGTGGCGATATTCGCATTTGTTGCAAAACGAAATGTTCATGAAATACTTAACGAATTCGGGTTCTTCAGCCTCGATTCGCACATCTCTACTGACATTGTTGAACATGCTCAGTTGTGAGAGGTATAAGTATAGTATATTTTTTGCCTCTGAGTCTGGATGTAGAGAAAACTGCTTTCTCAGGTGATACTAACCCTTTATAAAAAAAAATTTATAAAAAGATATGGATAGATAGATAATAGAGAAATTGATTCTTGTGTTTTTCAAAAGGCAGTTTAAGAAAATGCAGAAATTTCTGCCTCCTAAGGCTATGGTAGATGTCACTATTATACATCAAAATTGTATCAAATTTTTTGCTAGTTTAAAATGAAAAAGCTCAACAGTTTCTTGCTTGTGGGATGCATTAGAATTCAGGTTTGAGATACCATCCACCAAGTTTTCCTGCTTCTGCTGCTCTGACAGCTGAAGATAAAAGTCTTCTTGACTTAGCTTATCTGTGAGACTTGTTCACCACCTCAGATATGAAACTTTGAAGAAGCTTGATAGGAGTAGGGGACAGGGAATCACACACTGCCTTGGGTTATTTTTTAACACTTTCTTCTTTAATTTAACCTTCATAATACGTTTTTTCAATATTTGAAACATGCTGATATTTCTATGTTATGTGTACAGCCTGATAAATGTGCAAAGCTGCAAAGCTGCTTGTGAGAGTATGGTAACACTGGTCACACATTCACGTTTTTAATTGCAGGTTATTGAATGAAAACTAAGAACAGATATATATATGAAGGATATGTATTAAGGAAAAACTGAGACTTCACTATTTTGAAATATATTCCTGAAATTTGTATGCAATAACTGCAATTAAAAACCTGAAAGAACTGAATACACCCTGAGGGTCCTTTTAAACAAGCAGATGAATTGCCTATAAAGATGCCGATCAATGATATAGGAATCTGATTGGTGCTGATTTACTTTCATTTTATGCTTTTCAATTGTAGGAAAGGTTTGAATAAACAATGGAATTGAAGCCAAGTATACTTCCCAGGCATTATATTGACCATACTCAATCCTAGCAGGCTTTCCCTCTCTCTGTACCACAGTCCATACTTCTTTTCCTGTTGTATTGGCTTGTCAGGAATGAAAACACAAATCACTGTACCACACACTATTCGGAGGGGAGGGGTAAGCCAAAGTTAGTCTGGTCTAATGACAGCTTATCCCTCCCAGAAAAAAGGGCTGGGCAGAAAAATCAAGAGATGAATGAACATACAGAGGGGGTTGTTTGTCTGGGCAATTTCACCATTTCACACTACAGCAGCGCTTAATGAGAACTAAAGTCAGTCAAGAAATTTGTAAAGCGTTCCCAAGCCATGTGGCGGTGCAGTTAAGCCTTAGAAATACCCAGTGTGTCTATGGGAGACTATAATTTTGGCCACTGTGGGGACACCAGGGGATTTCTAATGTTATTCCACTGCCAAACGAGACAGAGAAAGAGTGTAAAAGATAACAGTAAGGTGATAGAATGATAAGGTCTCTAAACCTAAAGAGAGCAAAGCCCCTTCCGAAATGATACAGGGCCTCCCAAGATTAGATGGGAGTGATTCCCCTCCCAAAACTGCTGCACAGCTGGATATAGCCACCAAATATTCACAAGAGTACCAACCTCAGATTTACACCACCAACACAGCATAAGCATAAATCCAAGGTAAGTTACCAATGGTACAGCAGCATAAAGGATGACCTAAGTCTCTTTTCCACTGTTCTTGGAAGGATAGTTTCGGGGTTGGAAAATGTTGTAGCAAGGAGTACACTATTGATAAACCACCATTTTCTAAAGATGGGTTCAGAAAAAAGGTCTTAAAGGGGTATTCTGTTTATAGATGTCTTTTCCCCTATCCAATGGTAGGACCCCCATGATCTCTGTGCAGCCCCTGGCATTCTGTGCCAGGTGCGGCTCCAGTCTCGAAAACGCTGGGTTGTGAGATGTGATGTCACACCACAGAGGGGGCATGACAGAGATCGCGGGGGTATTTGCGGTGTGATAAGGGATAAGATAGATGTCTACGAGTGGAATACCCCTTCATGGCTTTTAAAAGTGGTCCAAAAATTACTTATTTCTTGAGAATAGCAAAATGATTGGTTTCCTGAAAATTAAGAAGGAATTCCATCATTTTTGCTTTATTCGGAGAGACTAACAGTTTGGCTATCCAGTAATCATCTCTTTGCTTTATGCTCACATTATGGCTGTCAGCATGCAGGCAGCTAAGCAACAGCTTGCCATACTTGCCAGATTTTATGATGGCCCTGCTAATTCTGCCTCCATCCCATACTGCCATGGTTAGTTATAATGGTCATCTCATTACCAACACAGTCATGTTGCGTAGATGTCTTGTTCATTATGCCTTCAACAGATTCCATCTCCAAATGCTCCTCAAGTCCCACCACTTCATCCACATCCAGCTCCTCAACATCTATTCTGTAGCGAGACACATGTATACCTTCCTCCATCCCTCCTTGCTAACTCATCAATGTGAGCAATTACTCCAAAAGCTGTCCATCTGCTGCATTAGAAAATCAGTCACCGCTGTTTGTACAGGAATACTTACATGTTGTAAAGTTGTAACGTTGTAAATTAGGCAGTGTTAAGAAAGATAATAGTTAAGCTATCTTTGCAAAGACATAACAAAAGTGTAAGTAATGTGGCTCTATTGAAGGGATACTCCATTAGAAAAAAATTTTTATGAACCCCTTAAGGACCCTTGACGTACTCCTACGGGACCCTGGTAGTTAAGGACCCATGACGTACGTGTGTGGGAATTCCGATCCCCGCCGCATGCCGGGCGGGAAACAGACCGGGATGGCTGCTGAAATCATTCAGCAGGCATCCCGTGCAAATTCCCAGGGGGGTCTATTTCGGCAATTGCTGCAAATCGCAGGTGAATTCACACCTGCGGTTTGTGGCGATTCAGGTGATGCGGGTCACACGTGACCCGCTGACCCGGAGATACATGGTGATCGGGGATGTAGGCTACACCCCCAATCACCCACTGTATCTATGGGAGGCAGCAATTTCGTCACCCCCCCCAGGAATGCTGCTATTGGCTGGATGATCGTCCAGCCAATAGCAGCCGACAGGGGAGGGGTTAACAGCATCTTCTCGCAGCTGTGCCAGCTGGCTGAGTTCAGTCAGCAGTCAGAGCTGCTTGAAGGAGCCATGGACCCCCCCCCCTTTGCCGAGATCAGAGCCCCCTCAGAAGAGAAGAAGCCCCCATAGAGCAGGGACAGAATAAAACCCAGGGAAAGGTACGAGTAAAAGTAAAAAAAAAAAAGTAAAAAAAAAATGTCACTACATGGGGCAGGGGATTATGGGAGGGTGGGAAAGTACGGTGGGAAGGGAGGTAGGTGGGATGACCCTGAGTCACATGATTGATACAGCCTATCAGCATCCATTCACCCCTGTGATGTCACTGCGCTATGTAATCCACGTCCATTTACAGAGGCTCACTTCATCCATGCACTCAGAGAGAGAGGACGGAGCCTGCGAGTGTGTTTGTGTAGTGTACCACAGACACACTGAACTTAAAGGACAACTGCAGCGGTATGACACTTATCCCCTACCCACAGGATAGGGGATAAGTGTTTGATTGCGCGGGGTCCGACCGCTGGGACCCCCTGCGATCTCCCTGACGGGGCGCCGCCATTAGCGCTCATGGTGAGCGCTAAGGCGCATAGCATCGACCTAGAGGTCGACGGTGATGTCCCGTCTCCTGCCGTCCCCAAACAGTTCTATGGGGGAGACGGGGAGGCACGAACACTGCCTCCCCCCCTCTCCCATAGAGATGTATGGAGGAGGCATGCCGGCTGCAACGTCATGCTGCGGCCGGCACGCCCCCTGCACGGGACAGCCGCGGCCCCGTACAGGAGATCACAGGGGGTCCCAGCAATCAGACCCCCCTGCCATCAAACACTGATCCTCTATCCTGTGGATAGGGGATAAGTGTTAATCACGCTGCAGATGTCCTTTAATAGCACAGTGTTTCATCTGCTAGCCAGCCAGTGACATTCCGCTCGCCGTTGTTTTAGCGAGACTGCAGTGCACCTGTGTGACATTGGAAAGGATTTTTACAACCTTTAACCCCTTAAGGACCTAGCCAATTTTCACTGTAGGACCCGGCCATTTTTTGCACATCTGACCACTGTCACTTTAAAGGGGTATTCCAGGCCAAAACTTTTTTTTTATATATCAACTGGCTCCGGAAAGTTAAACAGATTTGTAAATTACTTCTATTAAAAAATCTTAATCCTTCCAATAGTTATTAGCTTCTGAAGTTTAGTTGTTGTTTTCTGTCTAACTGCTCTCTGATACCTCACGTCCCGGGAGCTGTGCAGTTCTTATGGGGATATTCTCCCATCATGCACAGCTCCCGGGACGTGACATCATCATTGAGCAGTTAGACAGAAAACTTCAGAAGCTAATAACTATTGGAAGGATTAAGATTTTTTAATATAAGTAATTTACAAATCTGTTTAACTTTCCGGAGCCAGTTGATATATAAAAAAAAAGGTTTTGCCTGCAGTACCCCTTTAACCTGTTTAGGACCCAGGGCGCGCCGGGCAGAGATCAGAAGCGGATGCCTGCTGAACTGCTTCAGCAGGCATCCAGGGCAAACGCTGAGGGGGGCCATGTAGGGAAATCACCCTTGTGATCTGCGGCGATACCGGGCTGATCGGGTCTCTGGGACCCGACCGCCCGATAATTTTGCATGATCCTGGCTGTCACAGACAGCCAGGACCATGCTGGAGCCTAGGAGGGAGGTGGCAAGCCTGCCACCTCCTCCTATTCCCTGCGATCCGTCGGTTAGTTAACTGATCAATCGCAGAAGGGGGGCGGTTACTTCCTTCCGTCCTGCCCGGCCCCTGAAAGTCCGGAGAGGACGGGAGGAAGACCGGAGGACGCGGCGTGGGACGGGGGAGTGCTGGGGACCGGCCCCGGTACTTACCTCATCCCTGAAGACCCGGATCCCGGCAATGAAGATGGCGGCGGCGGCGACAGGTGAGTAGATCTTCAGCCGCGGTCGGGCCCTTTACAGCAATGCACGTCGCCGTAAAGCGACATGCATTGCTGTATTGGGACCCTGTATACTACAACTCCCAGCATGCCCAGACAGCCCTTGGCGTCTGGGCATGCTGGGAGTTGCAGTTTTGCAACATCTGGAGGTCCACAGTTTGGAGACCACTGTGCCCTTCCAGATGTTGCAAAACTACACATCCTCAGCATGCCCTTACTGTCCAGGCATGCTGGAAGTTGTAGTTATGTAACATCTGGCCCTTCAGATGTTGCAGAACTACAACTCCCAGCATGCCTGGACAGTTTTGTCATACTGGGAGTTGTAGTTTTGCAACATCTGGAAGGGCACAGATTGGGAACCACTGTATTAGTGGTCTGCAAAATGTAGTCCTCCAGATGTTGCAAACTACAACTCCAAGCATGCTGGGAGTTGTAGTTCGGCAACATCTGGCTTTAAAGATGTTGCCGAACTACTACTTCCAGCAGGCCTGATAATGTTTGGAGTTGTGGTTTTGCAACAACTGGAGGCACACTGGTTGGGAAACATTGTCTGTTTCCTAACTCAGTGTTTCCCAACCCGTATGCCTCCAGCTGTTGCAAAACTATAACTACCAGCATGCACTGATAGACTCTGCATGCTGGGAGTTGTAGCAGCTGGAGGTCCCCCCCCTGTGAATGTACAGGGTACATTCACATGGGCAGGGGCTTACAGTGATTATAAGGCTGCAAGTTTGCGATGCAGCAAATTTTGCGCGGCAGCTCAAACTCGCAGCGGGAAACTCGCTGTAATCCTCTGCCCATGTGACTGTACCCTAAAAACACTACACTACACTAACACAAAATAAAATAAAAAGTAAAAAAAACACTACATAAACACATACCCCTACACAGCCCCCCTCCCCTCCCTAATAAAAATGAAAAACGTCTGGTACGCCACTGTTTCCAAAATGGAGCCTCCAGCTGTTGCAAAACAACAACTCCCAGTATTGCCGGACAGCCGTTGACTGTCCAATCATGCTGGGAGTTTTGCAACAGCTGGAGGCACCCTGTTTGGGAATCACTGGCATAGAATACCCCTATGTCCACCCCTATGCAAATCCCTAATTCAGGCCTCAAATGCGCATGGCGCTCTCACTTCAGAGCCCTATCGTATTTCAAGGCAACAGTTTAGGGTCACATATGGGGTATCGACGTACTCGGGAGAAATTGCCTAACAAATTTTGGGGGGCTTTTTCTCCTTTAACCCCTTATGAAAAGGTGAAGTTGGGGTCTACACCAGCATGTTAGTGTAAAAAAATTAATTTGTTACACTAACATGCTGGTGTTGCCCTATACTTTTCATTTTGACAAGAGGTAAAAGGGAAAAAAGCCCCCCAAAATTTGTAATGCAATTTCTCCCGACTACGGAGATACCCCATAAGTGGGCGCAAAGTGCTCTGGGGGCGCACAAGAAGGCCCAGAAGGGAGAGTGCACCATGTACATTTGAGGTGATTTGCACCGGGGTGGCTGATTGTTACAGCGGTTTTGACAAACGCAAAAAAAAAAAAACCCACATGTGACCCCATTTCGGAAACTACACCCCTCACGGAATGTAATGAGGGGTGCAGTGAGAATTTACACCCCACTGGTGTCTGACTTTGGAACAGTGGGCTGTGCAAATAAAACATTTTGTACAGCCCACTGTTTCAAAGATCTGACAGACACCAGTGGGGGGTAAATGCTCACTGTACCCCTTGTTACGTTCTTCAAGGGGTCTCGTTTCCAAAATGGTATGCCATGTGGGGGTTATTTTGCTGTCCTGGCACCATAGGGGCTTCCTAAATGCGACATGCCCCCAAGCAAAATTTGCTCTCAAAAAGCCAAATATGACTCCTTCTCTTCTGAGCATTGTAGTTCGCCCGTAGTGCGCTTCAGGTCAACTTATGGGGTACCTCCATACTCAGAAGAGATGGGGTTACAAATTTTGGGGGGTATTTTCTGCTATTAACCCTTGCAAAAATGTGAAATTTGGGGGGAAACACACATTTTAGTGAAAAAAATTATATATTTTTTCACATATGCAAAAGTCGGGAAACACCTGTGGGGTATTAACGCTCACTTTATTCCTTATTACGTTCCTCAAGGGGTCTAGTTTCCAAAATGGTATGCCATGTGGGGGGGTTTTGCTGTTCTGGCACCATAGGGGCTTCCTAAATGCAACATCCCCCCCAAAAACCATTTCAGAAAAACGTACTCTCCAAAATCCCCTTGTCGCTCCATTGCTTCTGAGCCCTCTACTGCGCCCGCCGAACACTTTACATAGACATATGAGGTATGCGCTTACTCGAGAGAAATTGGGCTACAAAAATAACAATCCATTTTCTCCTTTTACCCCTTGTAAAAATTAAAAAATTTGGTCTACAAGAACATGCGAGTGTAAAAAATGAAGATTGTGATTTTTCTCCTTCACTTTGCTGCTATTCCTGTGAAACACCTAAAGGGTTAAAATGCTGACTGAATGTCATTTTGAATACTTTGGGGGGTGCAGTTTTTATAATGGGGTCATTTGTGGGGTATTTCTAAGATGAAGACCCTTCAAATCCACTGCAAACCTGAACTGGTCCCTGAAAAATTGTGATTTTGGAAATTTTGCGAAAAATTTGAAAATTGCTGCTGAACTTTGAAGCTCTCTGATGTCTTCCAAAAGTAAAAAAAACACGTCAATTTTATGATGCAAACATAAAGTGGACATATTGTATATGTGAATAAAAAAAAAATATTTTGAATATCCATTTTCCTTACAATCAGAGAGCTTCAAAGTTAGAAAAATGCAAAATTTTCAAATTTTTCATCAAATTTTGGGATTTTTCACCAAGAAAGGCTGCAAGTTACCTAAAAATTTTACCAATATGTTAAAGTAGAATATGTCACGAAAAAACAATCTCGGAATCAGAATGATAACTGAAAGCATTCCAGAGTTATTAATGTTTAAAGTGACAGTGGTCAGATGTGCAAAAAATGGCCGGGTCCTAAGGTGTAAAATGGGTGGGTCCTTAAGGGGTTAAGCATTAATAACTCTAGGATGCTTTTACCTTTCATTCTGATTCCGAGATTGTTTTTTCGTGACATATTCTACTTTATGTTAGGGGTAAGATTTTGTCAATACTTTTGTCATTTCTTGGTGAAAAATTCCAAAATTTGATAAAAAAATAGAACATGTTGCATTTTTTTAACTTTGAAGCTCTCTAATAGGGAAAATGAATATTCCAAATAAATTATATATTGATTCACATATACAATATGTCTACTTTATGTTTCCATCATAAAGTTAACATGTTTTTACTTTTGGAAGACATCAGAGGGCTTCAAAGTATAGCAGCAATTTTCCAATTTTTCACAAAATTTTCAAAATCGAAATTTTTCAGGGACCAGTTCAGTTTTGAAGTTGATTTGAAGGGCTTTCATATTAGAAATACCCCATAACTGACCCCATTATAAAAACTGAACCCCTCAAAGTATTCAAAATGACATTCAAAAGATTTGTTAACCCTTTAGGTATTTCTCAGGAATAGTAGCAAATTTAAGGAGAAAATTCAAAATCTTCATTTTTTACACTGGCATGTTCTTGTAGACCCAGTTATTGAATTTTTACAAGGGGTAAAAGGAAAGAAATCTTCCTAAAATGTGTAACCCAATTTCTCTCAAGTAAGGAAATACCTCATATGTGTATGTCAAGTGTTCGGCGGGCGCAGTAGAGTGCTCAGAAGGGAAGGAGCGACAGTGGGATTTTGGAGAGTGAGTTTTTCTCAAATGGTTTTTGAGGGGCATATCACATTTAGGAAGCCCCTATGGTGCCAGAACAGCGAAAAAAAAAACACATGGCATACTTTTTTGGAAACTACACCCCTCAAGGCATGTAACAAGGAGTCCAGTGAGCGTTAATACCCCACAAGTGTTTGACAACTTTTCTGGATGTGTAAATGATTTTTTTTTTCCACTAAAATGCAGGTTTAACCTCAAATGTAAAATTTTTACAAGGGATAATAGGACAAAATGCCCCCCAAAATTTGTAATCCTATCTCTTCTGAGTATCGAAATACCCCATATGTGGACGTCAAGTGCTCTGCTGGCGCACTACAATACTCAGAAGAGGAGCAGTCACATTTGGCTTTTGAAACCCAAATTTTGCTGAAATGGTTTTTGGAGGGCATGTCACATTTAGGAAGTCCCTATTTTGCCAGAACAGCAAAAAAAAACAAACACATGGCCTACTATTTTGGAAACTACACCCCTCAAGGAACGCAACAAGGGGTACAGTGAGCCTTAACTCCCCACAGGTGTTTCACGACTTTTTGTTAAAGTCGAATGGGTAAATGAAAAAAAAAATCAAAAAAATTCCGTTTTTTCCCCAAATTTTACATTTTTACAAGGGGTAATAGGAGAAAATGAACCCCAAAATTTGTAACCCCTTTTCTTCTGAGCATGGACATACCCAATGTGTGGACGTCAAGTGCTCTGCTGGCGCACTAAAATGCTCAGAAGAGAAGGAGTGCCATTAAGCTTTTGAAGACGGAATTTGGTTGGAATAGAAGTTGGGGTCCATGTGCGTTTACAAAGCCCCCAGTGGTGCCAGAACAGTGGATCCTCCACATGTGACCCCATTTTGGAAACTACACCCCTCACAGAATTTAATAAGTGGTGCAGTGAGTATTTACACCCCACTGGCGTTTGACAGATCTTTGGAACAGTGGGCTGTGCAAATGAAAAATTACATTTTTCATTTTCATGGACCACTGTTCCAAAAATCTGTCAGACACCTGTGGGGCGTAAATGCTCACTGTACCCCTTATTACATTACATGAGGGGTGTAGTTTCCAAAATGGGGTCACATATGGGGGGGTCCATTGTTCTGGCACTATGGGGGCTTTGTAAACACATGTGGCCTTCAATTCCGGACAAATTTTCTCTTTAAAATCCCTTTTGAGCATTGTAGTGCGCCAGCAGAGCACTTTACATATGGGGCATGTTCTTACTCAGAAGAAATGGGGTTACAAATTTTGGGGGGCTTTTTTTCCTATTTTCCCTTGTGAAAATGAAAAATTTTGGGTAACACCAGCATTTTAGTGAAATTTTTTTTTTCATTTTCCATCCAACTTTGAAGAATTTTCATTAAACACCTGTGGGTTGTTAAGGCTCACTATACCCCTTGTTACGTTCCGTGAGGGGTGTAGTTTCCAAAATGGGGTCACATGTGGGTATTTATTTTTTTGCGTTTATGTCAGAACCGCTGTAAAATCAGCCACCACTGTGCAAATCACCAATTTAGGCCTCAAATGTACATAGTGCGCTCTCACCCCTGAGCCTTGTTGTGCACCCGCAGAGTTCCGTACTCAGGAGAAATTGTGTTACAAATTTTGGAGGTCTTTTTACCCTTTTAACACTTGGGAAAATAAAAAGTATGGGGCAACACCAGCATGTTAGTGTTACACTAACAGGCTGGTGTAGCCCCCAACTTTTCCTTTTCATAAGGGGTAAAAGGAGAAAAATTTGTAGTGCAATTTCTCCCGAGTACGGAAAATCCCCCTATGTGGCCCTAAACTGTTTCCTTTAAATATGACAGGGTTCCGATGTGAGAGAGCACCATGCACATTTGAGGACTACATAGGGATTGCATAGTGGTGGACATAGGGGTATTCTACGTCAGTGATTCCCAAGCATGGTGCCTCCAGCTGTTGCTAAACTCCCAACATGCCTGGACAGTCAGTGGCTGTCCGGAAATGCTGAGAGTTGTTGTTTAGCAACAGCTGGAGGCTCCATTTTGGAAACACTGCCGTACAATACATTTTTCTTTTTTTTGGGGGGGGGGACAGTGTAAGGAGCTGTATATGTAGTGTTTTACCCTTTATTATGTGTTAGTGTAGTGTAGTGTTTTTAGGGTATGTACGCACTGGCAGAGGTTTACAGTGAGCTTCCCGCTAGAAATTTGCGCTGCGGTGAAAAATTTGCCGCAGCTCATACTTGAATCAGGAAACTTACTGTAAACCTGCCCGTGTGAATGTACCCTGTACATTCACATAGGGGGGGGGGGCAAACCTCCAGCTGTTTCAAAACTACAACTCCCAGCATGTACTGACAGACCGTGCATGCTGGGAGTTGTACTTTTGCAACAGCTGGAGGCACACTGGTTGGAAACCTTCAGTTAGGTTCTGTTACCTAACTCAGTATGTTCCAACCAGTGTGCCTCCAGCTGTTGCAAAACTACAACTCCCAGCATGTACTGATGCTGTGAGATGTAGCTATGCAACAGATCGAGGTACGCAACTACAACTCCCAACATGCCAAGGCAGCTGTTTGCTGTTTGGGCATGCTGGGATTTACAGTTTTGCAACATCTGGAGGGCTACAGTTAGAGACCACTGCACAGTGATGTCCAAACTGTGGACCTCCAAATGTTGCAAAACTACAAATCCCAGTATGCCCAGACAGCAAACAGCTGTGTGGGCATGCTAGGAGTTTTAGTCTTGCAAGATCTAGAGTGCTACAGTATAGAGATCACTGTGCAGTGGTCTCTAAACTGTAGATCTCCAACTGTTGCAAAACTGCAAATCCCAGCATGCCTAAACAGCTGTCTGGGCATTCTGGGAGTTGTAGTTTTGCAACATCTGGAGGGCTACAGTGTAGAGACTGTATAGTGCTCACAGACTGTAGCCCTCCAGATGTTGCTAGACAACTCATCGGTTTCCGTCGGATCCAGGGAGCCATCCTCTTCTGCCGCACGACATGCCGCCCGTGCCGATCACCGCAGCCGATCGCGTCCCGCAGCCTCCACCGATGGGTAAGTGGACTTCGGCGCCAGCTCTCTGTTGGTTTCCGCGTCCTGCCCCGCCTATTGTGGGTCGGCAGGACTGGGAAAACAAAAGTTAACCCCGCCTCCGCTGATCTGCTATTGGTCGTCGCTTTTGACGACCAATAGCAGAGGTAGGAGGGGTGGCACCTCCCTCCTATCCCTTCAGGGGGATCGTGGGTGTCTTGGACATCTGCGATCCCCCTTATATTCCGGGTCACCGGGTCACCATAGACCTGTAATGACCCGGAATCGGCGCAAATCGGAAGTGTGAATTCACTTGCGATTTGCCGCGATCACCAACATGGGGGGGTCTGATGACCCCTCTGGGCATTTGCGCAGGGGTGCCTGCTGATTGATATCGAAATTCCCACGGACGTACTTGCATGTCCTGGGTCCTTAAGACCCAGGGTGTCAGGATGTACTGGTACGCCCGGGGTCCTGAACAGGTTAACTTATAGTCACTGAATTCAGCCTTTTATCAGAGAGGGGCAGATTAGATATCATTGCTTCATACATGAAAAAAAAGCTGCCTCCAGCCTCTTGAACCTTAGTATGAAAGGCAGGAGTGATTTTCAGTGCAATTTTGTGTATTTTATCACACAAGAAAGAATCTGCTACATACCTACAAATAAGTAGTGTGCTTTTTTTGTACCTGTTAATCTGAAACAAACCTACGCAGAGTGAAAGGCCAGGGAATAGTAACCACTGGCTGGTGTGTTATGAAAATAAATTTTCTACGTGTACCATAGAGCCTTTTTTTTCTGTCATATGTGCATACCACATACCTACAAATAAGTAGTGTGCTTTTTTGTACCTGATAATCTGAAACAAACCTACATACAGTGAAAGGCCAGGGAATAGTAACCACCTGCTGGTGTGTTACAAAAATAAGTTTTCCAAGTGTACTATAGAGCCTTTTTTTTCTGTCATATGTGCATACCACATAGCTACATCTAAGAAGTGTACTTTTTTGAACCTGTTAATCTGCAACAAGCCCACATACAGTGAAAGGCGTGTAGTGAAGCGTCTTTTACTCCCCTTGTATACGCACTAAGTATGTCAGGCAGAGAAGTGCCAGGAGGTGCTTAGAGGAGTGGCAGAGGCCTAAGTTTATCAGGCAGAGGTTGCAGCAGACTAGGGGTGAGTGGCAGCAGGAGTCACAGCGAGAGGCCTGAGCTCCCGGTATCAGGTACCGGATGTGTCTACTGACAACCGATCTGTTGTCGTCGTTTGTTTGACGCGGTCATCCACTTCATCACAAGTAACATCTGATACCCCAAGTCAACAGTCGGTGGGTTCCTCAGACACAACCCTCAGTTAGCATGGCCCGGGAGCAGTCCCTGTCCCCAAATTGCCTCTGTCCTATGTTGTTCCCTCCCCTAAATAATTATTTTATGCAGTGGGTTCAGCTCCCCTATTCAGTGAGGAAGATGTATTAGATGATAGTCAGCAGCTACTGCCCAGCCAAGAAGTGGAGGAGACATCTGCCACTTCCTATGCTAAGCGGGCAATTATTGATGACAAGGGTGACGTGGGAGGTGGTGTTTCCAGCATTCAGGCTACTGAATCATTCACTGTTGAGGAACCTGAGGAGGACATCAGTGATGTGCAGACAGAACTCCATGATGATGAAGCCAATCGCACTTGGGAGCCGGGTGCAGAGGGGGCTTCATCATCAGCAGCAGAAGAGGGTTGCACGTTGCCCGTGAGGCAGCAGATGAGCCAGCAAGGTGGTAGCATGGTTTGCAGTCAGCATAGTGGCAGAAGTGGAAATTCAGCCAAACGTGCCTAGGGTAGGCCACCTGCTTGGCGGCAACCTACCTTCCATGGAGGTAGTGGAACAGGGGTTCCTGGAGACGGCGGCAGTAGAAGTAAATTATTGCGCAATGTTGGTGGTAAAATCAGATACTCGACGGTCTGACAATTTTTCATCAAGCATCAGGAGGAAGTTAACACAGTCACATGCAAGATATGTCGGCAGAAGGTGAATCATGGACAGGGTAGCAATGTTGGCACCACGGCCCTGCGTCAACATATGATGGGCCACCATAAAGCGGCCTGGGACAACTGTGGCTCAGATGTGGTGGTCCAGCCTGCTGCATCTCCCAGTGGCTCTCCACTCCATCTTTCAGCCAGCCAAGGGTCCACCACCTCAGACGAAGGGAGCTGTGTATCATACCCTCCTTCTGTCGCTCAAGATGCTTCTGCTCCTCCTACTTGTAGTCAGCCATTCCGAAAACAATCCATAGGTGAAGCCATGTCCAAGAGACGACCGTATGCGCCCACTCATTCAATGGTGCAAAAGTTGAATGTCCTCCTTTCCAAGTTTCTGGTGCTGCAGTCCCTCCCTTTTCAAATGTTGGACTCTGCACCTTTGAGAGAATTGATGGCTTGTGCCGAGCCGAGGTGGAGAGTCCCAAGCTGTCATTTCTTTGCGAAGAAGGCAGTACCAGGCCTGCATAATTTTGTACAAGAGAAGGTGTGCCAGTCCTTGAGCCTGTCGATGTGTTCAAAAGTGCACGGCATCGCCGACGTGTGGAGCTATAACTACAGGCAGGGACAATACATGTCTTTTACAGCCCACTGGGTAAATGTGGTTCCTGCAAAGCCACAACAGCAACTTGGATAAGGTCACACCGCTTTCTCCTCCACGCTCTCACTCTTAGTCAGTTGGTCTTGTGACAGTGTGCGACACTCATCCTCCACCGTGTCCTCGGCCTCCACTGCACTTACAAATCTCAGTGGCCCTTCATCGTACCATGTGTGTAGGGCATGGCGGTGTCAAGCAGGTTCTTCACATGGTTTTCCTTGGCGAACGGAGTCACACAGGGGAGGAACTACTGAAATTCATTTGTCAAGAAATCCGAGTATGGCTTACTTCACGAAAACTGGAAATGGAAACCATGGTGACCGACAACGGGAAGAACATCGTGTCCGGGCTGCGACAAGAAAGTGTGAAACATGCGCCCTGTATGGCACACATGTTTAATCTGGTTGTCAAGCACTTCCTGAAGTCTTCACCCCACCACATCCTAACAATGGGAAGGAAACTGTGCATGCACTTCAGCCACTCGTGGACCACA
Organism: Hyla sarda; assembly: GCF_029499605.1. Classification (NCBI taxonomy): domain Eukaryota; kingdom Metazoa; phylum Chordata; class Amphibia; order Anura; family Hylidae; genus Hyla; species Hyla sarda. The sequence goes on along the minus strand of NC_079195.1, from coordinate 145,487,258 downwards.
AAGCACACCCTCCTTGAGCTGCAGCGTCAGAACGGTATTCCACAACATAGTCTTATTTGTGACATTGCCACACGTTGGAATTCCACCCTCCATATGTTGGACAGACAATACGAACAAAGAAAAGCCATCACTAATTTCTTGATGATCCAAGCAGATAGGGGTACTCCCATGTGTAACTTCAATGAGAACCAGTGGCAGCTCATATGTGACACCTGCCATTTGCTGAGGCCCTTTGAGGAAGCCACATTATTTGTAAATTGCCTGGATTATGGGATGAAAAATGTAATTCCACTCCTACATCGCCTACAACAAATGATTGAAATGATGGCTGGTCACGGCAATGGAGTTGTGCCTACATCTCACGGCTACATGAGCCCTGTGGGGGCTGAATTGGAGGAGGAGGATGAGCGGAGCACAGTTTAGGTATGATGAGATGGGCGGTGTTTCTAGTCATCGGACAGGAGAGGAGGAGCATGATCAGCTAGAGGAGCTATAGGGTTATTATGAGGAAGGCAAGACAGAGGACCCAGACACACCGTGGCAGTATGCAGTGGAGATGGAGGCAGGGAGTCCCTCCAAATCACTGGCGCAAATGGCACGATGCATGCTAAATTGCTTACGTAGTGACCCCCGAATTGTCAGAATTTGTCAGCGGGATGACTTTTGGCTCTCCACCTTATTGGACCCTCGCTACCATCACACAGAATGGGGGCCTTTTTTTACACCCACTGAGAGGGAGGACAAACTGGCCTACTACAGAGAAATCCTACGTAGTCAGTTGGCCGATGCCTATCGGCGACTTGGTCCATTCACTCACAGGTCTAACTCAGGGGGTACTCTGCACTCACCTTCCACTGCCATGGCTGCTGGGGAGGGGAGGGGTGGCAGGAGCAGTACCAGCTCCATTATCAACAGCTTAAGTCTACAGTCGCTGATTAGTAGCTTTCTTCACCCGCATAGTGAAGCAACTCATCAGCAGCAGGTAGACATGGAGCAGGACCTGAACCAGCAGATGGTGGCATACCTTCACATGGCCATGCCAAGAAACCTTGAAGATCTGCTGGACTTCTGGGCAGCCAAACTTGATTTATGGCCGCAACTAACAGAGTTTGCCCTGGAAAAGCTGTCCTGCCCGGCCAGTAGTGTGCCATCAGAGCGGGTGTTTAGTGTGGCCAGGGCCATCGTCACCCAAGGCAAACTCGTCTGTCCACGAAAAATGTGGAAAGACTGACCTTTGTGAAGATGAATCAGGCATGGATCAGTCAGGATTTCCACCCACCAATGCCAGATGCCTCAGAGTAGACTGACCATGCTTCTACACCAACACTTCACAATTATGGTTATGAAACCCTCTAGGGTTATCAATTAGGGTTATGAAACCCTTTTAGGTACTGCAAATGCCTGCTCCTGACTGATCCTGTGTCTTTCAGGAACTACTTGCCTCACTGATGCTTCTGGGCATGGGCCTTACATTTTTGGATGTTTAGCAGTAGCTAAATACATGCTTAATAGAAATTTCAACATTGATCTTTCAATGTAAGGGGTTATGAAACCCTCTTAGGTACTTCTGATGCCTGCTCCTGACTGCTCCTGTGTCTTTCAGGAACTAATTAGCTTACTGATACTTCAGGGCATGGGCCTTAAATTTATGGATGTTTTGCACTAGCTGACATACATGTTTAATTGAGATTTCAACATTGATCTTTCCATCATAGGGGTTAAGAATTGTGTTGCTCGCAAATATTCGCAATTCGAATTTTAATCGCGAATATCGCATATTCGCAAATTAGCGAATATTGCAAATATAGCACTAAATATTCGTAATTATGAATATTCGTTTTTTTTTTGCACATATGCAAAAATGTATGTACATATGCGCCTATTCGCGAATATTGAGCCCTCCCTTCTTTAATGGTATAGGGAACTATGACTAGTGCATTAACTTTCTGATTTTTTGCCCAGTGACACCAATAGGTCCATTGTGGTCTATGGGGATCTCACGGCATGTAAAACAGTAAGATAAACAGGACTGTCTTGGCAGCACAGTGGAATGGGAGACCACCACTGGTTTGAGTCCTGGGGTGGGGCAGAGTGTTAAAATGTTGTGGTTAAACTTTACTTTCCTTGAAAAGCTGCTGAGTTGCCCATAGTAACCAATCAGATTGCTTCTTTCATTTTTCACAAGGCCTCTGCAAAATGAAAGAAGCAATCTGATTGGTTGCTATGGGCGACACAGCAGCTTTTCCTGGGAAAGTTTCTGAGTTGCCCATAGCAACCAATCAGATCGCTTCTTTCATTTTGCAGAGGCCTTGTGAAAAATGAAAGAAGCAATCTGATTGGTTTCCATGGGCAACTCAGCAGCTTTTCCAGGAAAATAAGGTTTAACCACAACACTGTAACACTCTGTCCCACCCTGGGACTCGAACCAGTGGTGGTCTCCTATTCCACTGTGCTGCCGAGACAGTCCTGCTTATTTTAGTGTTTTACTAAAAACTCCATAGACCACAATGGGCCTACTGTTTTCAATTATATAAACATCAGAGAGTTAATGCACTAGTCACAGTGAACTATACAATTAAAAAAGGGAGGGCTCAATATTCGTGAATATGTGCATATGCGGAAAACAGAAAGAGAATATAACGAATATGCAAATTACGCGAATATATGACGAATATTCATCCATATATTTATGCCGCTCATCACTAGCTATGAAATCCTCTTGTGTTCTGCTGATGCCTTTTCCTGACTGTGTCTTTCAGGAACTACTTGGCTTACTGATGTTTCTGGGCTTTAAATTTTTGGATGGTAGCACTACCTGACATGCCTCTTCAATAGAGATTTCAACATTCACCTTTTACTTTTAGGGGTTGTGAACCCCTTTTGTGTACTCATGCTGCTTCCTGCTCCACTCTGTAAGCCGTTGGTCCTGTGACAGTGTTCAACTCCACCTCCTCATCCTCCCCCATGTCCTCAGCCTCCACTGCCCGGACAAGTCTCAGTGGCCCTTCAGCATACCATGTGTACAGGGCATGGCGGTGTCACGCTGTTCTTCACATGGTTTGCCTTGGCGAAAAGTGTTGGAAACAATGGCTGGTCAGGGCAATGGAGACATTGCGCCTACATCTCACGGCCACATGAGCCCTGTGGGGGCTTGTTAGACTTGGCCCTTTGTACCCACACGCCGGGGTCTGGGACACTAAAACTGGGGAGTTAAAAGTTCAATTTCAAAATCATTAATTTAAATTTCAAAATCTTAAATTGAAATAAAAAAAAATCATACATTTCAATGGTCTCCTCATGCTTCAGCCAACTCCAGGCTGTGTCATTCAGGCAATATATGGTTTACTGATACTGCTGCTTGTCCTGGGTCTGGAAATAAAAATGTTGTTATGGTAGGTAGCACTAGTTATCCAAAATCTTCATTTTAAATTTAAAAAATGATTGTGTTTTTTCTTGGGGATTGTGAAGCCCTGGGGTCTCCTCATGCTTCAGCCAACTCCAGGCTGTGTCATTCAGGCAATATATTGTTTACTGATACTGCTGCTGAGCCTAAGTTTGGGAATAAAAATTTTGTTATAGTAGGTAGCACTAGCTATCCAAAATCTTCATTTTAAATTAAAAATATTATTGTGTTTTTTCCTGGGGATTGTGAAGTCCTGGGGTCTCCTCATGCTTCAGCCAACTCCAAACTGTGTCATTCAGGCAATATATGGTTTACTTTTACTGCTGCTGAGCCTAAGTCTGGGAATAAAAATTTTGTTATGGTAGGTAGCACTAGCTATCCAAAAATCTTTGGTTTAAATTTCTGAATTCATCTTTTAATCTTAGCGATTGTGAAGGCCTAGTGTCTACTCATGCTGCTGCCAACTCCTGGCTGTGCCATTTAGCCACTATATCGTCTCCTCATGCTGCCAACACCTCCACACTGTGTCATTCAGCCACTATATGTTCTCCTCATTCTGCGAACACGTCCACGCTGTGTCATTCACCCACTATATGGTCTCCTCATGCTGCCAACACCTCCACACTGTGTAATTCAGCCACTATATGGTCTCCTCATACTGCCACCACCTCCATGCTGTGTCATTCAGGCACTATAAGGTATCCTCATGCTTCAGCCTGCTCCAAGCTGGGTCATTCAGCCACTATATGGTCTCCTCATGCTGCCAACACCTCCACACTGTGTCATTCAGCCACTATATGGTCTCCTCATGCTGCCAACACCTCCATGCTGTGTCATTTAGCCACTATATGGTCTCCTCATGCTGCCAACACCTTCACGCTGCGTCATTCAGCCACTATATGGTCTCCTCATGCTGCCAACACCTCCACGCTGTGTCATTCAGCCACTATATGGTCTCCTCATGCTGCCAACACCTCCACGCTGTGTCATTCAGCCACTATATGGCCTCTTCATGCTTCAGCCTCATCCAAGCTATGCCATTCAGCCATTATATGGTCTCTTCATACTGCCAACACCTCAACGCTGTGTCATTCAGGCACAATATGGTCTCCTCATGTTGCTAATACCTCCATGCTGTGTCATTCAGCCACAATATGGTCTCCTCTTGCTTCAGCCTCATCCAAGCTTTGTCATTCAGCCACTATATGGTCTCCTCATGCTGCCAACACCACCATGCTGTGCCATTTAGCCACTATATGGTCTCCTCATGCTGCCAACACCTCCACGCTGTGTTTTTCAGCCACTATGTGGTCTCCTCATGCTGCCAACACCTCCACGCTGTGTCATTCAGCCACTAAATGGTCTCCTCATGCTGCCACCACCTCCCCGCTGTGTCATTCAGCAACTATATGGTCTCCTGATGCTTCAGCCTCATCCAAGCTGTGTCATTCAGCCACTATATGGTCTCCTGATGCTGCCAACACCTCCACGCTGTGACATTCAGCCACTACATGGTCTCCTCATGCTGCCAACACCACCATGCTGTGTCATTCAACCACTATATGGTCTCCACATGCTGCCAACACCTCTACACTGTGTCATTCAGCCACTATATGGTCTCCTCATGCTTCAGCATCATCCAAGCTGTATCATTCAGCCACTATATGGTATGCTCATGCTGCCAACACGTCCACGCTGTGTCATTCAGCCACTATATGATCTTCTCATGCTGACAACACCTCCACGCTGTGTTATTCAGCCACTATATGGTCTCCTCAAGCTGCAAAAACACTATCACGCTGTGTCATTCAGCCATAATATGGTCTCCTCATGCTGCCAACACCTCAATGCTGTGTCATTCAGCCACTATATGGTCTCCTCATGCTGGCAACACCTCCACGCTGTGTCATTCAGCCACTATATGGTCTTCTCATGTTGCCACCACCTCCACGCTTTGTCATTCAGCAACTATATGGTCTCCTCATGCTGCCAACACCTCCACGCTGTGTCATTCAGCCACTATATGGTCTCATCGTGCTGCCAACACCTGAACACTGTGTCATTCAGCCACTATATGGTCCCCTCATGCTACCAACACCTCCACTCTGTGTCATTCAGCCACTATATGGTCTCCTCATGCTGCCAAAACCTTCACGCTGTGTCATTCAGCCCCTATGTGGTCTCCTCATACTGATGCCACCTCCAGGCTCTGTCATTGTGCCGCTCTGTGGCAGTGATTCTAAAAGCGATGCCAGTAATCTGCATGTTATTCTGAATAACAGTATTATTTCACTACCCCAGCACACTCCATTTGTGTGTTAGAACACAGCAAAGTGTTCTACACCCCTATTGAGGCTCTCCCTAGGCCAGAAATAGCCGTTTTTAATATAGATGTGCCGCAAATAAATTCAGATCGAAACACATTTTTTGGAAAAATTTGGCAAATCACCCGAATCGAATTTTTCAAAAGTTCGCTCATCTGTAACAGGGCTGTATGAGAGCTCAATTTTTGCATTGTGGCCATTAGTTTTAATCAGTACAACATTGACATATATGTGACTGTTTAATTACTTTATATTCTTTGGATGTGATGTGACCGAAATCAGCAATTCACCATATGGGGTCATTAATGTTGTATTTTAATAGATCGTACTTTTCCGCATGCAATGAAACCACATATGTTGATTTATCTTACTTCTTTTTGTAAGATGGAAAAAGAGGTGAATTTATTTTTTTATTGAGGAAGGGGGCTTATTCACTTTTATTAAAACTTTTCTTACTTTATCATGTTTTCAGTCTTTTTATTGCACTAATTATCTACTGATTGCAAATAATACTCAGTGCTATGCATAAGAGGCAGTCCAGAAGGCAGAGAGACGACCAGAGCAAGTGAGCTGAGGCAGCTTTTTTTTTTTGTTTTACTAATCAGACCCCTTCAGTAGCACCTGCAGTAGTGGTCTGATGAGTTTTTTTGTACCCCCCCCCCTCCCCTCCCCTGCATACATCAGATGCCGTGATCAGTAATGGGTTAATGGTGGGCATCAGGGTCCCCCATTACAGCTTGAACCTGTGGTCTATCAAGTGAGTGCAGCTCCTAGGCTTACTATACAGCTGGGACTGTGTCTAGGATGTACCATGAGGCCAGGGTGTCCAGATACTTCCTGTGCTCCCAAGAGATTAAAGTGTACTGAATTCTAATCACTAAATTTACCTGATCTATCTACCATTGCAAAGTCAGCTGAAATGAGAGTGACCAAAACACAGATTTTTTTTTCTAGAATTTGAAAATTCCCTCTACCAATGTCAATTTAGCTTTCCCACATACCTTATTCTGTCAGCTTTAAAATCGTAGGGCTGTAAAACCTTTTATTTTTACAATTTGCTCTTTACTACACCAGCTGTTCTTGCTATTAAGATGACATGCTTTTTTATCTCAATGTCATGTACATTTGAAGTAGATGTGACACACACATAGTTTTTTCCTGTCCCTGTCATTTATTATTTCCTTTTGTACTTCTAATATCCCTATATAATCAAGGTTGTTGTTTTTTTCTCTCTCAATAGTTGGTTTGTACATGTAAATTTCTTAAATTATTTATACACATCATAGGATAAATTCATGTTTATTCCCATTTTTCTTTATTTGGATAATCTCCTGAGTATAGTTAAAGGCACATTAATTAATTATACATGAAAAAGAATTAGCAATGTGGACATAATTTATTATTTCATTATTATGTGTAATGTTCAATGCAATTTTAATCTTTGATCTACAGAGCAAGAGACAAAGACAGTAAAGCAAAACACATTTTGAGACAGAAGAATTTACTTCTTTTTTATTTGCAAAAGCTAAGAGTTCTTCAAGAACTCAATTATTCTTGCATACAGATTCTCAAAAAAACAATTATTCTTGTTTACAGATTCTCTGTCTAAGCTGGTTAAGAAAAGTACTTTGCATCACTTGAAACTTACATGGTGGAGAAACTTTCATACTGAACTGGTAGACTACAGCAACATGTGAAAATGGTTGTTTTCTTAAAAATACACATGTAGATGTGATCCTCTAACAAATGTGCTCTTTTAACCCCTTAAGGACCAGGCCATTTTACACCTTAAGGACCAGAGCGTTTTTTGCAATTCTGACCACTGTCACTTTAAACATTAATAACTCTGGAATGCTTTTAGTTATCATTCTGATTCCGAGATTGTTTTTTCGTGACATATTCTACTTTAACTTAGTGGTAAAATTTTATGGTAACTTGCATCCTTTCTTGGTGAAAAATCTCAAAATTTTATGAAAAAAATGAAAATTTTGCATTTTTCTAACTTTGAAGCTCTCTGCTTGTAAGGAAAATGGATATTCAAAATAAAACATTTTTGGGTTCACATATACAATATGTCTACTTTATGTTTGCATCATAAAATTTATGAGTTTTTACTTTTGGAAGACACCAGAGGACTTCAAAGTTCAGCAGCAATTTGGAAATTTTTCACAAAATTTTCAAACTCGCTATTTTTCATGGACCAGTTCAGGTTTGAAGTGGATTTGAAGGGTCTTCATATTAGAAATACCCCATAAATGACCCCATTATAAAAACTACACCCCCGAAAGTATTCAAAATGACATTCAATAAGTGTATTAACCCTTTAGGTGTTTCACAGGAATAGCAGAAAAGTGAAGGAGAAAATTCACAATCTTCATTTCTTACACTCGCATGTTCTTGTAGACCCAATTTTTGAATTTTTGCAAGGGGTAAAAAGGAGAAAATTTTTACTTGTATTTGAAACCCAATTTCTCTCGAGTAAGCACATACCTCATATGTCTATGTTAATTGTTCGGCGGGCGCAGTAGAGGGCTCAGAAGGGAAGGAGCGTCAAATGGTTTTTGGGGGGCATGTCACATTTAGGAAGCCCCTATGGTGCCAGGACAGCAAAAAAAAACACATGGCATACCATTTTGGAAACTAGACCCCTCAGGGAACGTAACAAGGGGTAAAGTGAACCTTAATACCCCACAGGTGATTCACGATTTTTGCATATGTAAAAAAAAAAAATGTTTTACCTAAAATGCTTGGTTTCCCAAAAATTTTAGATTTTAAAAAAGGATAATAGCAGAAAATACCCCCCAAAATTTGAAGCCCAATTTCTCCCGATTCAGAAAACACCCCATATGGGGTAAAAAGTGCTCTGCTGGCGCACTACAGGTCTCAGAAGAGAAGGAGTCACATTTGGCTTTTTGAAAGCAAATTTTGCTCTGGGGGCATGCCGCATTTAGGAAGCCCCTATGGTGCCAGAACCGCAAAAAAAAACACATGGCATACCATTTTGGAAACCAGACCCCTCGGGGAACGTAAAAAGGGGTAAAGTGAACCTTAATACCCTACAGGTGTTTCACGACTTTTGCACATGTTAAAAAAAAAAAAATTTAACCTAAAATGCTTGGTTTCCCAAAATTTTTACATTTTTAAAAAGGGTAATAGCAGAAAATACCCCCCAAAATTTGAAGCCCAATTTCTCCCGATTCAGAAAACACCCCATATGGGGGTGAGAAGTGCTCTGCTGGTGCACTACAGGTCTCAGAAGAGAAGGAGTCACATTTGGCTGTTACGCCTAGCGCTCCGGGTCCCCGCTCCTCCCCGGAGCGCTCACGGCGTCTTTCTCCCTGCAGCTCCCCGGTCAGTCCCGCTGACCGGGAGCGCTGCACTGTCATGGCCGTTGGGGACGCGATTCGCACAGCGGGACGCGCCCGCTCGCGAATCGCATTCCATGTCACTTACCCGTTCCCGTCCCCTGCTGTCATGTGCTGGCGCGCGCGGCTCCGCTCTCTAGGGCGCGCGCGCGCCAGCTCCCTGAGACTTAAAGGGCCAGTGCACCAATGATTGGTGCCTGGCCCAATTTGCTTAATTGGCTTCCACCTGGTCCCTGACTATATCTAACCTCCTCCCATGCACTCCCTTGCCGGATCTTGTTGCCCTTGTGCCTAGTGAAAGCGTATTGTGTGTCTAAAGCCTGTGTACCAGAACTTCTGCTATCCACCCTGACTACGAACCTTGCCGCCTGCCCCCGACCTTCTGCTACGTCCGACCTTGCTTCTGTCTACTCCCTTGTACCTCGCCTATCATCAGCAGTCAGAGAGGTGACCCGTTGCTAGTGGATACGACCTGGTCACTACCGCCGCAGCAAGACCATCCCGCTTTGCGGCGGGCTCTGGTGAAAACCAGTAGTGACTTAGAACCGGTCCACTAGCGCGGTCCTCGCCAATCCCTCTCTGGCACAGAGGATCCACTACCTGCCAGCCGGCATCGTGACAGTAGATCCGGCCATGGATCCCGCTGACGTCCCTCTGCCTTATATCTCTGATATCACCACGGTGGTCGCCCAGCAATCCCGACAGATCGCCCATCTAACCCACCAGCTGTCGGAAGTATTCACCATTGTGCAGCAACTTCAGTCGCAACTTCAGCAGCAATCATCTCCTCCGCCAGCTCCTGCACCCCTTCCGCAGCGAGTGGCCACTCCTAGCCTCCGCCTGTCCTTGCCGGACAAATTTAATGGGGACTCTAAGTTTTGCCGTGGCTTCCTTTCGCAATGTTCTCTGCACTTGGAGATGATGTCGGACCAGTTTCCTACTGAAAGGTCTAAGGTGGCTTTCGTAGTCAGCCTTCTGTCTGGAAAAGCTCTGTCATGGGCCACACCGCTCTGGGACCGCAATGACCCCGTCACTGCCTCTGTACACTCCTTCTTCTCGGAAATTCGAAGTGTCTTTGAGGAACCTGCCCGAGCCTCTTCTGCTGAGACTGCCCTGCTGAACCTGGTCCAGGGTAATTCTTCCGTTGGCGAGTACGCCATACAATTCCGTACTCTTGCTTCTGAACTTTCCTGGAATAATGAGGCCCTCTGCGCGACCTTTAAAAAAGGCCTATCCAGCAACATTAAAGATGTTCTGGCCGCACGAGATACTCCTGCTAATCTACATGAACTCATTCATCTAGCCACTCGCATTGACATGCGTTTTTCTGAGAGACATCAAGAGCTCCGCCAGGAAAAAGACTTAGATCTCTGGACTCCTCTCCCACAGTCTCCACTGCAATCTGCGCCTAGGCCTCCCGCCGAGGAAGCCATGCAAGTGGATCGGTCTCGCCTGACCCTGGAAGAGAGGAATCGCCGTAAGGAAGAGAATCTTTGTCTGTACTGTGCCAGTACCGAACATTTTTTGGTGGATTGCCCTATCCGTCCTCCACGTCTGGGAAACGCACGCTCGCACCCAGCTCTCGTGGGTGTGGCGTCTCTGGATGCTAAGTCGGCTTCTCCACGTCTCACGGTGCCTGTACGGATTTCTACTTCAGCCAGCTCTTCTCTCTCAGCCGTGGCCTGCCTGGACTCTGGTGCTTCTGGGAATTTTATTCGGGAGTCCTTGGTGAATAAATTCCGCATTCCGGTGACCCGTCTTGTCAAGCCACTCCACATTTCCGCGGTCAACGGAGCCAGGTTGGATTGCACCGTGCGTTACCGCACGGAGCCCCTCCTAATGTGCATCGGACCTCATCACGAGAAAATTGAATTTTTTGTCCTTCCCAATTGCACTTCCGAAATTCTCCTTGGACTACCCTGGCTTCTACACCATTCCCCAACCCTGGACTGGTCCACTGGGGGGATCAAGAGTTGGGGTCCCTCTTGTTCCAAGGACTGCCTTAAACCAGTTCCCAGTACTCCCTGCCGTGACCCTGTGGTTCCTCCTGTATCCGGTCCCCCTAAAGTCGTTAGGGACTCTGCCTGCCACAGAAAATGCCTCTCCCCCCCTCCCAGTCCCTTCAGGCAAGCCTCTGTGTCCCCTCATGGCTCCCGTCCTTGTGTCTCCCTGCCCCGTGCCAAGCTTCACCCTCTGCCCTCCCTCCCCATTCCTACTCCTGCTGTACTGCCTGCCATTGAGGAAACCATCCATTCCTTCCCGGTGTCCTCATCCCAGGGAAGGCAGTCACCGGACAAAAAAAAGGGGAGACCTAAGGGGGGGGGGGGGGGTACTGTTACGCCTAGCGCTCCGGGTCCCCGCTCCTCCCCGGAGCGCTCACGGCGTCTTTCTCCCTGCAGCTCCCCGGTCAGTCCCGCTGACCGGGAGCGCTGCACTGTCATGGCCGTTGGGGACGCGATTCGCACAGCGGGACGCGCCCGCTCGCGAATCGCATCCCAGGTCACTTACCCGTTCCCGTCCCCTGCTGTCATGTGCTGGCGCGCGCGGCTCCGCTCTCTAGGGCGCGCGCGCGCCAGCTCCCTGAGACTTAAAGGGCCAGTGCACCAATGATTGGTGCCTGGCCCAATTTGCTTAATTGGCTTCCACCTGGTCCCTGACTATATCTAACCTCCTCCCATGCACTCCCTTGCCGGATCTTGTTGCCCTTGTGCCTAGTGAAAGCGTATTGTGTGTCTAAAGCCTGTGTACCAGAACTTCTGCTATCCACCCTGACTACGAACCTTGCCGCCTGCCCCCGACCTTCTGCTACGTCCGACCTTGCTTCTGTCTACTCCCTTGTACCTCGCCTATCATCAGCAGTCAGAGAGGTGACCCGTTGCTAGTGGATACGACCTGGTCACTACCGCCGCAGCAAGACCATCCCGCTTTGCGGCGGGCTCTGGTGAAAACCAGTAGTGACTTAGAACCGGTCCACTAGCGCGGTCCTCGCCAATCCCTCTCTGGCACAGAGGATCCACTACCTGCCAGCCGGCATCGTGACATTGGCTTTTTGAAAGCAAATTATGCTCTGGGGGCATGCCGCATTTAGGAAGCCCCTATGGTGCCAGGACAGCAAAAAAAAAACCATATGGCATACCATTTTGGAAACTAGACCCCTCGGGGAACGTAACAAGGGGTAATGTGAACCTTAATACCCCACAGGTGATTCACAACTTTTGCATATGTAAAAAAAAAAAAAAAAATTTTTTTTACCTAAAATGCTTGGTTTCACAAAAAATTTAGATTTTAAAAAAGGATAATAGCAGAAAATACCCCCCAAAATTTGAAGCCCAATTTCTCCTGATTCAGAAAACACCCCATATGGGGTGAAAAGTGCTCTGCTGGCGCACTACAGGTCTCAGAAGAGAAGGAGTCACATTTGGCTTTTTGAAAGCAAATTTTGCTCTGGGGGATGCCGCATTTAGGAAGCCCCTATGGTGCCAGAACCGCAAAAAAAATAACACATGGCATACCATTTTGGAAACCAGACCCCTCGGGGAACGTAAAAAGGGGTAAAGTGAACCTTAATACCCTACAGGTGTTTCACGACTTTTGCACATGTTAAAAAAAAAAAAAAAAAATTAACCTAAAATGCTTGGTTTCCCAAAATTTTTACATTTTTAAAAAGGGTAATAGCAGAAAATACCCCCCAAAATTTGAAGCCCAATTTCTCCCGATTCAGAAAACACCCCATATGGGGGTGAGAAGTGCTCTGCTGGCGCACTACAGGTCTCAGAAGAGAAGGAGTCACATTTGGCTTTTTGAAAGCAAATTTTGCTCTGGGGGCATGCCGCCTTTAGGAAGCCCCTATGGTGCCAGGACAGCAAAAAAAAAAAAACACATGGCATACCATTTTGGAAACTAGACCCCTCGGGGAACGTAACAAGGGGTAATGTGAACCTTAATACCCCACAGGTGATTCACAACTTTTGCATATGTAAAAAAAAAAAAAAAATTTTTTTACCTAAAATGTTGGTTTCCCAAAAATTTAAGATTTTTAAAAAGGGTAATAGCAGAAAATACCCCCCAAAATTTGAAGCCCAATTTCTCCCAAGTACGGCGATACCCCATATGTGACCCTAAACTGTTGCCTTGAAATACGACAGGGCTCCAAAGTGAGAGCGCCATGCGCATTTGAGGCCTAAATTAGGGACTTGCATAGGGGTGGACATAGGGGTATTCTACGCCAGTGATTCCCAAATAGGGTGCCTCCAGCTGTTGTAAAAGTCCCAGCATGCCTGGACAGTCAGTGGCTGTCTGGTAATACTGGGAGTAGTTGTTTTGCAACAGCTGGAGCCTCCGTTTTGGAAACAGTGGCGTACCAGACGTTTTTCATTTTTATTGGGGAGGGGAGGGGGGCTGTGTAGGGGTATGTGTATATGTAGTGTTTTTTACTTTTTATTTTATTTTGTGTTAGTGTAGTGTAGTGTTTTTAGGGTACAGTCGCACGGGCGGGGGGTTCACAGTAGTTTCTCGCTGGCAGTTTGAACAGCGGCAGAAAATTTGCCTCAGCTCAAACTTGCAGCCGGATACTTACTGTAATCCTCCGCCCATGTGAGTGTACCCTGTACGTTCACATTGGGGGGGGGGGAGAAACATCCAGCTGTTGCAAAACTACAACTCCCAGCATGTAGGGTCTATAAGTGCATGCTGGGAGTTGTAGTTTTGCAACAGCTGGAGGCTCCGTTTTGCAAACGGTGGCGTACCAGACGTTTTTCATTTTTATTGTAGGGGTATGTGTATATGTAGTGTTTTTTTACTTTTTATTTTATTGTGTGTTAGTGTAGTGTAGTGTTTTTAGGGTACAGTCACATGGGCGGGGGGTTCACAGTAGTTTCTCGCTGGCAGCTTGAGCTGCAGCAGAAAATTTGCTGCAGCTCAAACTTGCAGCCGGATACTTACTGTAATGCTCCGCCCATGTGAGTGTACCCTGTACATTCACATTGGGGGGGAGGGGAACATCCAGCTGTTGCAAAACTACAACTCCCAGCATGTACGGTCTATCAGTGCATGCTGGGAGTTGTAGTTTTGCAACAGCTGGAGACACACAGGTTGTGAAACACCGAGTTTGGCAACAAACTCAGTGTTTTGCAACCAGTGTGCCTTCAGCTGTTGCAAAAGCTACAACCCCCAGCATGTACGGACAGCGGAAGGGCATGCTGGGTGTTGTAGTTATGCAACAGCGGGAGGCATACTACTTTGGCTGGGGATGCTGGGGATTGTAGTTTTGCAACAGCTGGAGACACACTGGTTTGCTACTTAACTCAGTGTGCCTTCAGCTGTTGCAAAACTACAACTCTCAACAGTCACCGACAGCCAACGGGCATGCTGGGAGTTGTAGTTATGCAACCATCAGATGCACCACTACAACTCCCAGCATGCACTTAAGCTGTTTGTGCAAGCTGGGAGTTGTAGTTACACAACAGCTGAAGGTACACTTTTCCATAGAAAGAATGTGCCTCCAGCTGTTGCAAAACCATAAGTCCCAGCATGCCCATAAGTGCATGCTGGGAGTTGTGGTGGTCTGCCTCCTCCTGTTGCATAACTACAGCTCCCAGCATGCCCTTTTTGCATGCTGGGAGCTGTTGCTAAGCAACAGCAGGAGGCTGTCTCTCACCTCCTGCTGCTGCTTGATTGCCGCACAGGTCAGTCCCGCCGCCGCCGCCGTCGTCGCTCCTGGGGCCCCGATCCCAACATTAAAGCCTGGGATCGGGGTCCCCAGCACCAGGGGTGCACGTCCCGCACCCGCTCACGTCCTCCGGAAGAGGGGCGGAGCGGGTGCGGGAGTGACACCCGCAGCAGGCGCCCTGATTGGTCGGCCGGTAATCCGGCCGACGAATCAGGGCGATCGTGAGGTGGCACCAGTGCCACCTCACCCCTGCAGGCTCTGGCTGTTCGGGGCCGTCTCTGACGGCCCCGATCAGCCATTAATTCCGGGTCACCGGGTCACTGGAGACCCGATTGACCCGGAATCGCCGCAGATCGCTGGACTGAATTGTCCAGCGATCTGCGGCCATCACCGACATGGGGGGGCATAATGACCCCCCTGGGCAATATGCCGCGATGCCTGCTGAACGATTTCAGCAGGCATCGGGCACCGGCTCCCCTCCGGCTAGCGGTGGGGGGCCGGGAAAGGACAGGACGTACTCCTACGTCCTCGGTCCTTAAGGACTCGGAAACGGGGGCGTAGGAGTACGTCCATTGTCCTTAAGGGGTTAAATGTACAAATACAAATGTGGCACTTTAATACACCTGTCCTTTCTTATTCAGAATTCTGACATTATGTTTGCATACTTTTTTGTGTTTTAATTTGTCTTAACACTTTTTAAAAACATATTACATCTTTTTCCCACCCCATATGAGGGCTTAAAGGGGTATTCCAAGATTTTTCTTATTTGACTATGCTACAGGGGCTGTAAAGTTAGTGTAATTCATAATATAATGTCTGTACCTGTGTGTGACAGTTTTCTCGCAATTCTTATGTGATTTTCACCCCAATATTTATTTTTAACAGCATACAAAATTACTTTTGTCTCAGATTTTTCCCAGGTTGCAATGCGGCTGAGACCTTACTCACTAGTCAGCTGATGACAGGGAGCCTGTATGCTTCAGTGGGTGGAGCGATTGCTTGGAGGGAGGGAGATCAATCTGCAACTAATGCAACAGCTTTAGGCACCCTGATTGAAAACCACAGGTATTTTGAATGGATGCAGCTCATTTATGTTTCAATGGGTGGGGTGGCTGATGTGTGGGTGGGAGGCAAATGGAATTATGGGATTTGTAAGCAAAGAAGAAAACTCAAATAGGAAATAAGTGTTCACAAAAAGCTAGCCACAGTATTATGGTAATCTCACAACATAGCCATATACCCAAGAAAAGCACAGATCCTTCCTAAGCATGTCCATTACTGTCTGGCAGGTATTAAAATGACCTTATGGTGATGACCCCTTTAAAGGAAATGTTTCATGTACATTTTTTTTTTACTGATTTGAACCAAATACTGAACCATCAGAAGAGCGCTGAGTGACAGATCCACTGGAAAATGTTGCTTATCTCAGAAAACTGTGGATACAACTTTAACAGTAGTAATTTAATTATTGAAACCACACAGACAATGCGTTTCAAAAGGGAGACCCTTTAATATATATATATACACTTTTTATATATGTAGCATGTCCCATTATTCTTGTTATGGATAATAGATACAAAATGAAGGTCATTCCTCTGAGATGGTGGTTGCATACTGTACTATGCCCTATGTGACAACCCCCGTTTGGCACAGAGAAAATATGATGCAATGCTTACATAAAGTAGTTTGCTAACCAAATAGAGTGCTTTTGCAATGTGCTACGCCCTATTGAAGGATACATCTTGTGTCTACGCTATGCAATAAATCAGAGCACCCTTTTGACTCAATCGTGTGTAAATGTGTTTTTCCCCGTGTACCTATTATCTAATTTGGCTCAGGGCAGCAACCTAGAGCGGTCACTTGGAATGCATCCAAAACACAGTGACCTTCTGGGTCATTGATATTCCACTATTATATAAATTCTGTAGCACTTTACTATTTTATGTACCTGAGGAAGAACGGGATCAACCTTTTGAAATGGATTGTCTGTGGCAGACAGACTATAAGACTGTGCATCTGAATGGGTTTAAATGCCTTTTGTACATGGCAGACATAGAGAATTAATGGGGTATTCCAGAATTTGTATTTATGTGACTGTGCTACAGAGGCTGGAAAGTATTTGTAGTTCATACTATAGTGTCTGTACCTGTATGTGGATGGTCTCGCAATTCTTATGTGATCTATGCCCTAATGTTTATTTTTAGCAGCATGCAAAATTTGTGTTTTTTCCAGGTTGCAGTGCGGCCCGAGACATTCCACCCCAAGTCAGGTGTTAAACCCTTTGAGGACCAAGGGATGTATTTGTCCCATGTTTTTAATTGCCTGTATCAGCCCCCTCCCATAGACTTGCACTGAGGGGGTGTGGCCATGACATCACGAGCGGAGCGTGTGATTTGATTAATGTTTTATTTTTATAGTTTTAATATAGTTTCTTAGTTTTTATTTACGAATGTGGCGATAACACATATATTTATGTTTACTTTTGTTTACAAGTTTTATTAGGGAAGAGGCTAATTCACATTTATTAAAGAAATTTGCATATAATATTTACATGGCCTGCATGTGGCCTGATTATTCCCAGAAAATCAAACTGAGAAAATCAACAACTAAAAATTGTGCTGATCGGAGGGGAACTCCATAAGACTTAGCTTTTATTAAATATAGTTTAAAAGCAACCAGAGTAATCAAAAAAGTGCTCAAAACTATTTCCTACACCAAATAATAGTGAATGTGAAAGAATTACAACATGTCAGTGTGGATTTATCAAGAATAACTCCAAACTAATGCTAGTAGTATAGACCCAACGCGTTTCTGCCACAATGATGTGGTGTCATCAGAGGACTTTTTAAGCAAAAGATCCTGGTATGAAGGCTATTTGTTCTAAGCCCACCAAGCACTAGAAACATTACAATTAAAAAGATATTTGTAAACTGAGAACCATGATTACTCATAGGGGGAATACACCCGATACATAGTGTACCCCATACAAGTTTTCAGGACACAGACTGCTAGGCAACAGGGTTGATAATCATCAGTGGATCTGTTAGGAAAATGCACACAAAATAGATGGTTTCAATAGACATTCCTCAATAATACTAATAAACTCCACTGGAGTAATCACTCACATATCCCTGTAAGATCCGTAGGTACCTATAGGGAAATAGAATACAATCCCCATAAGTATACTGCTTGTATGTACTTGAAAAGCAAAAGGTGCATAAAGCACCAGCAAGTGTACTCACAGTTAGTATAAGCTTGCTTCCGGCAAATGGTTCTCAGTGCAGCGCTCCTACCCGCAGTGGCGGGGAGCCATCTGATACCAGCGGCTACTGAGCGCTCACTGGGACCATGCCGGATTCTGACGTCATATCTGCTGCCGACCGGAAGCCGCGTCCTAGCGCCCAGCCCTCCAGACGCGGACAGAGGGCGGCGCCGGATATGACAGAACAGCATCCTTAGTAATGGCAGCGGTGTATAGATACTCGGACAATATGCCTGGTACAGACAGAGTCATATTGTGCCTCTTATGTATGTATAAACTCAGAGCGAACAAACATTGTTGGCCGTGTCCAGATGGAGGACAGAGCATTATGGACCACAGATATGAAGGGAAATAGGGGGGGGGGGGCGTCCTGATAGGAGAGGAGGAAGAAGGGGGAGAACACTGCAGCGCATCTGTTAGACTTAATAGGATACAATGTTCCGCGAGCTAACTTAGCAGTGAATATCCCCGATTCCTCTCCTAAAGATATTGCCCCAATTATGATATAAGAAAGACTCATGGACGGTGAGCTAGACATCCCATAAGCCCCTATACTGTTCAATATAATGATGAATATATATATATATATATATATATATATATATATATATTGATTTGTTACATATATATTTGAGATAAATCACTGATATAAGAGGGTTTAGAGGGGATAGAAACTCGCTGTCCATAGGTCTGGGATGAATAATTTGTAAATAATAAACTGTAGCCTGTATAGTGAAACGGGAAGGATAGTAGTAGTGTGCATTATGGGAAATGGTAATAACCAAGAGGAGAACGCATGACCTGAAGGAATAGACCTGACCAATAATAGGTGAATAAAAACTTAGGATTCAGAGTAAAAGCATCCATAGAGGAGTAATCCATATCTATAAACCATAGAGTGTAAACAAACTAGAAATCCATAAACCTGAAGATATAAAATAAAAATTATATAATTAATGATGCTAGACAGTCTAGTCCCAGAGGGGTAAAATGCGGGCCCTCTGTGACCTGCAATCCCACCAGGGTAGATACTAGGGGAGGGTGGCAGGGCAATACAGGGGCCTAAGGTACCTAACCTGTCCCTAACCTAGCTAGAATGCCCTAACCCTAGGCAGGGTGGACACCCTAAAAAGAGCGGCACCGCTCACGTTCCTCCTACTTGGCCTCATCATTTCCCTATATATATGGTGATGCTAACTGGTAGGCCCACTAGGGTCTCCACTCACTGCCTCAAAATCACCATAGAGGTGAGAGCAGGTCACAGAAAGCACGCATAATTAAGTTGTTCATTTAACCCCTCCAGGCCACTAATGCCCAGTTCATAAATCCAATGGCACTCTTTCTGTACTAACCGCTGATCAAAGTTGCCCCCTCTGGGTGATGGTTCCACTTTTTCAATCCAAAAGAACTTCAAATTATTGACGTCGTTCCTGTGAAAACGGTTCATATGTCTAGCTAAAGGTGTATCACGGTCATGCCTCACATCCTCTAAGTGTTCGAGGATCCGTTTCTTGAATTCTCTATAGATTTTCCCTATATACTTTTTTAAAGCAGGGACAGATGGCCATGTAAATAATGCCTCGTGTGCTACAGTTAATGAAGTTTCGGATCTTAAACTCTCTGCCTGTATTTTCACATCAAAAGGATTTATTCTTGAGGATGTGAGGGCATGCTTTGCAATGACCGCAAGCATAGTTACCCATTGGTTTATGGGTTCTATCCAGCCAGGTAATCCGATCTGATGTCACTAGGGAGAGATGGCTGTTAGTGATCATACCCCCCAGATTTCGTCCCCTTCTATATGTAACTTGGGGGTATTCAGGAATTACGTCTTTAATGTCAACATCCATTTGTAGGATGCCCCAATATTTTTTCAGGACATCACACATATGGGAAGCACCTTGGTCAAAAGTGGCAATGACACGCATAGATGGAATTGTATCTGGGCATTTCTTAGGTACTAAAAGTGTGTCCCTGGGGGTCCTCAGGGCATGTTGGTATGCTGATCATAAAGTATATTGTGGATAACCTCTATTGGTAAACCTTTTCCTCAGGTCATGTGCCTCTCGGATAAAATCGCCTTTGTCAGAGCAATTCCTCCTGAGGTGGAGATACTGTCCCCGCGGTATCCTGCTTTTCAGGGGGACCGGGTGTCAGCTCTCCCACCTCAGGAGAGAGTTTGTAGCAGTGGCTTTACGATGGATGTACTGTGGTACGAAGATTACCGTCAGGATTCTTATGTATAGCTATATCAAGTAAAGAGAGTGACAATTCGTGATATTCATAAGTAAAAGTTAAACCAATATTGTTCACATTTAATGATTTCAAAAACTCCTCAAACTGCTGCGTATTCCCCTGCCAGAGAATAAAAATATCATCAATATAGCGTGCCCAAAGTAGGGCACGCTCAGAAAACTGTTCTCTGAAATAAAATTAAAACTTGGGTAGCCTCCCACCAGCCCAGGGTGAGATTCACATAACTGGGGGCACAAGGGCTCCCCATAGCGGTCCCTCTGAGCTGGTGGAAGACTTTCCCGTTAAATAAAAAATAATTGTGGGTGAGTGTAAACTGCAGCAGTTCGAGTATGAAATCTTTATGTGCCTTATATTGGTTACCTTGGAATGCTAAGAAGCAGGCTATGGCAATATTTTTGTGCGAAATTCGCACGCAATTTGCACAGAATTGCGTGCGGAATTGCACGCTGAATTTCGCGTGGAAATTGGGGAGAAAGAAGTGGTGGGTTTTTCAGCCATTTTTGCGTGAATATTGCTCGAATTCCGCGCAAAAACGATGTCGGGAAGAATTTTTTTTTACCATTGACTTCTATTGATTTCTGCTAGCGGATTCTGCTTGAAGAACATGCATGAACATGCTCTTTCTTCAAGCGGAATGGAATTCAGTGTCAGAATTCCGCTTGCAGAATTTCCGCAGTGTGAACAGGACAGCGGAAAAAACATTAAAGTCAATGGGCAGAAGAGATGTGCATTAGCTTGGAGCGGAGAATTCAAGAGGAATTACTCGAGTAAATTCCTCTTGAATTACTCAGTGTGAACGGGGCCTAAGGCATATCTAAGATATATATTTGTTACTATATAGTCATATATGAAAAACAATTTTGTAATGACTTGGTTCTGGCCAAAGTATTACGTTTTCTGGTGTTTGACTGAAGCATCATGCGTAGCAATGCTCAGTCCTATCAGGGGCTTTAACTTAGATGATATCTGCTCACTGTGTCCACACCCCTCTCAAGGGGATATAAATTCCCAGCTAGTTAATCATTCATGGCTTGCATTTGTTTGTATCTTCACTATCTCTTGTTAAACTCCTGGCTTGATCTTCTCTGTGTATTTTTGACCCTTGGCTATAGTGACCTGACCATTCTATTGTTTTTTCTATTGGTATTGTGTGCTTTCTCTGGTAAAGATCAGACCTGTAAGACTCTGATTTCACATTTGTTTGTGCATTTACTCAGTTTTAGGAACCCCCGTTCAGTTGTACACTATGCAGTAAGTTAAGCCTTATTTACAAAGCTTTTGGGACTTTTACCACCTTTGTGTAGGTCCCATAGATCATCCCCTCACCAATCTTAACTTGATTTTACAATGAAGTAGGGTAATGAAGACAAAAGAGCTGACAGTTTGCATCATAAGCATAACAAAAAAAAAAAAAAAGGAGAAATCCAGTTCAGGAGAAAATCCAGCACTCTGGAAAAGGTTAAAATGCTTCTTCCAACTTTATTACGAATCCATTTAACATGTCTGGTGGACTACAAACATGTAAAAACCAACACATTTCTCTGATGTCTTTTTCAAGGCTTATAGGTCATGGTCATAGCAATCGCTATCCACCTCAAAAGTGTAGCAAAAGGCAACAAATAGCACACATATAAGGAAAGAAAGAAAATATAAAAATAATAATAATATATATCAACATAGCATGTGAAAATATACAAGAAAACAGACCCTTTAAAAGACCCTTTGAAGATATTATTACTATCTAAAGTTTATGTTAACTGATTGTAAGCTTTATTCAAATATGAAGCTATTCAGATAACCTGTTCAAATATATATTGAAAAATGTGAGAGCGGAAAGAGCTTGCACAAAAGGGATTCACAGACAACATCAATAAAAATACATTATATCTGTCCTGTAATTCAGGCCCTTAGGAATCCTCATATAAATTTTTAATATCCAACATACCTCTCACGTGTGCAACTTTTTAACCCAATTTTCCTCCACATGCGGGTCTTGTAGCATATTCTGTAGTGAACACACTCATTTCAGAAACAAGACCATTGTGACAGTCTCTGAAGTGTTAAGATGCACCAGATATTGCATTGGTGTGAATACCCAGTGACGGTTTTGCGCTCGCTACATGTTCCCCAATGCATCTCTTAAGTTTTCTTGAGGCGGACCCTATGTACTGAACTTTGCACAAATCATAGGTGATACAGTGCATCATTATCTAGACTTATCTAGATTCACATGATAGATAAGTATTGCTGTTAAATGTTTGTTGTGTAACTTCTGATTTGAAAAAGGAAGACTGAGACATGTACCGTATTTATTGGCGTATAACACGCACCCCCATTTTAACAGGGAAATTTAAGTTAAAAAAAATAAAATGTAAAATGAATGACTTGGACTAAATGCCACATCATACCCCCAACTTTGTTTTCTTCTGCACCTCAGTTTGGTCCCGTCCCCTTCAGTGCCACATCATTCCTTCCCTTTTATCAGTCCCTGTGCCACATTTACCCCTCTCATCGCCACCCCCCATGTATCATCATCCCCCCCATGTCTTATCATTCCCCCTGTCATAGACCACTACTAGCCATACAGACATTAAGCATTTAGTGCCTCCCCCCACCCACCATCATTTCCCCCTGTCTCATCATCCCCCACCCTGTCTCATGCCCCTTATCATTCCCCCTCATCATCCCTCCACCCTGTCTCATCATGTCCCCCATCATTCCCCCCTCATCATCCCCCCACCCTGTCTCATCCCACCACCCTGTCTCATCATGCCCCCCATCATTTCCCCCCTCATCATTTCCCCCTGTCTCATCATCCCCCCATCATGGTCCTCCTATGCCTATGCTATTCTTCCCCTCCCTAATCATTCCCCCTTTTCCCTGCTTTTAATAGTTTTCTTTTATTTTCCTTACCTGGCTGCGCTTTGGCTGTCTTGCGGGCTGCGGTCAGTGAAGCAGATGAGTGACGTCCTCTCCCGGCTCCTCTGCATGGCATCAGGGATGTCACTTTTCGGCGGCGACTACAGGAAATGAAAAGTGATGTCACTGATGCCGCGCAGAGAAGCTGGGAGAGGACGTCACTCATCTGCTTCACTGACCGCAGCCCGCATGACCCGCAGCCCGCAAGAAAATAAAAAATAAACTATAAAAAGCAGGGAAAAGGGGGATTGATGAGAGGGGGGGAGGTAGGTAGTGCGGGAGATGCGGGAGATGCTGATTAAAAGGTAGGGCAGATCCGGACAAGGTAGGCCTCATTTTAATTAGCATCTCCCGCACTATCCACCAGTACCTGTGGATAGTGCAGAAGAAAACAAGTGACAGTTTTCCATAGCGGGGAGGAGACGCCACTGGTCACTGATTTAAAGTGGCCGCGGCCGTGTTGCTAATACTTAACAAGCAGCCTCTGCTGCGGCCGCTCTAAATCAGTGACCAGAAGATTTATCGGCGTATAACACGCAGGCAGGCTTTTTGCCTTAAATTTAAGTTTTAAAAG
This sequence comes from Hyla sarda, assembly GCF_029499605.1. Lineage (NCBI taxonomy): Eukaryota > Metazoa > Chordata > Amphibia > Anura > Hylidae > Hyla > Hyla sarda. Next base: position 145,463,487 of record NC_079195.1, on the reverse strand, counting down.
TGCATGTTATACGCCGATAAATACGGTATTTACACATGCCACATTGAGATCTTCCTCATGTGGAACTGCCTTTGAAAGGTAACCAAGAAGAAACTTTGTTTATTATTTCTGTTTTTGATCTGAAAAAAGCTAGGAGACCACAATGCTCTCTGCTGACACTTCTGTCCATGTTAGGAACTGACAAACGTCGTGTTGGGTAAAGGTATAATGGCACCCACAGCCACTTTGATATATATATATATATATATATATATATATATCCCTTGGTGAGATAGCAAAATACAATAGGAAACACATCAATTGGGCTCCAGATATCATAAAATCAAGTAAATTTTACTTATGCCAATACAAATAATATAAAGTGAGTTAACAATTATTCACAAAAAATTAACAAAGTGCCAAATTAAAATCAAAGGGATAGGATAACAGGTGATAACCTACTCTGAGAGCCATACCTATCTAGGTAGGAGACTCCTATTTCTACGTGTGGATGGGGGGTAGGAAAAAAACCACAAAGATGGCTACTGGTAGATGATTAGTAGACCTCTCTTGCCAACGTGTTTCACCCATTAATATTTGGGGTTCATCAGGGATGAGAGGAAACCACAGCCATTTACAAACAGATGGCGATGATCAAGATATAAGATTATACAACAATTATGGCACATAAGATAATAATAATTATAATGATGAGAATAGTGATAGGAAAACTTGTTGATATTTAGCGTCAAATGGAGTCATATGTTGTGTCTGTCAGAATGAATTGCAAAATGTAAGTCGGTTGGTCATAGTTGGTAAATAAGGCTCGGTAATCAACTCATAATGGATATACATTTGGAGAATTACCACAATACAGAAGAAGTAAAATACATAAATGATACAATTTTTGATGGCTGATTCACAAAAGAAGTTTTCTTATGTATTTCACAGGAGCACTGGAAAACATAAAAAGATATGATGCAAAACCTTACTGTAATGTGGAACCCTGATGGAAGTGAAACTAATTTAAAACAAATATAGGAGCTTACCCTTGATGGTATTTTGGTACTGAGATACAAATATATAGCCCCTATTTAATGATCACTTACATGTCTGGTTCTTAAGAGGTCTACGATTGTAACTAGAGATGAGCGAACTTTTCAAAAATTCGATTTGGCCGATTTGCCGAATTTTGCGAAAAAGTTTGTTTCGATTAGAATTTTTTCGCTTCAAATCTATATTAAAAAAGGCTATTTCTAGCCTACATACAGCCTCTATAGGGGTATCGAACACTTTGCTGTGTTCTAAAACGCATATGGAGTGTGCTGGGGTAGTGAAATAATACTGTTATTCAGAATAACATGCAGATTACCGGCATCACTTTTAGAATCACTGCCACACAGCTATTTCAAAAGTGGAGAGGCTCTTTAGGAAAGTTTCACCAAATGACCTGGGCAACTCAAACTGGCCCCTGTACCTAAGGTGTCTACAAAAGGGTACTAAATGATAAAGATAATTGAGGCTCAAGGTCTTTAGATAAAGTACACACTTGTTTATTGATAATAAACTGATAAATATTAAATATCAAACTGACATTCCGGGATCACAGGGCCCTTGTGTATCCACAGAGTCAGAGAGATTTAGATTAATAGAAATGTATATCATAAAATAATAAAATATATAAGACCATAAATACAATAAATAATATATTATGTATAGCAATTTCTTCAGAGTGGTACTCCAAATGTCAATTAATGTGCCATAGAGCTGTTATTCAATGTCCATTAAAGTGCAGTTGCAGTCATAGAAAAAATCACAGTTCTTCACACTTATTGTATGTCCTTTACACTGTAACAGTTCTGTAACAGTTATGTAACAATTAGGTATCCCCACATCAAGGATCGCAAGGGCAACAATGCTCCTCAAATGTAGCAATCAGAAAGCAATATCACGGTATTGTACTTTCTCAGTTCAATAGCGCTGGTTAGAATAGTCAGTGCCGGCAATTGATTTAAACTATGCGCATAGTATAATAATGGAATTCTCTCACCGATCTGGATGCGGGATGTAGATATTATAGTTATCGCTCTGTGTTTGCTGGCAGCGATGTGTAGCAGCCGTCTGTACCCGCTCTCCCGCCGGAGAGCACACTGCTGGAGTCTCGGCCGACTCCTAATTCCGCGGAGCTTTAGATGGTGGGCAGTGTTCTCGGGGGCTGCAGCGATTCCACAGGTAGGTGCTTCTGAGTGGCGTCCTCGTGGAGATAGCGCGCGCTCCTGATCTCGGACCGCGCGTTCAGAGGGTAACTTATCAAGTCTCTGTAAGTATAGTCAATAGTGATTTATATAGACTGCAGATGGTAGTAAGCATATGAGTGGTCTTAAAAGTCTCTTAGGGGGGGTCGCTGGACTCGTTTCAGCACCCACTAGGTGCTTTCTTCAGCAGCTTAAGTATATAGGTCCTGGGGGTCCGAGTTAATTCATTATATAGGGTTATACTCCACCCCTCCCAATTATGATGTCACACAAAAACGTAAACATAGTAGTAGATCCTATTTTGTGAATGGCGATATTATCAGTGAGCCAAATAAAGGGGAACGCTTACTCAACAAAAATGTATGATAAAGTTTATAGATGTCTATATAGAAATATAAGAATGTCTATATAAAAAATGTATATATAAAGATATATCTGTATAAAAGGCGGGAATGTATAAAAAATATAAATAGAAATAAAAATGGATACCGAAAAGAGCACTATATACAAATATAATATAAAAATATAAATATAAAAATATATAGAAATATATATATATATATATATATATATATATATATATATATATATGTGTGAATTGATATATATATATATATATATATATATATATATATATGAATACCCACATTTTGAAAAGCAATATATTGAAAGACAATATGATATAAAAACACACATATATATATATATATATAGATAGATAGATAGATAGATAGATAGATAGATAGATAGATAAATACAAATAAATACACATATTTTAAAGATGTTAATACTTTATAAAGGGAGTAAATATCTAATGATCGTATTCTATGTGAATATTCAATGTGAATAATTGTAATAATATATGACTGAATAGTTTAATGGACACCTGTTTGGGCTACAATATGTTCTAATATAAATTATATACAATATATCAAGATAAATAAATAAATCTATGAGGATAGCAATAAGATATCAATAAAAATACCAATAAAAATGGCAATAAACACTTATATAAACAATAGAAATCAACAGTAAAATATGATAATAAAATGTGATAATATCCTAAAATGAGCATTTCAGAGTGTAATATAGTGTAGTGGGGATTGGGACCCTCCCAGGACCGATCGGCGTGCTGGAAAACAACAGCCAAACGTCGAAGGGTCATTAGAGGGGCCCACCCCCTGGGGTTCTTCATCTACCTAATCCTGGAAACTGAACAACTCTAGATCGTTATTTAAACCTTTATGGGCTAAGGAGCCAAATTCAAAAATTTTCGTGATTCTGCCCTTGACATTTTTGCTATAAAATTTCCTCCTCTCCAGTCTTGTTTAATCTGTTGTAATGCCACATATTTTAAATTGTTAGGATTACCCTGGTGACAATGTTTGAAATGGGCAGATAAGGGGTGTTTGTCGTTCTGTTTTTTTATGTTGTAACGGTGCTCAAGGATGCGTGTTTTTAAGGCCCGTGATGTCCGACCTATATATTGTTTCAGACACGGGTATTGTATTAGATAAACTATGCCTTTGCTGCCACAATTCAAAAATTCATTTACTGTAAAATTGAAATCATTAGATGTGAATTTTACCAAAGTAGTGCACTTCTCAAAATTGGTGGATTTGCAGTTGGGACATTGGCCACATCTGAAAAAGCCTTTGAGATCCATTATAGTTGATGTTTTGGTATTTGGCTTGTCCTGTCTCACAGTGGGAGCTATTTTTATACCCAAGCTTGGGGCTCTGGTGTGGACAATTGGGGGTTTTGTTGGAAGAATATCTCCCAATGTTTTGTCCTGTTGGAGGAGTGGCCAGTATTACTTCATTATATTCTCCATCTTACGGTACTGGGTATTAAAAGGAATAACTAGTTTGCAATTATCTTTTTGGTTGATGGGGGAAATTTTAGGAGTAAAGAATGTGGATCTGTCTAGTTTCCTGACATTTTCTAAAGATTTTTGCAAGTTGGGAAGTGGATACTCTTTTTATAGGAATTTTTCTGTCAGTTTTGCCGCTTCTATCTCAAATTGCTTGTTTGAAGTACAATTTCGTTTTAATCTACGGTATTGACTCGTAGGAACGTTCAACAGCCATTGGAGTAAGTGAAAACTACTATGTAAGATGTAACCATTTTTTGCTACTGCTTTGCGGTATGTGCTGCAAATTAGTTTCTGTGCGTCAGTGGTAATCAGTAAAGCAAGGAACTCCACAGATTCAGAACTAATATTTGGAGTGAATTTAAGATTATAATTATTAGAATTAAGAGTAACAATAAAATTATCCAGGTCTGTTCTTGTCCCAGGCCAAATAAAAAATATGTCGTTGATACATCTATGCCAGGACACCAGGTCGCCGCCCAGCTGGGGATTGATGATGGAATTTTCCCAATTTGCCATGAAAAAATTGGCATAGCTGGGGGCAAACCTGGTGCCCATAGCTGTCCCATTTATTTGTAAAAAGTACTCTGTACCAACCAAAATAATTGTGTGATAAGATAAAATAGATGCTATCTAAAAGGTATTTAATTTGATCTGTTGGAATTTCCATTCCTGCATTTAAAATAGTTTGAATTGCTGTTAGACCTTGTTGGTGATTGATTATCGTGTACAGAGAACTTACATCTAAATTTCCCAAGATCCACAAAGGATCCCCTCTGACCTCTTCAATAATATTGACAACTTGTGTGGTTTCACGTAAGTATGATTTGGTCTCTTTCACATATGGTTGAAGGAACTGGTTAATGTACTGTGAAAGATTGGCTGTAATCGATCCGATCCCAGATACTATTGGTCGGCCAGGCGGTCTGATGGGGTCCTTGTGAATCTTGGGAAGTGTATAAAATATAGGTAAGCGTCCTTGTGTTCCTGTAATAAAATCAAATTCATTTTTTTGTGAGGATTCCTTTATCTTTCGCTTCAGTGCATAATTTCATCAGTTGTTGTGAATAGTCTTTACATTTTGAGTATGTCTTAATATCTTCTAGTTGGGATTGGCATTAAGCTGTATAAGCTGATGTGTCCATCACCACTATGCCGCTACCTTTATCTGCCGGCCTAATGGTGATGGACAGATCTTTTTGGAACTGTTTTATAGCTGAGATTTCTCCTGGTGTGAGATTACTCCATGTGTTGGTCGATTATATTTTGCAAAGACCTATTCCCACTGCTTTTTTAAAGGATAGCATATCGTTACTGATCTCTTGGCGAGGGAAGAAATTAGATTTATTTTTAACCGTTGTATGTTTATAATTCGTTACTATTGGTAACGGAGGGACTATAGGATTTTTCATGAAGTATTTTTTTAAACTCAGTTTCCGAATATATTTTTCTAAGCCTACATAAAATCCGAATTTATCTAATTGTTGGCTAGGCGCATATTTTAAGCCTTTATTTAATAAGTTAATTTGGTTATTATTAAGTGTCTTAGAACTCAAGTTTAAAATGGCGCTCTTACTTTCTGATGCATCTATGCCTTGCCGACTTTTAGTCTGGGTTGTTCGGTTTCTTCTATGTCCTCTACAAACTCTCTTTTTCTGTTGGAGGTGGATAGTGCAGGTATTGGTACTGGTGTCGGATGTATCTGTGCAACTGTTTCTATTGTCTGAATAATTTTCCGTGGTTCTATTGATTGTCTGGGAATTGTCTCAATCAGAGGTTGTCATGATTGTTGGTGGTGGTTGTGATATGTGTTGGGATAACTGTGATAGTGTCTCTTGTATTGGGATTGATAATGTGTTTTGTAAGGAATATAGGATCTGGGTTGTCTCCAACTGTAGTGAGGGGAGTGTGTGGGACGGGGACTGTGAGTGTACTGGTTGTGATTGTGTCGGTGGTATGTTTGTGGGGGGGGGGTGCCTGTATTGATATCTGTTGGTTGGCCTGGGGGTGTAATTTCTTGGAGGTGGGATAGTCTGTGAGGGGGCCCCCCTAAAAAATGTTGTTGGTTGTCAGTGGATAGAACATTGTATCTGTTTGAGGTAGGTATATTATAACTATGCATCTGTGTTTGTGTTTGAGTAATACGTTGCTCATTTGTCTGTTTTTTAATGTTTCACAGTCTTAGTTTTTTTGTGATAATCTCATATTGTACTGCATCTAATTTCTTGCATAAGCATTCTTGATATTTAATAAAATCAGGTGTTTTCTCTAAGGAGTCAATAATTGTATGTATAGATGTAATCTTAGTATCAATTTCTATAATCATTTCTTGGCGTCTTTCTATTACTAGTTTTGCAGCTTCTATAGATACTTGTTTAAAAAAACGTATTCCATTTGACAGTAAATGTATCACTCTCTAAATCTCCTTTTGGTGTTTTCTGTACCGTTAAACCCTTCAGAATATTCTCTGTATTCACCATATGACTCAAAAGTTTTAATTTCCCACTTCTGTTTTAAATTTTTGATTAAATAGTACTCTAATTCCCTAAATGTATCAGATCAAGTTTTGTTTGATTGTGATATCTCTGATTTATTCACATTATTGGTGGACTCAGTAAAATCAAATGCATCAATATTAGATTGTTTCATCGCCAAGTGTGTCCATATATCCATGTTAGACTAACCACAGAGCACAAATCTCCAAGGTTCAAATATATACAAATATTTTAAAAGGGGAGAGGCTCTTGTGGAAAGTTTCACCAAATGACCTGGGCAACTCAAACTGGCACCTGTACCTAAGGTGTCTACAAAAGGCTACTAAATTATAGAGATAATTGAGGCTCAATGTCTATAGATAAAGTACACACTTGTTTATTGATAATAAAATGATAAATATTAAATATCAAACTGGCATTCCAGGATCACAGGGCCCGTGTGTATCCACAGAGTCAGAGAGATTTAGATTAATAGAAATGTATATCATAAAATAATAAAATATATAAGACCACTCTAATTACTCCAAATGTCAATTAATGTGCCATAGAGCTGTTATTCAATGTCCATTAAAGTGCAGTTGCAGTCATATAAAAAATCACAGTTCTTGACACTTATTGGATGTCCTTTACACTGTAACAGTTATGTAACAATTAGGTATCCACACAGCAGCACAATGACAGAGCCTGGTGGTGGCATCAGTGTCAGGAGACCATATAGTGACTGAATTACATAGCGTGGAGGTGTTGGCAGCATGAGGAGACCATTTCGTGGCTGAGTGACACAGCGTGGAGGTGTTGGCAGCATGAGGACACCATATAGTGGCTGAATGGCACAGCGTGGAGGTGTTGGCAGCATGATGAGACCATATAGTGGATGAATGGCACAGCCCGGAGTTGCCAGCAGCATGAGGAGACCATATAGTGGCTGAATGACACAGCGTGGAGGTGTTGGCAGCATGAGGAGACCATAAAGTGGATGAATGGCACAGCCCGGAGTTGCCAGAGGCATGAGTAGGCACTAGGCCTTCACAATCCCTAAGATTAAAAGATGAACTAAGAAATTTAAACCGAAGATTTTTGATAGCGGGTGCTACCAATGAGAAAATTTGAAATTCCCAGACCCAGGCCCAACAGCGGCATCGGTAAACCATATATTGCCTGAATGACACAGCCTGGAGTTGGCTGATGCACGAGTACACAGCAGGGCTTCACAATTCCCCCCCAAAAAACACCACAATTTTAGAAATTTTTGAAAAAGATTTTGGATAGCGGGTGCTACCTATGAGAAAATTTGAAATTCCCAGACCCAGGCCCAGCAGCGCCATCATTTTTTTATTTGAAATTTAAAACAAACTTTCAGTGTCCCGGACCCCAGCGTGTGGGTATGAAGGACCAAATCCAACAAGCCCCCACAGGGATAATGTGGCCGTGAGATGTAGGCGCAAAGTCTCCATTGCCCTGACCGGCCATTGTTTCCAAGACTTTTCGCCAAGGCAAACCATGTGAAGAACAACGTGACACCGCCGTGACCTGCACACATGGAATGCTAAAGGGCCACTGAGATTTGTCTGGGAAGTGGAGGCTTAAGACACAGCGGAGGATGTGGAGGCGGAGTAGCACACTGTCACAGGACCAACGGGCTGACAGAGTGTAGCAGGAATCAGCATTGAGTACACACCAGGGCTTCAGAATCCCAAAGAAAAAGCAACCATTCTTAAACAAATTTTAAGAATATTTAGTACAGCGGGTGCTACCTATATATTGCCTGAATGACACAGCCTGGGGTTGGCTGATGCATGAGTACACACCAGAGCTTCACAATCCCCCCCAAAAAACACAACAATTGTAGAAATTTATGAAGAAGACTTTTTGGATAGCGGGTGCTACCTATGAGAAAATTAGAAATTCCCAGACCCAGGCCCAGCAGCGGCATCAGTAAACCATATATGGCCTGAATGACACAGGCTGGAGTTGGCTGATGCATGAGTACGCAACAAAGCTTCACAATTCCTAATAAAAAAGACAAACATTTTTGACAAAAAATATTAACGAAAATTTAGGACAGCGGGTGCTCTCTATATATTACCAGAAAGACGCAGCCTGGAGTTGGCTGCAGCATGAGGAGACCATTGAAATGTCTGATTTTTTTATTTGAAATTTTAATCAAAATTTGTGTCTCGGACCCCGCCGTGTGGGTATAATGGACCTAATCTCACAAGCAACCACAGGGCTCATGTGGCCGTAAAATGTTGGCGCTACATCCAGAATCCAGAAGAATATATAATGCAGGATGGTGGACCACCAAAAGACATTCTTCAATAAAATAATTTTTTATGAAATAAAGAAGCATCCCTCAGAGTTCATCCCTCTCCGTATAATTTTTTTTTGAAAATTTTACTTAAAAAATCACACGCAACAAACGTTCAATGGTGTAATGGTTATTATTCTGGAAAATTCAAGTTTATTACTGTGATAATTATTAGAAAATTAAAAAAAAAACACTATCCAAGAGTGTTTAATAACCCCATACATTGCACCATAAATGTTGAAATTTAAATTAAGCATGTATGTATGTATTTCAAAAATACTAAAATTAAAGGCCCAAGCCAAGAAGCATCATGAAGTCAATTAGTTCCTGAAAGACACAGGAGCAGTCAGGAGTAGGCATCAGCAGTACCCAAGAGGCTTCAATAACCCCTTACATTGCACGATCAATCGCGAGATTAAGCAATAACAGGTGTGTTATGCCCTCAGATGTTCGGGGCTGCATGTGCAAAACACTGAACGAACCAGGGTGTGTCTATCTTTCACCGACAGGTGCGGGTAGCCCGCTGAACCCCGTTCACGATAGGGATCAGGGATTGCAATTATTTGCCTGGAAAGAAGAATCACAACTAAGTGCGGGTCATAAGCTCGGGTTCATTAAGTCCCTGCCCTTTGTACACACCACATGTCTCTACTACCGATTGGATGGTTTAGTGAGGTCCTCAGATCGGCCCCGGCGGCATAGGAGAAGGCCCTGGCAGAGCGCCGAGAATTTAAAGATCATTGTTGAAATTTGCATTAAGCATGTATTAGCTACTGCTAAACTGCCAAAAATTAAAGGCCCAAGGCCAGAAGCGTCAGTGAGGCAAGTAGTTCCTGAAAGACACAGGATGAGTCAGGAGCAGGCATTCGCAGTACCCAAGAGGGTTTCATAACCCCTTACATTTAAAGATCAATGTTGACATTTGCATTAAGCATGTATTTAGCTACTGCTAAACATCCAAAAATTGAAGGGCCAAGGCCGGAGGCATCAGGGAGGCAAGTAGTTCCTGAAAGACACAGAGTGAGTCAGGAGCAGTCAGGAGCAGTTCCCAAGAGGGTTTCATAACCCCTTACATTTAAAGATCAATGTTGAAATTTGCATTAAGCATGTATTTAGCTACTGCTAAACATCCAAAAATTGAAGGCCCAAGTCATGAGGCATCAGGGAGGCAATTAGTTCCTGAAAGACACAGAATGAGTCAGGAACAGTCATTTGCAGTACCCAAGAGGGTTTCATAACCCCTTACATTTAAAGATCAATGTTGAAATTTGCATTAAGCATGTATTTAGCTACTGCTAAACATCCAAAAATTGAAGGCCAAGGCCTGAGGCATCAGGGAGGCAAATATTTCCTGAAAGAAACAGAATGAGTCAGGAGCAGTCATTTGCAGTACCCAAGATGGTTTCATAACCCCTTACATTTAAAGATCTATGTTGAAATTTGCATTAAGCATGTATTTAGCTGCTGCTAAACATCCAAAAATGAAAGACCCAAGGCCAGAAGCGTCAGTGAGGCAAGTAGTTCCTGAAAGACACAGGATGAGTCAGGAGCAAGCATTCGCAATTCCCAAAAGGGTTTCATAACCCCTTACATTTAAAGATCAATGTTGATATTTGCATTAAGCATGTATTTAGCTACTGCTAAACTTCCAAAAATTAAAGGCCCAAGGCCAGAAGCATCAGTGAGGCAAGTAATTCCTGAAAAACACAGGATGAGTCAGGAGCAGGCAATCGCAGTACCAAAGAGGGTTTCATAACCAACCACAATTGGGAAATGTTGGTGTAGCTGCATGGTCAATCTACTCTGAGGCATTTGGCATTGGTGGGTTGAAATCCTGGCTGATCCATCCCTGATTCATCTTGACAAACGTCAGTCTCTCCACATTTTTAGTGGACAGATGAGTTTGCCTTGGGGTGACTATGGCCCCAGCCGCACTAAACACCCGCTCTGATGGCACACTACTGGCCAGGCAGGACAGCTTTTCCAGGGCAAAATCTGCTAGTTGCAGCCATAAATAAAGTTTGGCTGCCCAGAAGTCCAGCGGATCTCCCATAATCCCCTGCCCCATGTGCTCACACATGGATCTGCCATTTTTGGTCTCCAATAGCCTGGAGCGCTGTAAAATGAAGTTTAATGAAGCGATTTGCGCGATCCAATCGCGGCGATATTCGCATTTGTTGCAAATCGAATTTTTAATGAAATTCGTAACGAATTCGGGTTCGTCAACTTCGATTCGCTCATCTCTAATTGTAACCTAAGGAAATTTATGTACATTTTATTGTACTTGGCGCAGTCAAAGTGTACCCATCACCAGACATATCACCCAGGTTGAGATACAGTTGTTATTGGTGTCGCTTACCCTTTAAGTAATAAACCTATTCTGACCAATCTGAATGTAAATGACTGGACAGATGTACCAGAGAGAATTGACGTGCTGAAAAAAGATATAATATATCCTAAGAAAGATAGGGTATAGAACAAACGTTGTTTGAGTTTCTGATAATAAATAACAATACAATGTACTGACCTGACACAATGCTGATTAATGTTTATTACAGATAGGGCACTGGCAGTAGATGCAGAGTTGTGGACAAAAGGTGGATGTCCAGATGTCAATAGGATAGGTCTCCTAGATTATAGACATGAAAGCCGCAATGAGCCTATAGCTGTAGTCAATGATTTTCAAAACATTGCTGACTAGATGCAATAGAACGTACACAGCTTACTGACCTGCAGTTGACATAACTTTGAGGGATGGCTGCCAATGCATCCAAGGACGCCGCTAACCAAACACAGCTTCCCGTCGCTTTAAATAGTAGGAGCCGGACGTTGCTCAATGATGTTTCCGGCTCCTATGGAGCGCATAGATACGCCCCTTCCGGTACCATGAGGCGCATCATGGAATGCATCAGGAGACACCGATGCTTCCGGTCCATGAAGCGCATGTTGGAGCGCATCATAGGATGAAAGCATGAGTTCCCTGTAGCGCATTAAGAAAGGGCCGCTCCCGACGTGGGTGTCGTTGTCCAGGCAATGGGAGATGGCTTGTGCACGTCCTGTCATGTATGCCGGAGTCATGCGTATGAGATGGAACGCAAACAGAAGATATGGAAAGCAAGCAGATGGAAATTAATAGGTAAAGATTAAGTAATTAAGAGAAACATCAAGCTGGTACCAGAGGACTATGATTTAGAGTGCCCAAATTGTTATATATAGACCAACTAGATGTAATACTTAGACAGGTCGATCCAGGAGCTAAAAAAAATCATAGCAAATGGAAAATAGACTCAACATAAGACTCAAAAAATAAATAATTATATTCGATAGATACATAGTGATAAATGAATAATAACTGGGATATTTAGAAAGATGCAGAGAGAGAGAAGAATAATTTTTAGGACTAGAATTAG